>NC_140991.1:267157702-267812791 GCF_052327205.1 Somniosus microcephalus
AGCTGTCCGTGGTCACAGACCAACTGGACGTTCAACGAATGGAACCCCTTCCGGTTGCAAAGCCACATGCGTGCAGTCAATGGCGCCCTGGACCATGGGGAAGCCCGCTATTCTTACAAATCCCATTGTGCGCTCTTGCTGCTTGTCTGGGGTCATGGGGAAGGAGATGTACTGACGTGTCCTTTTAAACAGGGCATTCGTGAATTGGCGGATGCAGCAATGCACCGCGAACTGGGAGATATTGGCAATGTCCCCAGTAGCGGATTGAAAGGAGCCGGTGGCATAGAAGTTGAGAGTCACTGTGACCTTCACTGCCACCGAAAGAGACGTCCTGCTCCTCAGTTGAGGCTGCAGATCTGGCTGAAGCAGGTGGCAGAGCTCAGTGGCCACCTCCTTGCTGAATCGCAGCCTCCGAAAACACTGCTCCTCAAACATATTGAGGTATGAGAACTGTTGGCGGAAAACCCTGGGACGGTAAGGTCGAGTGTGCTGACGCCTGTTGGCCCTCCTCCGTCTGGCCATGATTGGCACGCTCTCTCTGCGTCTCTGTGCCCTCTCAATGTAATGGAGAAGCCCAATGTTCCCACCCATTGCAGGCCCCATAGTATGTGACCACTCAAGGTTATGCCGGTGAAAAAGCAAACCAACTACAAAGTTCTGGTCAGAAGCCAAAAGTGCCTCAGCGAGCGCTGACTCAATGCAGAAAGCTCTCTCCCTTTATCTCTCTCCCTCTCTCTCTCTCTCTCTCAGAAGGAGTTATCCAAAAATGGCTACCACAAAGAAGCCAGGAAGAGCCCCCTTTAAATAGCGCCCCCCCAGCCCCACAGTGACTGGGAACCGTTCCAGTCAACCAGTCGCTGGGAGCGACAGGCGGAAAGGAGGGGGGGCGCCACTGAATTTCCGGTTCGGGGCGCCCCAAGGGCGTTGCACCATGAAATGACGTCAGGATCTGCGTGCGCAGCTGAACGGGCGTTGCGGTTTAGCGCCGCCGCTAAATGTCTGCTCAATTTCGCGAGAGACACAGGTCTCGCCGCGCCCGGGCGCTAGCCGCCTCGCGCCCCACTTATCACCCTCTTAAGGCGCTAACAGGTGGCGCAACCAACTGAATTTCTCCCCCAGAATATGCATTCATTCGACTTGTAACAAATCAAGCTAGAATGGGCCTAAAATCGTGGCCATTAGGTTTTTGCATATTTAAATCGGCAACAGCTCACAGTAACCATCAAGTCAGGATGGGGACAATTAAGTTTCATCCATGACAAACAACCAGGACATCGGGGCCATTAGACCCGGAGACAAGCACTCCACAAGTCGTTAAAGTAAATGATTGTAATCATTTAAACAAGCCCGCCAAAAGTTAGACAAAAGGACTGACCTGATTTGGCGCGCAGATAAGGAGTTGAACGATGGGTATAATTGTAGGCCCATCAGTGGCAATCACTCTCTTAGCGCTCTATCTTTCTTGACTCGTGCCCTGGCCTCGTGGTGGGCTCTCTTCTCGCTCCCCGCGCCACTCAACAACCAAGGACGCCCATTACACCGGGGCCAAACGCGGGAGGAGAACGAGACCCAAGTTCAAAACCACACAGGACACACAGGCCACAAACGGGCAGACGAGATGAAGAAGGTGGTAAACCGGTAAAGGCAGAGAAGGGCAGCGGAAAGACGCATTTGGGGACAAATGCTCGGTTATAAGCTGGTGTTTGGTGAATATAGTGTAACCCCAATTTAAGAATATGCTGGCATTCGAAGGATGGGTAGCAAAATCGAGACAAACAGCCTAGTTATAAGCTGGCGCTTGTCACATGGACAGTGATAGCCCGGTTACAGAATAAGCTGGCATTCAAAGAATGGTTAGCGGTGCCCGTGACTAATAAACTGGCGTTCGAAGCTTGGATAGTGAAATCATTCAGACGGTAAAGACCGCCAATTGACCCCCGACCGTAACATTACCACCGGCGACCACCCGAGGAAGAAGAAGAAGAAAACCCATTGCGACTCGACGACGACGGTAGCTGAGGAAAAGGAGGGTGCTTCGCATCAACAACTTCAGCGCCGCGCCCCGAGACCACGTGGCGACAGGATACCCAAAAGGACAACAAGAACGGACCCCAAACTCACAACCGTTAAAGCAACATGTTTTGGATTGGTGAGCATGAATTCCTGGCCCCTCATAGCTTAATCTAGTTAGGTATATGGGGTGGGATTAAGGATAAGAGGATTGTTAATGTAGTTGTTTTCCCTCGATGTGCCGTGTGTTCCCCATTCCCATATAAGTGTAAATTGTTTATGCCTGTATTTCATACCAGTAATTTTCATAAGATTCTTCTATCCTGTTTCCAATAAAATTTTGGTTTTCTTGCACCAAACCACTTGTCTACTCGATTTTCTGTATCGCCGCCTGTACCTAAGTCCGGTGTCTAGAACCCAGGGGTGTGGGAGCGATTCGAACCGCTCAAAAGACAGTCAGAGGCGAAGTTGACTGGGCGCACATGCCACCCCCTACAGTTCAGTCCATAAGGGGGACCCCGAGCTTCCGGTGGCCTGTCACTTTAATTCTCCGCTCCACTCCCACTCAGACCTCACCGTCCTCGGCCTCTTGCACTGTTCCAGTGAAGCTCAATGTAAGCTCGAGGAACAGCTCCTCATCTTTCGATTAGACACTTTACAGCCTTCTGGACTCAACATCGAGTTCAACAATTTCAGACCATAACCTCGGCCCCTATCATTTTTTTTCTCTTTCTCACATGGCAGCTGTTGACGATTCTGTGTAGGGGGTTTTGCACAGGCGTGTTCGGGTCAGTCAGCTTTGCCTCTGACTACCTTCCTTGAGCGGTTCGAATCGCTCGCCCCCTGGGTTCTAGACACCGGACTTAGATACAGGCAGCGATATATTGAGGACTCGATTAGACAGGTGGTTGGATGCAAACAAAACCAAGATTTTATTGAAGAGGAAAACTTGATACAATCTTATGGAAAATCATTGATGTACTCTTCTTCAGGCAAAAATTACAAGAGAGTCATAATAATACTATACTTACACAGGGAATGGGGAACACACGGCACATCGAGGGAAAACAACTATCTTAACAATCCCCTTATCCCACCCCCTATACCTAACTAGGTTAATCTATGAGCGGTCAGAATTCATGCTCACCAATAAAAAGGGTTTGCTAGACTCAAAACAGCGGTTGGGTTCAGGGTTCGCTCTTGGTGCTCTCTGGAGCCTGCCGTCATCACGTGGGCTCCGGGTGCTGCAAGGGCGTTGTCCAGGTTCGAGTACCCCGAAGTTACAGTCTCTGCTTGGGTACTTCACTTTGCAGGGGTGATTCTTCGCCGACAGCTTGAGTTTGCATGAAGATACTCGCAGGTCGGCTGAGGCTAAAGGCCCAATAATTCGAAGCCTACCCTCAGTTGGCCTTCCCTGGGTGGTCTTCCTCCTCCTCCCCTCGTCGCATCCCGCTTCGCCTGGCCTGAATTGCCTGTGTTCGCCCGACCCGGTGTCGGGGCGAGTCTAGATGGAGTTGGAGAGGGCACAGGCAAAGGCCAGGGGGTAAGCGCGGGATGGGGGAAAGGGCGGCAGCCACGAGGGCGAGGGGCCGAAGGACCAGGGAGCAGTGATACCGACAGCAGTCGAGCAGCAGTCTTCTTCTTCGTCCAACAACTACCCCCACTTGCTACCTGGGGGCCTTCAATTATACCTTCGTCGAAAAACCTTATCTGCCCGCCAAATCAGGTTAGTTCTTTGTTTTATTTTTGGCGGGCTAGTTAAAATAATGGTAGCAATCTATACTGACGGGTTTTTAGATGGCCGGTAATTGCTTCGACCGGCCCGACAATGGACTCGTATTGTCCTGAAAGTCCTTGATGGGCTTGTCCAGCCTCGATGGATGTGTTTAATCTGTTTCCGATTATGTAGGCAGACTGTTTGATGGCTTTAACTGTAGGCCTCATTGAATTCAGATCTGCCAATCTAATCAAATTGGGCATGGCAGCCTTGAGGAAGAGTTCATAGAGTGTATTAGGGACAGGTTCCTTGAGCAGTATGTAACTGAACCAACCAGGGGGCAGGCAATCTTAGATCTGGTCCTGTGTAATGAGACAGGATTAATAAAAAATGTCCTAGTAAAGGATCCCCTTGGAATGAGTGACCATATGATGGTTGAATTCCAAATTCAGTTTGAGGGTGAGAGAGTTGGATCTCAAACCAGCATACTGAGCTTTAAAATAAAAGGAGACTATGACGGTATGAGAGTAGAATTGACTAAAGTGGACTGGGAAAACAGATTAAAGTGTAAGACGGTACAAGAGCAGTGGTCTACATTCAAGGAGATATTTCACATCTTTCAAGAAAAATATATTCCACTGAGTAAAAAGGGGAGTAAAAGAAAAGACAGCCATCCGTGGCTTAGTAAAGTAATAAAGGATAGTATCCGACTGAAAACAAGTAGCCAAATCTAGTGGGAGGATAGAAGATTGGGAAGCATTTAAAAGCCAACAAAGAATAACTAAAAGATTAATTAAGAAAGGGAAGATAGATTATGAAAGTAAACTAGCAAAAAATATAAAAACAGATAGCAAGAGTTTCTACAGCTATATAAAAAGAAAAAGGGTGGCTAAAGTGAACGTTGGTCCCTTAGAGGATGAGACCGGGAAACTAGTGTTGGGGAACATGGAGATGGCAAAGACGCTGAACAAATATTTTGTATCAGCCTTTACAGTAGAGGACACTAAAAATATCCCAACACTGGACAAACAGGGGGCAATGGGGGGGGGGGGGGGGGGGGAGGAGCTAAACACGATTAAAATCACTAAGGAGGTGGTACTCGGTAAAATAATGGGACTTATGGCAGATAAATCCCCCGGACCTGATGACCTACATCCTAGGGTCTTGAGAGAAGTAGCGGTAGGGATTGTGGATGCATTGGTGATTATTTTCCAAAACTCCCTGGACTCAGGAAAGGTCCCAGCAGATTGGAAAACTGCTAATGTAACACCCTTATTTAAGAAGGGAAGTAGACAAAAAGCTGGAAACTATAGACCAGTTAGCCTAACATCGGTCATTGGTAAAATGTTGGAGTCCATTATTAAGGAAACAGTAACAGAGCATTTGGATAAACATAATTTAATAGGACAGAGTCAGCATGGTTTTATGAAGGGGAAGTCATGTTTGACAAATTTGCTCGAATTCTTTGAGGATGGAACATACAGGGTGGATAAAGGGGAACCAGTGGATGTAGTGTATTTGGACTTCCAAAAGGCATTTGACAAGGTGCCACACAAAAGATTACGGATCAAGATAAAAAAATCACAGGATTGGGGGTAATATACTGGCATGGGTGGAAGATTGGCTATCTAACAGAAAACAAAGAGTTGGGATAAATGGTTCGTTCTCGGGCTGGCAATCAGTAACTAGTGGTGTTCCGCAGGGGTCAGTGCTGGGACCCCAACTCTTTACAATCTATATTAACGATTTGGAGGAAGGGACCGAGTGCAACATATACAAGTTTGCCGACGATACAAAGATGGGAGGGAAAGCAGTGAGTGAGGAGGACATTAAAAACCTGCAAAAGGACATAGACAGGCTAAGTGAGTGGGCAGAGATTTGGCAGATGCAATATAATGTTGGAAAGTGTGAGGTTATGCACTTTGGCAGAAAAAAATCAAAGAGCAAGTTATTATCTAAATGGAGAGAAACTGCAAAGTGCTACAGCACAAAGGGATCTGGGGGTCCTGGTGCATGAAACACAAAAAGTTAGTATGCAGGTGCAGCAGGTGATCAGGAAGGCCAATGGAATCTTGGCTTTTATTGCAAGGGGAATGGAGTATAAAAACAGGGAAGTCTTGCTGCAGTTATACAGGGTATTGGTGAGGCCACGCCTGGAATACTGCGTGCAGTTTTGGTTTCCATATTTAAGAAAAGATATACTTGCTCTCGAGCCGGTTCAGAGAAGGTTCACTCGGTTGATTCCGGAGATGAGGGGGTTGACGTATGAGGAAAGGTTGAGTAGGTTGGGCCTCTACTCATTGGAGTTCAGAAGAATGAGAGGCGATCTTATCAAAACATACAAGATTGTGAGGGGGATTGATCGGGTGGATGCGGTGAGGATGTTTCCACTGATGGGTGAGACTAGAACTAGGGGGCATAATCTTAGAATAAGGGGCTGCCTTTTCAAAACTGAGATGAGGAGAAACTTCTTCACTCAGAGGGTAGTAAATCTATGGAATTTGCTATCCCAGAGAGCTGTGGAAGCTGCAACATTAAATAGATTTAAAACGGAGATAGACAATTTCCTAGCAGATAAGGGAATTAGGGGTTACGGGGAGAGGGCAGGGAAGTGGACGTGAGTCTAGGTTCGGATCAGCCATGATCCTATTGAATGGCGGAGCAGGCCCAAGGGGCCGTATGGCCTACTCCTGCTCCTACTTCTTATGTTCTTATGTTCCTGATTCGGCCTAATACATAATTCACAGTTTGTCTGGGTCCCAAATCACAAAGTGCTGTTCACAGGAAACATGCAGCCTTAGTTTCGATTTACCTCAAACAGCCTGGGTTGCAGAATCCATTTTGGAGACCCGCAGGCTTTCTGCCACGAGGCACGGACGCCATTTTGGGCACCCTTTTTAATTTCAAAGAAATGTCCACACAGGGTCCCTTTTATCGATAATAACCTTCAGGGAAATGCACAAATTTTGCGAATCTTACATCTGCCATTGTCATTTACACTTCATCTAGAGTCATCTTTTGTTTCTTAACTTGTCCCATTCCCATCTCCTTTTGCCTTGCACCATCATCCCTTTTGTCTTTTAATCTCTCCTGCCTTCCATCCCATCACAGAACTTCCCTTTTGTTCTTTCCTCCCCTCCCCCCTTTCCCTGCCCCCACACTTGCTTAAAAACCTGTTCCATCTCCAACTGTTTCCAGTTCTTTAGAAGGGTCAGCGACCTGAAACGTTAACTCTGTTTCTCTCTCTACAGATGTTGCCTGACCTGCTGAGTATTTCCAGCATTTTCTGTTTTTATTTCAGATTTCCAGCATCTGTGGTATTTTGCTTTTGTATAAGTGAAAGCGTGTGTAAGGAAAGAGTGAAGACTGGGCTACGGTGTGATAGAACAAGGTTTCACACCAGCAATTCTCCACACAAGGAGCTGCCAATCTCAGCCAGTCCCTCCAAGAAGGAAAGAAACTCACAAAATGTAGATCGGGGCAAACCAAGAATCAGAGAAAGGGTGGGGGAAAGTAGCACCAGTAAATATGGCCTAAAGAGATTGGCTTGACCAAGCTCAGATTTTTCAACACTCTCTGAAGCAGAACCAACAACTCACCTTTAGCACCTCCACCCGTGGTCCTTTAGCAATGCCCCTGACCTCATTATCTCCTGTGACCTCAAATGGAAGTTTCGTCTCGCCATTCCCAAAACTGCCTTAAAAAAAAAGTTTGCTCTTTTGCCCCAATACTAGCTCTCCACAATTCTCCGCACTCTGTAAAACGACAGTCTGGCTAAGATTTGAATGAGGCTCCAAATTTAAACAGGCTCTCACACCTGCAAGGAGAGAGAAAAAAAGAATCCCCCGACAGACGATGCTTTCTCACCTCCAGCCTCCAATCCCTCTCTCCTTTATTGATAAATACCATTGGTCAGCATTCATCATCAAAGTTCCATTTCTGTTCCTTCTATGTTCCATCCTGCAAGCTGCTCCTCTTCCAAGTCTTCAGTGTGTTAAAAGAAAAATTCATCACACTTTCCCATACTCTAACTCATTCTTTACCGGGCCCTCAAAACTGTGGAGCATCCGAATTACTTCATCCATAACCTTCAAGCTTATAAAACAGAAAATTGACACCTGCTCACTACTTCCGGGCTTATTTTATCTTGTAGCCTTTTAAAATCTTGGTGGTATCTGCAATTCAGACTGTCACCCTTTGATTTAGTCCCTCAATGAAAATTAAAATGACATCGAATTTACAGCACAGAAACAGGCCATTCAGCCCAACTGGACCATGCCAGTGTTTACGCTCCACACGAGCCTCCTGCCACCTTACTTCACCACCTTATCAGCATATCCTTCAATTCCTTTCTCCCTCATGTGCTTATCTAGCTTCCCTTCAAATGCATCAATGCTATTCATCTCAAATACTCCATGTGGTAGCGAGTTCCATATTCTAACCACTCTCTGGGTAAAGAAGTTTCTCCTGAATTCCCTATTGGATTTATTAGTGACCATCTTATATTTATGACCCCTAGCTTTGGACTCCCCACAAGTGGAAACTTCTTCTCTACGTCTATGTTTTGTGGCAGTAAATAGAAGGAGCACTATGAAGGTGGAATAATGCAGGAGCACCACAGAACGAAAAGGGGACTGCTTTCCCCTCAGCCATTACTTTGGTTTCTGACTTGATGAAATTTGACCCAATTTGAACTTTAAGCCCCGCTCCTACTCTGCTTCAACGTATGAAGCAATGGCAGCCTGTTCTTCAGGTTATACCAGTTTCACAGCATTTCTCAGAAGTCGAACGGAGTCCTCATTTTAAAAAAATAACCCTCTGTGATTCATAATGCATGCATGCATGCATGCATGCATGCAGAGTGGAATATTTCAAATGTTAAATCACTAAGTTATCGAAACTCCAAAAAGCCCTCAAGTCAAAAATCAATGACAAGCTACTCCTGGTTCTTCTGCTGTACACAGGCACACATTAAAATCCATACGGCGACTAAATACATCATCTTCTCCCCAAATCTCCAGTTTTTGTAAGAATTGCTTTTACAACAAAAAAAAGAGGCAAAAAATAAATTTGCCACTTCAATAGCATCAACGACAACCCTAGTTAGCCAACAATGAAATACTGAACTCGTCAGATCTGACTGGGGGATCTGTTGCGAGGAACCGCATCACCAAAACACAAACCATGTTAATAATGACATGAGCCAGTGAACACTGTCCACTCACACACTTGGTAAGACACCCCTTACTACCAGGCAGCTCTGATCAAAAATTATTTTAAAACATGCCTCTCTCACATTTATCTTTTAGTTTCCCAACTGACGTCTTGTATTATAACTTTTTAAAATCTAATTTAAAATTCTCATCCTTGAGTTCAAATCCCTCCATGGCCTCGCCCCTTCCTATCTCTGAAACCTCCTCCAGCCCTACAACCCTCCAAGATCTCTGCGCTCCTCTAATTCTGGCCTCTTGCGCATCCCCGATTTTCATCGCTCCACCATTGGCGCCCGTGTCTTCAGCTGCCGAGGCCTCTTTGACCAAGCTTTTGGTCACCTGTCCTAATATCACCTTATGCGGCTTGATGTTATGTTTTGTTTGATAACGCTCCTGTGAAGCACCGTGGGACATTTTTACTATTTTAAAGGTGCTATATAAATGCAAGCTGTTGTAGTATGTCCAGCCCCAGCCACCAGCCTGTTCCTATGCTAGTGCTATTCTGCACTGAAATGGCTGAGTGTTGAATGCAGTGAACCTAATTTCAATACCAATAAAATATTATAGCTGCATTCCTCACAGAACTCCTCTTGGACTTTTCTTGATCCAAAGACCACAAAAGTGCAATGTGCTGCTGTAATATATCATTTGCAGTTTGTGGGCAGTTCAGTGCTGACATTATAGGAGGCGGTGGGGGAAGAAGAAAGGAAGAGATGAATGAAAGAATTCCCACAACATCTAGGAATGCCTGCGTTCCAGATTTATGAGCCAATGCCTATGACCATCTAGAGTCGTTATGATGGCCTCCTTCTGTGCTGTAAGATTTTACGATTCTAGGTGAAGTTGGAAATCATTGGTAGATAACCATAATCCATCTCGCACCTAATCCACCAATTAATTACAATACTACACAAACAGCAACTAGATTGACTGATTCAAGAGACACCTGGGCAACAGAGTAAGTAGGGAAGAAAAGTGAAAACAATTAGACGAGGGCTTGAAATGAAACACCAAACTAGATGGGCTGTTTCTACATTCTTATATTCTTAAATTACTAGTCTGTATAAACATTTCCTTTGGCACGTATAGAGCAGCACCGGTACTGAACTGGGAAGAGGTAGTCACTGCCCTCTCTAATGGGAATGGCATGCAACAAAGGGGAAAGTGGAAGAAAGCAAAATTGTACGTTCATTCTTCCAAAGTATCACTTTTTCCCCCACTATGAACTTTTGAGGAAAACAACAAAAATTTACAGCTGAGCAAAAACTCTAAAAATACATCAAAACAGGACGGGCCTCCAATGTACATGGAAATGTGTCAGCACGACCCTAAGGGCGAGCCTCGAAATACAACTTCTCCTCCTCGAGAAAGTAGACTATCCAATTCAATAAGCTTATCATGATAAAACCTTTAAACTAAGAGACACAATGGCCAGAATTTTCTCACGGGAGGCGGGTTGGGGGCAGGGGCCTCCGAGGCGGGCAGGAAACCTGGGAGACTGGGTTTGCCACAGGCCCTGCCGACTTTAACGGCAGGGCCTGATTCGAATGCGAGGCCTCGGATTCCCGCCCGCAGCCAGCCAGATTGCAAGGCTGGCTGCGGGCGGGTAGGCCTCAGATGAGAGGGGTCGGTCCGGGGGAGGAATCACGGAGGAGGTGAGCGGAGGCCTCGTGAGGGGGTCTCCGATCGCAGGGGGTGGCTTAGGTAGGGACCCTGGATCCAGGAGGTAGGTATAAAAACACTTACTGCCTGGATGCCGCAGTCACTGCCTCGGTTTAACTACCGGGTTTCATGAAGTGTGTGAAACCCGTCCACAGGCAGTTAAATTCAAAATGGAGGTGAAAAAAGCAGCTTCCAGCCTCATTACAATATTTAAATTAAGGTACCGCCCCCTGGGAGCAGGTTGGTCGCCTGCCCGCTGTCCCGTCCCATCTCCATTAAAACCGGAAGTGGGCAGGTTGGAGGCAGGATCAGGTCGGGAATCTCATTTTTAACAATATAACTGCTCCCAAGCCCACCCGTCCTTTTAGGGGAAAATTCCAGCCAATTGGCTAGCCCCCGAAAACAGGCGCAGGGATCGTGTTCCGTGATTACCCCATATGGAGCAGCCCCGGTACCGCAGCGTAATGCGGGCAGCACGCCATCTTCATGCCCCCTGCTCATTATCATGATTGCTGCGTGCAGCCAGCGCTAACAGCTCTGTTCACTGGGTGCACGCGTCAGCAGGGGCCCCCAATATTGTTACTTGCTAGCACTACTTAAAGCTAGCCTGCGCGGCTTAATGGGAAGGTGTATTGTGCATGCTGGAGGTGCCGAGATCATTCGGAATAGTGCAGTGCAATAATGAACAATGGCTGGCCATGGGAGAGACCATGCGTCAAGGTTTCCCGACGCTGCACTGGAGGTCTTGGTGGAGGAGGTGAAAAGGAGAGATGTCCTGTATCTGCAGGGGTGGGGGGGCAGGAGACCCTCCAGACACACGATGAGAAGGCTGTGGGAACAGATAGCCGTGGAGGTAAATGCCAGGAGTTTTGCCCCAAGGACTTGGATGCAGTGCCACAAGAAGTTTAATAATCTCACACGAGTGGTCAAGGTCATCTTCAAATGCCTTATCCTACCAACTGCACCACTAGCCTCAGCCAAAGATCAAGTCACCATACCCCCATCACTCAACTACCAACAATCTCTATCAATCAGGGCTCATACCTAACTTTCATATGCTTCACCTCACCCTCATACACTTGTCACCATTAATAGCCTCACACCCACATCTGTCAGCTTGTACACACTACCAGCTATTAAACCATGACAGCCGCATCACGCAAACATATTGCACACTACTCAATGACATACTTCCCTCTCTCTTGCAGGACAAGGTGGTGCACAACTGGAGGCAGCAGGAACTAACCGGAGGGGCAGAGGTGCGCCTGAATGCGCTAACCCTCATGGAGGAGACGGTGCTGGCCATTATCGGCAGGGACATTGCCGAGGCCATGGTCAGCAGCGGGGCTGAATCCATTGAAGATGACGGTATCCTTATTCCTGAGCCTCCTTCTCACATCCCACTTCCCCCCTCATCCCACGATCTCTTCTGACTTACAAGCTGAAGATGGTGTAAGCATGCACTTCTTACTTTCCCCTCTCCCCTCACCACAACCTTAGTCTTTTCCCTTTTTCCTTTCAGATACCCATGAACTGCAACCTACCCAGGCAGTGGAGGAAGACCAAAAAGACAGTGAAGATGAAGACACACCGTCAGTTGATTTCACACTCGCAGCCACCAGCTCAGATACTGACACGGCACATATCTTAGAGGATAGCATAGAGGCGGGATTTGCACGTGGTGAGACACTGCGCACAAGTGCGCTGCAGCCAGGACAGAAGGAAAGGATAGCACAAGTGCTAGCTCGCCAGAGGGCAAGGTCGCACACGAGTTCTGCTGCAGAGCAATGTTCCATCTAATTTTGTTTTGGCCCGCACGACTGCTTCAACAGGCTGCCATTCAAAATTCCACGCATGCGCTGTTTTTCTATTTAAAAGCTGGCTCACCAGCTGCACGGGACGTACAGAGCGCTGCGCGACCGCACAGCTTTATGGGAACATTGCTGCAGAGGACTCAAGATGAGGACTTTGAGGGGCCAGGCTACAGAAGAAGGTTGATGGGTCAACACATCGAAATCCTTGGTGCATTGGGAAGCCTGCCAGAAAGCCTGTGTTAAATATCAAGGAGCATGGAAGAGTCCAGCAGCAACTTGGCACAGGGCTTTGCGCAGAGCTTGGAGCCCATCCTTTTCAGCATGGAACTGGTGGCCGACTCCATCAATACACTTGTGGACCCAACCGATGTCTCAGCTTCCATTGCAGCCCGAGCAAAAGTCTGACTGCTGCCGTGCAAGCCCAGTCTGCTGCCGTGCAAGCCCAGACTGCTGCAATCATAGCTGTGAATACCCGTTTTCAAAGGGGCTTGCAGGGTGTCACAACAGTCCAGCAATCTGTCTTCCAACAGATTACTAGGATTGCTGATGCACCGCTCCGTGGGAGTGGCAGTGGCTCGATGCAGCACAAACCTGCTGTCCTCTCTGAAGATAACAGTATTCCTGATCCCACCCCTGCCACTGCCCTTGCAGTTGCCTGTCAGCCAGCCAGCCCAGACTGCTGAGCCTATGCCGAGATGGTGCAGTCTGAAGCCAGGCCTCCTAGGCCCAGAGCTGCACTTGGCCATTCTCCAAGGCCATATGCAGTCTCCTGAAAGTCAGCAGCCTTCCACCAGCCATGCTGCAGCCACTGGGGTAGCACTGCGTAGGAGCACTAGGACAGGCAAAGGCACATGGAGGACAGGCACTAAGGGAATGCACAAGAGTGATTAGTTTCATTTTGTATGCAATATGGCGTGATTTAATTTATAAATTTGGTTTGGAATGTGTATTTTGTGTTGTCTTTTATTTTTGCATTGTGGCCAAGAGGACAATGTGATGGTCAGTGACAGAGTGAAGGTAAGGTGTGTGGGACTGTTGGTGAATGAGGAATTGGGGTTGAGGTTACTGGTATTGGACTCAAATTAGTTCTTCACGTACAGGCTGGCCAGTAAGGGGCTGTTGTCGTTATTCCTCCTCCTTGTGCTTCTCGGCTTCTTGCCTGAAGGGTGGTGGCAAGGGATGTTCCCTCATGATGGCGAGGTTGTGCAGCAAACCACCAGAAAGCGTGAGACCCATTCAGCTGAGAACTGCAGGGCGGTATGCCAATGGTCTGCTCTATCACAGTCCTTGTGGTTGCATGGTTCTCATTGTATGATTGCTGCGCACGTGGGTTGCGAACCAGAGACATGAGCCATGTTGTCAGCAGATAGCCCACGTCGCCCAATAGCCACCCTTTGGTTTGCCATGGTGGCTGAAATACAGCTGGCACAGCGGACTGCCGCAGAATGTAGGTATCATAATTGCTGCCAGGATACCAGGCATTGACCTGCATGAAGCGCTGCCTATGGTCACACACCAGCTGCACATTGAGGAAGCGGAATTCCTTTCGGTTCTGGTACATGGTAGAGTTGACATGTGGCACCTGCAAAGCAGTGTGCATGCAGTCAATGGCACCCTGCACCATGGGGAAGCCTGCAAACCTTGAAAACCTTCGTGCTCGCTTCGCCTCCTTCTCTCTGGCAAGCGGGAATGAAATGTGAATAGAGAGCCTCAGTGTCCTCTCTTATGCAACAGTGCATTGCAATCTGCAAGATGTGGCTAATATCTCCAGCACCAGCCTGGAAGGAGCCAGCCTCAAAAGTTCAGAGCCACGGTCACCTTCACAGCCACTGGCAATGTGGTCCTTGCCCTGCTCTGAGGTTGGAGTTATGGCTGCAGCAGGTGGCAGATTTCAGTGAGGACCTCCTCAGTGAAGTGCAGACGTTTCACACATTGTTCCTCGCTGAGGTTCGGGTAGGAGAATTGCTCCCTGAGCACCCTGGGCAGATATGGCCTCCTGCTGAGAGCCCTTCTCCCTCCCCCACCCCCCCCCATCCTCCTCCTCCTCCCTCTTCTAGTAGTTTTTCCTGCTCTGCCTGGCCTCTGCTCATTCTCGCAGTCATGTTTGATTCCAAGGAGAAGGCCTACTAGTGAACCCATGTCTGGGATCAACTGGTTTGTGCAGAAGCCTTGAAGTCAGCAAAAAGTACTTCAGCACCTGCCACACCACTCCCTGTACACTTTTGAAACTTAAAATAACTATGGAAAGCACCAAAAATGTGTAGAATTGTAGCAACAGCCAGAAGAAATCAACCAGCAACTAACCTGTAAGCAGTTGATGATCCCTTTAAATAGCGCTGGTGAGAGTTCCTTCATGCTGCTTAACGCATGTTCAGCTGTGCGGGGTTAAGAGAGGGCGTCGGCTGGAGCGTGGAGCTCCAAAATGGCAGCGCTGGCATCAATCACGATCTGCCTACTCTGCATACCCACGCACTAACCCCTTTACCAAGATGGCGTCAGAAGCGTGCGCCGCAGACGCCATTTTGGAACCTAAGGGCACTCGTAGCGCCCACAAAACGTATTCTAATGATTTTGCCCCCACTGAGCATCCAGAGAACACCAGGCTGCTGATTTCTAGTGCAGTGGACAATTACATACGAACTATAAACGCACAGCCTACGTAAGCGGTGGGGGGGTGGGGTTTCCCCGCAGGCTGTGGAGTTTTATCTCTACAGTGTGCGTCTTTTGCACTTGACAGGTTCCCCGCCCGGAAGTCAGCCCGATTGACAGGCTTGGCTTCTATTCGAGCAGGCCTCAGGAGCAGGGTGTAATCTCCGACCCCGGGGATCTTTGTATAGGGAGGGGGAGCTTGGGGGGCCGTGGGGAAGCACTCCTGCTCCTCCTGGCCCACAAGCAGTGCTGTAAAGGCACTTACCTTCTCCACCAAAGCTGTCCTCGCCTCCCTTCAGCTGCCAGGTTTCCTGAGGCCTCATTAAAATATTTAAATTGCCAACCCTCCTCCTGGGATCGGGTTGGCTGCCCGCCTCCATTAAACCAGTGGGCAGGTTGGGGTCGGGTTTTCAGATTTTTAACATTTTAACTTCTGTCCCAAACCCAACCGACCCGTCTATGCCTGTTAAAATTCAGCTCCATGGTGCCATTACTTCAAGTCCTATGACTTCTTGCAAAAATTAATTTCCACCAATGTCACATTACCTCTATCATTGCCATAAACTCTACCAAGGAGAAAAACAAAAGTTGGCAGGGAGCTGGAAGCAGGAGGTCAACCTTGGGAACTGTGCTGAGGTTTATAAACCAGTCAAGCTTTGTTTCCACGGTCTACTCCATCATCACAACCACTAAAATTAATTATTACCGTGCAGCTCACAGGAAGCCATCCAATACCCTTATGCCAAACATGTAGAGAACAAAAGCCAAGCAAATGCTAATATTTTATATCACACACACCTTTAATGTGCAGTTTTTAGAACTTAAGGGGCTAATTTTAACCTAACTTGCCAAGCGGGAAACCCGCGGGATTGGGTGGAATGCTGGTTTTAATTATAAAACATGAAAAATTACCTCCCTTAAAATTCGTAAGCTGGCCTGGGATTTTTTTTTTTTTTTTTTTTTTTTTAAATACATGTTTCTCCTTGCTTGTATCCGTTTACTTTCTCCCATTTTCATAATGTGCATTGTTCGTTCACCTCTTTCTCTTTACCCCCGCTCCCTAACTCTTCCACTTCTCATCCCCCACCCTAGCCCTAGCTCAGAAGCTTACTTTGTAAAACAGCTAACGCATAGAAGCCCCACAGTTATGCCTTCCTAAAGGAAAGCCTCACAAGGAGGCTTTTGTAGACCATAATTTTCAATTATTTTGTTGGGCTTGAGGTTCTTCTTCAGAACAGGCTGCTCTTCAACCTCGCCCAAAGGGATCTTGGATACTGCCTTTTTTCAGCAAAATGGTAACAGATGTTTTAAAACTGAATCCCTCTTGTTCTCATACCCAATAATGAAAGTTATATGCAAGTTGACGGACCAGAAATTCAGGAGCGCCTATTTTTGGGCTCGGGATATTAGATCCGAGGTGACTCTGATATTGGGCCTTGACCCTTATTGTAATGGAGCTAGCGTGGCATTGCAACCTGCCAGCAAAGAAAATTAGGCCGCTGCTAGTGCCACAGCAACCGTTGGATAAGTGGGTCCGGTCGAGAAGGGGGACGAGAGAACGCAGGGGCGTGGGTAGGGTGGAGGGGGAGATCTGGAGTCGTGGGTCGGGCATCTCAAGGCTGGAGATCGTGGATGTTGTGGCCGACAGTGGGGGCGGGGGGGGGGGGGGGGGGGAAGAAACGATCAGGAGGGGTCTTTAATGCTGCACCTTCAGCCAAGTTCTTTATTTTCTTTGTTGCAGGTGTTCTATGGGGTTGGTTTCCCCCGAGTGCAGCCCGCCATGGTGCTAGCTGCCAATATTGGAGTGAGTGTCAGAAGCAGCTGTTAAGCTAAGGGGCCCAATGCCTGCTTCACACGTGGGTAAAGGGTGCCTCTTGTTTGTCCTTCCAAATATGATGGACGGCGCACTTCCAACTGGAAGTTTGCGCGGGCTTCCTGGCCGCCATTTTGGGGCCTTAGTACCCATTTTTCAGGCATTAAGTGGCCTACTATGTGGCCCAATTTCTAGGCCAATGACTTCAAATAGTTTAGCATCAGTATCCAGTGAAATTCTACATCACTTGACATTAACATAAAAATCAGAAGTATCCAACAACCAAATATATACACAGATAAAATAAGGTTCTGTTGTCGGAGTATGACTGGCAGTAACAATACCTTGAACGTCTGCTGCCAAACACCGTGAGCTACACCTGGTCAGTTTCGGGTGCCCTTTGAACACCTCAACTGGATCAGGGACTTGTAGTCCCATCGATAGCCATACTATCTAGATACAGTCTAGCTGCACTCAAGAAAAAGCTGTAGAGAAGTTTGAGAACGAGAGAAACAGGCAAGTATAATAAAAGTGACATTCGACATGCTTAAGAATAAGGCACTTGTTAAGTCTGTGTGTTCTAGTTATTGTTAAATAAGAATCACTGCACACAGACCACAAGAATAAATTCAACAGGTCTTTACTAGTCGAAGGTCAGGCTGAACTGCCCAATAAATCATTACACAGCACTTATATACCGGTGTGGTCACCACCGGTATTACAGTATACAGCAGCCAAGATAAAGTAGTGCATCTCTTAAAATAGTTCTCTTAAAGGTGGAACGGTTACATACACCACAATCCTCCCTTTTTAGCTTAACAGTATATATTCCCCATTTAACATAACCTAATAACATATATACACAACTTCATGTAAAAACAGTTTACAGGTTCAGTCTCTGAGGAGGCCTCCTGATCCGAGACGGATAACGCCTTTCAGGGGTCTCTGGTTCTCGTTGCTGGGGTGACTCATCTAGTTGATCCCCTATGGATAGGACATCATCATCAGGTATATTCACTTCTGAGGTAGATGCTTCAGGTTCACTAACTTCCTCCATGGTTGTCTCTGTCGTAACCATGGGCTCGACCCTTGTTCTCGATCCCACCAGTTGGTCAGCATGACGTCGCATTACGTTTTCACCAACATCTACCGTGTACATCAGGGGTCCTTGTCTGGCCCGAATTGTTCCAGATTGCCATTTCTCGTTTTTATAGTCCCTGGCTAACACCGGTTGTCCTATTTCAAAACTCCGAGTGGGCTTGTTACTGATATGCTGGAACTGTTTGTTTTCGACTTCCCTCCGCACATTTGGTTTTAACAAGTCCAACCTGGACCGCAACCTCCTGTTATAGAACATCATGGCAGGACTTTGGTTTGTTGTTGCATGGGTGGCGTTTCGATATGCCAGTAGGAAATTGTCCACCTTGTGTTGCAGTGGAATCTGATCTTCGCTCATGGCCTTTATTGCCTTTTTGAACGTCTGTACAAACCTCTCGGCCAGCCCATTCGTAGCTGGATGATATGGGGCAGAGGTATAATGTTTCACCCCATTCTTCTTCAGGAATTTCTGGAATTCCTCTGACACGAACTGTGGTCCGTTGTCTGAACATATTTGCTCTGGCAATCCATTTCTTGCAAATATCGTTCTTAGCACCGCGATCGTCTTCTCCGAGGTAGTGGTAGTCATTTTAATCACTTCTGGCCATTTAGAATGTGCGTCCACCGCAATTAAAAACATGGAGTCCATGAATGGACCAGCAAAGTCAATATGTACACGTTGCCATGGGGTTGAAGGCCATTCCCATGGATGCAGCGGTGCAATTGGAGGTGCATTTTGGACTTTTTGGCACCCTGAGCAGCTTTTCGTCAGATCCTCTATCTGTTGGTCGATACCCGGCCACCACACATAAGCCCTAGCAAGGCTTTTCATCTTGACTCCCCCCAGATGACCTTCATGTCGTTCTTTTAGAACTCTCTCTCTTAACTTAGGAGGGATAATCACCCTTGTTCCATACATCAATGTTCCCTGACAGATGGACAGCTGTTCTCGTCTTGCTGAGAATGCCGGTAACAGTGGATCACCATGGGCTGGCCATCCCTTTACTGTCAATTCGTAGACCCGGGACAGTGTCGGGTCATTCCTAGTCTCCCTTTCAATATTTGCATTGGTGACAGGTAAACATTCGATGATGGTCGAGTGAAATAACTCCACCGGGTCAACCGTCGGTGCCTCCTCCTCAGTAGGTAGTGGCAGGCGCGACAGCCCATCAGCATTACCATGCTGCTTTGTACCTTTGAATTCTATCTGATATTGATGTGCCCCTAGGAAAAGGGACCATCTCTGGAGCCTCTGTGCTGTCATCACCGAAACACCCTTCTTAGGGTTAAAAATGGATACCAACGGCTGGTGGTCTGTCAACAGTGTAAACTTCTGGCCCTGCAGGTAATGATTAAACTTCTTTACTCCCCACACAAGGCTGAGAGCCTCCCTATCTATCTGAGCATAGTTGCGCTCAGCGGAGGTCAATGATCTGGATGCAAATGCGACTGGCCTTTCCAAGCCATTTGGCAACTTGTGTGAGAGTACTGCTCCAATACCATAAGGAGAAGCATCACAAGCTAAACGAATAGGTAGCGTTGGGTTGAAGTGAGCCAACACTTCCTCTGAGGTGATCAATGCCTTGCTTTTGCGAAAGGCCTTCTTACAGTCCTCGCTCCACTTCCATGGTACTTCTTTCTGCAAAAGAGCGTTCAGCGGGTGCAGCACCGTGGATAGATTTGGCAGAAACTTATGGTAATAGTTAATCAACCCTAGGAACGACCTCAGCTGGGATACATTTTCCGGAGCGGGAGCCTTCACAACAGCTTCGATCTTGTCAGGTGACTTGTGCAGCCCCTCCTGGTCAATGACATGACCACAGTACGAGATCCGTTTCTGAGAGAACTCACATTTCTGGCGATTAACTCGAAGTCCATATTCCTTCAATCTGGTGAGCACCAGTTTCAAATTTGCAAGGTGTTCCTCATCGTCATCTCCTGTAATCAGGATATCGTCCAAGTAACATTGAGTGCTTGGAATTCCCTGTAATACCTGCTCCATGGCCCTCTGCCAAATTGCTGGAGCCGAAGCCACTCCAAAAACCAGTCTATTATATCGATACAAGCCTCTGTGCGTGTTGATTGTGAGATACTGGCGCGACTCTTCCTCAACTTCCATCTGTAAGTACGCTTGCGCCAGGTCTATCTTGAAGTGTTTCCCGCCAGACAATGAAGCAAAGATATCCTCAATCCGCGGAAGCGGATATTGCACCATGTGAAGCACCGGATTAACCGTGATCTTGAAGTCTCCACAGATGCGGACCTTCCCCGGTTCCCCTGGCTTGTTACTCGATGAACGCTTCATGACGGGAACAATGGGCGTGGCCCACTCACTCCAGTCCACCTTAGACAGTACTCCTGAACGTTCTAGCCCTTCCAGCTCAGCTTCCACAGCAGGTCGTATCGCATAAGGCACTGGTCTGGCTCTGAAAAATTTTGGGTTTGCATGTTCTGCAATCTTGATTTTTGCCGTAATTCCTCTCAGTGTTCCCAGTCCCTGTTGGAACACCTCTTTAGCCTCATCCAATATTCTGGACAATCGTTCAGGTTTGACATCTTTTTCCGGAATCTACCGTTATTGCTTTGAGGGAGTGCCAGTCCATATTTATTTTCCTGATCCACTCCTGTCCCAGAAGTGGTGGACCTCCCTCAGGTAGTACATATAAGTCCATTCCTTGGTGTTCTTTGCCCTTATGTACCACCTTGACTTTTATCTTTCCGATGGGGTATACTCTTTGCCCCGTGTATGTCTGCAATACTATCTCCGTATCCCGTAGGGGAATATGTGTGAATAACCTTTTGTAATCTTGCTTATTCATGACCGTCAACGCCGATCCGGTGTCCAATTCCATCTTCACTTGGACTCCTGCTATCTGAAGTGTGACCCAGATAGTTTGTAGGTCAGCTTCCTTACTCACATTGTGAATTCTCAGACTACCCAGTTCCTTGCTGTTGGAGTCCGAATCCGAATTCTGTTCATCCGAACTCTTCTCAGCCACCTTATGTACCTTTCTGCACTTTTCCTGCGGTGACTTTTTGTTGCTGGTCTTCTTTCCTGACCGGCATACTTTAGCTATGTGACCAAGCTTGACACATTTTCTACATTCCTGATTTTTAAACCAGCATTGGTTCTGATCGTGTGTTGTCTTTCCACAACGATAACATTTCGCTGTACCCAAAGCCATTTGATCTACGCTGAGTACCGCTGCCTTCAGCTGCATTTCCGCAGTGCCTCTCGCTGCGGCTTCGTGCGATGCTGCAATAGTGACAGCCTTATCAAGTGTAAGATCATTCTCTTCAAGCAGCCGCTTTTGTGTTCCTTCTTTCGACAATCCACACACGAATTTGTCTCTCAGTGCCTCTGTCAGTCTTTCCCCAAACTGACAGTATTTCGCTAGCTTACGCAGTTCAATTAAATACTCCGCGTTGCTTTCCTCTTTCAGTTGCGTTCTCGCATAAAATTTAAATCGTTCCGCGAACATCAGCGGTGTGGGGTTCAAATGATTTCTCAGGACAGCAACAATATTAGCGAAAGCCTGATCCGCCGGTTTAGCTGGTGATAGAAGATGCTTCAATAGCCCGTATGTCTTCGCACCCATTGAGTTTAGTAAGGTTAGTGCTTTATCTTCATCTGATATTTTATTTGCCTTACAATAAATCTCTATGCGTTCTACATACGTGGCCCAATCTTCAACATCGGCATCGAAATCGTTGATGTTACCATGCTTAGGCATCCTCGCAATCTTCTTGAGAAACAAAAAGAAATTTTTCTTTCATTTTTTTTTCAAAATGGCGGTTTCCCGCGCTTGTCTTCTTCCCCCGCCTACAAAAATGGCAGCTTCCCGCGTTTGCCTTTCTCCCCCGCTGGCTGTAATGGCGATTGCCGTATTGCTGCGTTCGCCCTCCCCAGCGGTTCTCAAATCATGCCTCCCAGCCCCTCTTGCAGTCCGGTCCTTTCCCCCGGCTGCGGCTGAGTTCTCCGCGGTTTTTTTTGTTATTTTTTTTAAATTATTTTCTCCCGCGCCTCGCGGCCTCGGTAGCTGCCCGGCCTTTTTCCCCGGTCGCGGTCGAGCTCTCTCTCGACGCTGTTGCGTCTCCCAGCCCGCTTGCAGCCCGGTCCTTTACACCGGCTGCGTTTGCATTCACCGCGGCTCCCGTGCCTTACGCTGCCCCAGTCTCAGCGCCTCTGGCCCCGACTTCTGTCCGGCTCTTTCCCCCGGCCGTGGTCGAGTTCTCCGCCCTTATATCCTCCGTTTTTCCCTCCCCTACTTCACAGCCAACGTGGCCGACTTGCTGCTCGTCGCTGATCGGCTTACCCACCACCGTGATAGAAGGGATGATCACTGCCTGTTGCTGATGGAAGGCTTCGTGTCAGGATTCTTCCTTGCTCTTCAGACCCGAGTCTTTTCTCAGCAGGATGATGAGGGCAGATGCCTCTTCTCGACGCCCGTTAAACTGCCTTGGATATATCTCTGCCGCAGGGTAAGATCGTCATCGTCGCCACTGTTAAGTCTGTGTGTTCTAGTTATTGTTAAATAAGAATCACTGCACACAGACCACAAGAATAAATTCAACAGGTCTTTACTAGTCGAAGGTCAGGCTGAACTGCCCAATAAATCATTACACAGCACTTATATACCGGTGTGGTCACCACCGGTATTACAGTATACAGCAGCCAAGATAAAGTAGTGCATCTCTTAAAATAGTTCTCTTAAAGGTGGAACGGTTACATACACCACAGCACTGGTAACAGTTTTGTGTTTATTGCAGATGAGAAACTAGAAACCAATTTCAAGTCCAGTGAATCCACACATACACCTCTTAGAATCATACAGCACAGAAGGAGGCCATTCGGGCCATCGTGGCTGTGCTGGCTCTTTGAAAGAGCGAGTCCCCCTCCTCTGGTGTCTTAGCGTAGCCCTGCAAATTTTTCCTTACAAGTATAGTCCCTTTGAAAGTTACTTTGAATCTGCTTCCACCGCCCTTTCAGGCAATGCATTCCAGATCGTAACAACTCACTGCGTAAAAAATATTTCTAGTCATCTCCCCTCTGGTTCTTTTGACAACTCCCTTCAATCTGTGTCCCCTGGTTATCGACCCTCCTGCCAGTGGAACCAGTTTCTCTTTATTTACTCGACTATAATTTTAGCAGAATTGCTCGTCTTCATAAACAGGCTCTCAGTAGTATCATACATCATCTTGAACTGAAGAATGTTGTTTCCAACACAAGACTTCAAAAAGGTCATCTCACAAATCACAAAGTTTTGCCAACTTCTCTGGAAATGTCAGCTGGGATGCAAAGTCATTTTCTTAATGGTTGAACTCTCACCATCACCAAAACCCGCTGATTAAAAAAATTAAACTCAAGACTGGCTTTTGTGCTGCATACCAGTTAAAACAATCTGGCTTGAAAATCTGCAGTTACTGGTGCAAGTGGCCAATATAACTGTTCCTTCCTTGTTGAATCTGCTCAGAACCTGCACAACTGGGCATCAAGCTCTACAACAGTGATTAGGTAACAAAGGGAAAGTTTCCAAGTTTGCTGACAGCACCAAAATAAAAAATGCAGGAGAAAGGATGCAGCTGCAGAACGACTTTGACTGGTTACACCATTGGCCATTTGTTATGCCATTCGTTATGCGCAATGAAATTTAACAGTGAGAAATGTAAAGTAATACACATTGCTTGAAAAACTGCACCACGAATGTAAGTGAACAAATGCAGGGAAACTTTGAAAGTGACTAGTCTGCAATTGCTTCCAGGTTTCTTTCCATGTCTAAAGAAAGACTTGCATTTGCATTTACATAGCGCCTTTTATGACCATCGGATGTCCCAAAGTGCTTTACAAATTACGTACTTTTGAAGTGGAGTCACTGTTGTAATGTGGGAAATGCGGCAGCCAATTTGCGCTCAGCAAGCTCCCACAAACAACAATGTGATAATGACCAGATAATCTGTTTTTTTAGTGATGTTGAGTGAGGGATAAATATTGGGCAGGACACCGGGGATAACTCCCCTGCTCTTCTTCGAAAGAGTGCCATGGGATCTTTTACGTCCACCTGAGAGAGCAGGCGGGGCCTCAGTTTAACATCTCATCTGAAAGACGGCACCTCCGACAGTGCAGCACTCCCTCAGTACTGTACTAGAGTGTCAGTCGAGATTTTTGTGTTCAAGTCTCCGGAGTGGGACTTGAACCCACAACCTTCTGACTCGGAGGCGAGGCAAAGCAATTGAAAAGGTGACCTGATCGCTGGGAACATGGTACAAGTCTACAGAGGTTATGGCAAGGCTTTACACTGCATTAGTTAGCTCTTGCATGCTGTGCTGTGTTGTGTTCTGGTCACCGCACCATAGAGACAGAAGTACAAACATCAGAAAGAGTACAGAGAAAAGCAATAAAATTGATGCCAACAAAAAATGAGTTGAGCTATGAGGAATGCCAAGAGAAGCTGCTGCAGTCTAGGAAGAAAGAAGTTAAAGGTGGTTCTCAATGCATATAAATGTTAAACGGTACCGAGAAGATAAAGTCAGAATATTACTTCAAAAGTAAGACAAGAAATTAGGACATGGGGACATATTTAAATTGGTGACAAATAAATTTGAAACAAGATATCAGGCCCAAAGAGTTATAAATGTTTGGAATAATCTGTTAGGCAAAGCAGTACTGACAAAATAGTAAGGGAGGTTTTAGTATTTGGACGCTGGGCTGGGGCAGTTCGGATACTAGAGGGATAATCCTCAACAGGTTGAATGGTTTACTCCTTGCTCTTCACTTTAATTATTTAGTTTTCTGGATGTGTTTTTTGGGGGGGGGATAATTCATGACTGGCATTTCTACTAAAGCTGGCAAACTGGGCAAGGTGGACTGGAATAGACAAATATGCAAAAGCAACAGTTTGAGTGTTTTGAAATTCAGAATAACCAGCAAGTTCTAATGTGAAATAGCCTGAAATTGTTACACTGTAAAATACATTGTTTAACATGAAACAGATTTGTTACTAAATTGGAAGCAACCTTAATATCATATTATTAATCAAAGAATTCTTTCAATAATTCTGAATTCATTTTCTTAAGATGGTCACATAGAAGTAGCCTAGTGGCAAAACCATCAGCACATGGAGCATCCTGGTAGCTGCAGTTATTGATGCTAAACTGCTGTTTCAACCTCAGTTATAAAAATCACCATTCACACACTCTGACTTCCCCAAGAGTTTGAATTTTGTCAGTCTGCATCACATCCAAAAACTGGTGAGGGAAGGGGCCAAGTCTTGCATGCCTTCCCAGTGAGTCATCCAAATGTGTAAAAGATTCATGCACACGACTCCAGGGGCTTTAGGTTAGAACAGATGTTGTTGTGATTAACACAATAAATACCTCCGCACAGTTATATGCTACAGGTTAGTTATAATAGGCATTTTCAAGCATGTGAAACATAAATTAGTGGTTCCGCGCTAGTAAAGTAAAAAAGTGAAAAAATACAAATCCGTGCCAAGAATAGATCATTGGGTCCTTACCATCATGTATTTGAAAGGCAAGGCTGGTGATTTTCTGGGTGACTATCATCAATGGACTAGAAAGGAAAGAAAAATAACTTCAGCTTTTTAATATTAACAGTAGAAACAGCTACTAAATAAAACAGAAAATCTGAAACTGCTGGTGTGTAGAAAATGACACCCAAAAATCCGAACAGCTTTATTCCAGATATATCCAGTCAACATAGCCATAGCCATTCATTTTACAGTACACATAACTCCTGAGCGCCAAGGACCCAAGTCTCAAATGTTCAGTTACAAAATAGAATGAATGAACTGGAACTCTTTACATACGACAAAACGAGCTTCAAACTCTCATTTCATTAACTCTTCTTAAATGCACGTTTGGCATTGTCCATTGCTGGACCCAAAATTTCAATACACTGCGCTGATGATATTGAACAATTACCTTCTAATAATTGATAACTGATGTTTCGCTTTAGATGTTTTACTCCAGATAAACTGAACAATTTTATGGAGTTCCTTGTAGTCAAAGCTTTATCCATTTTATTTTCAAAATATCTATGCAGTTGCTTGCAACAGATCAACACCATAATGCAAGTCACAGAAGTCCAAGATACAGCAACTGAAAGTTACAGTATTCACTGCAAATATATCTTTTGTTGCCAAAATGACAGCTATGTAACTCCTGCCCCACTCCCGTGTCTCCCCACCACCTGCCCCCCCTCTCGTTTTGTTTTGATAATCTGCTTTCTTTTTGCAGAGGAACTGCCTATGAATTACAGTGTACAGTACCTGAGATATAGTTGGTTCAATTCATTTCTAGATTGGGCCATCTATTTTAATGACATAAATCAATCACTAAATCAACTAATGTACAAACATTAAGCTACAATCACAAAACGCATCCAGAGGGAGTCTGCGGAACTGGTAAAATGAGATTTTTAATATTTGTGAACAAATTCAGGAAGCAGGTTTTCTGGACAGTTGGTTGCACTCAAATGTACAGCAGGCCCCGGGGCAGCAGATTTCGTTATGCAGCTGCTCTGTTCAGACCCAGTTGCTTTAATCCTGCCCACCAGATTGCGCTTTTTTGCTTTCCACAGGAGCAGTTAATGACTTTCTACAGGATGATCTGCGTCATTAGACATTTGGGTTTGGGAAATGTAATCGAATGGAAACCGGTAATGGGAGGAGGGATGTTGGGGAATTGTATGCGGAAGAGCCCCAAAACCCATTAACAGTCTTTAACTTCTCATTCCCTTGGATAGCCGCATTCATTTTTTTCCTTACAAAAGACTAAGCCACTCTCATTTCTGCAGTGAATTAAAAAAACATATAAAATACCCGATTATTTTTGTTGGCTTTGATGGCACTACTTCAAAAGATTTTCCATTTAATGGGCCAGGTGCCAAATTCAGATGAAGGAGTGAGTATTTCCTCTCCTTTTTACATCAAGTGCAGATATACACAAGTGATAGTCCCCATTTTGAACTATATTGGCAAGTAAAGAGGGGGGGGGGGGAAAGAATGGAAAGAAACAAAACAAAAAAAGGGAAGGTTAAATCACAGCAATGTAAAGTAGATTAATACCTGGGCACTGGACCGGTGAATAGCCATGTGGTTGACTCTTGATACCCTCATGGAAACTAGGGATGGACAATAAATGTTGCCTTACCAGTGTCATCCAATTGCCAATAGAAAAAAAAGGCTCAAGACACTGGAGCACATTTCCAGTGTTTTGCTCAAGTTTCATTCAAATAGTAAAGCAGAAGCTTTCTTGCATAGTTGCAGCGTACCATATAGCAGTGATAAATAAATAATCTGCAGTCACATTTACAAATGAGAATGCTGCTAAACTTGATACTTCCCCTACCACCAGCATATGTACACAGGTATGTTCTAAAAGTAAAGATTAATGCTGGGTTATCATGAAACTCACTGAATGCTCAGCCAACTCACAGCCAACATGCTTAAATACACAGCACACCAAGATTTACAGCAACTATGGGAAGGATGAACAACTCACCACAAGAATCCACTGAGCGTAAAGGAAAAGAAGAAACAGATCAACAGGGGAATGCAAGAAATACAGCAAGACAGACGACGCAAAACAGAAAGACCAATGATTGAAATGAAGTGTAAAAATAACCATGAAGACAGCTTTAAAATGGCAAAAGTGAAGTTTGCAGGTTAGCACACACAACCTATTCCTCACTAGACATTACAATATTTCATGTTTTTTTTTAAATTTTTTTTATAAAAGTACTTGTGAAATAACCAAAAACCTAAGTAAGGCAGATGCAGGAGCTGCTTGGCAGCTTCAGAAGATGGGGCATTAGACCAGGAATTACAAACCGGACTTGGAATCCCAGTATTGGCAGTGGGATTATAATAGAACTAGCCCAAAAAGGAAGCGGTTCTAATTTTACAGAACATAAGGAACGGAGCTGAGAGTATTCCTTCCTACTTCACTCGAGCATGGCTCACGGCAACACAGCCATTGCATTAACTGGACTGGCTGCAGGATGAACCCTCTTTAGTAAGAGGGTAGGAGCAAAGGGAACTGCATCATCCAGTAACTTGCCCATGTCTTGGATACATGATAGGTTGTACAGTGGAATTACATGGCCTTACCCCGATCCTCTGTATGCCACTCCTTGAATATATACTTTAAAAATGCGTGCAATTTTATTCATTAAAGACACACAAAGACATTTCTGTTCATTAAAAAAAAAACACACACAAAAGAAATGGGTTATTCAAAGGCCAGTATTCATTTTCACCATATTACCTTTAGTCCATATATGAGCACTTAAAGCTTAGCAACCAATAAACATCACTGCTAATTCATCTGAAGATACAAAGATTAAAGGAGCACTTTAGATGAAACTAATGCCCAAACAAAAATAATTCAAAACCGCTCAAGAACAACAAATCTCCAACTGTCAGCAATCAT
Source organism: Somniosus microcephalus (assembly GCF_052327205.1). Lineage (NCBI taxonomy): Eukaryota > Metazoa > Chordata > Chondrichthyes > Squaliformes > Somniosidae > Somniosus > Somniosus microcephalus. Next base: position 267,186,131 of record NC_140991.1, read on the forward strand.
CACTTTGAGAACAATGGGCTTGGGATGGATTACATTCAATGATTAAACCCAGCTCCCAAACAAAAAGCATCTTTAATACAGGTGTCACGGAGAGAATATTGTCACACCTGTGCCAAAAGTGCAGCAGTTCCCATGTCCCCTTCAAGTGTGGAACGGAGTAATTTGTTTTGTTCATTCCTGGGATATGGGCAAGGCTGGCATTTATTGCCCTTCGCTCATTGCCATGTGAAAGTGGTGGTGGTGGGTCTTTGCCTTGAACCACTGGTAGCGGTTTTGATACAACAGAGTGGCTTGCTAGGCCACTTCAGAGGGCAGTTAAGAGTCAACTGTTATGGTGTGGGACTGGAGTCACATATAGGTCAGAATTCAAATTCTCAAACTACCACAGTGGGATTCAGACACCAAAGGTCCCAGATTTAATCCCTGATCTCAGGCAGGCAGGCAACAGGGCAAAGACAACTGGCCCCAGTGCCACAGGCTAGGGTGAAAACAGGTGGAGACTCTCACTCACACCTGCTGGAAAATGTATGCGTGAGGGTGCTGAGTAAGAATAGGAGTGGGATGTAATACATCGTACAGCCAAATAGCCTGCTTACACTCACCAACTTGGTTCAAACATGAAGAACAGCCACTGGGCTGAGGTAATTGTGAAATGTTGGCAACGACACAAACTATCCCACAGCGCAAATTAGTTCCGTCCAGGAAAACATAGGAAAGATTTGGCTGGGAGAGGGGGAAGCCAAATTCAATACAGGCAGTGTTACCTCAACCTAACTGAAGTAACCAAGAGAGTAGTATTACTCACTTTTAATTTTGCATTCGGATACCTACAAGTGAAAAATTAGTATATTCTTGTTCCATGAAGTAGTACGAATATCCCATTTGACATTGTTAAACCAGCAGAAGACTCACTGGCAACGCAGCAAACTGGAAAGTAATGCAGCCGTACATACATGATAACAGCACTAAATGCATGCACCGTGACCAAACAAACTTGTTCTTCAAACTGGTACCTCTTGCTGCATGTTATCTAAACCCAGAATAGCCTCCAACTTACACAACACAGGTATGAAAGCCCTTTCAAAGAGGGGCTCTTCAGGGTATGCTTAGGGCTTAATATCAATTTAGCACCAGTATGAAGCTGAACGACAACCGGAGTGCACACGTCATATGACATCACTAACCGAGCTACAGGAAAACTGCTCGCTCACACTCGCTAATGTCGAGATGAATAAACAAGAAAATATTAAACTATAATTTATTTATTACAGATATACATGAATGGGTCAAATGCTGCAACCCAGTCTGAGTTCCTAAGACAGTGCAACATCAAATGGCCTAACCTTGAACATTTTTGACAGAGCTACTCTTTCATAAGCTATTAATTAAATTGACTGAAATTTTTATCCACGAAAACAGAGGTCATGCTTAAATTCAGTATTTTTCGCAAATACCTAATGTTCCTGTAACATAAGTGCTATAAATATTAGGCCAACTCTCCTCACCTCTCTCTCCATGGTTCAGCATCTAATTATCTGTTCTTCCCTTTCTCACTCTCGCTCTCCCTCCCCACCCGCAGTAAAACCCCGTTCTTTGTTAAAGGTACTATATAAATACAAAGTGATGCCTTTTCGATACAAAAAAAGCCTTTTAAAATCAAACAGGAAAGAATTGGCGAAGTAACTATTTGTAAGAATGTTACAGACCATTCTAATTTCCCCGTGTATTAGAACCCTACTGCCACATGTTGTAATCTAGTAGACTGTCGCAGATAAAAATTAGGTCAATTTATAGGACTATGGAGGTGCAGTGGACCGGTGTTTGGGCATCTTGAAGCACAGAGCAAGTTCTCATTCTTAGCTGGGGCTGTTTGAAGTCAGCTCCTCTAAAGGAAATATTGACCATCCAGTCCATCCACACCATAGCCCAAAGCAGCACCGGTAGAGGCACGACGATAGTTTATCTCCATTTGAGAGAATGGTATGTTGCATGGGTGAAGAGGGTGTGAGCAAGAAACAGAAACAGTGGAGGTCCCATCTTCAAACCCCCTGATATCATTGTCCCAATTAACCTTTGAAAGAAACTAGATGAATGGGACATTAAAAACATTTTTTTATTTGCTTATGGGATCTGGGCGTTGCTGGCAAGGCCAGCATTTATTGCCCATCCCTAATTGCTCTCAAGAAGGTGGTGGTGAGCTGCCTTCTTGAACCTCTGCAGTCTGTGTGGTGAAGGTACTCCCACAGTGCTGTTAGGGAGGGAGTCCCAGGATTTGACCCAGCGGCGATGAAGGATCGGCGATATACTTCGAAGTCAGGATGGTGTGTGACTTGGAGGGGAACTTGGAGGTGGTGGTGTTCCCATGCACCTGCTGCCCTTGTCCTTCTAGGTGGAAGAGATTGCAGGTTTGGGAGATGCTGCCGAAGAAGCCTTGGCGAGTTGCTGCAGTGCATCTTGTAAATGGTACACACTGCAGCACGGTTCGCCAGTGGTGGAGGAAGTGACTGTTTAAGGTGGAGGATGGGATGCCAATCAAGCGGGCTGCTTTGTCAGATACCATGAAACAGTCTCCTTTGTTAACCAACACTCAAATGTATAACTTTCACCACTCTCAGAAGGGCCAATGACTTGCAGATTGTGTGTTTTGTTGAATTCTTTTGGGTGGGATAATGGGGGGGGGGGAGGGAATTAAAAGACAGAGATAAAGCAGGATTTTGCCGTTTTTAATTTTTTTTTTATTGGTTGACGAAAATCAAAATTACACTTGCAAGATGAGTTGACATAAAAAGGAACAACAAAGTTCTGTTTAACTTTAGGGTGAGAGCATGGTGATCCCTCTACAGTATATCTACATCCATAGAAAAAGTGCACCTGGAATCATTCCACTGATGTCAATAGGACAACTCGATATGTTAATGCTCCCTTTGCATTACATAATGACTTCTAACAAAAGGTGCTGGAGCTCTTCGTGCTGTGAAATCCACCCAACCTTTACACTGTGGTGCACATTCCACAGCACCAGCGACAGCAGGAACAAGTACAAGTACAAGTGTGCAATTCTTTGAAAGTCACAAATCATGACTTTTATTTCTGGCCAGGAAAGATCCCCATATGTCAGCAGGTGACCAGTAAAAGCAAATGACACCCGTCACCAACAGTGGTGGTGTTGATATTTGCCACAGCCTCTGGAAGAGTCCAGCAAAACGACCCAAGGTAGTTGTCCACTCCACTGCAGGCCTGCTGCCCCTACACATTACAACACTGACACTGAAGTCAAGGCTACTGCATCGAGCAGCGCTGTCATACAAGTCGAGCAAACTTTTGTTCTTCTTAGGCTTTGGCAACAAGTCACAGGGAAAGCATTCCGTAATGATTACATAGGATATACAGCACAGAAACAGGCCTTTTGGCCCAAGCAGTCCATGCCGGTGTTTATGCTCCACTCGAGTTTCCCTCTCATCCTTCCTCATCTAACTATCAGCATAACCCTCTATTCCCTTCTCCCTCATATGCCTATCTAGCCTCCCCTTAAATGTATCGAAACTATTCACTTCAACCACTCCCTGTGGTAGCGAGTTCCACATTCTCACCACTCTTCGGGTAAAAATGCTTTTTCTGAATTCCCCATTGGATTTCTTGGTGATTATCTTATATTGATGGCCTCTAGTTATGCTCTTCCCCAGAAGTGGAAACATTCTCTCTCTAGCCACTCTATCAAAACCTTTCATAATTATAAAGACCTCAATTAGGTCACCCCCTCAACTTTCTCTTTTCAGCCTGTTCATCCTTTCCAGATAGGTATAAAGTCGCATTTCTGGTATCATCCTTATAAATCTTGTTTGCACCCTCTCCAATGCCTCCACATCCTTTTTATAATATGGCGACCAGAATTGTACACAGTACTCCAAGTGTGGTCTAACCAAGGTTCGATACAAGTTTAGCATAACTTCTCTACTTTTCAATTCTATCCCTCTAGAAAAGCTTGGTTTGCTTTTGTTATGGCCTTATTAACCTGCGTCACTATTTTTAGTGATCTGTGTATTTGCACTCCGAGATCCTTTGCTCTTCTATCCCATTTAGATTCTTATTTTCCAAGTAATATGTGACCTCCTTAATTTTCTTACTAAAATGCAATACCTCATATGTATCGGTGTTGACATTCATTTGCCAATAATATGCCAATTCGACAAGTTTATTCATGTCTTCTTGTAATTCGTTGCAGTCCTCCTCAGTATTGGCTATCTGCCCAATTTGGTGTCATCCGCAAAATCAGAAATTGTGCTTTTGATTAAAAAGTCTAAATCGTTAATATAAATTGTGAACAACAGTGGTCGCAGCACGGATCCTTGTGGAACACCACTTCCCACCTGCTGCCACTCTGAATAGCTACCCTCTACCCTTACTCTCTGCTTTCGGTCTTGAAGTCAGCTAGCTTCAATAGGGAAAACAGAAGCCCACAACAACAAATTAGAACACAAGTATATACACAAAAGAAAATATCGGAATTTGCTGATATTTAACTTATTAAAGTACCTTGAAATTGTCTCTAAAACAGAGACAAAAAGTTACAAAAGTTAATTTCATCATGCTTACCCAGGTAAATAATTACATTCCTCGTGCCCCCTTAATGTTCCCCTTTAAATTCAAAAACTAAATCGCAACTGAGAAATGTCTGAAAAAGAACTCACCCGGAGAAATCTGTGGCCAACAGTCCATAGTTAAAGATATATACTCTGCTAATTTGGCACAATGTCAGATAGCCCATTGCTGCTACAAATGAATACCTAAGGAACAAGAAACATAAATGTACTGAAATTATCACCATGTTATTACATGTAGAAAAGAATACTAAAACATCTTGCATTTTCTCAAAGAAATGTTCTCAATTTCCTCACCTCTCCTGCAAGTGCTAGTTCTGGCACACAGTTCCATGGACAGGAGTCGCCCTCTGGTACTTCATCCAGGCGGCCATTCTTTATGTCAGCCTGGATAGTCAGAGTCATAGAGTTTTACAGCACAGAAAGAGGCCCTTCGGCCCATCGTGTCTGCGCCGTCCATCAATCCCTGTCCAGTCTAATCCCATTTTCCAGCATTTGGTCCATAGCCTTGTATGCAATGGCATTTCAAGTGCTCATCCAAATGCTTCTTGAATGTTGTGAGGATTCCTGCCTCTACCACCCTTTCAGGCATTGAGTTCCAGATTCCAACCACCCTCTGGGTGAAAAAGTTCCTCCTCAAGTCCCCTCTAAATCTCCTGCCCCTTACCCTGAATCTGTGCCCCCTTGTTATTGACCCCCCTACTAAGGGGAAAAGTTCCTCTTTATCTACCCTATCTATGCCCCTCATCATTTTGTACACCTCAATCAGGTCCCCCCTCAGCCTTCTTTGCTCCAAGGAAAACAACCCCAGCCTGTTCAGCCTTTCTTCATAGCTGAGGCGCTCCATCCCAGGTAACATCCTGGTGAATCTTCTCTGCACCCTCTCCAAAGCAATCACATCCTTCCTATAGTGAGGCGACCAGAACTGCACACAGTACTCCAGCTGTGGCCTCACCAGCGTTTTGTACAGCTCCATCATAACCTCCCTGCTCTTATATTCTATGCCTCGGCTAATGAAGGCAAGTATCCCATATGCCTTTTTAACCACCTTATCTACCTGTTCCGCTGCCTTCAAGGATCTATGTACATGTACACCAAGGTCCCTCTGACCCTCTGTACTTCCTAGGGTCCTACCACTCATTGTGTATTCCCTTGCCTTATTTGTCCGTCCAAAATGCATCACCTCGCACTTTTCAGGGTTAAATTCCATTTGCCACTTTTCCGCCCATCTGACCAACCCGTTTATATCGTCCTGTAGCCTGAGGCTTTCCTCCTCGCAATTTACCACCCCACCAATTTTCGTGTCATCTGCGAACTTACTGATCATACCTTTTACATTCTCATCCAAATCATTTATGTAGATCACAAACAGCAAGGGACCCAGCACCGATCCCTGAGGTACCCCACTGGACACAGGCTTCCAGTCACAGAAACAACCTTCGACCATCACCCTCTGCCTCCTGCCACTCAGCCAGTTTAGGATCCAACGCTCCAAGGCACCCTGGATCCCATGGGCTCTTACCTTCTTGACCAGTCTCCTATGCGGGACCTTGTCAAAAGCTTTACTGAAGTCCATGTAAACCACATCCACAGCATTTCCCTCATCCACACACCTAGTCATCCCCTCGAAAAATTCAATCAGATTGGTCAGACATGATTTACCCTTGACAAAGCCATGCTGACTATCCCCGATCAATCCTTGCCTCTCCAAGTGGAGACTAATTTTGTCCCTCAGAATTTTTTCCAATAATTTCCCTACCACAGATGTTAGGCTCACTGGCCTGTAATTCCCTGGTTTATCCCTGCTACCCTTCTTGAATAATGGTACTACGTTAGCTGTTCTCCAGTCCTCTGGTACATCCCCTGTGGCCAGAGAGGCTCTGAAAATTTGTGTCAGAGCCCCTGCGATCTCCTCCTTTGCCTCACACAACAGCCTGGGATACATCTCGTCCGGGCCTGGGGATTTATCCACTTTTTGGCCTGCTAAAACCGCTAGTACCTCCTCCCTCTCGATGCTAATATGTTCAAGTATGTCACAGTCCCCTTGCCCGATTTCTATGTCTACATCGTCTTTCTCCATAGTGAACACAGATGCAAAAAATTCATTTAAGACCCCGCCTACATCATCTGGCTCTACACACAGCTTGCCACTTTGGTCCCTAATGGGCCCTACCCTTTCCCTGGTTATCCTCTTGCCCTTAATATACTTATAAAACATCTTAGGATTTTCCTTTATTTTGCTCGCCAGTGTTATTTCATGGCCCCTCCTTGCCCTCCTAATTTCTTTTTTAAGTATGCCCCTGCACTTTTTATACTCCTCTAGGGCTTCCTCCGTCTTTAGTCTTTTGTAACTGCCAAAAGCCCCCCTTTTTTTCCTAATGCATTTTTGTATATCCCTTGTCATCCAAGGTTCCCTTTGCTTGTTGGTCCCGCCCTTGACCTTTACAGGAACATGTTGGCGTTGTACTCTATTTCCCTTCTGAAAGTCTCCCACTGTTTTGATGTGGATTTTCCTATAAGTAGCTGCTCCCAGTCCACTTTGGCCAGATCCTGCCTTATCATATTAAAATCGGCCTTCCCCCAATTTAGAACCCTTATTTCCGGGCCGTCTTTGTCTTTTTCCATGACCACCTTAAATCTCACCGAATTATGGTCACTGTCGCCAAAATGCTCTCCTACTGACACTTCCACCACTTGCCCGGCTACATTCCCTAGAATTAGGTCCAGTACTGCCCCCTCTCTTGTAGGACTTTCTACATGTTGGCTCAAAAAGCTCTCCTGGATGCACTTTAAGAATTCTGCACCCTCTAAGCCTTTCACACTCTGACTATCCCAATTTATATTGGGGAAGTTGAAATCCCCCACTATTATTTTCGCACTTCTCTGAGATTTGCCTACATATCTGTTCCTCTATCTCCCCCTGACTGTTTGGGGGCCTATAGTACACTCCCAGCAAAGTGCTTGCCCCCTTTTTGTTTTTAAGTTCTACCCATATGGCCTCATTAGAGGAACCCGCTAATATATCGTCCCTCCTTACAGCAGTAATTGACTCCTTAATTAATATTGCAACACCCCCTCCCCTTTTACACCCACCTCTGTCTCGCCTGAAGATTCTATACCCCGGAATATTGAGCTGCCAGTCCTGACCCTCCCTCAACCATGTCTCCGTGATAGCAACAATATCGTACTCCCATGTGTTCAACAACAACTTCAGTTCATCCACCTTATTTGCAAGACTCCTTGCATTAAAATAAATGCCTTCCAGCCCTGCCATATTCCCTTTTGCCTTCACATATTTGCTCTGCCTTCCCAGCTGACTTGTTTTTTCCTCCGTATTTGGCTGTAAATCACCCCCTACTATAGCTCCACTCTGTATCCCATCCCCCTGCCAAGTTAGTTTAAACCCCCCCCAGCAGTGCTAGCAAACCTCCCCGCAAGGATATTGGTTCCCCTCTGGTTCAGGTGTAAACCGTCCGACTTGTACAAGTCCCACCTTTCCCAGAAGCAGACCCAGTGATCCAGGAAGCTAAAGCCCTCCCTCCTGCACCATCCCTTTAGCCACGCATTCATCTGTTCTATCTTCCTATTTCTATACTCACTAGCACGTGGCACCGGGAGTAATCCAGAGATTACAACCTTTGAGGTCCTGCTCTTTAAACTTCTACCTAGCTCCCTAAATTCTTGCTGCAGGACCTCATCCCTCTTTTTACCTATGTCGTTGGTACCAATGTGGACCACAACCTCTGACTGATAGTGAGCGTCAGTTGGGAGGAGGGTGATCCCAACCAGTCCCAATCCAGACCCCTCTCAGTTTCCATACATACAAAAACAACTTGTATTTATATAGCACCTTTAACGTACTAAAACGTCCCAGGGCACTTCACAAGAGCATGATCAGACAAAAAAAAATTGACACAAGCCACAGGAGGGGAGATTAGGACAGGTGACAAAAGCTTGGTAGAAGAGGTAGGTTTTAAAGAGGGTCTTACAGGAAGAGGGAGAGGCGCTGAGGTTTAGGGAGACTCATAGGGGGAAAAATTGGGCATCGCCCATTTTGGGGCGCTAATATTGGCCGGGCACAAAGTTTAGCGCCCAACGCTAATTATCGCCTCTGACTGCAAAATTCACCTCCATCACCCCTGGAGGTGATTTGAGCGCTAAATCAGGTGCTACACACCTCTCAAGGTGCAAATGTCGGGGAGCAAGGCGCTACCTCAGAACGCTACCGAAGCTCAGGTGATGTCAGTTACCATGGAAGACAGACAGACTGGCGCCGTCCAGTTCTTAAAGGGGAAGGGCCATCTTGCTGGCTAGCCACACCCTGCTCATTGCAGCCTTGAATCTTGGCCTGGAGTGACCTCTAAAGCAATTGTGTTGGAAGCACTAATGGACAGGCCCAGGGAAAGAGTTCGGCGCTTAGGAACCTCAAAAGTGGTGCTGAGGGCCAAAACTCCTTAGGACAGCATTAAATCTCTCCAGACGTCTCTCTCCCTCTCAACTTGCGTGTACCAAAGGTTTTGCCGACAAGAAAAGGTAGGAAGCGCCTGCCTTTAAATAGCGCTCCCCCAGCCCCTTCTGGACTTGAAAACGTTCCCCTCTACCTGTCGTTCCTAGTGGCAGGTGCTAAGGCAGGGGGCACGACTCAATTTCCGGTCCGGGGTGCTGCATGCTTGCATGACGTCATGATCGGCGGGCGCAAGAGATCGTGGTGGTAGTGTTTAGTGCCAGCGCAAAACAACGGGTCAATTTCGCGAGCAGCGCTAAAATCGCCGCGCTCGGGCGGTAAGTTGCTAGCACCCCATTAGCGCCCCCCGAAGGCACTAACGGGAGGTGCTAACCAACCGACTTTTTCCCCCCATGGTCTGTACAGCAGAAGACACGGCCAATGGTGGGGTGAAGGAAGTGGAGATGGAGAAGAGGTCAGAGCATGAGGCAAGTTACACACACCCATTCTGGCAGGTGTCACCAGTAGCAAAAATCCTGGTTTGATTTTTCCCTTCCTCAGCTCAGGGATGCTGAGGCCAACTTTAGCTCCCTCCCCAACCACTGACCCAGCTAGGATCAGCAAGCGCAGGACAAATCAGGGATAGAACCGAAGACCTTGTTGGTCTGTATGGCTTCGTATCACACTGGGATGGTGCACAACCTTCTGAGCCACCAGGGCGTTAATAACTTTCATAAATGTCAGGACATGTACTGAATTTTCCTCAGTTTTTACAACTTCATTATCACTCTATTTTACCAACTCGAACACCATCTCATTTGCTAACCAACAACTGTACACCTCATCATACATATTATATACGAGTTGATCACTTGTGGCACAGCACACTGGAAGTTAAGACCAATGCGAATTCTTCAGGCCAAGCAAGGTTAGAAGATTGGGATAAAGAAACTAATGTGAGGGAGGGGAAGGGAGTAGGGAGGCAAGTGGGGAAGAAAGGGAGAAACAGGGGAGAGAGGAAAGGAAGGCAGAGGAGGCGAGATGGGCAGAGGAGAAGCAAGTTTATTGAGGAGGGGAGGAGAGGAGAAAAAGTACGAGAATGACAGGGGAGGGGAATAGGGAAGGGGAAGTGGAGAGGGGATGAGGAATAGCAGGCAAGTCAAGGGTCAGAAAATCATCTTGGGCGGGATGCTGCTGATGGAAAGCCATTTCAGCTGATGAGCGGGGGCTGCCCAAAGACTGCTAATGGAGCTGCGGCAGTTTAATCTCAATGGCAATGGATGCTGTCTTAATATTCTTGTTGCAACGTTACCTGGGGGAAGGAAATGGAGAAGGTGCAGGAGGGATGGAGGGGGAAAGGGAGAAGGAAATGGGAGGGTATAAGAAGCGGGTAGGGAGAAGGGAAAGGAAGGAGAGGAGAACCATGGATGGGAGAGAGGAAGGATGGGCAATGGGGAACAGAGGGGCACAATATGGGGCGCTGTTCAGCAGATAATTGGACATGGGTATGCAGACTTAATTCAGCCCCCATTTTGAAGTGATATTTTTAATGTAATCCAGCACAAATTCTTATGTTCACATTTTATAACAGAAACTCCTTATGTAAACTTCTCACTTTTTTTATTCGTTCATGGGATGTGGGCGTCGACAGCAAGGCCAGCATTTATTGCCCATCCCGAATAACCCTTGAGCAGGTGCTGGTGAGCCGCCTTCTTAAACCGCTGCAGTCCGTTTGGTGAAAGTATTCCCACAGTGCTGTTAGGGAGAGTGTTCCAGGATCTCCACCCGGTGACGATGAAGGAACGGCGATATGCCTCCAAGTTAGTACAGGAAACTTTGTGCTATCCGGCACCGACGGGACTGAGCTGTTGCCGTCCCATCAAAACTGCCGGACAAACCAGCGCTAATGTTGAAACATAGAAATTTTGAGCTCCGTATCTGGCAACAAACCCTGTTGCTCAACAGCTTCTAAACAGTCAGCCGTACCTTGCAAGCATCTCTGTAGCTTAGCAACAGCTTCAGCGAGAGCTTGCAGAGCTTGACTGTTGAGAAAAAAGCAACAAAAAGAAAAAAAAACTAACGACACGGCTCCTGATTTTTGCCAGTGGCTCGAGCATTCCGGACAGTTAACCTCCGGATAAACCAAAGTTTCCTGTATGGTGTGTGACTTGGAGGGGGGGAACTTGGAGGTGGTGGTGTTCCCATGCACCTGCTGCCCTTGTCCTTCTAGGTGGTAGAGGTCACGTGTTTGGGAGGTGCTGCTGAAGAAGCCTTAGCGAGTTGTTGCAGTGCATCTTGTAGATGGTACGCACTGCAGCCACGGTACGCCGGGGGTGGAGGGAGTGAATGTTTAAGGTGGTGGATGGGGTGCCGATCAAGCGGGCTGCTTTGTCCTGGATGGTGTTGAGCTTCTTGAGTGTTGTTGAAGCTGCACTCATCCAGGCAAGTGGAGAATATTCCATCACACTCCTTACTTGTGTCTTGTAGATGGTGGAAAGACTTTGGGGGAGTCAGGAGGTGAGACACTCGCCGCAGAATACCTAGCCTCTGACCTGTTCTTATTGCCACAGTATTTATGAGGCTGGTCCAGTTAAGTTTCAGGTTAATGGTGACCTCCAGGATGTTGATGGTGGGGGATTCGGCGATGGTAATGCTGTTGAATGTCATGGGGCGGTGGTTAGACTCTCGTTTGTTGGAGACAGACAGTCATTGCCTGGCACGTGTGGTGCGAATGTTACCTGCCACTTATCAACCCAAGCCTGAATGTCGTCCAGGTCTTGTTGCATGCGGGCATGGACTGCTTCATTATCTGAGGAGTTGTGAATGGCACTGAACACTGTGCAGTCATCAGTGAACATCCCCATTTCTGATCTTGTGTTGAAGGGAAGGTCATTGATGAAGCAGCTGAAGATAGTTGAGCCTAGGACACCGCCCTGAGAAAACCCTGCAGCGATGTCCTAGGGCTGAGATGATTGGCCTCCAACCACCACAACCATCTTCCTTTGTGCTAGGTAGGACTTCAGCCAGTGGAGAGTTTCCACGCCCCCCCCCCCCCCCACTCCGATTCCCATTGACTTCAGTATTACTAGGGCTCCTTGATGCCACACTCGTTCAAATGCTGCCTTGATGTCAAGGGCAGTCACTCTCACCTCACCTCTGGAATTCAGCTCCTTTGTCCATTTTTGGACCAAGGCTGTAATGAGGTCTGGAGCTGAGTGGTCCTGGCGGAACCCAAACTGGGCATCATTGAGCAGGTTATTGGTGAGTAGTAAGTGCCACTTGGTACCGTCAACACCTTCAATCACTTTGCTGATGATTGAGACTAGACTGATGGGGTGGTAATTGGCCGGGTTGGATTTGTCCTGCTTCTTGTGAACAGGACATACCTGGGCAGTTTTCCACATTGTCAGATAGATGCCAGTGTTGTAGCTGTACTGGAACAGCATGGCTAGAGGCGCGGCTAGTTCTGGAGCACAAGTCTTCAGCATGACAGCCGGGATGTTGTCGGGGCCCATAGCCTTTGCTGTCTCCACTGCGCTCAGCCATTTTTTGATATCACATGGAGTGAATCGAATTGGCTGAAGACTAGCTTCTGTGATGGTGGGGACCTCAGGAGTAGGCCAAGATGGATCATCCACTCGGCACTTCTGGCTGAAGATGGTTGCAAACGCTTCAGCCTTGTCTTTTGCACTCACGTGCTGGGCTCCACCATCATTGAGGACGGGGATATTCATGGAGCCTCCTCCTCCTGTTAGTTGTTTAATGGTCCACCACCATTCACGACTGGATGTGGCAGTACGGCAGAGCTTTGATCCGATCTGTTGATTGTGGGATTGCTTAGCCCTGTCTATAGCATGCTGCTTCCGCTTTTTAGCATGCATGTAGTCCTGTGTTGCAGCTTCCCCAGGTTGGCACCGCATTTTTAGGTACACCTGGTGCTGCTCATGGCATGCTCTTCTACACTCCTTATTGAATCAGGGTTGGTCCCCTGGCTTGATGGTAATGGTACAGTGAGGGATATGCCGGGCCATGAGGTTACAGTTTGTGGTAAATACAATTCTGCTGCTGCTGATGGCCCACAGCGCCTCATGGATGCCCAGTTTTGAGCTGCTAGATCTGTTCGTAATCTATCCCATTTAGCACGGTGGTAGTGCCACACAACACGATGAGGGGTGTCCTCAGTGTGAAGACAGGACTTCGTCTCCACAATGACTGTGCAATGGTCACTGCTACCAATGCTGTCATGGACAGATGCATCTGCGACAGGTAGATCGGTGAGGATAAGATCAGGTAGGTTTTTCCCCTCGTGTTGGTTCTCTCACCACCTGTCACAGGCCCAGACTGGCAGTTCTGTCCTTCAGGACTTGGCCAGCTCGGTCAGTAGTGGTGCTATCAAGCCACTCTTGGTGATGGATATTGAAGTTTCCCACCCAGAGTACAGTCTGTGTCCTTGCTACCCTTAGTGCGTCTTCCAAGTGGTGTTCAACATGGAGGAGTACTGATTCATCAGCTTAGGGTGGGCGGTATGTGGTAATCAGCAGGAGGTTTCCTTGCCCATGCTTGACCTGAAGCCATGAGACTTCATGGGTCTGGAGCCAATGTTGAGGACGCCCAGGGCCACTCCTTCACGACTGTATACCACTGTGCCGCCATAGTTGGTGGGTCTGTCCTGCCGATGGGACAGGACATGCCCATGGTGATGGAGGAGTTGGCAGGGTCGACTGGGCTGGGTGTGCCATCGTCATGTCTGTAGCCAGTGTTGAGGCCGATGCCGGGTGGTCCGTCCGGTTTTATTCTTATTTATGTTTTTCATGTTACAACTGAGTGGCTTGCTAGGCCATTTCAGAGGGCAATTAAGAGTCAACCACATTGCTGTGGGTCTGGAGTCACATATAGGCCAGACCAGGTAAGGACGACAGATTTCCTTCCATAAAGGCATTAGTAAACCAGATGGGTTTTTACAACAATCCAATAGTTTCATGGTCACCATTACTGATACTAGCTTTTTATTCCAGATTTATTTAATTAACTGAATTTAAATTCCCCAGCTGCCGTGGTGGGATTTGAACTCACGTCTCTGGATCATTAGTCCAGGCCATTATCATTGTACCTCCCCACCAGTGGTGGCGCTAAGGACACAGGAATTTATCATGAAAAACTGACAGGAACTGCACCCAAGCATACGATTAATGATGCATTATATTTAGTTAGATTCCACACCCCAACAGATGCAGGACTGCACATACCACTGCAATACTCCAGCTTGCTTCAACCAGGTTGAATTTGAAATAAGTAGTTAACTCCCAGTTCTACTTAAATTCATCAAAAAGAGGAATTAAAATACTCTCAAATGGCTTTCAGGGTTAAAATTTTTATTTTCAGTTCAAACTTAAGAATCAATTACATAATGTCATGTGCACACTAATATAGATGTAAGAAGTCACACAACACCAGGTTATAGTCCAACAGTTTTATTTGAAATCACAAGCTTTCGGAGCGCTGCTCCTTCGTCAGGTGAAGTGCCGAGGTGTGATAAATGGCAGTTAGAAAGATTACCTGTAATCATCTGGCAGTGTTCTCTGACTATATAAGCTGTGTCTTTATGCATCTCTCCACTTCACCTGACGAAGGAGCAGCGCTCCGGAAGCTTGTGATTTCAAATAAAACTGTTGGACTATAACCTGGTGTTGTGTGACTTCTTACATTTGTCCACCCCAGTCCAACACCAGCATTGCCACACCACACTAATATAGAGAGAAGCTTGGTTATTATTAATACAAAACTGCAGCACCTATATTGTACTCAAGAGGATTTTCAGTGGGGCCAAGCCTGGAATGAAATTCAGTGACGCCATGTGACATCCCATTACAAGAAAGTCAATGATGATATCACCATTAATCTCTTTATAATATTTTTTAAAAGCACTGAATAAAGTACTGTTTGAAAGTCCAAATACCAGACAGATGAGAAGTAGGATCTAAATATCTTCTATACTCAAATCAATCAAGGACAACATGAAAACTTTGGCAACTTTGAACACAACCAATGAAAAGCCCATTGATAACCATGATGTGAGGAATCACTGCAGTAGTGATGCCACCAAGGAATCTTGCAATTAGCCAGAGTTCACAGCAAGGCCTTGAACTTCAGACTGCATCAACAGTCTCACATGTTGGGTCTGTGCTAATACAGTGGACCAGCCGGAATAGTAATCAGCTGCCTGGGTAGCAGGGTTCCTTGAAAAAACAGCCTCACACTTTATTTAGCTCATAAGTGACTGGGGGAAGGGGTTTGGACAGAAGCTTCATGTTAAACAATGGATGATACAGTCTATTCCTCTTAATTTGAAGTTGTTTAACTTGAGTCATCTGTTAATTCGATTTGAAACTGTGCAGTAATACCTCCCATTGAAAATTTCTTGCTTAATTCGAATTATTGATTCGCTCGAACTCCCACCCGGAATGGGTCCTAGTCAGTGAACTCTACTGCTCATTTCAAATTCAATCTGGTTCAAGCAAGCTACAGCACCAGACCTGCTTGGGCTATAGAAAGAAAGACTTCAATTTACATAGTGTCTTTCACGACCTCAGGATGTCCCAAAGTGTTTTGCAGCTATTAAGTGCTTTTTGATGTGTAGTTACTGTTGTTGAACAATTTGATGCGTCCCATGTTTTTGCATCATGGATTACCGTTTCAAATAGCGTCAGGCATCAAGGCCAGGCCCACACGTTCGGAGCCAAGCGACATTCCCAAGGAGAGGGTCAACAACTGGTGAATGATAAAACGGCTGACTTTTTATCTTCTTGTAAACCTAAAGACATCTTGACTGTATGAAATTGGTGCTTTTTTTTTTAAAAAAAAGAACTTTACCCAACCAGAATGCTAACTTTCATCAATGAAAGATACTCAGGTAGGAGAACTGCCGAGCATGATTTGGGGGAAAGAAAGCTACTGGCGATGGGGAAATCCAAAAACCCTTGGGGGGAAAAATTCAGTTGGTTGCGCCTCCCGTTAGTGCCTTAAGGAGGGCGATAACGGGATGCAAACCAACTAGCGCCCGGGCGCGGCACTGCCCACGCCTCCCGCAAAATTCAGCAGGAGGTTAGGGGTGGCGCTAACTGGTAGCGCTGCGCCACTGGCGATAACGTCATTCGCATGCACAGCGCCCCGCTCACGCCCTGGCCACGATCTTCGGGAGCGCCCCCTGACTTACCGCCAGACGCTATGTCCGACGGGGTCAGGGGGGCGTACCTGTGGCCGGGGAGGCACAATTTAAAGGCGAGGTGCACGGTGGCCATTTTTGTTGCTGGCTGCCTGCCAGCACCTGCCTGCGCTCCCGTCCCAGACCTTCTGAAAAGCCCCCCACCGCGGAGTGCTGGCTGCGCTCCAAGAGCCCGGCACTTCTCTTGAGTGCCGGGCTCTTTTGCCTGCACTCCTGATCCCCAGGGGCCTAGCTGGGCCCCAGGTCGCGCTGCACAAGGCCCCTCCCCTTTAAGAAGGGGACGAAGGCCTGCAATACCGCGACACGACGTGCCACAGCGTGTGGCGCTGTGGCATATAACACCGCAATATTGACTCACAGCGCCCCAAGAGGGATGCGGGGCGCTTCCAGTAGCGCCCCGCTTCCCTCCTGGGGCACAACCACTCAATTTCCAGCGCGGGGACGCTAATTTTTCCGGGGCGCTACCTTTAGTACAGAAAGAAGCCGTTCGGCCTATCATGCCTGTGTCGACTCTTTGAAAGAGCTATCCAGTTCGTCCCACTCCCCTGCTCTTTCCCCATAGCCCTGCAAATGTTTCCTTCTCAATTACGTCAATTCCCTTTTGAAAGTTACTACTGAATCTGCTTCCACCACCCTTTCAGGCAGTGCATTCCAGATCATAAATACTCGCTGCGTAAAAACAGTTCTCATCTCCTCCACTGGTTCTTTGCCAATTATCTTAACTCTGTGTTCTCTGGTTACTGACCATATCACAGGACCATCTACATTCACATACTCTGACTGAAGTATGGCGCTGCAAGGGAGAAAGATTGCCCAGATGGTTGAGAACTGTGGCACTCGCTGAAGTACCTGTTGTTTAAAAGCACGATCTGTTGCCAACTGCTTTCATCACTGTATGTTCACCCAATCAGCAGGGGAAGCAGCTGCATCTGACACAGTCAAGGATCCCATACAGGCTCTGAAACAGCAAACCTCTGAGCGCAAGAGGACACAAGGTTTTAATCCAATGTCGGCGTCAATAAAGAAGACCAGATTACTGACCAAGGCGTAAACTGTTGATGCTGTGCTGGCGAATGTTGCAGCAGTGGGAATGAGGATGTGAGGAACGGGCTCAAGTGAGTAGATCCAGAAAGCACACAGGGGTAAAGGAACCAAGGGCATCCAATTCTGTGCAATTGCTGAGGAAGTGGCTGATACGAAACCAAATGTCCCAAGTAGCACTTTTCTCTGTTGTACTTGATACTTTTTGGCCTAATATGCTGTTGGCGAGAAGCAAGCAGGTGTGGAATATTTTGCAAATTGACTGAACTTTGCGTTGCACAGCTTGTACAGTGCTCAAATTTTGATCTTATGCATTTCAATAGTTGCTCTGTTTTATGGCATTTTAAAGTGTGCTGGCAGTGCTTTGCAATATTGTTTCTTTAAAATTGCTCAACTTTAACTACTAAATAATTTGAATTATTTTTCAAGCAAAAGAATTACTGAATTAAGAGGAGGGGGTCTGTTAAGGCTGTACTTTCATTGTCATTCGGTCAAAATCCTGGACCTCCCTCCCTAACAGCACTGTGGGAGTACCTTCACCACACAGACTGCAGCGGTTCAAGGCACCGGCTCACCACCACCTTCTCAAGGGCAACTAGGGATGGGCAATAAATGTCGGCCTTGTGGCGACGCCCATATCTCAAGACTGACTTTTGAAAAAGCACTGACATTAGGACTGAAAACAGGGCACCGTGTTATTCCACAAGAATGCAATTCTATCCTCTCATTTCCTTGTAAAGAAAACTTGCAAAAAAAACAAAATTTAATCCTTTAGCCAATCTCCTGCTAATCCACAAAAGGCGAACAGATCCACAATTAGACAAAGACACACAGATATTAAAGTCGAATTAAAGTCCTGCACTCAGAAGCAACTAAGAGAATTCAACACAACATTTTCATTTATCAGTAAGTTCTTTAATACTCAAACTTGAACTATTAATAACACACAAGATAACCAGCTGCAGTCAGGTGCAGAACCTTTGTCATTGTTGCCAAAAGTGACCAATGGCAAACATTTGTGAAGCTGATCAACAGAACTCGTGACTTCACTACTCACTTGTAACATGGCTATAATACCTTGTCTTTTACCATTCATCAGTTTTTATTACTCCTAGTGTCTATCTTTCCTCTTACATATATTTGCTAATTCTCACACTCTCCTCAAACAAGCTGATCTCTCTTCCCATTCAAACGACCACCCTATAGCCTTAAACCCATGTTTTCCAAAGTTATTTATTGCCCACTCTGGGTATCAGTATAGCTGTTCCAATTGCGATTTGATCACCCATGTATGCTACACACTTCTGGAACTTAGCTCTTGAACATTTTAGTGAATTATCTGTCACAGCCTTGGGCACCATGCAGTACTGCACAAGTTACCACCAAATGGCTTCTCACCAAAGCTATGGACTGACTGGCCTCTCCAATCATTATGCTGTAATTGAGACGAAAGCTCTGACTTTTCCCATTAACTCAGGCTTCCTCGAGCTCCGTCTTCTTTCCAATTCTGTTCCTTCGTCATAATCTCCCCATCTAAACCCGTCAACTCCTTTGCTTATCATTCCACCCAAATTTCATCAAGTCCCTGAAGAGTGCACATCCCCAGTTCTCCTGGGGAGGCGCGAGCGGGAAGCTTGAAAAAGCTTCAGAGACCCAGGTAAAGGCCTCAGACCGCGGGTGTCGGCGGGAGGCGCGAACGGGAAGCTTGAAAAAGCTTCAGAGACCCAGGTAAGGCCTCAGACCGCGGGTGTCGGCGGGAGGCGCGAGCGGGAAGCTTGAAAAAGCTTCAGAGACCCAGGTAAGGCGTACCAGTCTCCAGTCTCGGACCTCAGAGGGAAGGAGAGGGGTAAAAAGTAATCCAAGTGTGACGTCACCAGAAAGCGGGTAAGTGATTGGTTGGTGAGTATTTCTCTCTTTTGAAGCTTAAACTCTGTGGTTTCTAGAATCGGGGCAGAGGGTATTTAAGAATAATATTAATTAATTTAATTAATTACATAGAATGGGAGAACAGGTGATGTGTTGCTGCTGCAATATGTGGGAGCTGGTAGACACCATTGATGCTCACGGTGATCACATTTGCAGTAAGTGTTGGCTGCTCGAGGAATTCCGGCTCTGTGTTGAAGAGCTGGAGTCCGAGCTTCAAACACTGAGACACATCAGGGAGGGGGAGAGTTACCTGGACTCTGTGTATCAGGAGGTAGTCACACCAATTAGATTAATTAATTCAGATGTAGTCCGTGGCCAGGGTCAGGATGGTGTGACTAGAAGTGAGGCAGGTACGGGGATCCAGGAGGTAGTGTTGGAGGAGCCGCAGCCCTTGCTCTTCTCCAACAGGTTTGAGGCTCTTACTCCCTGTGAGGATGGGAACGGGGACTGCGGGGAGGATGAGCAACCCGGCCACAGCACCGTGGAGCGGGGGGCCATTCAAGTGGGGGGGAGATAAAAGAAATGTTGTAGTGGTAGGGGATAGTATCGTTAGGGGGATAGATAGAGTTCTTTCCAGCTGAGAGCGAGAGTCCCGAAGGCTGTGTTGCCTGCCCGGTGGCAGGGTTAAGGACATCTCCTCTGGGCTGGAGAGAAACTTGGTGTGGGAGGGGGAGGATCCAGTTGTCGTGGTCCATGTTGGTACCAACGACATAGATAGGACAAGGAAGGAGGTTCTGCTGAGGGAGTTTGAGCAGCTAGGGGTCAAATTAAAAAGCAGAACCACAAGGGTAATAATCTCTGGATTACTACCTGAGCCATGTGCAAATTTGGCTAGGGTAAATAAAATTAGAGAGTTAAATACGTGGCTCAAAGCCTGGTGTGGGAGAAATGGGTTTTGCTTCCTGGGACACTGGCATCAGTACTGGGACGGGAGAGAGCTGTTGCATTGGGACGGACTTCACTTGGCCAGTGCTGGGACTAGAGTCCTGGCGAATCGAATAACTAGGGCTGTAGAGAGGGCTTTAAACTAATTAGTGGGGGGGAGGTTTGAAGAGAGCGAAAAATAAAAATGACAGCGGAGAAGGCAATAGAGCAAGGTAGCAGTGGGGGAATTAAAAACCAGAGCGTGTCAGGAAGGGACAGAATGTATAATGATAAAGGTAAAGTAGTAAAAGGGGTAAAAGCAGGAATAAATGGTCAGAAAACATATTTGAAAGTTCTTTATCTGAATGCACGCAGCATTCGTAACAAAATTGACGAGTTGACGGTACAAATAACTACACATGGGTATGATCTGGTGGCCATTACGGAAACATGGCTGCAAGATAATTATGACTGGGAACTAAACATACAAGGGTATTTGACAATTAGGAAGGACAGACAGGAAGGAAAGGGAGGTGGGGTTGCTATGTTAATCAAGGATGGAATCACTGCAATAGTCAGAAATGATATTGGGTCAAAGGATCAGGATAGTGAAATAGTTTGGGTGGAGATAAGGAATAAGAAGAGGAAAAAGTCACTAGTGGGCGTAGTCTATAGGCCTCCTAACAGTGGCAACTCTGTTGGTCGGAGTATAAATCAGGAAATAGTTGGGGCTTGTAATAAGGGAACAGCTATAATCATGGGGGATTTTAACTTTCATATTGACTGGACTAATCAAATTGGGCATGGCAGCCTTGAGGAAGAGTTCATAGAGTGTATTAGGGACGGGTTCCTTGAGCAGTATGTAACTGAACCAACCAGGGGGCAGGCAATCTTAGATCTGGTCCTGTGTAATGAAACAGGATTAATAAAAAATGTCCTAGTAAAGGATCCCCTTGGAATGAGTGACCATAATATGGTTGAATTCCAAATTCAGTTTGAGGGTGAGAGAGTTGGATCTCAAACCAGCATACTGAGCTTAAATAAAGGAGACTATGAAGGTATGAGAGTAGAATTGACTAAAGTGGACTGGGAAAACAAATTAAAGTGTAAGACGGTACAAGAGCAGTGGTCTACATTCAAGGAGATATTTCACATCTTTCAAGGAAAATATATTCCACTGAGGAAAAAGGGGAGTAAAAGAAAAAAGACAGCCATCCGTGGCTTAGTAAAGTAATAAAGGATAGTATCCGACTGAAAACAAAGGCATATAAAGTAGCCAAATCTAGTGGGAGGATAGAAGATTGGGAAGCATTTAAAAGCCAGCAAACAATAACTAAAAGATTAATTAAGAAAGGGAAGATAGATTATGAAGTAAACCAGCAAAAAATATAAAAACAGATAGCAAGAGTTTCTACAGCTATATAAAAAGAAAAAGGGTGGCTAAAGTGAACGTTGGTCCCTTAGAGGATGGGACCGGGAAACTAGTGGTGGGGAACATGGAGATGGCAAAGACGATGAACAAATATTTTGTATCAGTCTTTACAGTAGAGGACACTAAAAATATCCCAACACTGGACAAACAGGGGGCAATGGGGGGTGGGGGGGGGGGGGAAGAGGAGCTAAAGACGATTAAAATCACTAAGGAGATGGTACTCAGTAAAATAATGGGACTTAAGGCGGATAAATCCCCCGGACCTGATGGCCTACATCCTAGGGTCTTGAGAGAAGTGGCGGTAGAGATTGTGGATGCATTGGTGATTATTTTCCAGAACTCCCTGGACTCAGGAAAGGTCCCGGCAGATTGGAAAACTGCTAATGTAACACCTTTATTTAAGAAGGGAAGTAGACAAAAAGCTGGAAACTATAGACCAGTTAGCCTAACATCTGTGGTTGGCAAAATGTTGGAGTCCATTATTAAGGAAACAGTAACAGAGCATTTGGATAAACATAATTTAATAGGACAGAGTCAGCATGGTTTTATGAAGGGGAAGTCATGTTTGACAAATTTGCTCAAATTCTTTGAGGGCGTAACATACAGGGTGGATAAAGGGGAACCAGTGGATGTAGTGTATTTGGACTTCCAAAAGGCATTTGACAAGGTTCCACACAAAAGATTACTGATCAAGATAAGAAATCACGGGATTGGGGGTAATATACTGGCATGGGTGGAAGATTGGCTATCTAACAGAAAACAAAGAGTTGGGATAAATGGTTCATTCTATGGCTGGCAATCAGTAACTAGTGGTGTTCCGCAGGGGTCAGTGCTGGGACCCCAACTCTTTACAATCTATATTAACGATTCGGAGGAAGGGACCGAGTGCAACATATCCAAGTTTGCAGACGATACAAAGATGGGAGGGAAAGCAATGAGTGAGGAGGCCATAAAAAACCTGCAAAAGGACATAGACAGGCTAAGTGAGTGGGCAGAGATTTGGCAGATGCAATATAATGTTGGAAAGTGTGAGGTTATGCACTTTGGCAGAAAAAAATCAAAGAGCAAGTTATTATCTAAATGGAGAGAAACTGCAAAGTGCTACAGTACAAAGGGATCTGGGGGTCCTGGTGCATGAAACACAAAAAGTTAGTATGCAGGTGGAGCAGGTGATCAGGAAGGCCAATGGAATCTTGGCTTTTATTGCAAGGGGGATGGAGTATAAGAACAGGGAAGTCTTGCTGCAGTTATACAGGGTATTGGTGAGGCCACGCCTGGAATACTGCGTGCAGTTTTGGTTTCCATATTTAAGGAAAGATATACTTGCTCTCGAGGCGGTTCAGAGAAGGTTCACTCGGTTGATTCCGGAGATGAGGGGGTTGACGTATGAGGAAAGGTTGAGTAGGTTGGGACTCTACTCATTGGCGTTCAGAAGAATGAGAGGCGATCTTATCGAAACATATAAGATTGTGAGGGGGCTTGATCGGGTGGATGCGGGGAGGATGTTTCCACTGATGGGTGAGACTAGAACTAGGGGGCATAATCTAAGAATAAGGGGCTGCCTTTTCAAAACTGAGATGAGGAGAAACTTCTTCACTCAGAGGGTAGTAAATCTATGGAATTTGCTACCCCAGAGAGCTGTGGAAGCTGCAACATTAAATAAATTTAAAATGGAGATAGACAGTTTCCTAGCAGATAAGGGAATTAGGGGTTACGGGGAGAGGGCAGGGAAGTGGACGTGAGTCTAGATTCGGATCAGCCATGATCCTATTGAATGGCGGAGCAGGCCCGAGGGGCCGTATGGCCTACTCCTGCTCCTACTTCTTATGTTCTTATGTCCTGCAGTGTAATATCTGAATCACTCCTTCTTGATCTCCTCCTCCATGACCTCCAATGGAGCAATGAAAATCTAGTTTATTTCAATTCTTCTAAAATCAGTTTCTTCTCATTTTTCACACGTCTAACCAACAGCGAGAGCCCCTTATCTTTATCTGTTGGTGGTCTTGGCCTCATTACTTCCTGCGAGTGCAGCTCTCCCACTTCATCCATTGCTAAATCCTTGGTTTCCTCTTGCACACCAAACATTTCTTTCCCCTTCGACAACTCTATTCTATTCAGCCCCATCCGTCCAAGACTAGAATGTTGTTCCAGCATCCGAGAAGGCTTTTAAATTTCCTCCCTTCCCTCCTCTCCTGCAGGTGTTAACTCCCTGCTGCAACATGGTTCCATAGACACTTGGTACCCTCCAGCACCTCACCCACAAGCTCATTATTCACACGAGCCTTGACAGTGAACGTTGGCAGGATCTTCATTGCTGTGAATTGGCCGCCGAGCCCAATCTCGTGCTCCCCAACATCCACACACAAACATGTACATCCAGTAGTGGGCACTGGATAGCAATGAGGAGGAGGAGGAGGACGCGTGGTCAATTTTCCCCTCTGTAACCCAAAAGGCGTTAAGGCCAGCCGTATCACCATCTTAAGCAACATCAGTTAACTCAGCACAGAGCAGGGATTGAACCTGGAACTTTGATATTCTGTATTTTTCAGCTACTCACTGAATCAACTCGCTGAGCTCTCAGAGGGAGGCTCTTCGAATACGTCGCACATCTAGACAGGCTACAAGAACAAGCCCAACAGGCAATCCATCTCGCCACTAGCCTCCAACAATGCTCCCGCAGCCTTTCTTGTCTTCATTTTATTTGATACTATGGTCAGTGATCTTCTGAACTTTCCTCCCTTGTTCCTCTAACAAACATGCTATTTCACGTGCTCTTTTTACGTTGATACGGTTTTTGAAACAAGGACCCATCGCACAGTCTCCTACTCCAAGCTATTACATACGAACATACAAATTAGGAGCAGGAGTAGGCCACTCGAGCCTGCTCCGCCATTCAATAAGATCATGGCTAATCTGATTACTCCACATTCCCACCTACCCCCAATAACCTTTCACCCCCTTGCTTATCCAGAATCTATCTACCTATTCTTTACAAAACCTCAAAATTAAACAACTCATCTCCCACCTACAATTTTATGGGTTTTAAAAGACAAACTCAGTGTCCATTAATGCTTTCTTCCAGATTTAGCCCATCTTCTCTGCTACTCTTTTCAATGCTGTTGGTGCCAGCACTACAGGACACGACCCTTCAACTTGGTTTCTTAATTTGAAAAAAGAATTCACTTGTAATATAAAATCATACCCCACACTGGAAACCATGTATATTGCAAAACAAAAAAAACCAACCATGTGCAATAAAACCACTAAAAACAGACAAGGATCCAGTGACATTTACACAAATTTGTACCTGGGTAGAGCAAATTAAAATGGGCCAAAACAGTGGTTATTAAAAAAAAATTGTGCTTTTTAAAAAATAAATATCAAGGTGTTGAACATAAAACATTGAACCTCAGATGTATTTGTATGTAGTTTAGAGGCTTCAAATGGAGTAACTGCAACATTAAGGTTAGCAAACAAGGAAAATGAAACAGAATATGTATCACATCAAAATTATTTCACATTTTAAATTTACTATAAGCAAAAAGCAAATCAAGTTTAGATAATTTGGTAAGCTGATTCGACTGCATTAACTGCCTTCAGTTAGATATTGCCACCAATTCAAATACAGGCAAAGTTAAGATAGCACCGCATACATTATTCAATTTGTACCTCCAAAGCTGCCGTTCAAGCCCCAATAAATTAATAAAACAGTGCCAAACACTGTTATATTGTGGTGACAAACATTTTATGTTAGAGCAGCAAATTGTGCAACTCTAAGGCGGTAGACTTCAGAGTTCCCAATCTTGGCCTCAGTGTAGAATGGAGGTGCTGAGCAGAGACCACTGCATCGTCCATTAGGGACGAGGAAAAATATTAATTATTTTTAAAAGTTTATCCGTTTGGTCCCGCCTAGAGCTCAGCAAAAGAGGCAATGACAGAGGCCTAAAGGCAGCCACTCATTCTCTTGACTGTAGGAGGTTTACGGTCCGGAAGTGAGGTGGGGGTGGGGAAATAGAATCTTTCAAACAAATAATTAAATATAATGTAAGTATAATTTGTTTTAAAACAGTTATCAGATTTACTTGAAACGTAGGCCGTATTTTCAAATTGATGCCTTTTCTTCAGAACACATTACATACTGGGTTCCGTACCTGTGAATGTTTGAGACTTTCGCTGTTGTCATAATGCAGTAACACAAAGAAACTTCTATAAAAATGTGCAATGAGTACCTGGAGAAGGAACGGTAAAACAAAGATCAGACACGTGCTTCCCAAATCAAAATCAAATCAACTTTTATTGTCATTGTTAGTGCACAAGTGCAGTACAACGAAATGTAGGCTTGCGGCTCCTGAGAGTGTACATTTAGATTAAGACATTTAAACATTCAACATACATTTGGCTTGTAATACATTACATAAACATAACCATAATAAAGTGCATTGGCAGATGTGCTTCCTAAGCACAAATAAAAATAATTGCTGTTCATATTTAACAACCACAGGCTTTGGCTTATAATTTACATTTGGGAACAAAAGTAGCCCATGCAGTCCCTAGAGGCTGTTCTGACATTCAATTAGATCGTGGCTAATCTGTACCTTAACTCAACTTACCCACCTAGGTTCCATATCCCTTAACACCCTTACCCAACAAAAGTTAATCAATCTCAATTTTGAAATTTTCAATTGACTGAGCCTCAACATCATTTTGGGGGGGAGAGTTCCAGATTTCCACGACCGTGTGTGTGAAGAAGTGCTTCCTGACATCACCCCTGAACAGCCCGACTCTAATTTTAAGGTTATGCCCCTTTGTTTTGGACTCGCCCGCCAGAGGAAATACTTTCTATCTACCCTATCAAATCCTTCAATCATCTTACAACACCTCAGTTAGATCATCCCATAATCTTCTATACTCATGGGAATACAAGCCTAGAATATGCAAACTGTCCTCCTACTTTAACCCTTTTAGACCCGGTATCATTCTGGTGAATATGCGCTGCACCCTCCCCAAGACCAATATATCTTTTCAAAACAGTTGGTGCAACTTTTATGAATCTAGTTTCTTTCTAAATATCAAAAGCTTTGCCTAAAGAGGTAGGTTTTAAGGAGCAACTTACAACAAGGCAGATGGAGAGGCAGAGGGGTTTAGGGAAGGAATTCCAGAGCTTAGGGCCTAGGCAGCTGAAGGCACAGCCGCCAATGGTGAGGCGATGGAAGTCAGGTTTCCGCGAGAGGCCAGAATTGGAGGAGCGCAGAGATCTCTAGGTTTGGACAGGCAGATTGACGAGAGACTGGTGCTTTCCTGTTTGACAAAATAAAAACTCCCTCCCAAGAAATGCGCGTTGCCAGTAAGCCCTGGTCATGAGATGCCGTAATCCAGTCAATAGCAGGAGGGTGACACACATCACCAAACAAGGCACCTTTTGCTATCTTGAAGGTACCTGTGTGGCGCCCAGATGGCTGTGCGCCCTATCGAGCTTCCTTCTTACTCAAACGGCACTATGCGTTCAGCTGATAGTGGCCTAGACATTCGGGCACGCCCATTTTTGTGGTGTGCAAAGGGGCACAGTTCGCTTTTTTAATGTAGTGAGTAGTTATGATCTGGAAAACACTGCCTGAAAGGGTGGTGGAAGAAGATTCAATCGTAACATTCAAAAGGGAATTGGATAAATACTTGCAAGGAAAAAACTTGCACGGCCACAGTGAAAGGATAGAGGAGTGGGTCTAATTGGATTGCTCTTTCAAAGGGCCGGCACAGGCATGATGGGCTGCATGGTCTCCCTCTGTGCTGTATGATTCTGTGATGTAGACCTGGTTTTCCTGAGTACAGCAGGTGCTGGCTGCCTCAGGGCAAACCAATCTTGCAGAGAGGGCCCCAAACATGTGTTAGGCCCCTTCTTTGCATGCAAAAGGGCCTAAATGCCCATTTCAGGTTGGGCACTACACGGCCATTTTTTAGCCTTAACCAATTATGCAGGTGGCACACTTCCTGCCCACCATATTGGAGGCAGAGGCATGGAGACTTGGAGGCTGCGCAACAGTTCTAGGCCATTATCTAGGATATGAGCTCTACAAGCAACTTGACCACAGCTATTTTCTCAAGTCACCAGCAATTGAAACAAATACCACAGCTATTTACTGGCAGGTAGCAGTAGTCAGCATCAGCTGTAACCATGGCAACTCACACTTAACGGCTACTGTGATTTCTGTGGCACCATTTCCATTAAAAAAAGTCATGCTACACAGCTGGTCCAGCGCAATAATCAAATACTCTTGCACCAACGCCCAGCATCAGACCCAATGTTGTGCCATTGCACCACTTCACAGTACAGGTAGACTATCCTTTATCCGAACTTCCGAAAACCGAAACCCTCTAAAAACCGAATTTTTTTTCGTTCAGCGTAAGTCGTGCGCACGACATGACCAGAGTGGCGCACGACTTACGCTGAGCAGGGCAGAGGGTCACTGAGTTCCCTCCTGGGTAGGAGATTGCAGGCCGAGCCGGGCAGTGTGAAGGAGGTATACCGGGAGAGTGAACCCAACAATACAGCAGCCCGTCCGATATTCTTTTCTCCCCCCCCCCCCCCGCAACCCCCGACCCCCCGCCGACCCCCACCCTTTCGGATAAGGGATAGTGTACCAGCCTTTATCCGCACTTCCGAAAACAGAAAACCTCTGAAAACCGAAAGTGGTGGCTTACGGGGTGCTGCCCCGTAATACCTTCTGAAATCCGAAATTTTCCGAAAACCGAAACACGGCTGGTCCCAAGGTTTTCGGATAAAGGATAGTCTACCTATACTCTACTCTGTAGAACAAAACAAAAGTGGACAAAATTAGGTCTCCTTCCCGAAGGACTTCAGGACATCATTCCTGCTACTGAACAAAAGTACTTATGAAAAGCCTTGTGCCGTATGCAAGACTTTTGATCAGTTCCACTCTGACATTAGGTGCAAGGTTACATCAATAAGGTACATTTCGTTGCACATCTAAACCCTCCCGTCAGATCAAGTTGATCCACTATGAACTGACATCATTGGCAGACAGCACAGGTCAATTAATATTTCAGAGTTAGGTAAGCCACTTCTATTTAATAACTCTTCTTTTTGTAGAATTACTGTACATAGGAATTAAAACACAGAAACAGGCAATTTGGCCCTCCTGGTTTGTGTTGCTATGGTCCCTCTGCGCAAGCAGTAGTTCTAATCCCATGTACCCACCCTGTACCCCTTTATTCCCCTTTCCTTCAAGCACCTATCTAACCGAATCTTAAATGTTGAAAAGGTCCTTGCTTCAATCACACACTTTGGTAAAGAATTACACAACCTCTCAATCCTCAAAAAAAAAAATCCCCTGCGCTCTATCCTAAATCTCTTGCATATAATTTTATATCTATGTCTTCTTGTTCGAGACACCTCCATTACTGGAAACAATCTGTTTCTATCTACTTTGTCCCAAACACCTTGATCTACTTTGTCCCAAACACCTTGATCCATTCCTCTCGCCTCCTTTAAAATCTTCCTCGTCTGCCGTCCACAACTCCACCCTGAGTTTCTCACCGAGATATCCTCCCTCAGCCACTGCACTGAGCACTCCTCATCCTCAATTATTTCATTCTCTACCTCAGCTCCCCTTGCCCTCTGAATTCACCACCCTCCTGTCCTCCCTGAACTTCACCCTAGAAATAAACTCTCCCACCCATATCCATGGCCACCCCCTCAACCTCTCCATCATTGACAAGGCCATCTCTGACCACTTCCCTGTATCGCTCATCACCCGCATCCTCCTGCATCCATCCCTGGCAAAAAAAAACTGCCCAAAGTCATTTACAATTATCCTTTCAAGCTCCCAACTGCCTATACTTATAAACTCTCACTAATTCATTCAGAATACTAAAACATCTGTATACTGGCAACTTGAGTTGCAATGCTTGCCAAGGTCACTCACTAGGTTTTTATTTTGAATGTGTTTCATATTGCTTTCAGAGCTTAGTCTGCTGGAGAAGGAAACAGGACAGGATTGCCCTCTGCCCTCATTATGGTTTCTGTTAGCTTCTGAACTACAAGCTCAGTTTATTTTGAAGTCTCTTTGAATCCAAGGAACGAAGATGGAAGTATGTCCCGCAAAATAAGTTACTAAAATGTAGAGATAGCTCGAGTTTAGGCTCTCGCAGAAGACATTGCTCAAATACCCAGTATTTGTACAAATGGGCCGAATTGCAGACTGCACCCCTAAATAGATATACTTACTGCTCTGGCGACACATCGGGGGAAATTTTAATACCCCATGATGGGCGAGAGAGATGGGGGGGGGGGGGGGTGAGGGGGAAATGGGTAACCCGACCCCCAACCCGCCACATATGTGCCTGCTGCAGGTAAGTGCTTTTTATGTTTTAGGCAAGTGCTTTTTATAGCACTGCTTTTGGGCCAGGAGGATCAGGAGTGCTCCCCCCGCCCCGCCAATGTTCCCTTTCATTTTTTGGGAGGTGCGCGGTCCCTTTAATGGGTTGCGCGACCCATTCAAAATACAGCACATGCACGGTTTTTCCTATTTAAAAGTCAATGAGCCGGCTGCGCAGCCTAAAAGGAACACTGCCCCCTCCCCAGCCCCTCAAGCAAATCTTGGGCTGCGATTGGCCGACCACCACCCCCCCCCCCCACCACCCAAACTCGCGATCTCTCCCGGTGCCCCCTCCCCCCCCCCACCCCCACAAACTCACGATTTCTCCCGGTGCCCCCGCCCCCCACTCCCAAACCCACGATTGCCAGTCCAACTCCTTCCCCACTCTAAACCCACAAACCTGAGCCTGTTCCCACTCCCTCGCGATTGCCGGTCTGACCTCCACTTCTGGCCCACAATCAGTTCAGTTCAGTTCAAATGCTTTATTGGCATGAAAGTTTACAGAGAACCATATTGCCAAAGCTTACATAGCAAAAAGGTACAGTTTTCCAACATTCTGTAGGTGTCAATCGATTTGACATTTGTTGGGTATATACAATATTACTTTTAAACAATATTAATTTTAAACAGTCTTTCTACTTCATTTGGTATGTTCAATATTAATTTTAAACAGTCTTACTTTTAAACAGTCCTCAGGTTGTGACATGTTGTTACATATTTAGCCCCAAGGTATGGTCTGTCTCCTTCTCCTAGGACTAATCTCAATTTTGACAGATCATCCAATTCCTTGAAATCTGGGGTTGTTTGGCTTAGCTTGTTGAATAATATGTTTCTTGATGTGTTGAATTTTTCGCATTTTAGGAGGAAATGCATTTCTGTTTCAACCTCGCCAGCCAGACATTGATCGCATATTCTATTCTCTCTAGGCTGCCAGGATTTCTTGTATCTGCCTTTTTCAATTTCCAGTTGGTGGTCGCTTAGTCTGTACCTGGTGAGGGTCTGTCTCTGTTTTGTGTCTCTGATGGTCGTGAGGTAGTCTGCCAGTTTATATTCTCTTTTTAGGGCCCGGTAACATTCTAATCTGCTTTGGCTTTCGGTTATTTTGTTCCAATGTTCCAGGTAGGTTTCTTTGCATTTTTTAATGATTTGGTTCACTCGGATTGGTGTTTGGACGGCTGTGTTGGTCTGGGGCTGGTCAGGGTCCGGCTGAGTACTTAGTTTCAGTAGCAGCTGACTCAGGGGACTCTTTTCTGGGTTTAGCTCTTGGGTCTGAAAGGCTTTGAAATGAAGGGTGTCTGGGGAGCTAGATTTGAGGTGATTTAGGAAGTTTAGTGCTCGTTTTTGGATGTTTATTATCAGTGGGTATCTGCCTAGTTCGGCTCTGCATGCATTTGTTGGCGTTTTTCTTTGGGTGCGAAGGATGCTTCGGCAGAATTCTGCATGTAGGGCTTCTATTGTGTGTTTTTCCCATTTAGTGTAGCTTTGGTGATTTAGCGGGCCCCATACTTCACTACCGTACAGTGCAATGGGCAGGATTATGCTGTCAAGAATTTTGAGCCAGATTTTGATTGGGATTTGGATGTTGTAGAATTTTCTTTTTATTGCATATAGGGCTCTTCGGGCTTTTTCTTTTAGTGCATTCACTGCTATGCTGAAGCTCCCTGATGCTGTAATAGTTAGACCAAGGTAGGTGTAGCTCATAGTGTGTCCTATAGTGGTATCACTGAGGGTAAACTGGTATTTGTTTTCCTGACATCTGGGTCTTTTCTGAAAAATCATGATGTTGGTTTTCTTTAGATTTACTGTTAGAGCCCAATTTTGGCAGTATTTGTCGAGTAGGTCTAGTTGTTGCTGTAATCCCTGTTCTGTGGGAGACAGCAGAACCAGGTCGTCCGCATAGAACAGGGACTTCACTTCTCCATCCAGGAGACGGAGACCTGGTGACTCGCTTTGCTCCAGCATGTCTGCTAATTCATTTATGTATATGTTGAACAGGGTCGGGCTCAAATTGCAGCCCTGCCGGACGCCTCTTCTCTGGGTGAAGAAATCGGTGCGTTTGTCTCCAATTTTGACCCCGCATTTGTTTTTCAGATACATTGATTTAATAAGGTCATAGACTTTGCCCCCTATTCCACACTGAAGAAGTTTATAATAGAGCCCTTCGTGCCATATAGAGTCAAAGGCTTTCTTGAAGTCGATGAAACAGGCGAATATTTTCCCATTTTTTGTTTGGTGTTTATGTTTTTCAATGAGGGTGTGAAGGGTATAGATATGGTCGGCGGTGCGGTGTTTTGGAAGAAAGCCTATTTGGTTTTTTCTGAGGATATTATGTTTGTTAAGAAAATCAAGTAATCTACTATTTAGAATACTGCAGAATAACTTCCCTAGACAACTGTTGACACAGATGCCGCGGTAGTTATTTGGGTCTGATTTGTTTCCACTTTTATATATGGGGGAGATTAGTCCTTGGCACCAGATATCGGGAAAACAGCCTGAGCGTAATATGATGTTGAATAGTTTGAGTATCGCACCCTGCATCTCCATATTGCTGAACTTTAGCATTTCATTTTTGATGTTGTCTGGGCCACAGGCTTTCTTTAGGTGGAGAGATTTTGTTTTTGTGGCCAGTTCTTTCCATGTGATTGGGGAGTCTAGAGGGTTTTGGTTGTCTTTAATTGTTGCTTCTAATGTGTGGAGTTTTTCTGTGACCTGATGTTGACTTGGGTTTGTTTTGTTTTTTGGGATGTCTTTGTAGAGGTTTTCAAAATGTGTTCTCCAGATGTCGCCATCTTGGATTGGTAATGCTTGCAATTGTGTTGTACTCAGGTTATTCCACATTTCCCAGAATTGTTTTGGATTGGTGGAGTTTTCAATTTCTTCGAGTATTTTGTGGGTATAGTTTTGTGTTTTGTTCCTAATGGTGTGTTTATATCTTTTGAGGGTTTCATTGTATCTAGTACGTAGGTCCGGATTGTTTGGTTGCCGATGCTTTTGGTTTGATATTTTTCTCAGGTCTTTTCTGGCATTTTTGCATTCGTGGTCAAACCATTTCATATTTTTATTTTGTCTTTTGTGATGCTTCCTCTTCTGTTTCACGAGGTCGGCTTTTACAGCTGCCTCATGGAAGATCATATTTATATCCTCTATGGCCGTGTTTACACCATCTCTGGTGATCTCATATAGATTTTCTTTAAATTTTGAAATTTTACTTGTGAGATCAGGTGAATTTAGTGCTGTGATGAATTTATCTCCACTGTCTGGGGCCCATCTGTATGTCTGGTTTATTTTATGTAGCTTACTGTGTTCCTTTTTTGTGTCTGTAGTTTGGGCAGAAAGTTTAAGGTACACATTTATTTGGTTATGGTCTGAGAGGGGGGATTGCTGCCTGACAGTGAATGCGTTGATATCGCAGGGGTCCAGGTCAGTGATTGTATAGTCCACCACACTAGACCCAAGAGTTGAGGAGTATGTGAGTCTCCCTAGGGAGTCCCCTCTGAACCTACCATTAACTATGTACAGGCCTAAGGCTCGGCAGAGTTGCACTACCTCCCTACCGCTTTTATTTATTTCACGATCAAGGTTGTTCCGATTTGCGATGGCTGGTGTGACATCTAAAGGGGTCTGGCCAAACACATGGTTGTTTCCCTGTGGGTCTATGAAGTCAGGTTCACAACCGGTCCTTGCATTTAGGTCCCCACATATTATCACCTTTCCTTGGGCCTGGAAATGGCTGATTTCCATGTGGAGAGTATCAAATAACTCCTCTTCGAAATATGGCGAATCTATTGGAGGTATGTAGATCGCACATAAGTAAACATCTTGTTTTGCTATTCCTATATTTTTATCTAGTTTTAGCCATACGTGTGATTTCCCCTGTTTTACCGGTGAGATGTGTTTGTCCAGTTCTCCCTTATACCACACCAATATTCCCCCGGAGGTTCTGCCCTTGCGTGTTTTAGTGTTCTTTACTGAGGGCACAATGATTTCATGGTACATTGGAGGACAGTGGGTCGGCATGTCCTTTTGGCACCATGTTTCTGTTAACACAATTATATCAATGTCTTTTATAGCTTTTAGGAATTCAGGGTCTGTACTCTTCATCCCAAAAGTTGAGGAGCGGAGGCCCTGGATATTCCAGCAGCTTATGTGGAAAGAACGCATTTATATAGTTCAATAAAACGAAATAAAATGGACCTATTTTGTGGGATGAGTGTGGAAACACTATTTTCTATAATGCTAAGTGATGATTTAGTATAAATTTCATGAGGCATGCACATATATCTATCTAATAATAGTAATAATACTGATAAGATAACAATAATGATAATGATAAATAACAATATTAATAATTTCTCCGGCTTTCTATCAGGCTGTTCAGCATCGTCATGATCTTTCTCAGTTGTTGGTCTACAGTCTGTGGTCTAGAGGGGGGGTCTTGGGTCAGGTATAAAAGCACGGTTCTGTTGTTGGTTTTGTAAAGGGGGGTGGGGGACATTGGTGGTCCTGTTTGGGCTCCCAATGGTAGGGGGGGTGGGAGGGCTGCGTCTTTTGGCAGTGTTTATGAGGTTTCTTGCGAAGACCCACATCCGCTGTTTGAGTAGATGTATTTCGTCATAGAGGTCCCTTGTGTTGATGTTTGGATGATGGGCCAGGGAGACGTTGGGGAGGACAGAACATCTCGTGTCGATCTCCCTGTTGGTGTTGTGGATTATATAGGCTGGGGTGTCCTTTCTGGGCAGTAGTGTGGAGATCACGATCCGCGCCTCGGGGAATTCCCTGCTGGCCTTTTCTGCCATCCTGCTCACCGCCCAAGCCGTGCCTTCCTGTAGGGTGCGTAGGTCGTTCGTGCCTGTGTGGATCACAATCCATTTGGGGCTTCCAAGGGATTCTTTGTTCAGGATCTTCATTGCTTGGCCTGTGTTGCTGCACCATTTTTTCAGGACTTGATGGTCTGGGAACAGCCTCTGGGGGTCCAGAAACTTTCCGTTGGAGTCGGTCAGCAGGACCGCCTGAGGGGCTGGTTTTTCAGACTGGGTAACAGTAGTCTGGGTAGGACTCGCCTGGTGGCTGGTTGTTGGCTGGGTTTCTGGGATATGTTGTGTGGCAGGAGCGGGGTTTGGGGCTTTCGGTGTGTCCTCGTTTGGGGGGGTATCTGTCGGTTTTTGTGTTCCTGTGTGTGAGGACTGGGTAGCAGTAGTCTGGGCATGACTCGACTGAGGGCTGGTTGGAGCGGGGTTTGTGGCTTTCGGTGTGTCTTCGTGTGGGGTGGCATCCGGCGGGTTCTGTGTCCTTGTGTGTGTTGTTTTTGTGTCCTCAGGTTTTTGGACCTTAAGAGGTTTGTGTTGCCTGCTGAGCCTTTCTACGGTCTCCTTCATTTTGTTTAGTTGAGTACGGAGTTCTTTGATCTCATTTCTTTGCTCCTCTATGGTCTTTCTCAGCTTGTGGATGGTGGACTCGTGTTCCGTTTTTAGCTGTTTGAATTCCTCCTTCAAATTCTTGGCCAGTGTTTCTCTGTATTCGTTGAAATCAAGTTCTAGTTTGGCCAGATTCTCTTTCATCATTTTGTTTTCGTTGAGAGGTGTGGGGGGGGTGGAGATGTACAGGGAGGTGTTTTCCTCTGCTGGTCTCTCTTCTTCTTCCTCCACTTGGCTCTCCTCATCCTCTGTTCGACTCTCTTTTGCTTCCTGTCCATTGGTCCTCTTTGTGTCTGCCTTAGTTTTCAACTGGGGGAATTCCTTTTCGAAGGTGTCCAGATTTTCCACATTCCCCTGTATCATGATCTTTCTATTTTTGTTGTAGTAGCTTATGGTTAGCAGGGGGTCATCTTTATCTAGGTTTCCATCTTTACATATTTTCAGTCTGCCTCCACTGCCAATACCTTCACTGGAGACGTATGTGTAGTGTTTTTGTAAAGTCTCCTTCCAGGAGGTGACGTATTCGGTGTAGAATATGAGGTTGTTCTTCAGCTTAGTCCCTTTGTGTGTGGTATAGTCCACGTAGAGGATTTCTGGGTTATTTTTTAGTGTTGTGTACTTGTATTTTTCCTTTGCTTTATTTTTTGTGCATTGCTCAGGATATATCATTTCCCTGCTCATTGTAGTCGTTTGTTTTTTGTCTCAGATAGATAACTTTTTTTTTCTCTTTTTTGTGTCGTGTTCCACCTCAGCCCACTTTTAGGTCCAAAATTGGGAGTTTTTCAGGGGTTCATCTTTGATATAGCTGCTCTTAAAGGTTTATCTTTCTCTTTTTCTCACAGGCTCTTGGTTCGGGTAGTTTATCGTTTCTCTCGGGTTTCTATTCCTTTTCCTCGCGGGTTTGTTGTTCTTTTTCCAGGTTTTTTTTTTTTTTTTTTCGAGCTAAATTTAAATAAAATTAAACTTTTTCCGAACTAACTTTAACTAAAATGGAACTTAGGTAGAGTTAGGTAAAACTTATTTCTCCGGCTTTTTCTCTCCAGCTGGTGTTTCCTCTCCTCTCTCTCTCTCACGCTCTCTCGCTCCGTCTCTCTCTCTCTAGGTGCAGTTACCTCTCTTTGCTCCTTTTCTCCTTTCAGCCGTTTCCCTTCGTTCAAATTTCGCGCTCTCAGCTCTCAGCTCCCAACGCTCTCTCCGGGCTTCTGCCCTGGCCCCAGCCTCTC
Organism: Somniosus microcephalus; assembly: GCF_052327205.1. Classification (NCBI taxonomy): domain Eukaryota; kingdom Metazoa; phylum Chordata; class Chondrichthyes; order Squaliformes; family Somniosidae; genus Somniosus; species Somniosus microcephalus. The sequence goes on from NC_140991.1 coordinate 267,222,688, forward strand.
GGCTCGGCTGTGCTGTCCCGGCCCGGTGTTTGTCCGAGTTTCTCCGACCCCGGAGTTTCTCTGGTTTCAGGCCCCGGGCTTGCTCGCTCTCCAGGCCCGACCAATCTCTATCCCATCCCCCGCCCCTCCCCCGGATCTTCCCTGCCTGCAGCCTTCGACTGCTGGTTTTCCAAGACATTTAATCTGGCTAGTTGCCGAGCGGGAAACTGAGCATAAAGAATGATAATGAGGTCCTGCCATTAAATTAGTCAGGACCTCTACACTCCCAGGATTTCCAGGTTCGGCCCGCAACCGCCACCACCATCCCCCGCCCCGCAAACATGCTCCCTCCCTGTAAATATTGGGGCCAGTAAATCTGGCACCTTATATGAAGACAGAAAATTTAGGAATTTGGCTCTGTGCCAATTTGGGTATATTTCAGAAGAGCCATGGGGAAATTAGGTATAAGAATAAGAACATCAGAATTACATAGGATATACAGCACAGAAACAGGCCATTCGGCCCAACCAGTCTATGGCGGCGTTTATGCTCCACTCGAGCCTCCTCCCGTCTTTCCTCATCTAAGTCTTTCAGCATAACCCTCGATTCCCTTCTCCCTCATATGCTTGTCCAGCCTCCCCTTAAATGCATCTATACTTTTCACTTCAACCACTCCCTGTGGTAGCAAGTTCCACACTCTCATCACTCTTTGGGTAAAGAAGTTTCTTCTGAATTCCCTATTGGATTTCTTGGTGACTATCTTATATTGATGGCCTCTAGTTTTGCTCTTCCCCACAAGTGGAAACACTCTCTCTCTGTATGCACTCTATCAAAACCTTTCATAATTCCTTTCATAATTTTAAAGACCTCTGTTAGGTCACCCCTCAGCCTTCTTTTGTCAAGAGAAAAGAGACCCAGCCTGTTCATCCTTTCCTGCTATGTATACCCTCACATTTTTTGGTATCATCCTTGTAAATCTTCTCTGCATCCTCTCCAGTGCCTCTATATCCTTTTCATAATATGGCGACCAGAACTGTACAGAGTACTCTAAGTGTGATCTAACCAAGGTTTGATACAGGTTTAGCATAACTTCCCTACTTTTCAATTCTATCCCTCTAGAAATAAACCCTAGTGCTTGGTTTGCTTTTTTTATGGCCTTGCTAACCTCTGTCGCAACTTTTAGTGATTTGTGTATTTGTACTCCTAGGTCCCTTTGTTCCTCTACCCCACCTAGACTCGCACCCTCCAAGTAATAATTGACCTCCTTATTCTTCCTACCAAAATGTAATACCTCACATTTATGTGTTGAACTTCAATTGCCAATTATATGCCCATTCTGCAAGTTTATTAATTTTCTCCTGTAATTTGTTGCAGTCCTCCTCAGTATTGACTATCCCCCCCAATTTTGGTGTCATCCGCAAATTTAGAAATTGCGTTTTTGATTCCAAAATCTAAATCGTTAATATAAATTGTGAACAACAGTGGTCCCAGCACTGATCCTTGTGGAACACCACTACCCACCTTCTGCCACTCTGAATAGCTACCCTTTACCCCTACTCTCTGCTTTCTGTCTTGAAGTCAGCTAGCTATCCATTCTGCTACTTGTCCCCTTACTCTGCATTCTCTGACCTTGTTCATTAGTCTAGTCTATTATGAGGTACCTTAAGGACTAAGAGTGTTAAAAAAAAAACCTGAAGGCTTTGTGTCTTAATGCGAGGAGCATTCGTAATAAGGTGGATGAATTAGCTGCGCAAATAGATGTAAACGGATATGATGTAATTGGAATTATGGAGACATGGCTCCAGGGTGACCAAGGCTAGGAATTCAACATCCAGGGTTATTTAATATTCAGGAAGGACAGGCAAAAAGGAAAAGGAGGTGGGGTAGCATTGCTGGTTAAAGAGATTAACACAATAGTAAGGAAGGATATTAGCTCTGATGATGTGGAATCTGTATGGGTAGAGCTGAAAAATACCAAGGGGCAGAAAACGTTAGTGGGAGTTGTATACAGACCCTCAAACAGTAATGCTGAGGTTGGGGATGGCATTAAAAGGGAAATTAGAGATGCATGCAATAAGGGCACTGCAGTTATCATGGGTGACTTTAATCTACATATAGATTGGGCTAACCAAATTGGTAACAATACTGTGGAGGTGGAATTCCTAGAGTGTATACGGGATGGTTTCCTGGACCAATATGTCGGGGAACCAACTAGAGCTCAGGCCATCTTAGACTGGGTATTATGTAATGAGAAAGGATTAATTAGCGAGGCCTCTTGGGGAGGTGCGATCATAATGATAGAATTCTTCATTAAGATGGAAGAGTGAAGTAGTTGACTCAGAGACTAGGGTCCTGAATTTAAATAAAGGAAACTACGATGGTATGAGGCGCGAGTGGTTAGGATGGATTGGGGAACATTACTTAAAGGGTTGATGGTGGATAGGCAATGGCAAACATTTAAACATTGCATGGATGAAGTACAGAATTTGTTCATCACTGTTTGGCATAAAAATAAAACAAAAAAGGTGACTCAATCGTGGCTAACAAGGGAAATTAGGGATAGCATAAGATTCAAGGAGAGGACATATAAATTGGCCAGAAAAAGCAGCAAAACTGAGGATTGGGAGCAGTTTAGGAACATAAAAACTGACTGTAAAAGCTTCTATAGATATGTGAAGAGAAAAAGATTGGTGAAGTCAAGCGTAGATCCCTTGCAGTCAGAATCAGGGGAATTTATAATGGGGAACAAAGAAATGGCTGACCAATTAAATATATACTTTGTGTCCTCCTTTGTGAAGACAGAACCAAACAACCTCCCAGAGATGTCGGGGAACATAGGGTCTAATGAGAGGGAGGAACTGAATGAAATCAGTATTTGTAGGGAAATGGTGTTAGGGAAATTGACGGGATTGAAGGCCGATAAATCCCCAGGGCCTGATAATCTACATGTTAGGGTACTTAAGGAAGTGGCCCGAGAAATAGTAGATGCATTGCTGGTCATCTTCCAAAATTCTATAGACTCTGGAACAGTTCCCATGGATTGGAGGATAGCTAATGTAACCCCACTATTTAAAAAGGGTGGTAGAGAAAAAATGGGGAATTATAGACCGGTAAGCCTGACATTGGTAGTGGGGAAAATGCTAGAGTCCATTATAAAAGATGTAATAGCAGAGCACTTGGAAAACAGTGACAGGATCGGACAAAGTCAACATGGATTTACAAAAGGTAAATCATGTGTAACTGATCTACTGGAATTTTTTGAGAATGTAACTGGTAGAATAGATAAGGGAGAACCAGTGGATGTGGTGTATTTGGACTTTCAGAAGGCTTTCGATAAGGTCCCGCATAAGAGGTTAGCGTGTAAAGTTAAAGCACATGGGATTGGGGGTACGGTACTGTCTTGGATAGAGAACTGGTTGGCAGACAGGAAGCAAAGAGTTGGAATAAATGGGTCTTTTTCCGAGTGGCAGGCAGTGACTAGTGGGGTACCGCAGGGATCGGAGCTAGGACCCCAGCTATTCACAATATATATATAAATGATCTAGACGAAGGAACTAGATGTAATATCTCCAAGTTTGCAGATGACACAAAGCTGGGTGGGCGTGTGTGCTGTGAGGAGGATGCCGAGAAACTCCAGTACGATTTGGACAGGTTGGGTGATTATACTGCATTTGCCGTGCATCTGCCCAATGTGGATAAATGCGAGGTTATCCACTTCGGTGGCAAAAACAGGAAGACAGATTATTATCTGAACAGCAATAGATTGGGAAAAGAGGAAGTGCAACGAGACCTGGGTGTCCTTGTGCACCAGTCGCTGAAGGTAAGCATGCAGATGCAGCAGGCGAATGGTATGTTGGCCTTCATAGCGAGAGGATTTGAGTACAGGAGCAAAGATGTCTTGCTGCAGTTGTACAGGGCCTTGGTGAGACCACACCGAGTATTGTGTGCAATTTTGGTCGCCTTATCTGAGGAAAGATGTCCGACGCTGCACTGTGCACTGCCCGTGCACAGTGTGCCCTGCCCGTGCACAGTGTGCCCTGCCCGTGCACAGTGTGCCACATAGCAATATAACTACACCATACCAAAGTAGTTCCATACCAAAGTAGTTCCATTTAACGATATGATACTATAACAATGTAACACTTGCCATGAAGAGAGTGCAGCGAAGATTCACCAGACTGATACCTGGGATGGCAGGAATGACGTATGAGGAGAGATTGGGTTGATTAGGCATATATTCACGAGAGTTTAGAAGAATGAGAGGGGATCTCATTGAAACTTATAAAATTCTAACAGGACTAGACAGACTAGATGCAGGAAGGATGTTCCCGATGGCGGGGGAGTCCAGAACCAGGGGTCACAGTCTAAGGATAAGGGGTAAGCCATTAAGGACTGAGATGAGGAGGAATTTCTTCACCCAGAGTGTGGTGAACCTGTGGAATTCTCTGCCACACAGGGCAGTTGAGGCCAATTCATTAAATATATTCAAGAAGGAGTTGGATATATTTCTTGAGGCTAAAGGGATCAAGGGATATGGGGAGAAAGCAGGGACAGGGTACTGAATTGGGATGATCAGCCATGATCGCATTAAATGGCGGCGTGGGCTCGAGAGGCCGAATGGCCTACTCCTGCTCCTATCTTCTATGTTTCTATGTTTCAGAAACACATCTTCAGGTTGTTTTCCAAAGTTAAACACAACAAAGATCACATTTATCGAACCAAAATGGAACTAGATTAATTGCTGGGAGGGGTGCTACATTCCTTTTCAAATAAAAAACAAGAGAATGTGTTGCTTGGTGTTGGCTGGTTCCTTCTCTCTTTTTTGCTTTTCCGCGACCTCTGAAAATGGAGGCCATTCCCATTGTTTGCAGTTAGGAACACTCAAATGCCTTGCGAAATGTGAGCATACCTCTTGTTGGTAGCTATGAGAACAATCATAACTTCAGATTTAACTTTTTCATAATATACGGATGCCTTGGGTGTGCAAAACACCATAAAGCGCATTACTGATCAAAGTTTTAGAGCTTTTAGTCTCCAAATTACAACAGCAAAAGATTGTTCCCCACCCAATGCCAACCAGAAGCACACAAAATCCCAGGTTCGGTCTCTGGTCTGGTTTGATTTTGCGCAACTCAACAGGAGCAGCACAATCATTGCCTCGGTGACTAGGCTGGAGAGCAGAAAAACTGAGCCATGGGTTGCTGCTTCTGATCACCATCTAATGCCAACTGTTGGAAAACGCATGCAAGCTATCAGGTTCATCTGTGGTGCCCTCCATGGTCAAAATATCTGCCGACAGTCACCATCTATATTCTCCTATGATGGGTGGTGCCAGTTCTCAGTTGGAGGAGATACTGGAGGGCTGGCAGCATCCATCCAGCTCGATCCCAGCATACAGCTGATGGGAAGGGAAAGACCTCCTGTTCAATTACTAACTTGTGCTCCTAGCTCTACCAGACAACACCGCACACACACCAACCCAGATAACCATTTGAACTCCAAAGTTAGTAACTGCAACATATACCAAACTTTTGTCAGTTTGCACTCCAACATGTGTGACTGGCACCAATTCAAGACACAAAGAGAAACAGTAAATTGGTTGCATTAAGCTCTATGGTGGATATATCGAAGGCCTTCTGAAGTTCGAAGAACAGCACAATAAAGGTTCGGAATACAGTGCTACAGTCCTTTCAACTATGTTTGTTGAATTATCTCACCAATATTGCTCAGTCAACTGGCCACGCTAAAAGATGATGGATGAATTGACCAGGCAGAAAACACCCATTGTTAAACTATATTATTCAGACTAAAACTAATAGTTATAGTTATTTACAAGAAATATAACAGAAACAAAATAAAACTTCAAGTAACCAGCAAAACAATTCCTGAAAGGATCTGAAAATTACCTTTTATAAGTCCAAAGTCTTTGTGTGCTTTTTAGAACCTTCACTTAGTATCGCCCCTCCCTATCTCTCTAACCTCCTCCAGCCCTACAACCCTCCAAGATCTCTGCGCTCCTCCAATTCTGACCTCTGGCGCATCCCCAATTTTCTTCGCTCCACTATTGGCGGCCGTGCCTTCAGCTGCCTCGGCCCTCAGCTCTGGAATTCCCTCCCCAAACCTCTGCATCCCCAATTAAGACAATCCTTAAAACCTACCTCTTTGACCAAGCTTTTGGTCACCTGTCCTAACATCACCTTATATGGCTCGGTGTCAAATTTTGTTTGATGATCACACCCGAGAAACGCCTTAGGATGTTTTACTACATGAAAGGCACTATATAAATGCAATTTGTAGCTGTTGTTATTGTAATGATATATTACATAGAATATACAGCACAGAAACAGGCCATTCGGCCCAACTAGTCTGTGCTGGTGTTGAGACTCCACACGAGTCTCCTCCCATTCCATTGGTCAGCTTCTGACTGGCGAGCTGCATCAGGACGCCTGACTGACATCTTCAGCTTGCCAGGCAAATGAGGCCCGAAGCCAAGTATCAATCGGGCCTCAGGCTGCCAGGGACCGGCGCGCAAAGCACTGACTTGCCACCTGTTTTGGGCGCAAATCCAACTTCTTGGCCCAAGTCCATTCAGATGAGCAGGAGGTTCCAGCAGCTAGTTCTCTCCTATTTAAAGTATGATTAGTCTATGGAGATATGCAATGGACTGGGCAGGATATTGTAACAAAAGCAAAATACTAGAAATCTGAATTAAAAACAACAAATGCAGGAAAGAGATATATATTAGAAGCCCTCTGACAATCCAAACCAAGAAGTGGAGATAGCGGGGTCGATTTTCATTCAGCAGTCGGGAAGGAGGCGGGACTACAACTTTCGGGTTTTAGTCCCGCCTACATCGACGTCCGGCCAATCCACGCGATTTTCCCTTGATTGACCTGGTTGAGCCCGCCTAGCGGGCTCAGCAGGCCAATTAAGGGCCACCCGGCAACAGATGACGCCTCAGACTGAAATTTCATCTGTCAAGAGTTCTTGACAGATGAAATATCAGTGTTTCACAGCTGTTTGAAGCTGTCAAACACTGACAGTCTGACTCCTAACCTGAATCCTTCTCCACAGACTCAGTTAGAAATCTCACCGGCAATGAAAGCTGAAGACTGTCACTTTTGACAGCTCGCAGCCATTTTACTTTCAGTGCCAGCTGAGTGATGGACTCCCGAAACCTAGAGGAAGAAAGGCTGTAAAGGTAAGTACAGGTAATTTAAACTTCTTTACACACTTTAGACACACCAAACACACTTACCTTTGCACTCATGCACCCATCACTCACCTGAACACCGACATCGCGACCCCTCCAAGTCCTTCAACCCAATGGCCCGCCTGCTCTAACCTGGCGTGGTTTGGAGTCGTCGGGAATCCCACACGACACCCCTCAAAATAGGGATTAGGCTAAAACTGCCTGTTAACTACCTGTTAACAGGCAGTTAATTGGCACTAATCCCTTCCCGCCTCGGGTCGGCGGGTCCCAGAGCGGGGCGCCCGCCCCGTGAAACTTACGTGGAGGCGGGTTTTGGGCGGGATGGTGTTGGGACCCCCAAATTCAGGATTTTTGCCCCCCGCACGCCTAAAAGCCCGCCTCATGGCACACTGAAAATCACCCCCAGAGAAAACACACACTCTCTTATATAATATCAAACAGGCTTTCCATAGTAGACACACTGAAAATCAACCCCAGAGAAAACACACACTCTCTTATATAATATCAAACAGGCTTTCCATAGTAGACAATCAGTTCTACTATTTGAATAGAAAGGGTTGGAACAGAAGTTTTATGACCTGTTTAATATGTAAATAGAATGTTAAAAGCAAATGAAACAGCCTGCCGGCTCTCAAGCAGCTAGCATGGTTCTCACTCAAAATGGAAGAATATACTGACAACCTCAACACCAATTCATTTGGAGATCCAATTACCTGATGAATATGGGTAGGGATGTCACAGAGGGAAGCCAGCTAGTCTACAACCACCATGCTGATGTCTCCATTATTATATTTATAGGTCTCTTATTATATTGTTTAAGCCAATACCAAGACAAAACAAAGCTCTTTGAAGCCAATCTTGAAGTTATATTAGTCTACAGTCCTCAATCACACGAACTAAAAAAAAAATGCAACACAGAAATGTTACTGTTTGAGGCATAACAGAGTTCTGCTTCCATCACATCTACTGGGCTGGAGGAAATATCTCTGCAAGTTTGGAATTTAATAAAATGTGTTATTTTAATAGTAGCTGCAATCATAATACAGCCCATGGGCCATTTGAAGCCCACCTCTCCTTCACCTTCACCTTCACCGCTTTGCAGAAGTGCTGCTTCACTTGGTTCTGGGCCTCCAATCATTGCCTGTTCAGTTGCATGTTGACTGAGCTGGAATTCAGTGCTGTCCCCTCTCTTGCAAAACTCAGCGAAGGACTACCATTGAAGGCACGGCTATCACAGCTTCCTTACAAGCAACTGACAGGGCTGTACTAAAACTGAACTATAAATCCTGTAGGTTTTTGTTGGAAAGGACTAACCTTCACTTGGCAACTACTCACAGTAGCATAATTAAAACCAGAAACTCTTGAATCTGAGAAATCACTTGTGCAGACCCACGCCCACTGTACAGAATTGCCAAGAGTGGCTCTTAACAAAAAGCTAGTGTTCAACACTGCCTCATAGGGAGCCATCTGGTAAACGGCACCATTAGAATCCTGGGTACAGACCCTTAAAATGACAGTCAGCTACTATAGATCATAGCCACTTCCATAAGCCACGCATCAACGGTAATCTTTGGCTGTTGGTCTGGCAACTAAACCACCCTGTTCTAGCCTGTTCTCCCAAACCTGATCAACTTGGGCCTAGAAATTGGGCTGCTTACCGCCACCTGTTTGCGCCGTTGTCCTAGTGAAAAATGGCAGCCGTCACTCTAGCGCCCTTTTCTGGCGCAGGACTTGGCAGCCACCATTTGGGTAAGGGCCTTAGCGCTGCCGATAGCCATGTCTGCAAACTTCAACCATAGTGCCGAGTTCAGCGCTGAGTCCTAAGCTCGCTCTAAAAAGTGAGCATTCAGCAGACTGACAGAAGCAGTCAGCACTTCTTAAAGTGACACACACATCTTTCAGGTAAGTTTGCATTTAAGGTTTTTAAAATTTTATTGAAGTAGTGGCTTGGTGCAGTACATGTTAAAAGTTTTTTTTTATAAAAGCGTGCAGGGAGTGCTGCTGGATTCTTGCAAGGCCTCGGATGTTCAAGGAAGGCTTCTGAGAAGACAGAAAATGCTGGAAATACTCAGGTCAGGCAACATCCGTGAAGAGAGAAATTGAGTTCACGTCTCAGGTCGTAATGCTGCCTGACCTGCTGAGTATTTCCAGCATTTTCTGCTTTTATTTCAGATTTACAGCTTCCACTCAGAGGGAAGAGGAAGACGCAGAAGAGGAGAAAGCTGAAGGAAGGATGCAATCCAGACAGCCCCTTTCTGGTCAAGATATTCGGGATGGAATCATCTGCCTGCGGTACCAGTGACCACAACCCCAATTCCCCTTTCAACATTTGCCCCACACCTTACCTTCCCTCTGTTACTGACCATCACAGCGTTCTCTTGGCCACAATGCTGAAATAAAAGCCGCCACAAAGAAAACATTTCAATCCAACTTTATTCATCCATCCATCCAATATGACATCAAGAAATCAACTCATCATCCTTATGCATTCTCTTAGCGACTGTCTTGTATGTGCCTTTGCCTTTCCTGCTGATGTCACGCCGTGCTAACCCAGAGGCTGCAGCTAGTGGAAGGCTGCTGACTTTCAGTGGGGAAGACTGCAGATGGCCTTGCAGGTCGACCTTGAGAAGCTGGTGACTGGGAGTGTGAAATTGCGTAACAGTGTTTCTTGTTCTTCTTCTTGACTCTAATCTCCCTCTTCTTGGTCACCCACTGGCTGGGCAGGCTGTATTTCTTGGGTGTGTGAAATGAAAAAGGCACAAAGGTGGAGTTCTGGTGAGGGGAGGGCAGGAAAGCAGGAGGTGCATGCCAGAAGAAGGATAATGTATGAAGATACCAGCATCTTGATTCCTTTAAGCCCTGCCACTGGCCAAGGGCTCAGCCGTGGCCCTGTCAAGAATGGTCTTTACCGTCTCCTCCAAGGGGTGAGGTGAGACTAGGAATGGGAGGTGTGCCTCGTGTTTGGTACAGATTGTTGGAAGGTGAGTGATTGCGGGGTAGGGCGGGGGAAGTCGTGCATTGAGAAGTGTGTGAGGCTAGTGGTGCAGTTGGTGGGAGACGGCTCTTGAAGATGCATTCATTGACGTTGACCACTGGTCTGAGCTTCTTTGGGCACTGGAGCCAGGTTGTGGAGTGACACTGCTGGCAGTGATGGCCTCAGTGATGTGGTCCCACATCCTTCTTTCTGGCCCCTGTGGGTAGAGGACCTCTCTTAAGCTTTGTGCAGTGAGTCAACGCTGCAAGTGCTGCATGCAACACCCTGGGTGCTCCTTCTCTGGCTTGCTGAGCCATTTGTGTTAGTGCTGAAGCACATTTCCCATTTGTTTTGGTGTGGAAGGCAATTCAGCTTTAAGAGCTGAAGGCTGCCATTTGGGAATTCTTTTAATTTTTTTTTCCAGAAGGCAGTTGAGCTGTAAGGGTTAAAAACTGCCTATTTTTCCATTTTTTTCTATTTCAGAAGGCAGTTCCCCTTTAAGAGACCAACAGTGCTTTCTGAAATGACAGCCTCGCTTTCAAAGTAGGATATTCTTGCTGTAATGACACTACAGCCACACTACGTCCTGCTGGGACGAACACCACCAGGACGGTGTTACAGTGAGTCTAGCGCTGGACTAATGTTACGTTGTCCTGAGCGTCAATTTCTCGGTCCTGCCAATGCCACCATTTTTGGCAGCCGTTAACACTTGCCTGCGGTGACACCGGCAGCTCTTGGGGTGTTCACAAATTTCTACGCCACGGACATTAAGTGCTATGAATTTGCAAGCTAAATAGCCTCATCACTGAGATCGTTGTAGATGAGCTCTATTTATCATAGGATCTAATGTTTTGGTACAGAAGGACAGCATTATATATATGGGCGCTCCCCTGTCTATCCTAATCATATTCACCTTTTTAGCCTTTAATATTTTTTCTTCAAGTTTTTATCAAATTCACTCTTAAATGTTATGATTAATTCAATTTGAGTAATTACCCGTGGTAATGCAAACCCCATTCAAACCACCATTTGCATGAGAAACATTCATCTGCCCTCCCCTTTTATGCTCCTACGATTAATTCTAAATGAATCCCTCGTTACTGACTATTTGAAATAATCAACAGTGTAGCTGTAAGAGGCTGGGTACTCTGCAACAAGAAGTTCACCTCCTGATCCCTCAAAGCCTCTCCACCATCTACAAGATGGCCAGGTGTACGACGGAATATTCACTACTCGTCTGGATTGATGCAGCTGCAACAACTTGCATTTATACAACACCTTGCACGTAGAAAAACAACACACGGTGATTCAGAGATGCGCAAACAAAAATCGACACCAAGACAAAGAAGGAGCTATTGGGACTGGTGACTAAAAGCATGGTCAAAGAGGTGGGTTTTAAAGGAGAAGTTGGAGGTGGAGAGGCAGATAAGATTAGGCAGGGAATTCCAGAGCTTAAGGCCTAGATGGCTGAAAGCAAAGCCGCCATTGGTAAGGCGAAAGAAGTGGGGGATGGACAAGAGACCAGAGTTGGGGTAAGAGAGTGTTCTCGGATGGTTGTAGGGCTGGAGAAAATTACAGAGATAAGAAAAGGTGAGGCCACAAAGTTATTTGAACGCGAGGATGAAAATTTTAAATTGAAGGCATTGCAGGGACAGGAGCCAGCGAGCACAGGTAATCAGTGAGCAGGACAGGATATAGGCAGCAGAGTTTTAGTTGAGCTTAAGTTTATGGAGGGCAGAGGATGGGAGGCCGGCCAGAACGGCTTTGGAATAGTCGAGTCTGGAGGTGACAAAGGCATGGACTGAGAGCTTTGGCAGCAATTGAGCTGAAGCAGGGGCAAAGATGGTTAATGTTATGGCGGTAGAAATAGGTGGTCTTTGTGATGGTGAGGATATGGGAAGCTCAGCTGATTGTTTGTCAAATAGGTTGCAGTCTGATTCAAACTTCTGTGACTTTGATCAAGGCTGTTTCAGTGTTGTAATGGGCTGAAATCTGATTGGAGAGATTCAAATAGGTTTGAGGGTAAGGTGGGCACAGTTTTGGGAGGCAACACGGGCAAGGAATTTGGAAATGAAAGGGTGGTTAGAAATGGGGTGATACTTTGCAAGGACAGCAGGGTCGAGGGTGGGGCTTCTTTTGAGGAGGGTGTGAGAATGGCAGTTTTCAAAGGGAGGGGCATAGTACTGGAGGAAAAGGAAACATTAACAATGCCGGCTAGCATGGGGGCCAGGAGGGGAGGTTGGACGGCCAGCAGTTTAGTGGGAATGGGGTTAAGAGAGCAGGAGGTGGGTCTCATGGACAAGATGAGTTTGGAGAGGGCAAATGGGGAGATAGGACAGAAAGTCGAGAAAGGTTTGGGTTCAAGGCTAGGCTTGAGGGAGATTTGGCTTAGTGGGTAAGGGGGTGGTGGAGGGGGAATACAGGCAACTGAATGAATGGCCTCAATCTTAGTGACAAAGAAATCCATGGGATCCATCCATGTTGTTGGAGCCAAGGGTAAAGGGAGCAGGGGAGGGGAGTTTAAGGAGTCGGTTTGTAGTGGAACAAAGCTGGGAGTTATCTTTGCTCTCCAAAATGATCCTGCAGTAGTGAGTGGCTTTGGCGGAGGAGAACAAGGCCCAATAATGCTTGGCGTGGACTAGCCAGATCTGTGGTGGATGGCTAAACCAACCATGTGCCAGATACGCTTAATTCTGCGCCCCTTGGACTTAAGGAAGTGACGGTGGAGACCATACCAGCAGATCAATGAGGATGGGAGAGAGTAAAGGTTTTACTGGGAACAAAGGTGATGGTGAGGAAATGGTTGAGCAAGTTGGCATCTGAGAAGTATCGTGGCAAACAGAGGGCCAAAGGGTAGACAGTTGGGAGCTTGAAAGTGCAATTGTAAGTGACTTGGGACAGTGTTTCTTTCCAAGAACAGGTGCACAGGTATGTGAGGTTGGAAGGAGGTAGGGGGTGTGGGTGGTAAGGGAGTGATCGGAGAAGGCTTTGTCTGTGATTCAGACAATGGGAGTAGAGGTCACATGAGATGGCGTGGTCGAGGGTGTGGCTGTGAATATGGGTAGGAGAGTTTAAAAGAGTGCAGGAGAGCAGTAAAATCAAAGTAGAGATGGCAAGCAGAGTTGAGATGGAGATTAAAATCACCAAGGATGAGGAGACACTCGCAGAGGCTGAAGGATGAAAGATGGGAGGATAATTCAGTGAGAAACTCGGGTTGGGGCTTGAGGAGCGGAAGAGAATGAGGATATTAAAGGAGAGGCTAAAGGAATGAAACAAGGTGAGGTGATCAAAGGAGGACAAGATGCCAGAGGAGTAGGGGAGAAGAAAACAAGGTGTAATTTGGTGATAAGAGCCACACCACAACCGCAGCGGTTTGGGCATGGGAGGTGGTGGAAAGTATAGCCAAGTAGGAGAGGCTGCAGTAATGGGCAGGGTTTCACCACCCGTGAGCCAGATTTCTGTCAAAGCCATGATGTCAATGCAATCATCCACAACTGGGTTGGATAGCAAGGGCTGCGAGTGAGCGGACATTGTGCAAGTACATGCAGCGATGGGCGGAGAATGAGAGGAATTCCATACCTAACACTACAACCTGCGAACAAATAACCAAAATCATTTCCTCTCAAACCTTTCCAGAAGTTTGAAGACTTCTATTAGATTCCCCTTTAACCATTGCTCCAGTGAATATGGCTGTTTTTAAGTCTCTAATGGCTGTATCCTCTCATCCCTGGTTTAATCTCAAGTGAATTTAAGTCACATTCTTCCATGACGCCAATATTCATTCTGCAATGGGACGCCCAAACTGCATACAATAATCCAAATGCGCCCTAACCAATATTTTGCACAGATTCATTACTTCTTTAATTTTGTTATCAATGGGTCAATATGTTTATTTTTATTCATTCGTGGGATGTGGGCATCGCTGGCAAGGCCAGCATTTATTGCCCATCCCTAGTTGCCCTTGAGAAGGTGGTGGTGAGCTGCCTTCTTGAAGCTCTGCAGTCTGTGTGGTGAAGGTACTCCCACGGTGCTGTTAGGGAGTTCCAGGATTTTGACCCAGCGACGATGAAGGATTGGCGATGTACTTCCAAATCAGGATGGTGTGTGACTTGGAGGGGAACTTGGAGGTGGTGGTGTTCCCATGTGCCTGCTGCCCTTGTCCTTCTAGGTGGAAGAGGTCGCGGGTTTCGGAGGTGCTGCCGAAAAAGCCTTGGAAAGTTGCGGCAGTGCATCTTGTAGATAGTACATACTGCAGCCACGGTACACTGGTGGTGGGGGGAGTGAATGTTTAAGGTGGTGGATGGGGAGCCAATCAAGTGGGCTGCTTTGTCCTGGATGGTGTGGAGCTTCTTGTGTTGTTGGAGCTGCACTCATCCAGGCAAGTGGAGAGTATTACATCACATTCCTGACTTGTGCCTTGTAGATGGTGGAAAGGCTTTGGGGAGTCAGGTGAGCCACTCGTCGCAGAATACCTAGCCTCTGACCTGCTCTTGTTGCCACAGTATTTATGTGGCTAGTCCAGTTAAGTTTCTGGTTAATGGTGACCCCCCAGGATGTTGATGGTGGGGGTTGAGACGATGGCAATGTCGTTGAATGTCAAGGGGTGGTGGTTACACGCTCGCTTGTTGGAGACAGTCATTGCCTGGCACTTGTGTGGCGTGAATGTTACCTGCCACTTATCAGCCCACACCAGAATGTCATCCAGATCTTGCTGCATGCGGGCATGGACTGCTTCATTAGCTGAGGAGTTGTGAATGGCACTGAACACTGCAGTCATCAGCGAACATCCCCATTTCTGACCTTATGTGGGAGGGAAGGTCATTGATGAAGCAGCTGAAGATGGTTGGGCCTAGGACACTGCCCTGAGGAACTCCTGCAGCGATGTCTTGGGGCTGTGATGATTGACCTTCAACCACCACAACCATCTTCCTTTGTGCTAGGTATGACTCCAGCCAGTGGAGAGTTTCCCCCTCCGATTCCCATTGACTTCAGCTTTACTCGGACTCCTTGATGCCACTCGGTCAAATGCTGCCTTAATGTCAAGGGCAGTAACTCTCGCCTCACCTCTGGAATTCAGCTCCTTTGTCCATGTTCGGACCAAGGCTGTAATGAGGTCTGGAGCAGAGGTGCGCTGGCGGAACCCAAACTGGGCATCAGTGAGCAGGTTATTGGTGAGTAAGTGCTGCTTGATAGCACTGTCGATGACACCTTCCAACAATCTGCTGATGATTGACAGTAGGCTGATGGGGTGGAATTGGCTGGATTAAATTTTTCCTGCTTTTTGTGGACAGAACATACCTGGGCAGTTTTCCACATTGTCAGATAGATGCCAGTGTTCCATTTTTCCTGGAACAGCTTGGCGAGAGGCATGGCTAGTTCTGGAGCACAAGTCTTCAGCACGACAGCCGGGATGTTGTCGGGGCCAACAGCCTTTGCTGCATCCAGTGCACTCAGCCGTTTCTTGATATCACTTGGAGTGAATCGAATTGGCTGCAGACTGGCTTCTGTGATGCTGGGAACCTCAGGAGGAGGCCAATATGGATCACCCACTCAGCACTTCTGGCTGAAGATGGTTGCAAACGCTTCAGCTTTTTCTTTTGCATTCACTTGCTGGGCTCCACCATCATTGAGGATGGGAATATTCATGGAGCCTCCTCCTCCTGTTAGTTATTTAATGGTCCACCACCATTCACGACTGGATGTGGCAGGACTGCGGAGCTTTGATCTGATCTGATTGTGGGATAGAAACACAGAAGATAGGAGCAGGAGTAGGCCATTCGGCCCTTCGAGCCTGCTCCGCCATTCAATGAGATCATGGCTGATCATCCAAATTCAGTACCCTGTCCCTACCTTCTCCCCATATCTGTTGATCCCTTTAGCCTTAAGAAATATATCCAACTCCTTTTTGAATATATTTAATGAACTGGCCTCCACCGCCCTCTGTGGCAGAGAATTCCACAGGTTCACCACTCTCTGGGTGAAGAAATTCCTCCTCATTTCAGTCCTAAATGGCTTACCCCTTATCCTTAGACTATGACCCCTGGTTCTGGACTCCCCGGCCATCATAAACATCCTTCCTGCATCTAGTCTGTCCAGGCCTGACAGAATTTTATAGGTTTCGATGAGATCCCCTCTCAATCTTCTAAACTCCAGTGAGTATAAGCCCAATCGACACAATCTCTCCTCATACGTCATTCCTGCCATCCCAGGTATCAGCCTGGTGAATCTTCGCTGAACTCCTTCCATGGCAAGAACGTCCTTCCTCAGGTAAGGCGACCAAAACTGCACACAATACTCAAGGTGCGGTCTCACCAAGGCCCTGTACAACTGTAGCAAGACATCCTTGTTCCTGTACTCAAACCCTCTTGCTATGAAGGCCAACATACCATTTGCCTTCTTAACCGCCTGCTGCACCTGCACGCTTACCTTCAGCGACTGGTGCACAAGAACACCCAGGTCCCTTTGCACTTCCTTCGCTTAGCTCTGTCTATAGCATGCTGCATCTGCTTTTTAGCATGCATGTAGTCCTGTGTTGCAGCTTCCCCAGGTTGGCACCACATTTTTAGGTACGCCTGCTGCTGCTCCTGCCATGCTCTTCTACACTCTTTATTGAACCAGGGTTGGTCCCCTGGCTTGATGGTAATGGTAGAGTGAGGGATATGCCGGGCCATGAGGTTACAGATTGTGGTGGAATACAATTCTGCTGCTGCTGATGGCCCACAGCGCCTCATGGATTCCCAGTTTTGAGCTGCTAGATCTGTTCTGAATCTATCCCATTTAGCATGGTGGTAATGCCATGCAACACGATGGAGGGTGTCCTCAGTGTGAACACGGAACTTCATCTCCACAATGACTGTGCGGTGGTCACTGCTACCAATACTTATAAAGGAATAGCCGTATTTCAGAAAAATACACCATCCTGTGAACAGAATTCTGACTTTATTAAAACATGATAAACTCGGTTTAAAAATCCAAAAAGCCTCAACGACACAAGCTGTGAATACAGGCTTCTGAAATAAGATGGTTTGTTGACACAAAGCTGTAAACACCATACAAGCTTTTGAAATGGGAATTGGTTGTTAATACTAAAACAATGGCCCTATTGAAGAAGCAAAGAGTTGCTTCCAAAATGTCTACAGTTTGGGAGAAACACAATGCATTACCCAGTTTAAAGTGTTATAAACTAACACTTACAACAGAAACACAGAACATTAAAAAAAACATGTGCCTTTGTAAAAGTAACATCAAAATGAAAGACAGGAGACATAAGTTTGTAATACAACCAACTAAGATGGCTAGGAAAACAATCAAGTACTCGGTTGAAGTGTTTTTGATTTACATATTGTAAAGGGTACAAACAGAAGAATTTGTAAATATTATTTCAATAGATGCACCAAGCAATCACATTGTGTTTGTGTTGAAAATAGAACAGTTAGGAGACACTAAGTCTGCTTTCAACCAGTTAAGGTAATTTAAAAATTGAACTGAAGTTTTTCGTAAGAATGGCATCAAATAGATACATCTGTTATAACCATTTTTTATGATAAAATTTGAACACCTAAAAGTAGAGACAGGATTCTGCAAGTTAACAGCTGAACTGACAGTAAGATAAAAAAAGTCAACAGAAAGAATGACTAGAGATAATTAGCTTACATCAGCAGAAAACTTCAAAGGATATACCACTGCAAAGAGCGTATAAAATATGGAACTTTCAGATAGGAAGTCAGAAGTCGCTGGAAGGGGCAAGCGATTCTGGTGGATGAATTAGCTGCGCAAATAGAGGTAAACGAATATGATCTGATTGGGATTACGGAAACATGGCTCCAGGGTGGCCAAGGCTGGGAACTCAACATCCAGGGGTATTCAATATTCAGGAAAGATAGGCAAAAAGGAAAAGGAGGTGGGGTAGCATTGCTGGTTAAAGAGGGGATTAACACAATTGAAAGGAAGGATATTAGCTCTGATGATGTGGAATCTGTATGGGTAGAACTAAGAAATACCATGGGGCAGAAAACGTTAGTGGGAGTGGTATATAGACCTCCAAACAGTAATGCAGATGTCGGGGATGGCATTAAATGGGAAATTAGAGAAGCGTGCAATAAGGGCACAGCAGTTAACATGGGTGACTTTAATCTACATATAGATTGGGCTAACCAAATTAGTAACAATACTGTGGAGGAGGAATTCCTAGAGTGTATACGGGATGGTTTCCTGGACCAATATGTCGAGGAACCAACTAGAGATCAGGCCATCTTAGACTGGGTATTATGTAATAAGAATTAATTAGCAATCTTGTTGTGCAAGGCCCCTTGGGGAGGAGCGATCATAATATGATAGAATTCTTCATTAAGATGGAGAGTGAAATAGTTGACTCAGACTAGGGTCCTGAATTTAAATAAAGGAGACTAAGATGGTATGAGGTGCGAGTTGGGTAGGATTGATTGGGGAATGTCACTCAAAGGGTTGACGGTGGATGGGCAATGGCAAACATTCAAAGATCGCATGGATGAACTACAGAATTTGTTCATCCCAGTTTGGCATAAAAATAAAACAAAAAAGGTGACTCAACCGTGGTTAACAAGGGAAATTAGGGATAGCATAAGATCCAAGGAAAGGACATATAAATTGGCCAGAAAAAGCAGTAAACCTGAAGATTGGGAGCAGTTTAGGATTCAACAAAGGAGGACAAAGGGATTAATTAAGAGGGGGAAAATAGAGTACGAGAGTAAGCTTGCAAGGAACATAAAAACTGACTGTAAAAGCTTTTATAGATATGTGAAGAGAAAAAGATTGGTGAAGTCAAGCGTAGGGCCCTTGCAGTCAGAATCAGAGGAATTTATAATGGGGAACAAAGAAATGGAAGACCAATTAATATATACTTTGGTTCTGTCTTCACAAAGGAGGACACAAATAACCTCCCAAAGATGTCGGGGAACATAGGGTCTAATGAGAGGGAGGAACTGATAGAAATCAGTATTTGTAGGGAAATGGTGTTAGGGAAATTGATGGAATTGAGGGCCGATAAATCCCCAGGGCCTGATAATCTGTATCCTAGGGTCCTTAAGGAAGTGGCCCGAGAAATAGTAGATGCATTGCTGGTCATCTTCCAAAATTCGATAGACTCTGGAACAGTACCCATGGATTGGCGGGTAGCTAATGTTACCCCAGTGTTCAAAAAGGGTGGTAGAGGGAAAGCGGGGAATTACAGACCGGTAAGCCTGACATTGGTAGTGGGGAAAATGCTAGAGTCCATTATAAAGGATGTAATAGCAGAGCACTTGGAAAAAAGTGACCGGATCGAACAAAGTCAACATGGGTTTACAAAAGGTAAATCGTGCTTGACTAATCTACTGGAATTTTTTGAGAATGTAACTGGTAAAATAGATAAGGGAGAACCAGTGGATGTGGTGTATTTGGATTTTCAAAAGGCTTTCGATAAGGTCCCGCATAAGAGATTAGCGTGTAAAATTAAGGCACATGGGATTGGGGGCAAGGTATTGACTTGGATAGAGAACTGGTTGGCAGATAGAAAGCAAAGAGTTGGAATAAACGGCTCTTTTTCCGAGTGGCAGGCAGTGACTAGTGGGGTACCGCAGGGATCGGTCCTTGGACCCCAGCTATTCACAATATATATTAATGATCTGGACGAGGGAACTAGATGTAATATCTCCAAGATTGCAGATGACACAAAGCTGGGTGGGCGTGTGTGCTGCGAGGAGGATGCCAAGAAACTCCAGTATGATTTGGACAGGTTGGGTGATTGGGCAGAAGCATGGCAGATGCAAAAGCATGGCAGATGCAATATAACGTGGATAAATGCAAGGTTATGCACTTTGGTGTCAAAAACACGAAGGCAGATTATTATCTGAATGGCAATAGATTGGGAGAAGGGGAAGTGCAACGAGACCTGGGCGTCCTTGTGCACCAGTCCCTGAAAGTAAGCATGCAGAGTGATCTCCTGGAAGAGTTTCGATTGCCTAGATGGGTCGGAGAGGAATTTCTCAGATTTTTTCTCCCAAATTGGCCATTGGGTTTTTTATCTGGTTTTTCGCCTCTCCCGGGAGATCACATGGGTTCGGGTGGGATGGAGAGTGATAGAAGATTTGAGGTTAGGATCAGATCAGCCATGATCTTATTGAATGGTGGAGCAGGCTCGAGGGGCCGATTGGCCTACTCCTGCTCCTATTTCTTATGTTCTTATGCAGGCGCAGCAGGCGGTTAAGGCGGCAAATGGTATGTTGGCCTTCGTAGCGAGAGAGTTTGAGTACAGGAACAAGGATGTCTTGCTGCAGTTGTACAGGGCCTTGCTGAGACCACATCTGGAGTACTGTGTGCAGTTTTGGTCACCTTATCTGAGGAAGGATGTTCTTGCCATGGAAGGAGTGCAGCGAAGATTCACCAGGCTGATACCTGGGATGGCAGGAATGACGTATGAGGAGAGATTGTGTCGATTGGGCTTATACTCACTGGAGTTTAGAAGATTGAGAGGGGATCTCATTGAAACTTATAAAATTCTAACAGGACTAGACAGACTAGATGCTGGAAGGATGTTTATGATGGCCGGGGAGTCCAGAACCAGGGGTCATAGTCTAAGGATAAGGGGTAAGCCATTTAGGACTGAAATGAGGAGGAATTTTTTCACCCAGAGAGTGGTGAACCTGTGGAATTCTCTACCAAAGAAGGCAGTAGAGGCCAATTAATTAAATATATTCAAGAAGGAGTTGGATATATTTCTTAAGGCTAAAGGGGTCAAAGGATATGGAGAGAAGGCAGGAACAGGGTACTGAATTTGGATGATCAGCCATGATCTCATTGAATGGCGGAGCAGGCTCGAGGGGCCGAATGGCCTACTCTTATCTTCTATGTTTCTATGTTTCTCAACTTCAGAGGCAGGCTCTAAGTTTTTAACTCTGAGTCTCGGGGATCAAAAGATACTTTTATTTGATTTTGGTGGATATCCTGGATTAGAAATAAGACTTAGAAATGTAACGAAGCTAAGATGTGAGAATAAGAAATGTAAACTATTTGTATTTTGAACCGTTAAAGTTGCGATTGAATCACCAGCTGTTAGCTGCATGTCAGTTCTTTAATAAATCTATATATTTTTAGAATTGTCTCATATAGTATTTCTGTATCAAACTCGTGAACTCAATCTCTGTACACTCTTTTGTGAGAAGTTGCAGAATTCTGGGGGGGGGATTCCGGGCCCTCATAATATCCGGAAGGTTACAGTCTAGTTAAACTTATTTAAAGTGCTATCTGGAGGACGGTAACATCTTCAAGTCGTTCCTTTCCTTTAGGGAGAGATAGCCTGGCCCTTTAGACCCAATTAAGCGTCTTATAGAATTCGGCTATCTCTAACTTTAGTTGAAGGTGAACGTCTGGGGAATCTGGGGTAGCCCAAAAAGGGCTAGGATTAGTCATTATCCCTTCATGCTGTCATGGACAGATGCATCTGCGACAGGTCGCTTGGCGAGGACGAGGTCAAGTAGGTTTTTCCCCCTCGTGTTGGTTCTCTGACCACCTGTCGCAGGCCCAGACTGGCAGCTACATCCTTCAGGACTCGGCCAGATCAGTCAGAAGTGGTGCTACTGAGCCATTTTTGGTGATGGACGTTGAAGTCCCCCACCCAGAGTACATTCTGTGCCCTTGCTACTCTGTGCTTCTTCCAAGTGGGGTTCAACATGGAGGAGTACGGATTCATTAGCTGAGGGAGGGCGGTAGGTGGTAATCAGCAGGAGATTGCCTTGCCCATGCTTGACCTAAAGCCATGAGACTTCATGGGATCCGGAGTCAATTTTGAGGACTCCCAGGACCACTCCCTCCCGACTGTATACCACTGTGCTGCCACCCCTGCTGGGTCTGTCCTGCCAGTGGGAGAGGACAGACTCAGGGATGGTGATGGAGGAATCCGGGACATTAGCTAAAAGGTATGATTCTATGAGTATAACTATGTCAGGCTGTTACTTGACTAGTCTGTGGGACAGCACTCCCAATTTTGGCACAAGTCCTCAGATGTTGGTGAGGAGGACTTTGCAGGGTCAATTGGGCTGGATGTGCCACTGTCGTGTCCGCAGCCGGTGCGGAGATCGATGCCGGGTGCTCCGTCCGGTTTCATTCTTATTGTTTTTCGTAGCGGTTTTTTACAACCGAGTGGTTAGTTAGGCCATTTCAGAGGGCAGTTAAGAGTCAACCACATTGCTGTGAGTCTGGAGTCACATATAGGCCAGACCAGGTAAGGACAACAGATTTCCTTCGTTAATGTACAGCCCAGAAGCCCACTTTCCCCTGTGAAGTGCTTTTTCCAACAGTTGTCAAAACTGCATAGTATATTAAAGGAAAGGGGTGGATGGTATGATAGGATCACAGTATATGCTATTAAGAAGGGCAAGTATCCAAATAACTTCCACTGGGAAAGCTAGCTTTGGGCCTTCATCCAGTATGTGTGGAGAGAAACCTATTTTAACCTAACAGGCACAGTTTTACTTTAAACAGAAAGAACTTGAATTTATATAGCACCTTTCACAATGTCCCCATATGCTTTACAGCCAATTAAGTACTTTTGAAGTGTCCAGCTGAGAGGGAAGACAGGGTCTCGGTTTCATGTCTCATCCGAAAGATGGCACCTCCAACAGCCAAGCATTCCCGCAGTTCTGCACTGGAGCATCAGCCTAGATTTTGTGCGCATGCCTCTGGAGTGGGACCCACAATCTTCTGACTCCGAGGCGAGAGTGCTAGCACAGTGTGTTTACCACGCATTTACACTCTTCTTCAAAATGGTCAACAGAAAGATAGGTCATGTTAATTATAATGTTCACAAATTTGCCGTTTAACCAATACCTCGGGTTTTTTGAGCACCAACCTATATACCTTGGACTTAACTGGCGCTTTTTGCATTTAAACATTTTGACTGAGTCAAAAACATTACCAGCGCCCAAGAAAGACATAATAAATCCAAATGCAAGCAGTACACAAAGGAATTCATACTGATATGGGAGGTGGGGAGGTGATGGTGCAAATTTATTGTTACAATCATTTTTACACTTACCATCCAAAGCAGAAGATAGCAACATATATGCCAATCATTGTGATGACCACATGACGTACGATAGTACCAGCTCTACTGGGACTGAGATAAAGGCGGAACCAGAACGCAGCCAACAGGGCAAACAACTGACAGACCACAAAATTCACCTGCAAAACAAAATAAAAGGCAGCCTGAACCAACAGCGGCCAGATTTTATGTCTCGTTCCGTCTACTGTTGCAACCCTTGCTGCTCAGTAAATCAGCCCGTAGGCGGAGGATTGCTGGAAGTTCATGTTTGAAATGAATGATGCAACTCAACCGCTAATAGTTTCATATTCCCTGGTCAAATAACCCCAGTTAATAATTTATGCAGGGTTTACCATCACTGTGTTGCGCTGGCTTTCCACACCCAGATATCGTTTGTGGGTACATGGGGTACAAGAGTTTACCTCCCAACTGTTCCACACCTCAGATTAGCATTGATACCCGAGTGAGCCATAGAAACCAGGGCAGAGGTGTGAATGATTTTCTGAATATATGCTGCAGGTGAACATATAGAAGCTACAGCATTCTCTTGTATATAAATATAAATAGATATACTTCCACATACTGCACATCGTATCCACCGGTTCGGACAGTGGTCAACATTCAATTTTTTTGGTATCCTTTAAAAGGATATTACTGCAATTATAAAACCAGTCATTTATCTTCGGTTTCAAATGTGGTTACACATCTCATATCTAGATTATTTCTGTACTAGTGAATCATTCTGATCACGTAATAACGTGAGAAGTAGTGTTTTTTAGATCTTACTATTTACCGGGTTTTAGATTGAAAGGGGAAAAATATCCTGTTGCACTTTTAAATAAATCATCTGACCGTGGTCTGTGTACAAAGGATGATCATCAGTTCTACATAACATTTTTCTTCCCAATTGTGTGCGTTGGTGTACACTTTACTGGCGACACTTTAGAACCCCCAAATCTGGTTGAGGAAAAGGATTTTTGACGAACACTTATTTCCCATTATCACATCAATAGAGCTATTCTTGTACTAGTTGATCTTCCCTGAGGTTACTCACAAACAAAAATAAAAAATTATCTTTTTCTGTAAATGACTTGCTTCCCATTCCCGATTTTGTTTCCTTCCCTCCCTCCTCTCTCGTTGCCGTCTCTATCTCGTTCTAAAACTTTTCTTCACTTTCTCTCTCTTGCTCTCTGTGCGAGTCTCTTTCTTTAGCTGAAGTTTTCTGCAGGGCAGCAGCTGGGCAGAACTGGCCAGGCCTTGATGTCGTTTTTTTAATTAATTCTTGGGATGTGGGTGTCACTCGCATGCCCAGCATTTATTGCCAATCCCAAGTTGCCCTCGAGAAGGTGGTGGCAGGCCACCTTCTTGAACCACTGCAGTCCGTGTGGTGAAGGTGCTCCCACAGTGCTGTTAGGGAGGGAGTTCCAAGATTTTGATCCAGTGATGAAGGAACGGTGATGTATGTCCAAGTCAGGGTGGTGTTTGACTTGTAGGGGAACTTGGAGGTGATTGATGTTCCCATGCACCTACTGCCGTTGTTCTTCTAGGTGGTAGAGGCTGTGGGTTTGGGAGTTGCTGCAGTGCATCCTGTAGATAGTACACACAGCAGCCACAGTTTTGAAGGAAGGTGTACTCAAAGATGGCAGATGTCCACGAAGCACACATTGTCTGGGAGAACGTTTGATAGACAAGAAGCTGGAGTTAGCAAGTCCATAATTTTTTTTAAATGGAGTTAGTTGGTTATAAATTTTATTTTTTGGTTATAAATTTTATTTTTAAGAGAAAATTGACATGGCAGCTGTATAAGTACAGAAATATTTTTCGTAAACTCTGATTGATTATTTGAAATCACACTACAAAGAGAGTTCTGAGATTTCATTGGATTCCAGTTTTGCAATGTTTGGTCAAATGGACTACACATTATTACTCCAGAATCCAAATATCAGAATCGATTAGCGAACAGTACGATCACCAGCTCAGCTCATTTGTGAGGTTATTCATGAATAAAAATCTGTTTAACAGTTTAAGTGCTTACAATTTTAAAAGCTTAGAGAGCTTTTCCAAGTTTTTTAAAAAAGAACTGACCATGATTCACCTGACATGGTGAAGCCACTACGCAGAGCAGGTGAGTTGGCAATTCTTTGTAGTGCCATTAAGAAACCTCTGTAATCTGCAGCTGCATGGAATGATGGGGCTAGCATTACCTGTGAAATCTCCATATGCAAAACACAATAGGGAGCCCTGCGCAAACGAATCAATACACACTGTACAAGTAAAGCCCACAATATAAATTGGTCTTGGCAATTGAAATTTGAGTGCTATATCCACATGATCACTACAAATGGCGATTAAAAGCAGACAACTGTATTCCATTCACAGACAAACCTTCTTAGCTAAATAAACTGATCCTTCCAGTCACATAGTGAGAATGGGTATCTATGAGAAAGTAGGTACAAATCCAGCGGTGAATTCTGCCTACTCCTTGTAGTTTTATAAAATACTAACAGGACTCCCGAAAGGACTTTCTAACTTATTCCTACTCCAAGTTATAAGGTTGCAGGTGCAATAACATTCTGAAATTATGTAGCAGTTTTGAACCGTGCAATACCGGAGATGAGGGTCTATCGCTAACCCAACTTTACCAATGACAATTCGGGGGGGGGGGGGCGGAGTTGAGGCACAATGCCTTTAACTCAGCAGGGTTTACTTAGTAAAGTGGCAGTACCAACCAAACATATAACATGGAAATTTACGGCACAGAAACAGGCCATTCGGCCCAAGCCGGTGTTTATGCTCCACACGAGCCTCCTCCCACCCGACTTCATCTCACCTTATCGACATACCCTTCTACTCCTTTCTCCCTCATGTACTTATCTAGATTCCCCTTAAATGCATCCATGCAATTTGCCTCAAATACTTGCACGTGGTAGCAAGTTCCACATTCTCACCACCTTCTCAGTAAAGAAGTTTCTCCTGAATTCCTTATTGTATCTATTAGTGGCAATGTTATATTTTGTTTTATCCTCTCCAAGTTTGTCTACTTTACCAATTATCTCCCTCCTATCCATCTTAAATGTCTTGATGTCCTTTTGATCTCTTCTTCTAATGTCATGTCCACTTTGTTAGTCTCCCTAGTAAAAACCGAGGCAACTATTCAATATTTCTGCATTTTACTGTGATTACCTGAGAGTTTATCTTGTGCATCCCTTGGTGGCCCTATCCCCATCTTAATTTTCCTTTTGTTATTTGTGTCTATAGAATACTTTATTATTTATTTTTAATTTCTTTGATCATTTCCTTTTGTAATTTCTCTCTGCCTTCCTACCTGTTTTCTTGACTTCTTTCCGAACCCTTTTGTATTTCCTTTTGTCACCCTCTCAAGTGAACAAGTGAATTGCATCCATTTATGCCACGCCTACCAATTTATAGATAAAAAATAACTAATACATTAATCTTAGTGCTAAACAAAATGGCAAACCCCACCCATATCAATCTTATAGAAACAAACCAATCATGTTTATATTGGGCTTGGCACAACCACCACTCAAAACTTGAGCACAAATGTCTGCTGCAA
The DNA here is from genome assembly GCF_052327205.1 of Somniosus microcephalus. Lineage (NCBI taxonomy): Eukaryota > Metazoa > Chordata > Chondrichthyes > Squaliformes > Somniosidae > Somniosus > Somniosus microcephalus. The sequence continues at coordinate 267,249,482 of NC_140991.1, forward strand.
TATTTCTCAAACAGAATGATATATCTCTAATATTAGAAGTTGTGTGTAGCATGCACGTTCGCTAAGTTGTCACTTTCCCCAATCGCACTTAGTTGATTCACTCCCATTGTTGTTAAAAAAAGACATATTCTCATGAGCAATGTCCAAGGCTATATGATAGTTATTATAAAAGAAAAAGAAAAAATTGAAATAAAACAGAGAAGGCTAGAAGTACAGAGTAGGTCAATCTGCTTCAAATAAAAAAGTAACTTTTAAAATATGGAATTAAAGTATTTACGCCCCAAACATCAATCAATCTTTTGTACTGCATCAACTTTCTACAAATTCAAATTCTGGATCACTTAGCCTTTAACTCTTTACAAAGTTAAATACCAGCTGCATTTTAGAATATTTCTTATCCTCCACCCTTTTAAATGAGGTCACTGCCTGACGCAGTAGCCATTTGTGGCAAACCATTTCAGGTTCTAATACATAAAAATCTAGGCTGACACTCCAGTGTCAGTACTGAGGGAGTGCCGCGCTGTCCGAGGTGCCGTCAAACCAAGGCCCTGTTGCCCCCTCAGGTGGACATAAAAGATCCCATGGCATTACTTCGAAGAAGAGCAGGGGAGTTCTCCCCAGTGTCCTGGCCAATATTTGTCCCTCAGTCAACATCACAAAAACAAATTATCTGGTCATTATCACACTGCTGTTTGTGGGAGCTTGCTGTGCACAATTGGCTGCCGTGTTTCCTACATTGCAACAGTGACTACACTTCAAAAGTGCTTCATTGGCTGTAAAGAGCTTTGGGATGCCTTGAGGTCAAGAAAGGTGCTATATAAATGCAAGGCTTTCTTTTTCTTTCCAATAACCCTTCTAAGTGAAAGCATTTATTCCAAGTCCCCTTTTTCTGGTGATAATTCTGAATCTATGCCCCTTGTTACCAATTAACCAACTAATGGAAATAATCACACACCAACTGTCCACTCAGAATCTTTCATAATATTGAAACCCTGAAAAAGCCCCAAGTTTTGAGCCCCTCTTCAGAACTAAATCACTTATTTCTAGTACGTCTAACAAATCTTCACCATACTCCAACGTCCTTCTAATAACGTGCAGCTTAGTGGAGAAACCAAGATGGCAGCCAAAAGGATTGTCAAACAAAAAATTGATTTGTTTGCCGTCTTTCTTTTTAAAGTTAGCAGCCATTAGTAACTGTGCTTTTTTTAAAACTTCACAATTGATTGTTTTCATTCCTGCATGCTATATCCCTTACTTGTTGAGTTATGATCTGCTGCCGTTTTGTGAATACAAAATCTGGACCATTCAGCAGCATGAAATTGGTATATATACATCCAAAGGACTGACTGATGAAATTTCAAGATTGGCTCCAGGCGTCAAGAGATCCTTCATCTTGATATCTGGGGTAAGTAATATAGTAAGCTGTCTGGGGTAATTGCAACTCCATGGGGTTATGAAGAAGCCCCCCAGACAAATGGGAAGATGGGCCGGGAGGTTAATCAGCCAATCCTGGTGGCTACCGGTGACCCCTACTGGAAAGTGTGTGTATAAAGAATGGAATCAGGATTGCTGTGGTACCCTCCACAGTGGAACAGCCTGCCTCCACACAGTGTGGCGACTCGGGAAGGATGAGTGAGATAACAGAGGGCGCTAATGCCTGGGGAACTGTACCCAAGCACGAGTCGGTGCTTTCAGCAGAGTGGAGAAAACAGAATCATGCCGAGGTAAAGCAAGGAATAGAAACATAGACAGAAAAATAGGAGCAGGAGTAGGCCATTTGGCCCTTCGAGCCTGATCAATATGATCATGGCTGATCCTCTATCTCAATACAGGAAACTTTCGTTTAAACGGAGGTTAAATCTCCGGAATACTCTATTCACCAGCAAAATTCAGGAGTCGGTTCAGATAACTTTTTTTTACTTTTCGTTGTTTTTTTTCTCCATTCCTGGCTCTGCAAGCGTCTAGCTGAAGCTGTTGCTTCGCTACAGAGACGCTTGCAAGCTGTGCCGACTGTTTTGAAGCTGTTGCTAAGCAACGGGGTTTGTTGCTAGATACGGAGCTCCGTATGTTAACATTAGCGCTGGTTTCTCTGGCAGCGTTGATCGACCGGCACCAGCTCGGTCCCGTCAGTGCCGGATACCAGAAAGTTTCCTGTACCATATTCCCGCTCTCTCCCCATATCCCTTGATGCCTTTTGTGTCTAGAAATCTATCTATCTCCTTCTTAAATATATTCAGTGACTGGGGCTCCACAGCCTTCTGTGGTAGATGTTGAGTCTGTATGTTCCAGTTATGTTTAGGATCAATCACTGGACACAGACAACAAGAATAACTTTTAACAGGTCTTTACTATTCGAAGGTCAGGGCTGAACTGCCCAGCAAATCCTTGCACAACACTTATATACCGGTGTGGTCACCACCGGTATTACAGTATACAGCAGCCAAGAGAAAGTAGTACATCTCTTAAGGTAGTTCTCTTAAGGTGGAACAGGTTACATACACCACAATCCTCCCTTTTTAGCTTAACAGTTATATCCCCATTTAACATAACATAATAACATATATATATATACACAACTTCATGCAAAACAGTTCAAAGATTCAGTCTCTGAGGAGGCCTCCTGATTCGAGTTGGATAACGCCTTTCAGGGGTCTCTGATTCTCATTGCTGGGGTGACTCATCTAGTTGGTCTCTTATGGATTGGACATCATCATCAGGTACATTCACTTCTGAGCTAGATGCTTCAGGTTCACTAACTTCTTTCACGGTTGTCTCTGCCGTAACCATGGGTTCGACCCTTGTTCTCGATTCTACCAGTTGGTCAGCATGACGCCGTATTACATATTCACCAATATCTACCGTGTACATCAGGGGTCCTTGTCTGGCCCGAATTGTTCCAGATTGCCATTTCTCGTTTTTATAGTCCCGGGCTAACACTGGTTGTCCTATTTCGAAACTCCGAGTGGTCTTGTTATTTATATGCTGGAACTGTTTGTTTTCAACTTCCCTCCGCACATTTGGTTTTAACAAGTCCAACCTGGACCGCAACCTCCTGTTATAGAACATCATGGCAGGACTTTGGTTTGTCACTGCATGAGTGGCGTTTCGATATGCCAGTAGGAATTTGTCCACCTTGTGTTGTAGTGGAATCTGATCTTCGCTCATGGCCTTTATTGCTTTTTTAAACGTTTGTACAAATCTCTCGGCCAACCCGTTTGTAGCCGGATGATATGGGGCAGAGGTATAATGTTTCACCCCATTCTTCATGAATCCCTGGAATTCTTCCGACACGAACTGCGGTCCGTCTTCTGAACATTTGTGTTCTGGCAATCCATTTCTCGCAAATATCGTTCTTAACACCGCAATCGTCTTTTCCGAGGTAGTGGTAGTCATCTTAATCACTTCTGGCCATTTAGAATGTGCGTCCACCGCAATTAAAAACATGGAGTCCATGAAAGGACCAGCAAAGTCAATATGTACACGTTGCCATGGGGTTGAAGGCCATTCCCATGGATGCAGCGGTGCAATCGGAGGTGCATTTTGCACTTTTTGGCACCCTGAGCAGCTTTGCGTCAGCTCCTCTATCTGTTGGTCGATACCCGGCCACCACACATAAGCCCTAGCAAGGCTTTTCATCTTGACTCCCCCCAGATGACCTTCATGCAGTTCCTTTAGAACTCTCTCTTAACTTAGGAGGAATAATCACCCTTGTTCCATACATCAATGTTCCTTGACAGACGGACAGCTGTTCTCGTCTTGCTGCGAATGCCAGTAACAGTGGACCACCATGTGCTGGCCATCCCTTCACTGTCACTTCATAGACCCTGGACAGTGTCGGGTCGTTCCTAGTCTCCCTTTCAATATTTGCATTGGTGACAGGTAAACATTCGATGATGGTCGAGTGAAATAACTCAACAGGGTCAACTGTCGGTGCCTCCTCCTCTGTAGGTAGTGGCAGGCGTGACAGCCCATCAGCATTACCATGCTGCTTTGTACCTTTGAATTCTATCTGATATTGATGTGCCCCTAGGAAAAAGGACCATCTCTGGAGTCTCTGTGCTGTCATCACCGAAACACCCTTCTTAGGGTTAAAAATGGATACCAACGGCTGGTGGTCTGTCAGAAGCGTAAACTTTTGGCCCTGCAGGTAATGATTAAACTTCTTTACTCCCCACACAAGGCTGAGAGCCTCCCTATCTATCTGAGCATAATTGCGCTCAGCGGAGGTCAATGATCTGGATGCGAACGCAACTCGCCTCTCCTGGCCATTTGGCAACTTGTGTGAGAGTACTGCCCCAATACCATATGGAGAAGCATCACAAGCCAAATGAATAGGCAGCGTTGGGTTGAAGTGAGCCAACACTTCCTGAGGCGATCAATGCCTTGCTTTCGCGAAAGGCCCTCTTACAGTCCTCGCTCCACTTCCATGGTACTCCCTTCTGCAAAAGAGCGTTCAGCGGGTGCAGCACCGTGGATAAATTTGGCAGAAACTTATGGTAATAGTTAATCAACCCTAGGAACGACCTCAGCTGGGATACATTATCCGGAGCGGGAGCCTTCACAACAGCGTCAATCTTGTCAGGAGACTTATGAAGCCCCTCCTGGTCAATGACATGACCACAGTACGAGATCCGCTTCTGAAAGAATTCACATTTCTGGCGATTAACTCGAAGACCATATTCTTTCAATCTGGTGAGCACCAGTTCCAAGTTTGCAAGGTGTTCCTCGTCATCATCTCCTGTAATCAGAATATCGTCCAGGTAACATTGTGTACCTGGAATTCCCTGTAATACCTGCTCCATGGCCCTCTGCCAAATTGCTGGAGCCGATGCCACTCCAAAAACCAGTCTATTATACCGGTACAAGCCTCTATGCGTGTTGATCGTGAGATACTGGCGTGACTCTTCCTCAACTTCCATCTGTAAGTACGCCTGCGCCAGGTCTATCTTGGTGAAGTGTTTCCCGCCAGACAATGAAGCGAAGATATCCTCAATCTGTGGAAGCGGATACTGCACCGTGTGAAGTACCGGATTAACAGTGATCTTGAAATCACCACAGATGTGAACCTTCCCCGGTTCCCCCGGCTTGTTGCTCGATGAACGCTTCATGACTGGGACAATGGGCGTGGCCCACTCACTCCAGTCCACCTTAGACAGTACTCCTGAACGTTCTAGCCCTTCCAGCTCAGCTTCCACAGCAGGTCGTATTGCATAAGGTACCGGTCTGGCTTTGAAAAATTTCGGGTTTGCATGTTCTTCAATCTTGATGTTTGCCGTAATTCCTCTCAGTGTTCCCAGTCCTTGTTGGAACACCTCTTTAGCATCGTCCAATATTCTGGACAATCGTTTAGATTTGACATCTTTTGTACCGGAATCTACCGTTAGTGCTTTTAAGGAATGCCAGTCCATATTTATTTTCCTAATCCACTCCCGTCCCAGTAGTGGTGGACCTCCCTCAGATAGCACATATAAGTCCATTCCTCGGCTTTCTTTGCCCTTGTGGACCACCTTTACCTCTATCTTCCCGATGGGGTATACTCTTTGCCCCGTGTATGTTTTCAATACAATCTCCGTATCCCGTAGGGGAATATGTGGGAATAACCTTTTGTAATCTTTCTTATTCATGACCGTCAATGCCGATCCAGTGTCCAATTCCATCTTCACTTGGACTCCTGCTATCTGAAGTGTGACCCAAATTGTTTGGAGGTCTGCTTCCTTACCAACATTGTGTACTCTTAGACTACCCAGTTCATTACTGCTGGCGTCTGAATCTGACTTCTGTTCGTTCGAACTGTTCTCTGTCACCTTGTGTACCTTTTTGTACTTTTCCTGCGGTGACTTTTTGTTGCTGGTCTTCTTTCCTGACCGGCATACTTTAGTTATGTGACCAAGCCTGCCACATTTTCTGCATTCCTGATTTTTGAACCAGCACTGGTTCTGATCGTGCGTTGTCTTTCCACAACGATAACATTTTACTGTACTCAAGACCATTTGATTGGTACAGAGTTCCGGTGACCGTAGCTGCGTTTCCGCAGTGCCTCTTGCTGCGGCTTCTTGCGATGCTGCAATAGTGACAGCTTTATCAAGCGTAAGATCATTCTCTTCAAGCAGTCGCTTTTGTGTTCCTTCTTTTAACAATCCACACACAAATTTATCTCTCAGCGCATCTGCTAGCCCTGTCCCAAACTGACAGTACTTCGATAGCTTACGTAGTTCAATTAAAAATTCAGCGTTGCTTTCGTCTTTCAACTGCGTTCTTCTGTAAAATTTAAATCGTTCCGCTATCATCAGCGACGTGGGGTTTAAATGATTTTTCAGGACAGTAACAATATTCGCGAAGGTCTGATCCGCCGGTTTAATTGGTGATAGAAGATGCTTCAATAGCCCGTATGTCTTCGCCCCCATTGAGCTTAATAAGGTTAATGCTTTCTCATCATCTGGTACCTTATTTGCTTTACAATAAACTTCCATGCGTTCTACATACATGGTCCAATCTTCGACATCACTATCAAAGGTATTAATGCTCCCATGTTTAGGCATCCTTGCAAGTTTTTAAATTTTTCTTTTTTTTCAAAATGGCGGCTTCCCGCGCTTGTCTTCTTCCCCCGCCTACTAAAATGGCGGCTTCCCGCGCTTGGCGGTCTTTCCCGCGCTCGTCTTCTTCCCCCGCCGACTACAATGGCGGATTCCCGCATTTGCCTTCTTCCCCCGCTGGCTGCAATGGCGATTGCCTTGCTGCTGCCGTTCTCGCCTCCCCAGCGGTTCTCACTCCCCGACGCTGCTTTGCCTTGCAGCCCCGCTCGCAGCCCGGTCCTGTACACCGGCTGCGTTTGAATTCTCCGTGGCTCTCGTGCCTTAAGCTTCTCAACTCCCCGACGCTGCTTTGCCTCGCAGCCCCGCTCGCAGCCCGGTCCTGTACACCGGCTGCGTTTGAATTCTCCGTGGCTCTCGTGCCTTAAGCTGCCCCAGTCGCTGTGCCTCTCAGCCTCGATTGCAGCCCGGCCCTTTCTACCGGCCGTGGTCGAGCTCTCCGCCCTTATTCCTCCGTTTTCCCTCCCCTACTCCACAGTCAACGCGGCCGACTTTCTGCTCGTGTCGCTGATCGGCTTACCCACCACCGTGGTAGAAGGGATGATCACTGCCTGTCGCTGATGGAGGGCTTCGTGGTCAGAATTCTTTTTCTTTTTAACCCGGGTTCTCGATGCCTCCCGTGCGATGGTGCTCAGCAGGATGATGAGGGCGGGTGCCTCTTCTCGACGCCCGTTTTGAGGACGAAGCTGCCTTGGATGTAAATTTGCCGCAGGGTAAGATCGGACTCGTCGCCACTGTTGAGTCTGTATGTTCCAGTTATGTTTAGGATCAATCACTGGACACAGACAACAAGAATAACTTTTAACAGGTCTTTACTATTCGAAGGTCAGGGCTGAACTGCCCAGCAAATCCTTGCACAACACTTATATACCGGTGTGGTCACCACCGGTATTACAGTATTACAGTATACAGCAGCCAAGAGAAAGTAGTACATCTCTTAAGGTAGTTCTCTTAACGTGGAACAGGTTACATACACCACAGTAGAGAATGCCACAGGCTCACCACCCTCTGAGTGAAGAAATTTCTCATCTCAGTCCTAAATGTACAACCCTGTATCCGGAGACTGTGACCCCTCGTTCTAGACCCCCCAGCCAGGGGAAATATCCTTCCTGCATCCAGTCTGTCTAGCCCTGTCAGAATTTTAAACGTTTCAATGAGAACCCATGATGTCAGGTTATAATTCTAAAACTGAACTACACTCATACCAGATTGACTTTTGAACAAACAGGAGAAAACTTTTGAATCCAAAATAATGTTTCAAAAATCAAACATCAGGCAAACTTTTTTTTTCTTTACACTGATGCACCAGCAATTTTATAAACCCGTGCAACCAAGAGAGATGAAACGAGTAAATCTTGAAAACAAAACAAGAATTCTATTCTTGCCACTTGGCTAGTACAGGAACATCTGGCTCGCACCAAAGATCCAGAGTGTGGGCAATGCAGAAATAAAATAACCGGTTGTGACAGAATAAAATGCCCTCAAGATGCAATCAAGTACTCTATAGACATTGTTGACGGCAGTGTTGTATTGACTGGAGACACTCAGGGAACAGACAACCTTTTTCTTTTTTTCTCCCCCCACTGTTAGCAATGAACACCAATCCATTGTGTACTAATTTCACATTTCCGGTTCCAATATGGATTGCCTCATTATTCAAACTACAACCCCTCTTTCTGATCCCAGCCATTTTACTTATTCCAGATATCTTTGAATGCTGTGAATCTTCTCAACTAATTACTTGCCAGCAGAAAATTTGACAATATTAAAAGTGTGTACAAATTCTGAGCATCAGCCTTGATTTAGTGGTGACACTCTGTCCCCGAAGTCAGAATACTGTGGGTTAAAGCCCCGCGCCGAAGACTTGAGCACATAATCTAGGCTGACGCTTCAGTGCTGCCATCTTCGAATGAAACGTTTAACCGAGGCCCTGTTTGTCCTCTCAGATAAATGTAAAAGGTCTCATGGCATTACGTGAAGAGGAGCTGGGGAGTTCTCCCGGTGTCCTGGCCAATATTTATCCATCAACCAACATCACTAAAGCAGGTAATTTATCTTATTGCTGTTTGTGGAACCTTGCTGTGCATAAAATTGGCTGCATTATAACTGTAACTATACTTCAAAAGTAATTCATAGGCTGCGAGGTGCTTTAGAATGTCCTGAGGATGTAAAAGACGCTATATAAATGAAAGATCATTCATAAGGAATAAGGAAAAAACAACAAAAGATCCAAACCACAGTGCAGCACAACCTGGCTCTACCAACAAGAATCGTTTTCACCTGTCACCACCTTTCACTTTCTACTGGAAAGACAACTTTTATCCCAACCAACTAATTTCCTGACTCCATGCACCCATAACTTCTTTAAATATGGTACACAGCCACTGTCTTTATCTTAATGCAACAGGGTTTTGATGGCCATTGATATTAAAGCAGCAGCACAACTTGGGATTCAGTGATCCAACTCCAAAGTACAGCAAAATCAAGAAGTGCAAAACTATCTGCTGTACATAATGTTTCTTTGGCCAAATGCTTGCTGACATCATTAATCATTCTCTTTGCACAGGCATGGTTCCACTCTCCTCCAGCAGCCTGCTCCTCAGGAAGCCCAATCGCAAGCCATTCAGTCTCCTAACTACCGCCTATCTCCTATCTTTAAGGTTATTAAGACATCTCGTCACCACTCAGCTCCATACTCACTTCTCTTTGCCAACTTCCACAGTGCTCCAATAGCGCCTGATCCGGTTTAGTCTCAGAAGCCAAGCAGAATTAGGCTTGGCTTAGCACTTAAGATGGGAGACCAACTGTGAATACCAGGTGCAGTAGTCTTTAGGGGCAGCTCCTCAACTTCTGGCTCCACTTCAGTCCCATGTTCCTGATCTATGGCCACCCAGTGCAGAGGGGGACAGGCAAGACAGAGGACCTCCTTGTGGGTTTGCTCCTGGGTCTGGCCAAGGTGGCCATTTCCAGGGTCCAAGTTGGACGTGACCCGTGGGGGTGGTCACTCTGGCTGCCTGCCTGTTCCCTGGTCTTGTCCACGCCCAGGTGACCCTGGAGAAGGAGCACGCAGTGTCCGCCGGTACACTTGAGGTCTTCCACGACTGGCGGGCACTGCAGGGACTGGGGTGCATAGTGGACACTGGAAATAATATTATCTAAGTTTATAAGTTTCCTTTGCCTTTATGGTTAAGTTCTTTATTGGTTGTGCCCCTATTAAAAAAAAGGGCACGTTTGTTTGTTTTTGAAGAGCCTTTTCCAAAGGCAGCAAACGGGCATAATTGGCAAAAACTTGCCATGGTGATTAATTTGATCTGTTTTGTGGGTGGGCCCAGTTCAAGCGCTTTTCTTTTTAAACCAGTGTAAAAGATCACGGAAACTCGATGTGTGCTGGACTTGGGCTTGAAATTGCTCGATCTTTTATGCTGGTTTGGCCAATTTTGGTAAAACAAGCGCAACCGAGCGGAAACGCTACCCCAATGACTCCACATCCCAACTTGCAACTCCTTCCACACTAGATCCCAGTGGTGCTCCTCTGCATACATGATAAGCAAGTGATTTTTAAAAAATATCTCAGCAACGCGGATGGCTTCACATAACCTTAGCTCATGTCCATCAATAGCATCAAACCAATATTTGACCAAACTTCAGTATTAAAAAAAAAATCACTGCCAAAGTACAAATGCACCTTTAAAGCAAAAAATAAGGATGCCTTGCAGTGATTAGGAGACCGTAATCTGAATTGCCATAACCCTACAGTAATCATGGAAGCAACAAACGGGAGGAGGTGGCTCCATGAATATCCCCATAGAGCCCAGCACGTGGGTGCAAAAGACACGGCTGAAATGTTTGCAACCATCTTCAGCCAGAAGTGCAGAGTGGATGATCTGTCTCGGCCTCCTCCTGAGGTCCCCACCATCACAGAAGCCAGTCTTCAGCCAATTCGATTCACTCCAAGCGATATCAAGAAACGGCCGAGTGCACTGGATACAGTAAAGGCTATGGGCCCCGACGACATCCCGGCTATCATGATGAAGACTTGTACTCCAGAACTAGCCACGCTTCTAGCCAAGCTGTTCCAGTGCAGCTACAACACTGGCATCTACCCGACAATGTGGAAAACTGCCCAGGTATGTCCTGTCCACAAAAAGCAGGACAAATCCAACCCGGCCAATTACCGCCCCATCAGTCTACTCTCAATCATCAGCAAAGTGATGCAAGGTGTCAACGACAGTGCTATCAAGCGGCACTTACTCACCAATAACCTGCTCACTGATGCCCAGTTTGGGTTCTGCCAAGACCACTTGGCTCCCAACCTCATTACAGCCTTGGTCCAAACATGGACAAAGGAGCTGAATTCCAGAGGTGAGATGAGAGTGACTGCCTTTGACATCAAGGCAGCATTTGACCGAGTGTAGCACGAATGAGCCCTAGTAAAACTGAAGTCAATGGGAATCGGGGGGAAAACGTTCCACTGGCTGGAGTCATACCTAGCACAAAGGAAGATGGTTGTGGTGGTTGAAGGCCAACCATCACAGCCCCAGGACGTTGCGGCAGGAGTTCCTCAGGGCAGTGTCGTAGGCCCAACCATCTTCAGCTGCTTCCATCAATGACCTTCCCTCCGACATAAAATCAGAAATGGGGATGTTCACTGGTGACTGCACAGTGTTCAGCGCCATTCACAACTCCTCAGATAATGAAGCAGTCCATGCTCGCATGCAACAAGACTTGGGCAACGTCGTTCAGGCTTGGGCTGATAAGTGGCAGGTAACATTTGCGCCACAGAAGTGCCGGGCAATGACTATCTCCAACAAGCGAGAATCTAACCACCTCCCCTTCACAAGTCCAATCCGGCCAAGTATCACCCCATCAGTCTACTCTCAATCATCAAAGTGATTTGAGGTGTCATCGACAGTGCTATCAAGTGGCACTTATTCACCAATAACCTGCTCACCGATGATCAGTTTGGGTTCTGCCAGGACCACTTGGCTCCAGACCTCATTATAGCCTTGGTCCAAACATGGACAAAGAGCTGAATTCCAGAGGTGAGGCGAGAGTGACTGTCCTTGGCAACAAGGCACCTTTTGACTGACTGTGGCATCAAGGAGCCCTCGTAAAATTGAAGTCAATAGGAATCTGGGGGGAAACTCTCCCCTGGCTGGAGCAATACTTAGCACAAAGAAAGATGGTTGTAGTTGTTGGAGGCCAATCATCTCAGCCCCAGGACATCACTGCAAGAATTTCTCAGGGCAGTATCCTAGGCCCAATCATCTTCAGCTGCTTCATCAATGACATGCCCTCCATCATAAGATCAGAAGTCCCTACATGCATCCAGCAAGACCTGGGCAACATTCAGGCTTGGGCTGATAAGTGGCAAGTAACATTCGCACCAGACAAGTGCCAGGCAATGACCATTTCTAACATGAAAGAGTCTAACCACCTCCCCTTGATATTCAACAGCATTACCAGTGTCAAATTCCCCACCATTAACCTCCTGGGGGTCATCATTAACCAGAAACTTAACTGGACCAGCCACATACTGTGGCTGTAACAGGTCAGAGGCTGGGTATTCTGTGGCAAGTGACTCAACAAAGCCTTTCCACCATCTACAAAGCACAAGTCAGGAGTGTGATGAAATACTTTCCACTTGCTTGGATGAGTGCAGCTCCAACAACACTGAAGAAGCTCGACACCATCCAGGACAAAGCAGCCCGCTTGATTGGCACCCTATCACCCACCTTAAACATTTACTGCCTCCACCACCAGTGTACCGTGGCTGCAGTGTATATCATCTACAAGATGCAGTGCAGCAACTCGCCAAGGCTTCTTCGGCAGCACCTCCCAAACCCGCGACCTCTACCACCTAGAAGGACAAGGGCAGCAGGCACATGGGAACACCATCACCTCTAAGTTCCCGTCCAAGTTACACACCATCCTGACTTGGAAATATATTGTTGTTCCTTCATCGTGAATGGGTCAAAAACCTGGAACTCCCTCCCTAACAGCACTGTGGGAGTACCTTCACCACACGGAATGCAGCGGTTCAAGAAGGCAGCTCACCACCACCTTCTCAAGGGCAATGAGGGATGGCAATAAATGCTGGCCCCTTGCCAGCAACGCCCACATTCCGTGAATGAATAATAAAAAAAATTTCCTTACAACACACAAAACATTTAAGAAAGCAAAAGTACACAGGCACGAGATTTTTAAATATCTTTATTTTTTATAAAACAAATTCATCAACAAAATTTACCACAGTATTTAATGCACATCACAAAAAATCAGGGTTTTTGCCAGTCACATCACTATTTTTATGTGATCATCTCCCTGTACAGCAAGTGCGATAAGGTTCTGAAATGTACTACAACTTGGTTCAATAGATTTTTATGAATCATAAAAACTTTATTTCAGCAATTTTGTATATGACACCCTAATCGAGTAAAAGGGTGTTTATATTCAAAAATACAACCGAGACATTTTTCACTATTTTCCATCAGGCCTACCTTTTTCTATCTAAATTGAAAAGTCCTTTTAAGAGACAGTAAAACATTACAACAGAAGTTATAGAAAGAGAGATTGAACTGCTAGTCTAAACTGGACAAAGCCAAAATTCTCAAGCGGAGCATGCTAGAAGATCCTATCTCAAATATTGTACAAAAATACAAGGTTTTCAGTCAGGTTTACACCCCTAATGCAGCACTAAAACGGCCCTCATCAAAATCATAAATAACATCCTATGTGACTGTAATCATGGTAAACTATCACTCCTCATCCTTCTCGTCCTGTCTGCAGCCTTTGACATAGCTGACCACACCATCCTCCTTCAATGCCTCTCCTCCATTGCCCAGCTGGGTGGGACTGCCCTCACCTGGTTCCATTCCTATCTATCCAGTTATAACCAGAAAATCACCTGCAATGGCTTCTCTTCGCACTCAAGTTACCCCCCTCAGCAACACCATCCGAAAACACATCAGGTTCCACATGTATGCCGACGACCCTCAGCTCTACCTCACCTCCATCTCTATCGAACCCTTCCACTGCCTCAGATTTGTCACGCTGCTTGTCCAGTAATGAGCAGAAACTTCCCCCAATTAAATATTGAGAAGAGCAAAGCCATCGTCTTCAGTCCCCGTCACAAACTCTGTTCCCTAGCCATCGACTTCCTGGCCACTGTCAGAGGTTGAACTAGACTGTTCGCAACCTTGGTGTCCTATTTGATCCTGAGCTAAGCTTCCAACCCCATATCCTGTCCATCCTCAAGACGGCCTACTTCCACCTCCATAATATCACCCATCTCCGCCTCAGCTCATCTGCTGCTGAAACCCTCATCCACATCTTTGTTACCTCTAGACCTGACTATTCCAATGCCATCCCGGCCAGCCTCCCACCTACAAACCTCTAAACTTGAGCTTATCCAAAACTCTGCTGCCCATATCCTAACTCGCACCAAATCCTGTTCACCCATCACGCCTGTGCTCACTGGCCTACACTGGCTCCCGGTCAGGCAACGCCTCAATTTTAAAAATGTTATTCTTGTTTTCAAGTGACTCTATGGAATCGCTCCTCCCTATCTCTTAACCTCCCCAGCCCTACAACCCTCCAAGATCTCTGCGCTCCTCCAATTCTGGCCTCTTGCAAATCCCCAATTTTTTTCGCTCCACTACTGCCTAGGCCCTAAACTCTGGAATTCCCTCCCCCTTTAGAACGCTCTTTAAAACCTACCTCTTTGACTAAGCTTTTGGTCATCTGTCCTAATATCTCCTCTGTCAAAAGGTTATCGACCTGGAACGTTAACTGTGTTTCTCTCTCCACAGATCCTGTCGGACCTGTTGAGCATTTCCAGCATTTCTTGTTTTTATTTCTAATATCTCCGTATGTGGCTCGATGTCTAATTTTGTTTGACAGCGCTCCTGTGAAGCGCCTTGGGACATTTTATTACATTAACGGTACATGCAAGTTGTTGTTTGAAAAGCCAACCTTCAGGCAACACTTGCTGAAGATAAGCCACCTCACAGAAACCTCCGTTCGTTCGTTCATTCATTCATTCTGAGGCACTATCACTTCTAACGCAAAACGTGTCAATGTGTCACTGTGGGCAACCTCTCTGCAGTTACTAGTCAGATATGCTGTATCGGAATGCACAACGAACTGAAGAGCTGGAGAATGAGAACAGATCACTGAGGTTGCGGGACGAGGGTCTTCTTACCTGGTCCAGCGGCACATTGACGAGGACGCTGAGTGGGTGTAACAATCTGGAACCCGTGGTTCGAAATGGAATGCTTGGCGGTTCTGCCATTCTACATGATTGTGACGGGCTCTCCTTCTAACGAAGTATCAACGACGCCGCATAGAACGTCACAGTCGCAAGCCGCTGCCGCCAGCGCCTGACGAAGCGCGGTCACTGACAACCGCTCTCCTTCCGTTGACGCGTGCGCTTCAAACCTTCCCTCCCCCTCTCACCGACCCCACCCAACCCAGCGCCGCGCCCTCAAGACCCGCTTCACCCGCCGCCTCTCATTGGCTGCGGCGGGGCTGGTGCAAGGCATGCGAGTGGCTGCCGAGGCTCGAGCTTCTGATTAGCTGGCGCAGGCGTCGCTCAGCCTCTTTCTGCTGAGGGTTGTGTTGGTGCACCTGCCTTTGAAGGGTCGGGTTGATGTCTTTTCGTGGGGTGTTGGAAAATGGCTCGTGACATTGGGTTCACACGTAGCTTAATTGTGAAATAATACGCGCACCAGCACGAAGATTCCTAAGTAAGAAGTTAACTGGAAAAGTATTTTAAAAGAAGCGGCTGCAGAGGGAGAACCAAAGCGAGAGTGGTTCCAGGAATGAATGCTTGGTAACGTATCCCAGGTTACGGCTCCGGAAGGGGGTTGTTGAAGATGCAGTTTTAGAACCATATCTGCGGTGTTACCTGTTGCTGTAACCTGGGGTAAACCTGCCAATCTCCAATTGCCATTACAATTTTGGTAAACTTCCAAGCGGAGAAGAGTTTTAAGTTCACACCCTTCTTGATCTAATCGAGGGCCACCTCGGTGTTAATCATTTCGCAGATCAAACATAACTCGCACATTTACAACACTAAGCCTTTAATTGTTGGTTTACAAACACATCAGTCAAGTGGTGTAATAAACCGCATAGCACCTGTAAGACGCTATAGTGATTTTAAAAAGTGATTCTTAAAACAAAGTTTGTTAAAACACTGCAGGTGCTGCTTTAAAGTTGCATAGTCAAAGAGGCACTGTATTTGTCTTTGTTGAAGAGTTTGGCAAACATTTCCCCTGTCTGTTAAAAGTTCCCCAAACACTGACTGTAATGCGATGGCATGTTTGCCATATATTTGGTCATTTATTCAATGCAATTCATGCCCTTGTGTTCTATTCTCTCACCTAGTTTTCACATTTATCACAGAAAAGAGCCACATCAGAAACGTAGAACAGCAGAACTGCCAAGTGTTTAGTTTGCATATAATTTCGCAAATGAAGTTCAACACAGATAAATGTGAGGTATTACATTTTGGTAGGAAAAATAGGGAGGTCACTTCTTACTTGGAGGGTGCAAGTCTAGGTGGGGTAGAGGAACAAAGGGATCTCGGAGTACAAATACACAAATCACTAAAAGTTATGCTAAACCTGTATTGAACCTTGGTTAGACCACACTTAGAGTACAGCATACAGTTCTGGTTGCCATATTATAAAAAGGATATGGAGGCACTGGAGAGGGTGCAGAGAAGATTTACAAGGATGATATCAGAAATGCGAGGATGAAAAACAGGATGAACAGGCTGGGTCTCTTTTGAAAAAAGGCTGAGGGGTGACCGAATAGAGGTCTTTAAAACTATGAAAAATGTTGATAGTGTGGATACAGAGACTGTTTCCGCTTGTGGGGAAGAGCCTAACTAGAGGCCATCAATATAGGATAGTCACCAAGAAATCCAATGGGGAATTCGGAAGAAACTTCTTTATCCAAAGAGTGGTGAGAATGTGGAACTTGCTACCACAGGGAGTGGTTGAAGCGAATAGTATAGATGCATTTAAGGGGAGGTTGGACAAACATATGAGGGAGAAGGGAATAGAGGGTTATGCTGTCAGATTTAGATGAGGAAAGACTGAAGGAGGCTCGAGTGGAGCATAAACTCCAGCATGGAGTGGCTGGGCCGAATGGCCTGTTTCTGTGCTGTATAGCCGATGTAATCCTATGCATGTAAAACCACAGGTTCAGTTAAGCATTCAGCTTGACCAGGTAAATCAGGAGTCCCTCCTCCTGCTGAGTCATTTCAATTCTAACTATATCACTAATGTATCAGACAGTTTCCATCAAAATGATGCATAACTCTTGTGGCTGTTCTCCCTCCATAACGATCATGATGGTACCTTTTCGAAGATGTGCTGTTACTAATACACCAGTCACGTGGGCAGGCAGAAAGCCAAGAACCGTCTTTGAAAACTTTTGTACAACACTGCCCCATTTGCTGCAGCCTTGTATTTCAGCAGATTGGACACCTGCTGCAACATTAACTTTACACTGCTGTTGTGACCTCCCTTGTTCTATTGGGAACTTGGCCTGGAGGGTGTTGCACGGAGCAGTCCCGTGCAATATGGTTTTAAATAGGTTCACGGACTCCCAGGCCGCCTGCCTTTTCTGCGGCCTGGAGGAGTCCGTGTTTCATGTATATATGGAGTGTGAGAGGTTGCAGCCCCTCTTTCATTACCTGAAGGGGCTGCTCCTCGATTTTTGGTTGCACTTCAGTCCCACGCTCTTGATCTACGGTCACCCGGTGCGGAGGGGAGCGGGCAGGTTGGAGGACCTCCTTGTAGGCCTGCTCCTGGGCCTGGCTAAAAAAGCCATCAATTGGTCCAGGCAGCGGGCGGTCGAGGGGGTCGTTCAGCCAGATTGCCTGCCTCTCTTCTGCGGCCATGTTCGCGCCCGGGTGGCCCTGGAGATGGAGCACGCGGTGTCCGCCGGCACGCTTGAGTACTTCCGCGACCGGTGGGCGCCGCGGGGACTGGAGTGCATCATCAACCCGGACAATACAATTTTAATTTGATTTGTTTAAGTTTCATTTGAAGTTTGTTTAATTTACAGTCAAATTTGTTAATGTACCCACCAGAAGAGTACACTGCTGTTGTGACCTCCCTTGTTCTATTGGGAACTTGGCCTGGAGGGTGTTGCACGGAGCAGTCCCGTGCAATATGGTTTTAAATAGGTTCACGGACTCCCAGGCCGCCTGCCTTTTCTGCGGCCTGGAGGAGTCCGTGTTTCATGTTTACGTGGAGTGTGAGAGGTTGCAGCCCCTCTTCCATTATTTGAAGGGGCTGCTGCTCGATTTTTGGCTGCACTTCAGTCCCACGCTCCTGATCTTTGGTCACCCGGTGCGGAGGGGAGCGGGCAGATCGGAGGACCTCCTCATTGGACTGCTCCTGGGCCTGGCCAAAAAAGCCATCAATTGATCCAGGCAGCGGGCGGTCAAGGGGGTCGTTCGGCCCGATTGCCTGCCTCTCTTCCGTGGCCATGTTCGCATCCAGGTGGCCCTGGAGATGGAGCACGCGGTGTCCGCCGGCACGCTTGAGGCCTTCCGCGATCGGTGGGCGCCACGGGGACTGGAGTGCATCATCAACCTGGCCAACCAAATTTTAATTTAATTTGTTAAGTTTTATTTAAAGTTTTATTAATTTACAGTCCATTTGTTGAAACACCCCATCAAAAGAGTACACTGCTGTTGTACATTTTAATTTGTTTTTATCAGAAAGAATGTACTATAGCACCTTTCACAACCTCAGGATGTCCCAAAGTGCATTTACAGCCAATTAAGTACTGTTGAAGTGTAGTCACTGTTATAATGTAGGAAATGTGGCAGCTAATTTGCACTCGACAAGCTCCCACAAACAGCAATGTGATGATGACCACCTGGCTCAGAGGCAAGACTGCTACCACTGAGCCAAGGTTGACCCCTTGTAATAAACATTTTTAGTAGTAATTTCAGTAATGTTATTCCTACACTGCATTGCAGCTCCATTGAGTTGTACCATGGAGTGGTAAAATACAAGTTTATGCCTGTAATTCCTGATGAACGCCTGATCTTAACTCTTAGACAGGACTTTAAACTAATGAAGGGGTGGGAGGATTCAGGAAAGAGTAAATTTAAAAGCAGCGGGAGAAATGTCAAGGCTCTAGAGCAGAATAGAGTTTTGGGTAAAAATAAGCCGAGTGGGTCAAGAAGGGACAATGGTAATAAGGCATCAGTGACCAAGGTGACATCAGGGAAAAATAGAAAAAAGTCAAAGCTAAAGGCACTATATCTGAATGTGAGAAGCATTCGCAATAAAATAGATGAATTAATAGCACAGATAGAAATTAACAGGTTTAATCGAATAGTCATACAGAGACGTGGTTGCAATATGGTCAAGGTTGGGAACTAAATATTCCAGGATACTTAACTTTAAGAAGAGATAGGCAAAATGCAAAAGGAGGAGGGGTAGCCCTGATAATAAAGGATGGGATAAAGACAGTAGAGAGAAAAGATCTTAGCTCTGAAAATCAAGAAGTAGAATCAGTTTGGGTGGTGCTAAGAAACAGCAAGGGGCAAAAAACATTGGTGGGAGTTGTTTATAGGCCCCCAAACAGTAGTTGTAATATAGAGCAGAGTATAAATCAGGAAATTAGAGGCGCATATAACAAGGGTAATACAGTGATCATGGGGGACTTTAATCTACATATAGACTGGGGAAACCAAATTTGCAATAATAGTGTGGAGGACAAATTCATGGAATGTATGCAAGATAGTTTTCTAGATCAGTATGTTGAGGAACCAACTAGGGAACAGGCTATTTTAGATCTCGTATTGTGCAATGAGAAAGGGTTAATTAATAACCTTGTAGTAAAGGGGCCTTTAGGGAAGAGTGACCATAATATGATAAAATTTTATATTGAGTTTGAAAGCGATTTCGTTAAATCCGAAACTAGGGTCTTAAATCTAAACCAAAGTATGAGGGGCAAGTTGGCTACGGTAGATTGGGAAACTACATTAAAAGGTATGACGGTAGACAAGCAATGGCTAGCATTTAAAGAATTAATACATAATTTACAACAAATATACATTCCTTTAAGGCACAAAAACCCCACAGGAAAAGTGATCCAACTGTAGCTAACGAGAAGTTAAAGATATTATTAGATCAAAGGAAGAGGCTTATAATTTTGACAAAAAGAGTAGTAAGCCTGAGGATTTTAGAAATCAGCAAAGGAGGATCAAGAAATTAATAAAGAAAGTGAAAATAGACTATGAGAGTAAACTAGCAAGAGACATAAAAACAGACTTTAAAAGCTTCTATTGGTATGTAAGAAGGAAAAGATTAGCGGAAGTAAATGTGGGTCCCTTACAGGCTGAGACAGAAGAAATTATAATGGGGAATAAGGAAATGGCAGAGAAACATAGAAGATAGGAGCAGGAGTAGGCCATTCGGCCCCTCGAGCCTGCTCCGCCATTCAATGAGATCATGGCTGATCATCCAAATTCAGTACCCGGTCCCTGCCTTCTCCCCATTCCCCTTGATCTCTTTAGCCTTAAGAAATATATCCAACTCCTTCTTGAATATATTTAATGAATTAGCCTCTACTGCCTTCTGCTTTCAGAAATTAAACAAATACTTTGTGTCTGTCTTCATGGAAGAAGACGCAAAACATTTCCTGGAAATAGTGGAGAACCAATTCTCTAGTGAGAATGAGGAACTGAAAGAAATTAGTATTAGTAAAAAAATAGTACTGGAGAAATTAATGGGACTGAAAGCTGATAAATCCCCTGGACCTGATGGCCTATATCCTAGGGTGTTGAAAGAGGTGGCTATAGAGATAGTGGATGCACTGGTTGTCATTTTCCAAAATTCCATAGATTCTGGAATGGTCCCCGCAGATTGGAAGGTAGCAAATGTAACCCCACTATTTAAGAAAGGAGGGGAGAGAGAAAACAGGGAACTACAGACCAGTTAGCCTGACATCAGTAGTAGGGAAAATGCTAGAAACTATTATTAAGGCCGTGGTAACAGGGCACTTAGAAAATAATAATAGAATTGGGCAGAGTCAACACGGAGCTAAGAAAGGGAAATCGTGTTTGACAAATCTGTTAGAATTTTTTGTGGTTGTAACTAGCAGAATAGATAAGGGGGAACCAGTGGATGTGGTGTATTTGGATTTTCAGAAGGCATTCGATAAGGTGCCACACAAGAGGTTATTAAACAAAATTAGGGCTCATGGGATTGGGGGTAATATACTAGCATGTATTGAGGATTGGTTAACGGACAGAAAACAGAGAGTAGGAATAAACGGGTCATTTTCGGGTTGGCAGGCTGTAACTAGTGGGGTACCGCAAGGATCAGTGCTTGGGCCTCAGCTATTCACAATCTACATCAATGATTTGGATGAGGGGACCAAATGTAATATATCCAAGTTTGCTGATAATACAAAGCTGGGTGGGAATGTAAGTTGTGAGGAGGATGCAAAGAGGCTTCAAGGGGATATAGACAGGCTAAGTGAGTGGGCAAGAACAAGGCAAATGGAGTATAATGTGGAGAAATGTGAAGTTATCTACTTTGGTAGGAAAAATAGAAAAGCAGAGTATTTTTTAAATGGTGAGAGATTGGGAAATGTTGGTGTTCAGAGGGACCTGGGTGTCCTTGTACATGAATCACTGAAAGTTAACTTGCAGGTACAGCAAGCAACAAGGATGTCATAGCGCCAACCTGTATGGCTGCTGTTCTACGAGCTCCTCCCCAACTGGTATTTTAATGTTGTATTTAATGTTGTATTTTAATATATCGTACTGTTAGTTTTTTAGTATTCTGCTGTTTAGTGTTTAGCATTCTAGTTTTAGTATCAGTAGTTTAGTTGTTTTTTTAAAAAAGTATTCTACCGTTTAACCGCTCCCGGGCCCCAGCCTAGCCGCTCCCCACCCCCGCTGGTCAGGTCCTGCTCCAGGGCCCAGGCCTCGCCACTCCCCCCACCCTCGCTGGTTAGGTCCCGCTCCTGGGCCCCAGCCTATCTGCTCTCCGCCCCTGCTGGTCACGTCCCGCTCCCGGGCCCCAGCCTCACCGCTCTCCGCCCGCTCCCCCCGCCGGCCAGAACCCGCTCCAGGGCCCAGGCCTCGCCACTCCCCCCGCCCCCATTGGCCAGGACCTGCTCCCGGGCCCCAGCTTTGCTGCTCCCCCCACCACCCCCAACTAGCCAGGACCCGCTCCCGGGCTCCTTCCTCGCTGCTCCTCTTCCAGATCCCGCAGCCAGGTCTCTCTCCTCCCCTCACCAAACCCAGTATGGCGCCGACGAGCGTAGCCGCCGTTTTACGAGCTCGTCCCCAACTTTCCATCTTATTAATTATTTTATTGTTATTATTAAACACTTTTGTACGTACTGTTTCTTCGCTTATCCGCTACGACCGTCAATCACTTCTGGACATAAGATCGTCCAGAGATATAGGACCTACCCCTGATTTTTCGAACTGGGATTCTGCTGCTACTACCATCTACCCTCCCACCAGCTTACCTGACTTCATTAGTGTGATCAGGAAGCGACGACGGTGCAAGCGGAGCAGACGATCAGGTGCATTAGTGAAGCTGAGGCGACGTGAACACCGCCCCCCTCTTCCGAATATTCTCCTGGCGAATGTGCAGTCATTGGACAATAAGCTGGACGAACTCGGGGAGTTCCATGTTATGGAGCTTGAGACCGAGCTTCAGACACTGCGACACATCAGGGAGGGGGAGAAGTTCCTGGACTCTTATGTTTCAGGAGATGGTCACACCTATGAAGTTAATTACTGCAGATGTAGTCCGTGGTCAGGGACAGGACGGTGTGACTACGAGTGAGGAAGGTACAGGGATCCAGGATGTAGTGTTGAAGGAGACGCAGCCCTTGCTCTTGTCCAGCAGGATCGAGGTTCTTACTCCCTGTGAAAGCGGGAGCGGGGACTGCAGGGAGGATGAGCAACCTGGCCACAGCACCGTGGTACAGGGGGCCATTCAAGTGGAGGGAGTAAAAAGAAATGTCGTGGTAGGGGATAGTATCATTAGGGGGATAGATAGGGTTCTCTGCAGTCAAGAGCAGGAGTCCCGAAGGCTGTGTTGCCTGCCCGGTGCCAGGGTTAAGGACATCTCTTCTGGGCTGGAAAGAAACTTGGAGTGGGAGAGGGAGGATCCAGTTGTCGTGGTCCATGTTGGTACAAGCGACGTAGATAGGACAAGGAAGACGGTTCTGTTAAAGGAGTATGAGCAGTAGGGGTCAAATTAAAAAACAGAACCTCAAGGGTAATAACCTCTGGGTTATTACCTGAGCCACGAGCGAATTTGGCTAGGATAAATAAAATTAAAGAGTTAAATGCGTGGCTCAAAGACTGGTGTGGGAGAAATGGGTTTTGCTTCTTGGGACACTGGCACCAGTACTGGGACAGGAGGGAGCTGTTCCGTTGGGACGGACTCCACTTGGCCAGTGCTGGGACTAGAGTCCTGGCGAATCATATAACTAGGGCTGTAGAGAGGGCTTTAAACTAATTAGTTGGGGGGAGGTTTCTAGAGAGCAAATAATAGAAATGACAACAGAGAAGGTCATAGACTTAGGTAGCAGTGGGGGAATTAAAAAACAGAACGTGTCAGGAAGGGACAGAAGGTATGGAGTAAAAAGTAAAGTACTAAAAAGGGAAAAAACAGGAACTAAGTGTTACAAAACATATTTGAAAGTTCTTTATCTGAATGCACGTAGCATTCGTAACAAAATGAATGAGTTAACGGCACAAATAACGACATATGGGTATGATCTTGTGGCCAATACAGAAACATGGCTGCAGGGTGACCATGACCGGGAATTAAACATACCAGGTTATTTAACAACCAGGAAGGACAGGCAGGAAGGGAGAGGAGGTGGGGTGGCTATGTTAATAAAGGAAGGAATCACTATAATACAGAGAAATGATATTGGGTCAAAGGAGCAGGATAGTGAAACAGTTTGGGTGGAGATAAGGAATAATAAGGGGGAAAAAACACTAATGGGTGTAGTCTATAGGCCTCCGAACAGTTGCAACTCTGTTGGACGGAGTATTAATCAGGAAATAGTTGAGGCTTGTAATAAGGGAACAGCTATAATTATGGGGGATTTTAATTATCATATTAACTGGACAAATCAAATTGGGCAGAGCAGCCTTGAGGATGAGTTCATTGAGTGTATTAGGGATGGGTTTCTTGAGCAGTATGTAACTGAACCGACCAGGGGGCAAGCAACCTTAGATTTGGTCCTGTGTAATGAGACAGGATTAATTAAAAATGTCCTAGTAAAGGATTCCCTTGGAATGAGTGACCATAACATGGTTGAATTCCATATTCAATTAGAGGGTGAGAAGGTTAGATCTCAAACAAGCATGCTGAGCTTGAATAAAGGAGACTATGAAGGTATGAGAGCGGAATTGATTAGAGTGGACTGGGAAAATAGATTAAAGGGTAAGACGGTACATGATCAGTGGTGTACATTTAAGGAGTTATTTTACAACTTCCAAAAAAAATATATTCCACTGAGGAAAAAAGGGTGTAAAAGAAAAGATAGCCATCTGTGGCTAAGTAAAGTAATTAAGGATAGTATCCGACTAAAACAAGGGCATATAAGGTAGCCAAATCTAGTGGGAGGATGGAAGATTGGGAAGTCTTTAAAAGACAGCAAAAAATAACTAAAAGATTGATTAAGAAAGGGAAGATAGATTATCAAAGTAAATTAGCAAAAAATATAAAAACAGACAGCAAAAGTTTCTATAGTTATATAAAAAGAAAAAGGGTGGCTAAAGTAAATGTTAGTCCCTTAGAGGATGAGACCGGGAAATTAATGGTGGGAAACATGGAGGTGGCAAAAACACTGAACAATTATTTTGTATCAGTCTTTACAGTAGAGGACACTAAGAATATCCCAACACTGGACAAACAGGGGGCAATGGGGGGGGGGGGGGAGCTAAACACGATTAAAATCACTAAGGAAGTGGTACTTGGTAAAATAATGGGACTCAAGGCGGATAAATCCCCTGGACCTGATGGCTTGCATCCTAGGGTCTTGAGGGAAGTGGCGGTAGGGATTCTGGATGCATTGGTAATAATTTTCCAAAACTCACTGGACTCAGCAAAGGTCCCAGCAGATTGGAAAACTGCTAATGTAACACCCTTATTTAAAAAGGGCAGTAGGCAGAAGGCTGGAAACTATAGACCTGGTAGCCTAACATCTGTGGTTGGTAAAATGTTAGAGTCCATTATTAAGGAGACAGTAACGGGACATTTGGATAAACATAATTTAATAGGACAAACTCAGCATGGTTTCATGAAGGGGAAGTCATGTTTGACAAATTTGCTTGAGTTTTTTGAGGATGTAACATACAGGGTGGATAAAGGGGAACCTAGTGGACGTAGTGTATTTAGACTTCCAAACGGCATTTGACAAGGTGCCACACAAAAGATTATTGCTCAAGATAAAAAATCACGGGATTGGGGGTAATATTCTGGTGTGGGTGGAGGATTGGCTCTCTAACAGAAAGCAGAGAGTTGGGATAAATGGTTCGTTCTCAGATTGGCAACCAGTAACTAGTGGTGTTCCGCAGGAGTCAGTGCTGGGTCCCCAACTCTTTACAATCTATATTAACGATTTGGAGGAGGGGACCGAGTGTAACATATCAAAGTTTGCAGATGATACAAAGATGGGACGGAAAGTAGTGAGTGAGGAGGACATTAAAAACCTGCAAAGGGACATAGACAGGCTAAGTAAATGGGCAGAGATTTGGCAGATGGAATACAATACTGGAAAGTGTGAGGTTATGCACTTTGGCAGGAAAAATCATAGAGCAAGTTATTATCTTAATGGCAAGAAACTGGAAGGTACTGTAGTACAAAGGGATCTGGGGGTCCTGGTGCACGAAACTCAAAAAGTTAGTATGCAGCTGCAGCAAGTGATCAAGAAGGCCAATGGAATGTTGGCTTTTATTGCTAGGGGGATGGAATATAAAAACAGGGAGGTATTGCTGCAGTTGTACAAGGTATTGGTGAGACCGCACCTGGAATACTGCATACAGTTTTAGTGTCCATACTTAAGAAAAGACATACTTGCTCTCGAGTCAGTACAAAGAAGGTTCACTCGGTTAATCCCGGGGATGAGGGGGTGGTCATATGAGGAGAGGTTGAGTAGATTGGGACTCTACTCATTGGAGTTCAGAAGAATGAGAGGCGATCTTATTGAAACATATAAGATTGTGAAGGGGCTTGATTGGGTGGATGCGGTGAGGATGTTCCCAATGAAGGGTGAAATGAGAACTAGGGGGCATAATCTTAGAATAAGGGGCTGCTCTTTCAAAACTGAGATGAGGAGAAGCTTCTTCACTCAGAGGGTGGTAGGTTTGTGGAATTTGCTGCCCCAGAAAGCTGTGGAAGCTACATCATTAAATAAATTTAAAACAGAAATAGATAGTTTCCTAGAAGTAAAGGGAATTAAGGGTTACGGGGAGCGGGCAGGAAATTGGACATGAGTCTAGGTTCGGAATGCTCATGGCCCTGCGGGTAGTGGAGTGGGCCCAGGGGCCGTGTAGCCTGGTTCTGCTCCTACTGTGTTCTAATTCTGTGTTAGATTTCAGGAGATGGTTTTATTCCTGTTCCTGGCTGGGGTGGAGATCGCCTTTACAGAAGGTAAGTACTGTAGAAAATATAGGGACAGAGTGATCTCCTGGAAGAATTTCGATCGCCTCGATGGGTCAGAGAGGAATTTCCCAGATTTTTTTCTCCCAAATTGGCCATTGGGTCTTTATCTGGTTTTTCGCCTCTCCCGGGAGATCACATGGGTTCGGGTGGATGCAGAGTGATAGAAGATTTGAGGTTAGGATCAGATCAGCCATGATCTTATTGAATGGTGGAGCAGGCTCGAGGGGCCGATTGGCCTACTCCTGCTCCTATTTCTTATGTTCTTATGTTCACCTTCCAGCGAGACATTAAGAACTGCAACATCTTGATTTTCACTGAGACTTGGCTTGATCCATCGATACCGGCTTCGGCCATTCAACCAGAGGGATTCAACATTCACCGGCTAGACCGAACAAAGGACTCGGGGAAGAATAGAGGGGGTGGAGTATGCTTCATGATCAACAACTCCTGGTGTTCCGACGTGGAACTACTTACATCTTCTTGTTCACCTGACCTCGAACACCTGATGATCAAATGCTGACCCTTCTACCTCCCGAGAGAGTTCTCATCCGTGATCATTACAGCGGTGTACATTCCACCACAGGCCGACGCAAATAGGGCACTAAATGAGCTGTATGGGACCATTAGCAGGCTTGAAACTAACCATCCAGAGGCTGCATTCATCGTGGCTGGCGATATCAACAAAGCCAATCTGAAGAAAGTACTGCCTAAGTACCATCAGCATATCACCTGCCCAACGTGAGCCAAGAACACACTAGATCACGTTTACACTCCGTTCCGGGATGGATACAAGGCCCTCCCCCGCCCTCCCTTCGGCAAATCAGATCACGACTCCATCCTGCTGCTACCCACCTATAGGCAGAAACTGAAACAGGAAAAGCCTGTGATAAGATCTCTACAATGCTGGTCAGATCAATCAGACGCTATGTTACAAGACTGTTTTGATTCCACTGACTGGGATATGTTCCGGAATGCCTTGGACAATGACATCAACACATATACAGATTCAGTCATTAGTTTCATAAACAAGTGCACAGACGACGTTGTTCCGAGGATTGTTGTATGAACATTTCCCAACCAGAAACTGTTATGTTCATTAATAAATAGACATTCTTATTATGAACACAGCTAGCTTTTGCTAGTTCCTTTATTGAGCACATATGGACTTGTACAGCATCTTGTAGAGGCTTCCATCTTGACTGCTGCCTTGTGGGTAGCCTAGCCTCATGGGTAATGTAGTCTTAATATAATATATAGCTGGGTAGTGTAGTCTTATACATACAGCTATATACAGCTCTACGGCTCCACCTAGTGTCCACTATAGAATGACATGTTATTGATCGTTACAGAAACCATGGGTAAATGGCGATATCCGTGCTATGCTAAAAGCACGGTCCATCCGCATTCAACTCTGGGGACATGGATGAGTACAAGAAATCAAGATACGAGCTCAGAAAAACCATCAAAAATGCAAAAAGACAATACACGGACAAAGTGGAGTCATACTATCATAGCTCAGATTCGCGAAGGATGTGGAGTGGACTACAATCTATTACGGACTACAAAGGGAAACCCAGCTGTGTCATGCCCAGTAATGCCTCTCTCCCGGACGAGCTCAACACTTTTTACACCTGGTTTGAGGCCAACAACAACTGGCCTGTTACAAGGGCGCCCGCGGCTCAGGACGACTGGGTCTTCTCAATCTCCGTGGCTGACGTGAGCAAGACTTTTAAGAGAGTGAACACCCACAAAGCACCCGGTCCAGATGGAATCACTGGGTGTGTCCTTAGAGCATGCGCTGACCAGTAGGCAGCCGTGTTTACGGATATATTCAACCGTTCACTGTACCAGTCTGTAGTCCCCACCCGCTTCAAGATGACGTCGGTTATTCCAGTCCCCAAAAAAACAAAAGTAACCTGTTTAAACGACTACCGCCCCATAGCACTCACTTCTGTCATCATGAAGTGCTTTGAGAGGCTGGTCAAAACCCACATCAATTCCTTACTACCTGAGACACTGGACCCACTCCAATTTGCCTACCGCCCAAACAGATCTAGGGATGATGCCATCGCCACTGTACTGGATACTGCCTTATCACACCTGGATAAGAGGAACACCTATGTGAGAATGTTGTTCATTGATTATAGTTCAGCATTCAATACCATTATCCCCTCCAAGCTTGTCAACAAGCTCAGTGAGCTAGGACTTAACACCTTCCTATGCAACTGGATCCTGGACTTCCTGACGGGCAGACCCCAGGTGGTGAAAATAGGCAGGAATACCTCCTCCACACTGATCCTGAACACGGGAGCTCCCCAGGGTTGTGTGCTCAGCCCCCTTCTGTACTCCCTGTTTACTCACGATTGCGTGGCCACGCACAACTCCAACTCCATCATCAAGTTTGCTGATGACACTACCGTTGTAGGTCTGATCACAGATGGCGATGAGACAGGCTACAGGGAGGAGGTAAGAGCCCTAGCAGAATGGTGCAAGTACAACAACCTCTCCCGCAACATCAGCAAAACAAAGGAGATGATCGTCGACTACAGGAAGTGGCAGGGGGAGGGACACACCCCAATCTACATCGAAGGGGCTGAGGTGGAGAGGGTCAGCAGCTTCAAATTCCTGGGTGTATGCATTGCGGAGGACTTAACGTGGTCCCATCACATCGACGTCGTAACCAAGAAGGCATGCCAATGCCTGTTCTTCCTCAGGAGACTGAAGAAATTCTCACCAACTTCTACCGGTGCACCATCGAGAGTATCCTGTCCGGCTGCATCACTACCTGGTATGGCAACTGCACCGCCATAAACTGCAAGGCTCTACAGATGGTGGTGAAAGCTGCACAACATACTATAGGAATTAAACTACCTGCTGTCCAGGATATCTACCCTGAGAGGTGCCGGGGGAAGGCCCTGAGAATCATCAAAGACGCGAGCCACCCCAGCCACAACCTCTTCGCCCTGCTCCCGTCCGGTAAGAGATACCGAAGTATACGGTCTCGTACCAGCAGGTTTCGAAACAGCTTCTACCCCCAGGCCATAAGACTCATGAATGAATAATTTATTATTACTTATTACTGTTGTCTTATTTATTATTACTGTATTTCTATTAGTATTTTTATCATTGCTATGCCATATTTATTCCAATGTTGGGAGGACTCGTAAAAATCAACATTTCATTGTGCAGTACATATGTCTGCTGCATATATGACAAATAAAATTGAATTGAATTGAATTGTATGTTTGCCTTTATTACAAGAGGATTTGAGTATAAGAGTAAAGATGTCTTGCTGCAATTGTATAGGGCCCTGGTGAGACCACACCTGGAGTATTGTGTACAGTTTTGGTCTCCTTACCTAAAGAAGGATAGACTTGCCATAGAGGGAGTGCAATGAGGGTTCACCAGACTGGTTCCTGTGTAAGGGTTTGGGGCTTCTTTAAACTGGTTTAAAGTAATTTTCCTGGTCTTGCAGCCTTTGCCTGCACTCAGACCAATTCCAATAAAACCAATTTTAAAACCGCGGTTTCGAATCGCTACCCCACCTTCCAGTTCTGACTGCAGGGCTTATAATTATTGATATTAAAACAGACACGTAGTTTGGATGAGAGAAAAATCCAGTTTTATTACCTAAATAAACTACAATCCAAAGAATAAACTATACCACACGAACACAGTAATTACAGTAAAACTATATAACGGGGTTGCAGACGGCGAAAACGAGGGATACAATGGCTACAATGTTATTTAAACAATCTTAGCAATTCCCTTAAATCACCACCCCAAACTCCTGCTAGGTTGCCTTGTTGAGGAGTCAGAACACCCTGCTCACCTCTGGTCCAGCGAAGTAAGAGAGAGAGAGGCTCACCTATGGTCCCAGGAAGTAAAAGCAAGAGATAGCTTCTCAGCAGCTATCTTATATATGGTGAGCCCCCCCTCCCCCCTGCTGTTCTGCCCTGCAAGGGCTGTGTGCAAAATTCCCCACCCAAAGGGTCCAATGCACAAGAGAAAGCTGATTGGCTAACTCAAAGTGGTTAGACTGGGTTAATGTGTCTTCCGGAGCTCCCTGGGCTGAAACAAAAGAATGCAACAGCCCTATTGTCCAGTGCTGAGTGATTTAAAACCCATTCAATTCTTAAACGTTTCCCATTCAAGGTACAAAAGTCTCTTCTGCAGTTTAGATGTATCCACTCGATATACAAACAAATGCTAATAGCATTCAATTGCTTTGTAAACAAAGCATTGTCCTTTGTCTTCGGCCATGTGGTGACAGCCATTTTTATCCATGGAAATTTAAAAGCACAACGCCCAGGGATTCTTTAATCAAAAAAATTGATCTTCAGAACTGTAAATTATTGCGAATTCCTACAGTCCGCCCTTGGATACTTCCAGCTTGCTTGTAGTATCCTCTTGAAGAAATGAGCAATAATTTCTGACCCCTCACAAACAACCATCCCCTGTATTTACCTAATAGCTATCTGCCACTGATCCCCGTCCCGTCTATTCCCCTTAAATTCAAGAAAAAATACCATGGTACGGTAGGCATCTTACAGATACTTCAGTTTTCAATAAGGGGTCTCATACCCCTACGCGCTTGTAAAATTATACAGTGTAAACCAAATTTACAATCACTTTTTTTCATAAGTTATTACAAAATGTTGCAATCTTAGTTACACAATGTAATCAAAATGATCCCAAGCACGGAGAGGGTCCTACGCCTCTGCTCAACTTGGAGTTGTCACAAACTGGTCCCAAGCACGGAGAGGATCCTACGCCTCTGCTCAACTTGGGGCTGCAACACAAAATACAAAAAATCATTAAACACCATGCTTAAATGAACCCCGATCATCACGTGCCGATGATGGGTCACGAAATTCAAGTGGGCATTGCTCCTCCCACTCGGGCAGTAAAAGTACCTTCCACCCCCCTTTGATCGTCTTAAACTTTAAAACAGGCAGAATGGATTTACAGACCAGCCTGCTCCGCCAGCCCCGAGCCGTTCCCTTGTCCTTTTGTGGAGGCGGGGTAACCCTCATGTATTAAAAATTACCTTGGCACAGACTGAGACCGGGGAGTATGGGATCTCATGACTCCCAGTCCCTCCCCCTCCCGTCTTCCCTCGACTGGCTGCAGAAAATGATGGGTGCCTGTGTGGCGGCTCTCCCTGGCCCCACACTGATCCGGCCACCCACTCATCCTTCCCAGCCACAATTATCCTCTTTGCCCGTGGGCCCCCGGGTGAGTTCCTCCCTCACCCGACCGCACCCACGCGACTCTTGGGTCTCCCCCTCCTCTATACGATCTTTCCCGGGCCACCACCACCCACCCCCGAGGAACGCGTCCCTATGACCAGGCGCCCGCGCTTCCCCATCATGACTCCTCAACAGCGAGGTCTCCCGCAAGTGAACATCGGTCAGGATAGTGCTGGGTTGGGGGCCGTGCCCCACCCAGCTGGGGCCATCTCCTCCCCGTAGGAGGAGTAGGCAAATTCCTCCGGACTCTGTCTGGTTTTTCCCGAAGATCGCTGCGGGGTCTCCTGGATTCGTCCAGTGGCGAGGTGATCCCCAACATTCCGTATCTTCATTCGATGTCCAGCTCGGGCTGGGCGAACATGGCTGCTTCATTTTCTCATCTCCTGCAAAAACTTAAAAGGGACATGCAGCCAGGTCTCACTGAACTGCTGCCTTAGGTGGAGACATGGTCGGGTCCCTCGACCTCAGACCAAAAATACAAACATTTGGCACACATGTTAACTTAAACTCTTTAAACTTAAACTTGCAACTCGTTATGTGAACAAACTTAAAATACACCTTAAATCAAGCTATATACACACACATAGCTATAATACAGATGCCGCCTGTCTCCGGACGGCCAGACTAATCTCTGGCACTGTCGCAGATTGCTGCTGGCTGCAGCGAAGCTGGACTGCCTCCTGTCTCTGGTCCCTCGCAGCTTATGGCTGTTGAGTGGGGGCCTCTGTTCTCTGGCTTCTCCCTGGCTCGGGAGACCATCCTACACCACTGTAAAGTGGGTGACCATGCTTTCTTAGGCTGGGGCACCCGCTGAGACCTTCTGAGGGGTGTCTCTATGGGGGAAACTTTGGCTGGTGGACCCTGAGCTTGGGTCACAGCCCCAGCTGGCTGGGAACCTGCTCCCCCATGTCCAAATAGCCCGCACTGTATAATATACCTGGCAGCCTGCCGGTGCAAATCTCTCTCTGGGTTTGTCTGCTCTTCCCTGCCCACTCCTGTGCTGGGGGCAGGTATACTCTCACCACCCGCTGCTGGTGGCTGGAAATTTTCCTCCCCATGTTTAAAACTTGGTGTCAGCTCCCTCCCTATGTCTCCTGCAAGAGGGATTGCTATCCCTGCCTCCCCAGGGTCCCACATCATGGGGGGGACCACTCTAGAAGCTGGCTGAGAAGCTGGTCCCTTTAAACAGGTCCCAGTGCCTGTCTTTACATGCGGTGAACTTGAACTTGCATGGACAGCAAACTCATGTTCCCTCACCCGGGTGGCTTTAACTGGGAAATTTTGGACCTGCCTTTTTTCTGGGGCCAAAACTATCCCCTGTGTGCCTCCCTTGTCCCGGATTTCTGCTACTGGACCTGCTCTACAGGGGTCCCAGAACTCTCCTTCCCTGTTCCCTGGCTTAAACAGCTTACTCTGAACATGAATGGCTCCTCCCCCCACACAAGCCACAGTGCTTGCCTGTGAACGCGAACTTGCTGTGGGCTGAGGATTCCTATTCTCAGGCTCACTCCTCACAGGTGGACCGTACCTCCGTTGTTGGAGGGGGTACACTGATCCTGGTCCCCGCCTGCCTAGCGGGACCTGCTGGTGTTCTCCTACCACCCCATTTTCCACCCCTCCTCGCTGCCAGAGCTCCTCAAGACTCGGAGCTGTGGGCTGTGGTCTTGGGGTCTCTAATTCCCTAGCCAGCCTTTCCCTGGGTGTTGCCTGTGGGATGGTTTCACTTGGGCTGCCAGTAAAATCCGGCTGACCTGCCTTCGGGCTGATCATGCAAATCATTCCCTTTGATGCCTTTAAAGCCATGTTAAGGCTTTCTATCTCTACCCTACAGGGGCCATGATCTGCTTCACCAAACCTGGCATTCTCTTCCCGCAGTCTCATCTCATTTTCCCTGGCCTCAGTGATTTGGTACTTTAGGAATTCTATCTTGTTTCTCGCATGGCTCTCTCCCTCGCTAGCTTCTTGGGTGAGGTGTGCATTCTCCTCTTGTAGCCTCATCTCTCTGTCCCTCGCCTCTGTGACTTCCTGCACAAGGCGCTCTATAAATGCCTGGCATTTCGTGACCTCTAGTGTGAGGCGTGCATTCTCTTCCCGCACCCTCGTACCAGCTCTGGCCTCATACACCTCTCTGAGGCGTTCTACCTCCGCCTGGCATTTTTCAAGCTGGGACTCCCGATTCTTGGCCTCTTTAAACTCCTCCTGCTCTCCCATCTCACCCTTCCTAGCCCAGCCACCTATACCCCGATAGGTCAGCTTACACACTGCCACTACCTTCCGCAGGGCTGCCCACAAACTGAAAGCAAGAAAGACAATAACTGATGCTTTCTCTAGATCCAGACCACATATATCAAAAACGGCCTGCAGTCCTGCCGCGGTCGCCATTGTAAGGGTTTGGGGCTTCTTTAAACTGGTTTAAAGTAATTTTCCTGGTCTTGCAGCCTTTGCCTGCACTCAGACCAATTCCAATAAAACCAATTTTAAAACAGCGGTTTCGAATCGCTACCCCACCTTCCAGTTCTGACTGCAGGGCTTATAATTATTGATATTATAAAACAGACACGTAGTTTGGATGAGAGAAAAATCCAGTTTTATTACCTAAATAAACTACAATCCAAAGAATAAACTATACCACACGAACACAGTAATTACAGTAAAACTATATAACGGGGTTGCAGACGGCGAAAACGAGGGATACAATGGCTACAATGTTATTTAAACAATCTTAGCAATTCCCTTAAATCACCACCCCAAACTCCTGCTAGGTTGCCTTGTTGAGGAGTCAGAACACCCTGCTCACCTCTGGTCCAGCGAAGTAAGAGAGAGAGAGGCTCACCTATGGTCCCAGGAAGTAAAAGCGAGAGATAGCTTCTCAGCAGCTATTTTATATATGGTGAGCCCCCCCTCCCCCCTGCTGTTCTGCCCTGCAAGGGCTGTGTGCAAAATTCCCCACCAATACACAAGAGAAAGCTGATTGGCTAACTCAAAGTGGTTAGACTGGGTTAATGTATATTCCGGAGCTCCCTGGGCTGAAACAAAAGAATGCAACAGCCCTATTGTCCAGTGCTGAGTGATTTAAAACCCATTCAATTCTTAAAGGTTTCCCATTCAAGGTACAAAAGTCTCTTCTGCAGTTCAGATGTATCTACTCGATATACAAACAAATGCTAATAGCATTCAATTGCTTTGTAAACAAAGCATTGTCCTTTGTCTTCAGCCATGTGGTGACAGCCATTTTTATCCCTGGAAATTTAAAAGCACAACGCCCAGGGATTCTTTAATCAAAAAAATTGATCTTCAGAACTGTAAATTATTGCGAATTCCTACACCTGGGATGGGGGGAATTGTCTTATGAGGAGAGATTGAGTAGACTTGGCCTATATTCTCTAGAGTTTAAAAGAGAGAGGTGATCTCATTGAAACAAAGGCATTGTATTTGGAGTAATGCTCGTCGAGTAAGTGAACAAGAATCACATTTCTTGGTTAGGTTTCCTTTGCTTATTGGATTCCTTAATTCCTATTCACTTGTTTTTGTTAGAATAAAGTAAAATGTGGTTAATATTTTAAGGCAGATCAACATTGATTTAACGTAGTAAGCAATGAAAAGTTCTCCATACTTGGAAGGCTAACAATAACTTGCACTTATATAACACCTTAAACATCACAAAATGTCCCAAGATGCTTTACAAAGCATGGAAATTGGACACTAAGCAGGAGTGTACTAGGAGGGTTAGCAAAGGTGACTAAGGGCATGGAGAAGTGGTAGGTTTTGAAGAGAATTTTGAAAGTGGGGAGAGATATGGTTAGGTAGAGGGATTTAAGGAAGTGAATTCCGGAGTGCCGGAGCACGATGATTGAAAGCTCTGCAAGCAATGGTAGAGTGGAGAACTCGCAATAGACCAAAGTTGAAAGAGTGGAGGGCACGAGCTGGGTTGGAGGGTTGGAGGAGGTTGCAGAGGTAGCGTAGAACAAAGGCATAGAGGAATTTATAAATAATGAAGAATTCTAAATCAATGTATTGGAGGTCAGCGAGGGCAGGCATAATAGGTGAATGGGATTTAATATTGGATAGGAAGCAGGCAGCAGAGTTCTCAATGAGATAGATTTTGTGTATGGTGCAGCATTGGAGAAACTTGAGCCTGGAGGTGATGGGTGTGGGCTTTGGTGGTAGTGACACCTGGAAAAGGGAATAGAATCAAGATGTGAATTTTCTGGCAGGGAACAAGCGGGATAGCTTTGGTCTTGTCGATGTTGAGTTGGAAAAAGTCCTGATGGTCAGACAGGCAGTTGGACAGCACTGCAGCAGTTATGGAAATGGGGGTGGCTGAGAAGGGTGTTGTCAGTATACAACTTGGATAATGTTGCTTAGAGACAGCACTATGTAGATGAGGAATGGGGGCCAAGGATAAAACGTTAGACCACGTTGAAGATGATGGTGTGAGCATAGAAGAAGCTTTTTGCAGGAGCAGTGGTAGCTATTTGGAACAGTTAGGAATGGAACCATAATAGGGTGTGTCACAGAGCGGGACATGATTACCAAATGGGATGTTGCCTCCGAGGTGCCAGGATAAAGGATATCACCGAGCGGGTGCAGGACATTCTGCGAGGGAAAGGGGAACAGCCAGAAGTCATGGTCCATGTTGGAACCAATGGCAGGTCAAAAAAGTGTTGAGGTCCTTCAGGCAGAGCTTCAGGAGCTAGGAAAAAGATTAAAAAACAGGGTCTCAAAGGATGACTCCCAGTGCCACGTGCTAGTGAGTATAGAAACAGGAAAATAGTGCCGGTAAATGTGTGGCTGGAGAAGTGGTGCAGGAGGCAGGATTTCAAATTCTTGGGGCAATGGAAACAGTTTTGGGGGAAGGGGCACCTGTACAAGATGGATGGGTTGCACCTGAACAAAGCCCAGACCAATGTTCTCACTAAGAGGTTAACTGGTACTGTTAGGGAGGATTTAAACTAATTTGGCAGGGGGAGGGGAACCAGAAAATACTGGAAATGGTGGAAGTCGGGAAAGATTAAATGACAAAAGGAATGGTAGAAACATCAACAGAAAATAAGAGAAAGGAGCAGAAATGAGGACAGAGAGATATAAACAGCAGTTAAAATTAGAATTAGAATTTTCTCAATCAAAAGGTCTCCAGTCCAGAACAAGGAAGGAAGCAGAAATAGAAACAGAAAATGCTGGAAATACTCAGCAGGTCAAGCAGCATCCGTGGAGAGAGAAAGACTTACCGTTTTGTCAGAACTGGAAAAAGTTAGAGAGGTTACAGATTTTAAGCAGCTGCAGAGGCGAGGAAAGAACAAAAGGGAAGGTCTCTGATAGGGTGAAAGGCAGCAAAGATTCAATGACAAAGGGGATGATAGTACAAAGTGAAAGGAGGTGGTAATGGGTCAAGTAAAGAAACAAAAGATGAGTCTAGAAGAGGTGTAAATGGGTATGGCAGAAACAGCAACATTCGATTAGGTACTTTACAGCCTTCTGGACTCAACATCGAGTTCAACAACTTCACACCATAACCTCGGCCCCTATGTTTTCACTGTTGGCAGTTGTTAATGTTTCTGCCATCCCTTTTGTCATTTAATCTTCCCTGCCTTCCACCATTTCCAGTAATTCTGGGAAATGAAGTAGGGCAATTGGAGTGTGTGACAGTGGGAGAACACCTAGCTCACAGTGACCACAACATCATTTGGTTTAAAGTGATTATGAAAAGAGACCAGAAAATATCGAAGGTAAAAATGCGCAACTGGGGAAGAGCTAATGTCAGTGATTTAAGGGTCCTAGCACAGGTAGATTGGAAAAGTTGATTGCCGGGTAAAGCAGTAATGGAGCAATGGAGGGCATTCAGGGAAGAGATAGTTCAGGTACAAACTAGGCATATTCCTTTGACGGGAAAAGGTAGAGTATCCAAAGCTAATGCGTCCTGGATGACAAAGGAAATAAAAGTTAAAATAAGAAAAAAGAGACTTATGATAAATGTCAGGAGCAAAATTCAGTTAATAACCAGGAAGATTATGGAAAGTATAGGAGGGAATAGAAAAGTTAATACGGGAGGCAAAGAGAGGTTACAAGAAAAGATTAGCAGGCAACATTTAATTGGGCCTATTAAGGACCTAAAGAGAAATCTTCATGTAGAGGCAGAGGACGTGGCTAAAGTATCAAATGAGTACTTTGCATCTGTCTTCATAAAGGAAGTGGATGATGTGGAGGTTACACTAAAAGAGAGGGAAGTTAAGGACAGGATAATAATAGATAGAGAAGACGTACTACTGTAAAAAGATTAGCATTACTGAAAGTTGGTAAGTCGCCGGGTCCAGATGGAATGCATCCCAGGTTGCTGAAAGAAGCAAATGTAGAAATAGCAGAGACATTGGGCACAATGGCCCAGAAATTCGGGTCCCAACTTGTGAGTACGCACGGGGTACTCGCGCGTAGGCCCAACGAAAGTGCCGATTTCGTGCATGCACTGCGCATGCGCAGGAAACCGGCACTTCCGTTCCCCTGAAAGAAGGGGTTCAGAAGTCGAACGCGTGTGCCGGAGAGGCAGCGCGTGCGCATCAAATGTACGTTTTTTTTGCAGGTTTCTCTGGGAGGGCAAGTCTCCAGCAGTTACACTTTTAAAAAGCAGGTGCAAGGCCTGCTTTTAACAAGGTAAGCGGTGAATTAATTAAAATGAAAACATTTTTTCCACAGGTTTATTATTTTTAAATACTTTAAAGAAAGGTAAGTTTATTTTTAGCCCCGTTAGAAAATGTAATTAATTTTTTCAAACATTTAAATTATTGTTTAAAATAGTTATTTCATGTAATTTATAGTTATTTTAAAAATGTGATTAAAAAAAAAAATTTATTTGAAGTTTTAGTGATGTTTTGGGGCTTATAGTATTTATAGGTTTGACAGCTCTTCCTGTCAAACTTATGAATGAAGCATTCCCTGCTACCATTGGCTCTCCATGGCCCACGTGATCCCAGGGGACGCATCGAACTAACTGCGCCCCTGGGATATGTAAGCACTGCGCGCCGGCAGTTGGAGGAGGCCCAGGATCGGAATCCCATGCGGTGTGCTAGGTAAGTGCAGGTCGGGGGATTGCACCCGTGGGAAGCCCCCGACCCAAATTTCTGGGCCAATCTTTCAATCCTCATTGGATGCAGGAGTAGTACTGGAGGGTTGCTAATGTTATACCACTATGCAAGAAAGGGGAGAGGGATAAACTAGGAAACTACAGGCTAGTCAGCCTAACATCTGTGGTGGGGAAGTTATTGGAAACCAGTATCAGGGACAAAATAAACTTTCATTTGGAAAGGCATGGGTTAATCAAGGAGAGCCAGCATGGATTTGTTAAACGCAAATCATGTCTGACTAACTTGATTGAATTCTTTGATGAGGTAACAGAGAAGGTTAATTAAGGTACTGCCGTAGATTTTGTACATATGGACTTTCGGAAGGCATGCGACAAAGTGCCATACAGGAGGCTTATTAAGACGATGGAAGCCCATGGAATTAAGGGGAAAGTGGTGGTATGGATACAAAATTGGCTCAGTGACAGGAAGCAAAGGGTGGTGGTGGATGGATGTTTTTCAAACTGGGAAGTGGTTTACAGTGGTGTTCCCCAAGGGTCAGTTTTGGGTTCATTACTCTTTTCAGTTTTTATAAACGACCTAGATTTATAAACGACCTAGACTTGGGTGTAGGGAGCAGCATTATAAAGTTTGCAGACGATGCGAAACTTGGTAAAGTAGTCGATAGTGAAGAGGATAGTTACAGGCTTCAGGATGATATTGACAGGATGTTGAAATAGGCAGAAGCATGCCAGATGAAATTCAATGTGGGGAAGTGTGAAGTGATGCACTTTGGGAGGACTAATAAGGAAAGACAGTATACTATAAATGGCACGATTTTGAAAAGTGTAGATGAGTAGAGAGACCTTGGTGTTGTAGGGGGTTTTGGTTTAGGGTTTGTGTCTGGTCAGTCAGTCGTGTGCCTGAGCTGCCTCAGCCCCGTGCGGTTCGAATCGCTTCCCCTTTGGTTCTGACCACCGGACTTATTTACAAGTAGCGATATAGACAAACGAGACCAGTGGTTCAGTGCAAAGAAAACCAATGTTTATTAAAATAGAGAACAATTACTACACAGAGAAAATCACTATGGATGCAGCACAATTACACTTAACGGGGGAGGAGAAACGGACGCATCGAGGGAAAATGACTAGAATGACACTTTAGCAATTCCATTTAACTCCCACCCTTACACCTATCTAGGTTATCTTGTGATGAGCCAGAAAACTGATGCTCACCAGTCTAGGATGTTGAAACGCCTGCTCCGTGCCCTGTTGCCTGCCGATGTCTTAGGTTTTCACCGCCCCAAAGCAGAGATAACCCAGTAATTTAAACGTAACTGCGGGTATTCTACTTCCCTGGCCGGGCTCTTCGTTGACTGTCCTTTTTGCTGGGTTGATGGTAAGGCAGGGCACTGGAGGCGAGGCGGGAGAGAGAGAGAAATGGCCTCCCGGGGGACTAGTTATACCCTTCCCGGTAGCCCTTATCTCCCGCCAGATCAGCTCATTTCTTTTGTCTAATCTGGACGTATTGAAACTCATACAAAAGGTACCGATCTGGGCCCATCGACCTGGATGGCCAGTAATCGGTTTTAAACGCCTCATCAGTGTTCCCCTTTGTCTAACTGGTTTCGTGATGGGGCCATTCCAGTCTGAATGCCCCGTTGATCGTTTTGAAGCACTTGGGTAAACAATGTTGCCGTCCTCTAAATGAAAGCCTGAATGCAGCTGAGCTTGTCCCACTACATATTGAATAGGCCTTGTCTGCTCTTGATTGTTTGTGCAAACAACCTTGATGGCTTTTAATCAGAGGCCCGAATGCCACTGGGTTTGTTTCTCATGCATAAATGCAGAAGGTCTGTCTGCATTCAAGTTCTGGAAAGTTCCTTCTCACAGTCATCAGAATACAAGCTTGTCAGTCCAAACTGAAACTTATAGGCTTTGGCCATGAGGCTGACTGCAGCCATCTTGTTGAGCCCTGGATTCCAAACTCAGTCCAACCAGGGCTTCTTTAATAAACCAAAAGTAAATCCTCGGGGGAGACATGAAATTTGCGAATCCTTTCAGTGTCTATATGCACAAATCCTTAAAGGTGACACAGCAAGGTGGTTAAAAAAGCATATGGATTACTTGGGTTTATAAATAGAGGAATAGAATATAAAAGCAAAGAGATCATGCTAGAACTTTATAAATCACTAGTTAGGCCTCAGCTGGAGTATTGTGGACAATTCTGGGCACCACACTTAAGGAAAGATGTGAAGGCCTTAGAAAGGTTACAGAGGAGGTTTACCAGGATGGTACCAGGGATGAGGGACTTCAGTTATGAGGCGAGGTTGGAAAAGTTAGGACTATTCTCCTTGGAACAGAGAAGATTAAGAGGTGACTTCATAGAGGTTTTGAAGATGGTGAGATGTTTTGATAGAGTAGATAG
This sequence comes from Somniosus microcephalus, assembly GCF_052327205.1. Classification (NCBI taxonomy): domain Eukaryota; kingdom Metazoa; phylum Chordata; class Chondrichthyes; order Squaliformes; family Somniosidae; genus Somniosus; species Somniosus microcephalus. The sequence continues at coordinate 267,290,491 of NC_140991.1, forward strand.
AGAAAAACTATTCCCTCTGGCGAGTAAGTCAGTAACAAGAGGTCACAGATTCAAAATCATTGGCAAAAGATCTGGAGGGGAGATGACGAGAAATGTTTTTACTATGAGCTGTCAGGATCTGAAATGCTCTACCTGCAAAGGTGGTGGAAGCTGATTCCATAAATAATTTTAAAAGAGAGTTGGACATGTACTTGAGGATGAGGAACTTGCAGGGTTATGGACAAAATACGAGAATGTTGGACGAAGCATGACTACTCTTTCAAAGAGCCAGCACAGGCACAATGGGCCGAATGGCCTCCTGTGCTGTAAGTTTCTATGATTTGATGACCACAGAGGAAAGATGGTAGGGGAGGATAGAATGGCCAACTGTGTCAAAAGCTGCAGAGAGGAAGAGGAGGACAAGGAGAGAGTCATGGTTGCAGTCACACAGAGTATCTGTACTGCCCTCCCTATGTGTATGTGTCTGTATACAGTTAGACAGCTAGCCAAACTCCTTTCAATAACGACATGGGAGTCAGGATGTAGCGTCCAAGCTCCGGTGTTTAATAATGCCACACTTGCATGAGGTCAATGAAACAATACAAATCAGTTGCATTGGGTTGGAGTAAAACTGAGAAAGAAAAAAGAAAGAAATGCACCTTGTTACATACATGAGATATAACTAACATCTAAACATGAATATGTAATGAAACCATTCAACTCACAGGCAATGCTTTCAAAGGCGTAACAATGTAAGATTACAGCGGATTAACTTGCAGCACACTCCATGCTGTGGTGTGACCTCTTTGTTTGCTCTCACTATACTACTTCCTGTTGAGTGACCCTACTGGCCATTTCCATTTACTGCCGCCTACTGGCAGCAACAAAACAAAACTCCTGCAATTATAAGGCAGAACAGTATCATTGGTAACTTTCACGAGGATAGTCTTGGTGAGACGTCCATATGGAAGGTAAAGTTGCTGAACATAAGAATATAAGAAATAGGAGCAGGAGTAGGCCATTCAATTCCTCCGGGGCTGATCTGATCTTGGCCTCAACTCCACTTTCTAGCCAGCTCCCCATAACCCTTGATTCCCCTGTTTTTCAAAAATCTCTCTATCTCCGCCTTGAATATATTTAATGACTCAGCCTCCACAGCTCTCTGGGGTAGAGAATTCCAAAGATTCAAGACCCTCTGAGCGAAGAAATTCCTCTTAATCTCCATTTTAAATGGGCGACCCCTTATTCTGAAACTATGCCCCCTACTTCTAGATTCCCCCACGAGGATATTCCAGTTTCCCTTCACCTATGACAAATATCTGAACTGTTAATTCTTTATTTTGAAAAATTACCAGCTGCATAAAGATGGTGAATAACAAGTACAATAACTGGGTGAAAAAGACACTTTAAGATAGTCTATCCGTTCCCATAAAAAGGAAGAAAGCTGACATCTCTGCAGATCGACTTTCACTTTCTTGCAAAGAGGCAATATTGAAATTCTAAATTTCTCTCGTATCAGCTAGAACTACTATACTCAAAGAAGAACTAAATCAGTTCAACTCAGATATTATAATTCATTTACATTACAACAGTGACTATACTTCAAAAACTACTTCATTCGCTGTAAAGCGCTTTGGAACGTTCAGTGGTCGTGAAAGGCGCTTTCGGTAGTGGGGAAGCTTTTAGAAACAGTAATCGGACAAAATTAACAGTCGCTTGGACAAGTGTGGATTAATTAAGGAAAGCCAGCACGGATTTGTTAAAGGCAAATCGTGTTTAACTAAGATTGAGTTCTTTGAAGTAACAGAGAGGGTAATGCATTGACGTAGTGTACATGGATTTCCAAAAGGTGTTCGACGAAGTGCCACATAATAGGCTTGCCAGCAAAGTTGAAGCCCATGGAATAAAAGGGACAGTGGCAGCATGGATACAGAATTGGCTAAGTGATAGGAAACAGAGAGTAGTGGTGAACGGTTGTTTTTCGGACTGGAGGAAGGTATATAGTGGTGTTACCCAGGGGTCTGTTCTAGGACCGCTGCTTTTCTTGATATATATTAATGACTTGGACGTGGGTATACAGGGCACAATTTCAAAATTTGCAGATGACACAAAACTTGGAAGTATAGTGAACAGTGAGGAGGAGAGTGATAGACCTCGGGAAGACATAGACAGGCTGGTGAAATGGGCGGACACGTGGCAGATGAAATTGTACACAGAAAAGTGTGAAGTGATACATTTTGATAGAAAGAATGAGGAGAGGACATATAAACTAAAGGGAACAATCCTAAAGGGGGCATGAACAGAGAGACCTGGGGGTATGTGTGCACAAATCATTGAAGGTGGCAGGGCAGGTTGAGAAAGCAGTTGAAAAGGTTTACGGGATCCTGGGCTTCATAAATAGAGGTATAGAGTACAAAAGTGTGGAAATTATGATGAACCTGTATAAAACACTGGTTCGGCTCCAACTGGAGTACTGTGTCTAATTCTGGGCACCACACTTAAAGAAGGATATGAAGGCCTTAGAGAGGGTGCAGAAAAGATTTATGAGAATTATTCCGGGAATAAGGGACTTCAGTTATGGTGATAGACTGGAGAAGCTGGGGTTGTTCTCTTTGGAGCAGAGAAGATTGAGAGGAGATTTGATAGAGGTGTTCAAAATCATGAGGGGTCTAGACAGAGTAGATAAGAGAGAAACTGTTCCCACTGGCAGAAGGGTCGAGAACCAGAGGACACAGATTTAAGGTGATTGGCAAAAAGAAACAAAGGCGACGTAAGAAAAAACTTTTTTACTCAGCGAGTGGTTAGGATCTGGAATGCACTGCCTGAAAGGGTGGTGGAGGCAGATTCAGTTGTGGCTTTCAAAGGGAGTTGAATAAGTATCTGAAGGAAAGAAATTTGCAGGGCTAAGGGGTAAGGGCGAGGGAGTGGGATTAGCTGAAGTGCTCTTGCAGAGAGCCTGGACGAGCCAAATGGCTGCCTTCTGTGCTGTAACCATTTCTATGATAAATGCAAGTCTTTTTTTCTTTTTTAACATAAAGGCTGGAATTTTCCTTACCTTGGCGGATCCGGTGTGGCAGGTGTCCGTGGCGGGTCGCAACGTCGCTGCTGACTCCATCCTGCTGTAGAAAATGAACTTGCCTTAATGGGGCCTCCAGCGTGTTACCCGGCTGAATGAGATGGAGCAAATTGAACCAGTAGAATGAGTGATGAGAATGAAATGGTTACGGTTGATGACTTGATTTAATGTGTAACTGAACAATCACAGTGTACTGTGAGATAAACCTGACCAGAAACAACACAAACATTTATTTAAATGGTATATGTCATTTTTTATAGTGCAGATCAATTCACTATGATTACTGTTGAGTTGGAAGGCAACAGCCAAGAATGGCCAATAAAAAGTGTATTTCCCTCACCATCCAGGGTAGCACTTACATCCCTTCAAGAATTTCTGAATTAACATTTACCAGTAGCTTTTCAAGTAGAACCTCATCTCCATCAATCTGTTAGCTGATGTAATCAACATGTTTTTATTTTGGTTTTTCTATGCTGACAAGTAATCAGCTGGAGCAATGGCCACGGAACCCAAGCCTCAGGTTGACACACGTGGTTTCTGAGCTGTGTGAATCCCATGGCCATGCAGGAAAATTTAAAAAGTAGGGGGGAAAAGGCTCTTAAGTGCCTGTAAACTACCTCATAATGATTTCAGTTGGGTCCCCCGCCGCTGCAGGTCGGGTCGGCTCCATGATGACAGATGAGCCTGTGGGAAAGGCGCGCGGGAGCGAGACGACAGCGGGTTCCCACCTAGCCTGCTACCACCCCAGAAAATTCAGCCCATTCAGTGGGTGAGGAAGTGGAAGATTTTTTGTTAGCTTTTCAATGCAATCCAGGAATGGCACAGGTATTGATGAAATAGTAAAAGATTGATTTGAGAAACATTTATCTACAGAAATCCAATTTTTGAAAGAGCTAAATTCAAAGGAAATAAGAAGAAATAGATTTGGTGAATGGTTTCATAAACAACTTTTTACTGTTTGGCTGAACACTGTGTTTCTGCTACTCTGTGACAAAACGACTTGTAATTGTATTATAGCGAGAGTACAAGACGGATACTGTCTGAGAGATTATAGTTAGACCCAGAGTTAACCTTTGGTAAACCAGCAACTCAAACTAGACAGATTGTAGCTACTAAGGGACAGCAAGTAGTAATCAGGCCAGTAGGAAAAGCAAATATCAACCAGTTGAAAAAGTGAGGAAGACCACAGCAGCCAAAATGCACTCAGAAGCAAGATTATAGAAAGACCCCCTTAAGGAACAGAGAACTTATGATGTGGGAGATTCCTTGTACATCCCAGAGGTTTAGGTCTGGTTCGACACCTTGTTTTTCTTCCCAAAATGCATTACCTCACACTTATATGCATATGTACAATTGCATCTGCTAACTTGTTTATGTCTTCCTTAAACCCTTTACAATCCTTGCTGTTTCCCAAACCCCTTACAATCCTTGATGTTTCCCAAACCCCTTACTTTTGTGTCATCAGCAAATTTTGAGATTGTGCTCCCTGTGGCCAAATCCAAATTAGATATACACTGTATAACAAAAGTGGACTCAGCACTGACCCCTGGGATACATTACTTCCAACCCTTCTCCAGTTTGAGCAACACCTGTTTATCCTAACCATGTTCTCCAAAAACTGTGCTTTTAACTAGAACTACATCACAAGCAGTGGTAACATATATGAAATCCATATTTAACCACTAGGAATACTATGAGAAGTAATGTCACATAATGGACCAGTGGTTATGGTACTAGACTAACAACGCAGAGTGCAAATCTTGCCAGGGTAAATTGTAAAATTGAATTCAATTTGTGGGCTAGCACCAGAAAAGCTGCTGTGTTGTTGTGAAAATCCAACTAGCTGTTGGAAGTTCTTCAGGAATGACTAACTGATGTTCTTCAGGAATATGCAACCCCACCTGGTCTAGCCTATATGTTGATTCCGATTCCATATTAAATGGTTGACTATTAATCCCCTCTGAAGTGGCCTAGCAAGTCCCTGAAAAGAAGACATACCACCACCGTCTCAGTGCAACTGGGGAGTGGTATTAAATGCAGCCTTGCCAGCATCACCCACATCCCTGAAACAAGTATAAATAAAAGTTCTTGGCAGAACGCATTGTGAAGTCCCAGAAGAATTTGAGTGTATTCAACTTGGATGTGTCCCTAAATACACAGGGTAGTGAGGAAGCAGACAGTGTGGCGAAACCCTGAAGGATTTGCTGAAGAAATCAAGAGACTCATACTGGACATTTTGGCATACCAAGTTAGACCATTGACAAACAGTTTTAGACCAGTAGAATTATTAACAAGAAGTTAACTAAGAACAACATTGGCATTACTAACAGCAAATCTTGCTCCTTTTGTAGGCATATTAATCCAGCTTCTGTGAAAAGGAGCACAAGTCGTGTCAAGTGAAAAAATATATTTTTAGAGTCAGAATGAAACATAGGAACAGGAGTAGGCCATTCACCCACTCAAGCCTATTTTGCCATTCAATTAGATCATGGCTGATCTGTACCTCAACTCAATTTACCTACCTTTTTTCCATATCCCTTGATAACCCTTCCTAAACAAAGAAGCTATCAATGTCAAACCTGAAAATTTCAATTGACCCAACATCCACAGCATTTTGAGGAAGCGAGTTTCAGATTTCCACTACTTTGTGTGAAAAATTGCTTCCTGATTTCACTCCTAAATGGTCTAGCTTTAATTTTAAGATCATGTCCTCTTTTGCTGGATTCCCCCACCAGAGGAAATAGTTCGCTGTATCTATCCTATCGAATCATTTAAAATACCTTGAATAGATCACCCATCAAACTTCTAAACTCAAGGGAACACAAGCCAAATGTAGCCCTTTAAACCCTGGTATTATTTTGGTGAATCTGCACAGTACCCCTTCCAAGGCCAATATATCTTTTCTGAGATACGGTGCCCAAAACTGAACGCAGTACTCCAGATAGTGCCTGACTCTGTACAACTGAAGCATGACTTCCTCCCCTTTCTATTCCAGCCCCTTTGAGATAAAGGCAAACATTCCTTCAGCCGTTTTGACACATTTTATACCTGTGCGCTAGCTTTTAATGATTTGTATACATGGACACACAAATCTCTTTGCTCCTCCATAGCTCCTAGTGTCTTACTATTAAGTATCATTAATTAAACTGTTCAAATCAACACCGTTGCAGGAAACAGGAAGTAGACATAGCCATGAGTGTAATTTTCTTAATGGTGAGAGGGCGATCAAATCTGAGTGAAGGTTCCAAACCCAGGTGAAAAATTGAAAAACCAATAGTGCAACAAGAAGCCTCAAAATTGATTACAGCAACACCAAATACTTCTGTAAAAAAAAATAGTCCCAAACCAACAGAAAAAGACACCCAGAGAGCCTCAACCTAGCACATTGGAGGATGAGAATAACCAAAGTAAAGAAGACACCTCTGGCAGAAAGGAATGACATTCTTACAAGAAGTGGAAGGGGAAGAAGTACAATCCAAGTAGTTGTTAGTTTGCGGGCTTCTAATGTCAGTTGAAAGCCTATCCCCAGAGATAGAGAGAGAAGTCCAGCAAGGGAAGGAAAGAGTCAGAGATGGCTCATGGGAGGGCCAGAAATTTGGAATAATTAATGAAATTCCCTAGATTGGGGCAATTGCAGAAAGCAGCACCGACAAAGTCATCAATGTAATGGAGAAAAGGTGATGGAAGGAACGTTGAGTAGGACTGGAATAAAAAATGTTCAAGATAATCTACAAAATGGCAAGCATAGCCAGGGCTCATAGGTTCCCATAGCTAAACCTTTCACCTGGAGGAAGTAAGTTGAGTTTCAGGAAAAGTTGTTCAGCGTGAGAACAAAACTCAGCCAGGTGGAGGAGGTAATGGTAGGTGAGGACTGGTTGGGCTGCTATTGGAGGAAGATTATTTGAATATTATTGTTTGAGTTGGTTCAACAAAATGCACAAACATTATTGAAACTAGGGTTATATTGTTTCCTTTGTAGTTTGCAACAGAGAATTAAAAATATTTGATAGTATTTCTTCTAAAGTGGCTTGTAGGATTGGGTGCCATTATGTATATGTGTAATATAAATAAATGCCATTACAGGGATTGCTGAGTCACTAAAGAGAGGAACTGGGTATATTTCAGTTTGTATCAGTGGCAGTTGAAGGGTTTTCATGATCCAGCTGGAAGCTAGAAACCTCTTAGAAAACATGCAAATAAAGTTACCATTATATGACCATTCAGCAAAGTTATATTCAAGGTTCTCTTCTTTCTTCCATGTTGCGCTTTCTCTAATACAAAAGCAAAATATTGCGGATGCTGGGAATCTGAAATAAAAACCGAAAATGCTGGAAATACTCAGCAGGTCAGGCAGCATCTGTGGAGAGAGAGACAGAGTTAACGTTCCAGGTCGATGATCTTTTGTCAGAACTAACCAGCTAGATTGAGAGGCTGGCTGGCTGCGGGAGGTGGGTAGACATGCGGCACTAGGCTGCAGAGAGGAGGGAGGGAAGGATCGGGGGGTGGTGGTGGTGGGGCTGGAGGAGCACAGGGAGCAGGAGGGGGGTTCTGGAGCTCATCGGGAGCCTGAGCGGCTGATCGGAGTAACCGGGGGGTGGGGGGGTCTGGAGCAGATCGGAGGGCCAGAGGAGTGGGAGGGGGTGGGGGATGCAGTCAGGGGCTCATCGGGGAGGATGGAGGAGCATCATCGGGGGGGGGGGGGGAGGTGGAGGCATTCGACATTGGGGGGGCTGGAGGAGCATGGAGGGGGGAGGCAGGCAGCAGGCCACATGGGGAGAATCGGAGGCCTCGTGAGGGGGTGGTCTCTGATTGCAGGGGGTGGGTTAGGCAGGAACGGTGGATCCAGGAGGTAAGTGTAAAGGCACTTACCTCCTGGATCCTGCAATCCTCGCCTTCCATTAGCTGGCGGGTTTCACGAGGCCTGCAAAACCCGACCAGCCACTGTTAAATTTGAAATGGTAGTTCAATCTGAGGCATATCAGCCTCATTATAATATTTAAATGGGCGACCCGCCTCCCGGGAGAGGGCTGACTGCTGGCCCCCGTCCCGCCTCTGTTAAAAGGGTTGTCAGGATTCAGATTTTTAACTTCCCACCTGACCCCAACCCACCTGTTTTCTTGAGTTAAAATTCTCCCTGAAGTGTCAGACAAGATAATATGGTCAAGTCACTGGAGTGGGGCTTGAACCTATGACTTTCTGACTCAGAGGCACTTGAGCCATCGCTGTCCCTTAAATGCATTTATGGTTTCACTGTAAGTAATAGAGGAATTCATCCCTCTGGAGTGCTCTGTGCAATTCTGGTCATCTAAGTTATTGCCCTTGACAGAGTACAGAGACAAGCAATCAAATTAATTGTGAGTATTCAGGAATTTAAGTTATTAAGAAAGATTAAGAAATGTGGAAAATAACAACAGAGAATGCTGGAAAAACTCAGCAGGTCAGGCAACATCCGTGGAGAGAAATTTGAGTTGACGTTTCGGGTTGAAACCCTTCTTCAAACCTGGAAAGAAAATAAAAAGATCGAAGGCAAAGCTGCGATCGAACAAAAGAAGAAAAAGAGACAATAAAAGGTATGCGAAGCCAGATGAGATGGTAATGGGCCCGTGGAGACAAAAGGCAGCTAAGATTAGGTGTGAAGTGTACTGGCAGGATAAGGACAGCTGCCAGGTGAGAGAAACAAAAGGAAAGGGGGGGGGGGGGAGAAAAAAAGGACCCAAAACAAAGGGGTGGAAAAAATTAAAAGGAAAAAAGTAATAGGGGCTGAGGTTATGATCTGAAATTATTGAACTCGATATTGAGTCCAGAAGGCTGCAAAGTGCCTAATCGGAAGATGATTTGCTGTTCCTCGAGTTTACGTTGAGCTTCCGTGGAACAATACAAGAGGCCAAGGACGGTGAGGTCCGAGTGGGAATGGAGCGGTGAATTAAAATGACAGGCGACCGGAAGCTCGGGGTCACCCTTACGGACTGAACGGAGGTGTTCTGCAAAGCGGTCACCCAATCTGCGTTTGGTCTCCCCAATGTAGAGGAGACCGCATCGTGAGCAGCGAAAACAGTATACTAGATTGCAAGAAGTACAAGTGAATTGCTATTTCACCTGGAAGGGGTGTTTGGGGCCCTGGACAGTGGGAAGGGGGGAGGTATAGGGGCAGGTGTTACATCTCCTGCGCTTGCACGGGAAGGTGCCAGGCGAAGGGGAAGGGCTGTTGGGGGTGATAGAGGAGTGGACTAGGGTGTCTTGGAGGGAGCGGTCCCTACGGAATGCTGAAAGGGGAGGGGAAGATGTGTTTGGTGGTGGGATCACTTTGGAGGTAGCGGAAATGGCGGAGGATGATCCGTTGAATGTGGAGGCTGGTGGGGTGAAAGGTGAGGACAAGGGGAACCCTATCGTGGTTCCGGGAGGGAGGGGCAGGGGTGAGGGCAGAAGTGCGGGAGATAGAACGGACACGGTCGAGGGCCGTGTCGACCACGGTAGAGGGGAATCCTCGGTTGCGGAAAAAGGAAGACATGTCGGAAGCACTGGTGTGGAAGGTGGCATCATCGGAGCAGATACGGCGGAGGCGGAGAAACTGGGAGAATGGAATAGAGTCCTTACAGGAGGCGGGGTGGGAGGAAGTGTAGTCCAGGTAGCTGTGGGATTCAGTGGGCTTGTAGTGAATATTGGTCGATAACCTATCCCCAGAGATGGAGACGGAGAAGTCGAGGAAGGGAAGAGTCAGAGATGGACCATGTGAAGGTGAGGGAAGGGTGGAAATTGGAGGCAAAGTGAATGAAATTGTCTAGTTCGGGGCGAGAGCAGGAAACGGCACCGATACAGTCATCAATGTATCGGAAAAAGAGGTGAGGGAAGGGACCTGAGTAGGACTGGAACAAAGATTGTTCCACATAGCCCACGAAAAGGCAGGCATAGCTAGGACCCATGCGGGTACCCATAGCAACACCTTTAATTTGGAGGAAATGAGTGGAGTTAAAGGAGAAGTTGTTCAATGTGAGAACAAGCTCAGCCAGGCGGAGGAGGGTGTGGTCTTGTTTCCTTTAGGTCTTAGGTTATTTAACTGAAATCTTCAAGATTTGAAGAGAAGTGACAAAATTGATCTAGGCAAATTGTTCACTGTTCAAATATCAAGGATCACAAGTTAAGAATTATGGAAGTTAGAAGGGCAGTCACATGAATCATCTTCAACCAAAAGTAAAACAGCCATGGAATAAGTTACCAGAGTAGGCCATTACAGCAGGCAATATACCTGAAACATTAACTTGTCTTTTTGCTTTGCAGATTCTGCCCACCTGCTGTATATTTCTGGTACTTTCTGTACTTATTCATGAATTATGAAGCTGCACAGTCAAATCAAAGGCATTTTACTCCATGTCAGTGAGTTTACAAAACAACAATATTTTGAAGCATCATCACAGTAATGTCAATAGTGCGTATGAGTTTTTAAAAAATTGATACCACAGTTATAACAGCCATTGGTGTGCACTGCATAATGCAGTGCAGCCGGGCTCAGAAAGGACAAGGACACTGCAATGCCACAACTGGATGGAAGGTGCATAAACTGTGACATGATTGCATACTTAGTTTCATTTATAAGATTTGGACCACAATATTTTGCAAGTCTAACTTTACAGATCTTGTAGCTTTGTTAAAATTTTGAGACCTGATAACTTAAAAAAAATATATACATCTTCTGATTCATGAATCAGGACAGTGTGCAGATTGGTTAAAAAAAAACGTTTTCCTTTTGAATAAATGTTTTTGAGCTGGCTACATTTGAGCAGTTTTGCACCTGGCTTTCCTGGGAAATTCACAGCCTCTGTACTGTTCCTGAGAGCTTTACATTTTAAATAAATGCTCTTTTTTTTGGTAAAGCTATCATAGCAACAGAAAGTATGCAGTCTTCTGCGAATGTGAATCTACATTTTGTTTTTAAAATGTAAGCTTGATCCAGAGCTGAAAGTTTGCAATAAGAAACACTGACATACAGAAAACCCAGTATGGAATAGATTTTGTTTAATAAGAAAATGTGGATACAATCGTACATAAAGGAATCTTTCCAACAGTGTCAAAAATTAACATCATAGCACTGTAATTCAAGCATGAAAGGACTGTCTTTTTGACCTGAGTACATGCAGGGCCTTGTGGGCAAGTCAGGGTATTCTCAATTTCACTGAGCCGTTTAGCACAAATATTGGATTAGTAAAGTTTTCCATATTTATACTGGTTCAGTGGTTTGCTAGCTGCGAGTCAGAGTTGTGGGTTCAAGTCCCACTTCAGAGACTTGAACACAAAATCTAGGCTGACACTCCAGTGCAGTAGAGGGAGTGCTGCACTGTCGGAGGTGCTGTTTTTTGGATGAAACTTTAAACTGAGGCCCTGTCTGCCTTCGCTGGTAGACGTAAAAGATCTCATAGCACTATTTCTTAGAAGAGCTGGGGTGTTCTCCCAGTGTCCTGGCCAATATTTATCCCCAATCAACATCACTAAAAAAAAAGATTATCTGGTCATTATCTCATTGCTATTTGTGGGACCTTGCTGTGTGGAAATTGGCTGCAGTGTTTCCTACATTACAATAGTGACTACATTTCAAAAGTACTTCATTGGCTGTAAAGCAATTTGGGGTCCTGAGGTCGTGAAAGGAGTTATTTAAATGCAAGATCTTTCAATCATTCCTTTTGGCCTTCCTAAAACTTCTTATTTTAGAGTTTATGGGCAAAAGAGCAATATCTGGAAGGGTAAGAAGGGATCACTTTATTTGGGAGGGATGGACATGAGCAAATTTCCAAAGACAGGCGAATAGGAGTAGGACAGGATGAAGAGACATCGTAGGGCAGGCAGGTATTTGGAGGCACCTACTATCTTAAAACAATAGGAAGAATATTGTCAGGCCCACAAGCCAAAGAGTGAAGTTTGCAACATACATAGAGATGGATGAAACCTGGAGTTTTTCACAGTGGTAGGACAGAATGGAGCAATGGAGGGAGGAAGTTTGCCATGGTCCTTTAGATTAGAAGTGGGAGTGGAAAAGTGAGCCAACTGGTAATCTTTCTCTTTAAGGGTTTTTTCCCCCTTTAGTGCAATCACAGGGAGACATACATTTACTCTTTGTGATTTCTTTGAGGTACAGTGTGTGGTAAACCACTGTTATCGTTCACAACCGTTCACTATTGTTACACTGTTGTTATCACTGTTTACACTGTTGTTATCACTACACAAGGTTACCTCTTGCCACGCACGCTGTTATACCTAGGCATACCTCAGCTGACTCCGCCCATGGCTCCGCCTGCTTGCCCAGGTATAAAGGTGACTGATTGGCTAGTATTCTTCCTTGTTGGAACCGATCACCCACGAGGGTGGGCTCTGTTATTTAGCCAATAAAAACCTATAGTTACTATCTTAACTCGTCGCTTTTCATGGAATGAATTGATAGGTATATCACAGTGTATTGCACTTAAATGTAAAACTAAGCAGCCAGTTAATTTGTCTCAGTGGTAGCACTCTTGCCTCCAAATCAGAAGGTTATGAGTTCAAGTCCCACTCCAGTCATTATCACATTGCTGTTTGTAGGACCTTGCTTTGTGCAAATTGGCTGCTGTGTTTGCATAACACAGACTACTTTTCAAAAGTAATCCATTGGCTGTGAAGTGCTTTGTGGCATCCTGAGGATATGAAAGGTGCTATATAGTGCACTTTTTCAGTGAGAACAACCCTACAATAATGGTGCTGAACCTCTAGTTAACCATTATAATAGACTCAGAAGCACTATAATTAACATCTGCATCTGGTAAAGCAACAGGATGACCCCGAGCTTCCGGTCGCCTGTCATTTTAATTCACCGCCCCATTCCCACTCTGACCTCACTGTACTTGGGCTCTTGCATTGTTCCACGGAAGCTCAGCGGAAGCTCGAGGAACAGCACCTCATCTTCCGATTAGGCACTTTACAGCCTTCTGGACTCAACATAGAGTTGAACAATTTCAGATCATAACCTCGGCCCCCATGACATTTTTACGCTTATTTTTTATCCACACCTTTGTTTTGACCCTTTTCCGCCCCCCCCCCTTTTTTTCTCTCCCACATGGCAGCTGTCTCCCATTCTGCCAGAACATTTCACACCTAATCTAGAGCCGTCTTTTGTCTCCACTAGTCCTATCACCATCTCGTCTCGTTTTGAATACCTCTTAATGTCTCTTCACTTCTCTTTTGTTCTCTCCCAGCCTGGCCTCTCAATCTATTTCATTTCCTGTGCCTTTCCAGTCTTGACAAAGAGTTTGACTCGAAACGTTGACTCTATTTTCTCTCCACGGATGTTGCCTGGCCTGCTGAGTTATTCCAGCATTTTCTGTTGTTATTTAGGATGCCCTCCAAAGCACTGCAGGCCCCCACTGGAGGAACACGACAGGCTAACCCTGGTACACAGGCTGGATTGTCTGGATCTTCCAAACATAGACAGATGTGGCTAGTGGGATTGCAAGCAAGTTCTCAGGAGACCACTCAGGAATCCTCCCCACCTAGTCCTTCTAATAGGACATCACTTAGAAGTAGCACACACACGAATTGCCATGAAACACTGGTGCATTATTTTTAACGTATTGCACACATGCACTCTTCATCATGAAAATCATGGTTGTGCTTGGGGAACTTTGTTGTTATAAAAAAGATAAGGTTGACTGCTTTCAGGAAAAAGCAATCAGTCTTGTGCCAAGAAATACAGAGAAGAGCCAGGAAGCTACAGCTAAAGTACAAAGTTCTAACTTTCTGTTTGCAAAAAGGGGCATATGCAAGCCTCAGGAGAAAAACATTGTTAATAAGTGCCTGTTGGGCACTGGTTGGTGTACTGCAGGGACTCACGTTTCCCCTCATCCTCTTCCTGGGGAATGCCTTCCTGCAGCTCCTCTTCAAGAATGTATCCACCTTTCAATGGCAATATTGTGTAACAACGTACAATTATTCTGCCGCTTCCACCTCTGAATCATAGTGTAAAGCACCACCAGAATTGTGCAAACATCGGAACTGTTGTTTTAAAAGCTTGGGTGGTTCACTATCTCAATGATGGAGTGAATGAAGTTTTACAGAAAAAAACTTTGAACTTCTGATTGTGACGGAAATAAAGAAGATAATCGAACAAGAACAATCTGAAATACATGAATTAATATTAGAAATAATTCCTGCACTTATCTACTTTCTTATTTAAGTACTAGAGATCCCACATCTGTATTAAAACACCATTCTCTTCCTGAAAGTGTTCAGTTAATCTTTCTTTCTTTACAAGCACAGGACAACATAGGAACAAGAGCCTGTTCCGCCATTCAATGAGATCGTGGCTGATCTGTATCCTAATTCCATTCACCTGTCTTGGCTCTATACCCCTTAATACCCTTGGCTAGCAAACATCTATTGATCTTATATTTAAAATTATGAATTGAGTTAGCATCTACTGAATTTTGTGGGAGAAAGTTCTACACTTCTACCACCCTTTGCATGTTTCCTAACTTCTCTTCTGAATGGCCTGGCTCTGATTTTAAGGTTATTTCCCCTTGACTTAGACCCACCCCACCAGCGGCAAAAGTTTCTCTCTATGCTATCAATTCCTTTCAAAATCCTAAAAATGTCAATCAAATCATCCCTTAACCTTCTATTCCAGGGAATAAATGCCTAGTTTATATAATTTCTCCTCCTAATCTAACTCTTGGAACCCTGGTAACATTCTGGTGCATCTGCAGTGCACTCCTTCCATATATCCTTTCTAAGGTGCGGTGCACAGAATGGCCTAACCCAGTGGCGGGCAAAATACGGCCCGTGGACCGCATCCGGCCCGCTAGTGGATTCCATCTGGCCCACCAAGGCCTGGCTTCGAGGCCGAAAGTCTGCCGCACCTGATCCTGCCCTACGTGACGTCAGGAGGCGGGTCATTGTCTTTGAAGCCGCAGGGGAGTCCAGCAATGGGCCTTTGAGACGGGTGGCGAAGATGCGGAGGTGGACAGAAGGCGGCCGGGATCATCAATCACACTGCACTCTAATTTTAGTCAAATCATCTAAGTTGTTTCTCATTGGGATGCCTTAATGCTTTACTTTTGTATCGCTCTAACTGAAAGAGTTGCTGCAAAAGTGGTGATGTAACTCTAAAGTTGGGTCCCATCTGATTCTGGAGTGTACGAATTGAAACTCCAGTGTGGTGTCCAGCTGAGTTTAAAAAGTGCTGAGAGATTCCGTTTACCTGGACATATTATACACTGACTGAGTAGGATTTTTTTTAATGCTTTGAGAGTTTGGGAGCTCCTGCCCACTCCAAAAACATTTCAACTTTAATTTCTTGCAGTAGAGCCATGCATATCTGTGCAACCAAGCCTGCACACTGCTCATGGCAGCACAAATGTTGACTTGTAGCCATGCATACTCCACAGTATAACCCAGATTCTCCCAGTGCAACTATCAATCCCAGACCATTAATGTAGTAAAACTGCAGTCCGGGTCTCGCTCAATGAAAGTGAACTGAATTTCAGACAAATTAACTTTGCAAAAGACTTTCTGGGAGCTTGGGACTTTTTACTTCATTGGAAACACATCAGCTATAGTTTCAGTATCATTTGTTTCCGTGACCAACCAACATGAGTGCCATTTTGACTGGTCAGTGTGATATTAATCACTGTCACTCAGAGTGTGCCGTGCATTGGACAATTTTAGAGAAAGCACCAGTTTGTACCCATATTGCAGAATGTCTTCAGGCTGCTGTGGGATACACTGGGCCATGGGCCATGGGACATGGCCCCCCCCCCTTAGGGGAGGGCCTTTTACCAACGGCAGCGCGGCCGCTAAACCGGGGGAGAGCGGGGTGGGTGCAGGCCTGTTCCCCAGCCTAGGCCCAACCCCCATTGATGGGGTGACTGATGGATGATACCTGTGAACCAGTTATTAACTACCACCTAACTCATTAATGCAAAACTGATTTGTGTTGTCTAATTAGCATTTTAATTATCTCTTTATTTATTTAACATTATTTATACTAATTGATAATTAGTAAATTAGTTAACAGATTTATTCACGAACTTAACACGCTCTGCTCGTTAGGCAGTTGGTGAGCAATTTAATTGTGCTTATTACTGTACTAATTACACAGCTATTAATTTAAAAGTCACTGAGCGTGAGACCTCCAGACCACTGCGTGACCGCACAGCTTAGCGGGGAACATTGGCATGCGGCCCTCAACAGCTCACCAAAACTTGTTAAGTGGCTCTCGAGCCCAAATAATTGCCCACCTCTGGTCTAACCCAACAAGTATATCTCGCACGTGACCATGCAGGATCCAAAAACCACCCATGCCAACTCCGAACTGCAGTGCTCCAGACAGTACAATGGACTAATGCAGTGAGGAGATTTGCCTGCAACATCAGGAACTCGGCAGCTTGTACAGGGGGAGCTGGTATCTTGCATAGCATTTTCACATTGCAATTTATGCCATAATGTACAGCTTTTCTCCCTTCCCCAAAAACTTCTGCATATCACTTTTTCATGGAGACTGCCCTTTTTTAAAAGGGGAAAAATAGGTCACAAAATTAACCAAACATTGTAAGCTAATTTTTATCCTGTTAAAACAGTATCTTAGAAAAATTACATGAATTTTAAGTAGAAATTATTAAAAATTACATGACATAGATAGAAAATATTAAAAATTATATGAATTATAGATAGAAATTAGTAAAATTATATGAAATTTAGGTCGAAATTGTTTTTAAAATATATGTATAAATATATATTATTAAAATAACATGAATTAAAAAATTACATGGATTATAGATATCAATTTTTTAATATATGAATTATAGATATAAATTATTAGAATTATATGAATTTTAGGTAGAAATTATTAAAAACATTAATTTTAGGTAGAAGTTATTTTTTAAACCACATGTAGAAATCATTAATAGGTTAAGTTATGGATATCTGAAACTTACAAAATGTGTAGAGATTCTGGCGGTGATGCTGTTGTATTTATTTCCTGCTATTTACTTCGCCATCTAGCGGCTTCGTCAGATTGTTGTCAACAAAAAACACTGTCGGAAAGGAGAGGTTTTTTACAGTTGCATGTACATTTACAGTAATAATTAAATTAAAAGTCATTAACCGGATCAAAGGTAGGTTCCTGTGTTCCTCCTGTTGTTTGCTCGCAGGGCGAGCACGTCTCCCAGGTTCCAGGGGAAACCCGGGTAAAAAGGTCACAGCGGGGAAAGGGGAATCTCCTGGAACGTCGAAGCGTTCCGTGGCGCCATGGCAACCAGAAACTCCGCAACCAACGGGATTCCCCGTTCGAACGCGTAAGCCAATCAGAAGCCGGCGTGCGGAGATGAACCCGAACGCGTTCGACCAATTGGGACAAGAGGGACATGCAAATGAGGTTTGAAAAAATCGCGGGAAATCTGAGTTTCGCGGGAGGCATTACGCGCGTAAAGTGTCTCCCTTCATTCATCGTCAGCTTCCTGGAGCCATTTTCAGAGCTTGGGGCTGTTTTAAGGACTTTTAAATCCTTCGCATCTGCCCCTCCCCGCGTTCAATATCCTGCCGTGACCAAACCCACGGCGACTAGGGTCTGTCTCCTCCTGGGATCGGGGGATATTTTTATTTTCGGGGGAGGGCAAGCGAGCAGTTTGAAAATAATTACCCGAGAGCGAGAGAGAGGAAGAGGTCCGAGCGGAGACACCGGTCCAAAGTTGGGAAATATGCGGAAAGGAAGCCAACCAGCTCCGGGGAGAGGCTCGGCTGGCGTTGGGGGTTCACCGATGGCGGAGAGAGTGACGGCGCCCGGCTTGTTTGCCGTTTTCGCCGGGAGCGGCAGTCTGCAGGAGCGGGCGGGGAAGAGCGGCGGCGCCGGCGGCCTCGGGGTCCGGGTCATGTCGCCAGCGGCAGCCGACGGCTGCTCGACTCCTCGCGGCGCGGCGAGCAGGACGGGACTGGCGCCGGCTACTCCGGGACGGACTCCGGTAACTCGGGTTCCTCGGGCCGGTGCCCTTTTTGGCTGGGCTGGATACTTTTATGTATCAGTTTTGCTAACGCGCGGGTCCAGGTGGCGATTCAGTCTATCAGCGGCTTTAATTTTCTTTCCGGCGAGGTGGTTTGAGGGGGGGTTTACACCCCCGCTTGGAGTAGGTTCCCTCCAAGGAGGCCTCTCTGTTAATGTCGGTGTCCCCCCTCCTCCGTGTCCAAGGTGCGGGGGGAATCCAGGCGCCAACTGGTGGGTGGCGGGGGTTTAACCGGCCGGCCGGGTGGTGTGGGGGAGTTGGCCGCGTGTCTCCAAAGGGCCTAGTGCCTGTGAACCGGAGCCGTGCCAGTTCAAGTGCAGGCCTTGCTTTTTTATTTCTCTCGCTGCCTTCCCCATTACCGGGTTAGCCCAGGGTTGGAGTTGTCATCAGCAGCCCGAGTCCTCCTGGCGATTCAAGCCGGGGATCTTATTCAACCCTTTCCAGGTTACACACTGATATTCTAGTGGGTTTTTTGTTGTTTCCTTTTAGGAGTTTATAGAGCAGACAAGACGTGGTGGAAAAGTACGGCAAAAATGAAAGAAATTCGGGTTATGCAGGGTCATGCAAATTTGTAATTGCAGCACTTTAACACAAAAACGCCACGTGAATTTTGTCTTGCCCCCCCCCCCCCCCCAAGCAAAACTACTTATCTTCCAGCAATGCATAAAATCAGGATTTCAAAATACAAAATTTACCAAAATATAATTAAGTATTAAATGCCCTTGCTGCTGCATAAATGTTTTGCTGCATCAATTGTTGAGAAAGACAAGTTTATGTAGCAATTGAATAATCCTTTCCTTTTAAAACGTGCTGTTTTCTTGGGGAAAGAAATGTCATTATTGCATTTCCTAGTGATTTTTTTTTTGCAAAATTATGTAATTAACCAGCTGTATACTATGTACAAACCTTCCAAGCAATGAAGTTAAATAGTTGAGGCCTAGATGGTCTGAAAAGCCTTTGGGGGTTGAACTGATTTAGGTAAAATTTAAATTAACTAGAAATTTTAATGGAATTGTAAGTTAATGCGTTTCTGTTAACTTCAAATAAGCATCTAAAATATGTATGCACTACCCCTTCAAAACTTTGCTTTGAAGCAATAAGGATCCCAAATTTGGCTTGGAAGCAAGATGCAGTTTTAACTAGGGCCAGTAACACTTTAAACCTCAATCTGATGCTTATTGCAGTTGCAAGTTTAAAATATTTATTCGCCTATCTTACTCGCAGTTGACGAGGTTAGATTAAGTGTTGGGTAATTGATTATATTTTGTACTTGTAGTATTCCTTTTGGTTAGGGTTTGTTTCTTTTCTAATGACCAGACCTCCTATCAAACTGCTTAATTCTAAGCAACTCAGATTTGTATGTTACATCGTACAATCCCTATGAATCTCTATCCAGTGCTTTTAATTAGTCTTTCAATGAGCAGTATTTTGATGAAGTAGCGCTATAGAATTTTGTCTGCAGACTGACCGTCACTTTCTTTTGGACCAAGTGCATTGAGTCCACGCATATT
Source organism: Somniosus microcephalus (assembly GCF_052327205.1). Lineage (NCBI taxonomy): Eukaryota > Metazoa > Chordata > Chondrichthyes > Squaliformes > Somniosidae > Somniosus > Somniosus microcephalus. Next base: position 267,310,068 of record NC_140991.1, read on the forward strand.
GAGGCTTTTTTTAATTAAAAAATTGGGGAGTTTATGTATCATGAGTCATGGTGTATGTACTGTCATGCAGCACTCTGATATCTATGTATATGGAGAGTTGGGTAGCACTACACATGGAGTTAGTGTTAACTTTCTGGGAGTGGGACTAATTGGATGAGCAGTGTTGTATGATTCTAAGTTGGTTGTAAGCTGAGTGGGGGAATGTTATTTATCAGGAATGACTTGTGGGGGTGGTGGGTTAGTGATATGAGAGGGTGCTATGCAGTCATCAGCTTCCTACAGTTGGAAAAGACAACACCAAAGGAGGCCAGTTGCTGCATTTCCCACATTACAATAGTGAACTCCACTTCAAAAGTACTTCATTGGCTGTAAAGCGCTTTGAGATGTCCGGTGGTTGTGAAAGGTGCTATATCAATGCAAGTCTTTCTTTCATTGTGCCTGAGCTGGTGCTGGCCCAGCTGGAGCTGTTCACTCGAACCCTGGATACTTTTATACCTGTAAAAGAAAGGATCATTTATCACATCTCAACTCTTAAAATAGAAGCATAGCAGTTTGCAGCATAGAACAAAACCATTTGGCCCATCCTATCTGTGCTAGTTCTTTGCTAGAACAATCCGGGTGTGGTATCTCCTGCGCTTGCACAGAAAAGTGCTGCGGGAAGGAGAGATTTTTTTTTTGTAGGAGAGATGGCGTTGGGGTGTTTGAAGAGTGGACCAGAGTGTCGAGGAGGGAGTGGTCCCTTCGGAGTGCTGAAAGGGGAGGTGAGGGGTAGATGTGTTTGGTGGTGCCGTCGTGGTGGAGGATGACCCATTGAACGTGGAGGCCGGTGGGATGGAAGGTGAGGACAAGAGGAACCCTAGTGTCGTTCTGGGAGAGAAGGGAAGGGGTGAGAGCAGAAGTGAAAAACTAATCCCACTGCCCTGCTCTTTCCCTGTAGCTCCATCTCTTCCTCTGCTTTAAATGTTTATCCACTCTTTCCTTAAAAGATGCAATGGTCTCTGCCTCAACTATTCCCAGTGACCAAATATTCCAAGTCCTAAATTTTAAGTTCTCAGTGTGAAGAAATTTCTCCAGAATAGGGTGGCCAAAACTGCACACAATACTCTTAAGCATTGCCTTGCACAAATTCATAGGAACATACAAATTGCTAGATGAAAAAAATTGACTTCATGACAATTTTACATTGACTACTCAACCAGAGGAAATAGTTTTTCCCTATTTTGCTCTGTCAAAACTCTCATAACTTTAAAAACCTATATTAAATCTTCATTTAGCCTCATCTGCTCCACTGGAAATAGTCCCAGTATTTCAAGTCTCTCCTCATAATTAGTTTCTCATCCCTTGTATCATTTTGGTAGAACTACAGCGTACACTTTAATGGCTTTAATGTTTTTTCCAGAATAGGGTGCGCAAAACTGCACACAGTACTCTTAAGCATTGCCTTGCACAAAGGAACATACAAATTGCTAGACGAGAAAAGACCACGGTCCGTCTAGTTCACCATCTACCATCCTGGTAGTCGCATGATACAACAAAAAACGGAGTTGTAGACAGATCGTGGCAATCAATCTCAATTAGTCTACAACAGACCCAGGGATGAGGTGAGGAAAACCTGCCAGTGATGGTAAAGCTTTGGGAACCATGGGTCGAAAGTCATCTGTTCCTCCCAAGCATGCTACACTTACCATATGTCCTGTTTCAAATTACTCCTGTACTGTATCCCTAAATATTTTCTGAAAGAAATCTATCTATATTGCATTTGAATGAATTAACAATTTCTGCTTCTACCATCTCCCTTGGGAGACTTCCATAAATTTACCTCTCTGAAATGATGTTTATGCAAATTAGTTTCAAATTTCTCCCCCTTCAAGCACGGTGCCGTGTCCTCTGGTTCTACTGTTCTGGACAAAATGAAATAGTTTGTCATAGCCTACGCTATCTAGTCTCTTTAGAATCATAACTATTTTGCTGTTGTATTCTATACCCCTATTTATACTGGCCTTTTTAAATGGATTTATCTACCTTTTGTATTTTTGCATTTGTAAGGACTTATATATTTGAACCTGTGGTTCGCTTCCTCCATATCCATTGGTGTCTTTCCTTTGAGGGCTTATTTGCAATTTTTCCTCAGAATGCGTTACCTCGCACTTCTCCATATTAGATTGCATCTGTCACCTGTTTGTCTATTCTGCTATCTTTTGTAGTCCTCCCAGCTGTTTGCCAAAGACCCCACTTTGTGTCATCAACAAATTTCACCATCGTGCTCACTATGCCCTAGTCAACATGAGCCGTCCACCTCGAGAACAAAAGTAGCTGCAGCACTTACTGTTGGGGTGCACTACTTCCAACGCTTCTCCAATCTGAGCAACACTCATAAACCCTAACTAACAACAACAGCAACTTGCATTTAACATAGTAAAACTTCTCAAGGTGCTTCACAGGAGTATTATAAGACGAGGCTGAAGCATTTGCAACCATCTTCAGCCAGAAGTGCTGAGTGGATGATCCATATCGGCCTCCTTCTGAGGTCCCCACCATCACAGAAGCCAGTCTTCAGCTACTTTTGTTCTCTGTGGTGTTAACCGTGGCTCAGTGGCAGCACTCTCACCTCAGTCAGAAGGTTGTCGGTTCAAGTCCCACTCCAGAGACTTGAGCACAAAATCTAGGCTGACACTCCAGTGCAATACTGAGGGAGCGCTGCACTGTCGGAGCTGCCGTCTTTCGGATGAGATGTTAAACCGAGCCCCTGTCTACCCCCTCGGGTGGATGTAAAAGATCCCATTGCACTATTTTGAAGAGGAGCAGCAGTGTTCACCCTGGTGAGCTAGCCAATATTTATCCCTCAACCAACATCACTGAAACACAAGATCTGGTCATTATCACATTGCTGTTTGTTGGAGCTTGCTGTGTGCAAATTGGCTGCCGTGTTTCCTACAACACAACAGTGACCAAAGGTAAAGCACTTTAGATGCTGAGGTCGTGAAAGGCACTATATAGATTCAAGTCTGTCTGTCTTGTAACATGCGCCTACACTTTTGTAGCGAGCCTTTGGGGAGACACCTTATTGAATGCCTTCTGTAAATCAACGTATATTACATCTATTGCGCTATCTTTATTTATAGTGTTATAATCAGCTCACCAAAAAAAACTTCAAACATTACTTGCCTTTACCTAATCCAGGCTGGTTATTCTTGATCATCCTGTGTATCCCTAAATGCTTAGTAATTTGATCTCAAATTATGGATTCCAAGAATTTGCTGACAACTGACTTTGGGTGGGTTTATAGTTGGTTGGTTTCTCCTTTCCTCCCTTTTGAACAGGTGTGTTATACTGGTTGTCCTCCAGTACTGGGTGCAATTTGCAAATATAAAGAGGACTGATCAATTAGTTAGAGCCTCTGCTTTTTCTGATATTCTTACTTCCACTATCATTTATCAAAACTGTCACAAAATACTTAATATTTTATTTGCCATACCGTCATCCCCCCACAACTAGATTCCCTTCATCTCTGGGGAATTCTACTCTCTTTAATTGTTCTTTTGCTTGCAATATGTTTATAAAAGCCCATATTAATTCCACTTAATATTTTCTGGCCTTTTTCATATTTGCTGCACGGTAGAATGATTTAATGTATGAATCGCAAGTATGTTTTTTTTGTTTGTACTGTTATACAGGTAAATGGGGCAGCCATTTTTGCACATAGAAAAGTTCCTCGGAGCAGTTGATCTATGTTTTGGTGAGGTTGTTTTGAAGGAAGACTGTTGACTTACTCATACTCCCCAGAAGAGACCAATCACTTAGACTGACAGAGACCTGGATCTGAATGAAAGTCAAAAGGCTTAATGAACTTCGATTACTCTCTGCCTCAGTCAGTCCTTTCTAAGTCCTTTGTATTTTCCCCAGAGAGCTGTGGAGGCTGGGTCATTAAATAGATTTAAGGTGAAGATAGGCAATTTTTTGCAAGATTAAGGTTGTGAAGGGTTATAGGGAGCAGGCGGGGAAGTGGCTTTGAGCCCAAGATCAGCCATGATCTTACTGAAGAATGACAGAGCAGGCTCGAGGGGCCAAGTGGCCTATTCCTGCTCCTATTTCTTATGTTCTTATGACTGAGGCAGCAATATTTTGTTGCTTGATTTTTAAGCTAGACTTTTACAAGAGCTGCCACGGCCCAACATACCACACGTATCCATTGGAAAAAATTCTGCATAGAGTACTAGGAGCAAAGCTTTATGTACTACTTCTGGGGCGTTCTCATTAGTCTGGCACATTGCCTCTTTGTATGTAGAAATTGAATTGCCAAAATAACCATTATTAGATGAAAATAGATTCCTTGATTAGATATTGGGGTTTGGGAAATAGATGACTTGCCCCAATGATTTTCACGTCTTTACTATGCTCCTATCTGCACCAATTTTGAGGTACTTATCCTTGTTGCAATATTCTTTGGCTATGCACTATTATCGCACCTGTGATAATTTTGAAAAAAAAAGCTATGCTGTAGCTTTGGTGCTAATGTGTGGGCCTGATTCTGTTCTAATTAAATCATTTTGCTGCTTATTTAGTGGTAGAGTGAAGACCCCACTAATGAGATTTTGCAGCCTTTCTTGTCTCTACTGTGATACTGGTATTTCTGCTTTTTTCTGGGTATGTTCATTTGACATTTTAGGCCTCAAGAAGTAGCATGTTTCCAGGTGAACTTTTCTCTCCACTCCCCTGTTGAAACTCGATATACACCCAACAAATTTTGGGCCACTCGGTTGGTTTCTGATCGGTGGAGCTTGTGTGTGCATTTAAGTATGTAAACTTGGAGTGAACCCTTCCACATGTGCATGTTTTAGACATGGCATTCTCTGACCCAGAAAACACTGCAAAGTTGAAATTAAATTGGTCGTCTTTGGGTAGCATGTATTGAGTTGACACTCCATTGTGGTTGTGGAAGGATTTGTTGCTTCATAAATACACTTTAAAATGTGACTTATTATGTAGCAACAACAATAACTTGCATTGATACAGCGCCTTTAACATAGTAAAAGTCTCGAGGCACTTCACAGGAGCGTTACCAGACACAATCTGACACCGAGCCACACAGATATTGGGACAGGTGACCAAATGCTTGATCAAAGATGTAGGTTTTAAGGAGTGACTTAAAGGAGGCGAGAGAAGTGGAGTGGTTGAGAGGGGGAATTCCAGAGCTTGGGGCCTAAGCAGGTGAAGGTACGGCTGGCAATGGTGGGGCGATGGAAATCGGATGTACGAGAGGCCAGAATTGGAGGAACACAGATCTTGGAGGGTTGTCGGGCTGGAGGAGGTTACAGAGATGAGATGAGATGGGGTGAGACCATTAAGGAATTTGAACATGATCTCTGGGTATTTGATGTAAAAGAACTGAATGCATTCGTATACAGCGTTGGTATTCCTGAAATCTGTTACTTGGATAGGTATTTTGATAGCTATATTTACAATGTTACCTCTGAATTAACTGGAGGATAATAGACACCACTGTGCATTTGACTGGGTAGTGTGGCTATTGCATTAAATAATCTATATGCTGCCAGGGAAATTGAGGAGGGGGCAGGTATGTGAAAGCACAGCTTCCCTTTAAAGGAACTGTCCGTCCTTCATACTGCCTGGGAGCAGTGATGAGAGAAATTAAGGTTTAGATTATATTGTTAGATACCGAGGCAGCTGAAGATATTTTTAACTGCTCGATAGGATCATTCCTTTGATGTTTTATGTGCTTATGCCAATATTTTGGAGTGAGATCAATTCTAGATGGCTACACAGTGTCCTCTTTAAGACAAAAGCTGCATGTTTGTGGAAAGAGTTGTCCTTTTTTAGATAGGCTGCATTCTTGAGGTTAAAACTATCTGGTCACTCTTAGTTCCTTTTACTTCCATTAACCTACGTCTTAAGTTTCTGTTCTGAAACCAAATTGTGACCTTTTATGAAGGCTAATTTTGTGGCCTTGCTACAGACCAACTTTTAACAAAAATCTGATTTGCTCCCCTGATTAGTACACCAGCTCAGAAGACACAACATTTTCAGTTTCTGAGGGGTATCCCTTTCCTGAAGAAACACATTTGTCCAGTTGACTAGGTGGTGATGCTCACTGAAGGATTGGATACTGATGTTGGCTCGATATGTGAGGGTCTCCACCCATTCTATAATGTCAGATGCTGAGCATTAGCAGGCCTTTTCACCTGAGTATCTTCAAGTCCCCTTTTGTGTGTACCTCTTGCATTCATAAGTTTGAAACGATTTACACATTTGTACCGTTACTGCTTCTTTAGTTGGTCAGTAACTTGGATAATTTGGCTATTAACTACAGTGAACTTACAAGTCCTGGCAAATATTGCACAACAGTAGCAGCTTCTTTCATTCATGATTTTTTTACATAAAATCTACAGCACAGAAACAGACCATTCAGTCCAACTGGTCCATGTTAGTGTTTGTGCTCCACTCTGGCCTCCCCCAACTCTAATGACCTTTTCTCACTCTGCCCCCATATCCTTCCATTCCCTTTCCCATGATGTATGCATCAAACCTCCCCTTAAATGCATAAGTATTCTCTGCTTCACCCACTCCATGTGGCGGAGAGTTCTACATTCTAGCCACTGTAAAGACTGTCCTCCTAAATTCTTTAATCCATCTGTTGGTGGCTATCTTGTATTTATGTCCCCGTGTTCTGGACTCTCCCACGAATGAAAATCGTTTCTTCACCGCCACCCTTTTGAATCCCCTTCATAATTTTAAAGAACTCTCTCTCGGGTGTCCTTTTAGTCTCTCAAAGAAAAGAACCCCAACCTGCTCAATCTTTCCTGATAGTTACATCCTCTCAATTCTGGTAATATCCTTGTAAATCTTTTCTGCACTTTCTCCAGTGCTTTATATCCTTCTTGTAGTAGGGAGACCAGAACTGCACACACTACTCTCGAGCAATGTACCCCTATTTTTTTTTTGGCCCTGTGTGGCCCCTTTAAGGGGCTGCGCGGGCCATTGAAAATGCTGCGCATGTGCGGTTTTTGTGTTGAAAAGCTGTCTGGGGGGGTTTCCCTGGAGAGCTGCCCAGCTTACAGGGAACATTGTGCTCAAGTGTGGGCTAACCAAGGTTCTATATAAATTTAATGTTACCTCCCTGCCTTTGTATTCTATTCTTCTAGAAATGCACCCCTATATTTTGCACTCTTTATGGTCTTAGCAACTTGTGTTGCTACTTTTACTGATGTATGGATCTGTCTACCCCATTTAGTTTCTTACCTTCCAATGAATTAAGTGGCTTCCTTATTCCTCCTACCAAAATGAACCACCTTTTAGACGTTGCCGTAGAAACCTTTTTACGTCTTCATGTATTTTGGTGCAGTCCTCGGCATTATTAGCTACACCTTCAATTGGTATCCTCTGCAAATTCTGGCATCCTACCTCTAATTTCTGAGTCTAGGCCATTTGTCTATATGGTAAACAACAGTGATCCCAGTACGGATCCCTGCGGACAACCACTTTCTGCCAGTCCGAAAAACTTCCCTTAACTCGAGCCCTCTGTTTTCTGTTTTGTATCGATCTTTTTCGTTTTCTACCTGACCCTTTGTCATGAGTCTCTTATGTGGCATCTTATCAAAGGCCTTCTGAAAGTCCAAGAATATCACATCCACGGAATTGCCTTTGCCGACTTTTTGTTAGTTCGAAGAATTCAATGAAGTTTGTTAACCATGTCCTAGAAATCCAAAATAACAACAGAAAATGCTGGAAAAACTCAGCAGGTCAGGCAACATCCGTGGAGAGAAATTTGAGTTGACGTTTCGGGTCGAACCCTTCTTCAAAACTGAAAAGAAAATAGATCGAAGGTAGGGCTGCGATCGGACAAAAGAAGTTGAAGAGACAATAAAAGGTGTTCGAAGCCAGACGAGATGGTAATAGGCTGAGATTAGGTGTGAAGTGTACTGGCAGGGCAAGAGATCGCTGCCAGGTGGAAGAGTGAAACAAAAGGAAAGGGGGGAAAGGGGGGGAGGGGGGGGGGGGGAAAAAGGAGTGGAAAAATTAATGGGGGCCGAGGTTATGATCTGAAATTGTTGAACTCGATATTGAGTCCAGAAGGCTGCAAAGTGCCTAATTGGAAGATGAGGTGCTGTTCCTCGAGTTTACATTGAGCTTCCGTGGAACAATACAAGAGGCCAAGGACGGTGAGGTCCGAGTGGGAATGGAGCGATGAATTAAAATTCATGCTGACTTTTTAAAATTATAACTTGCTTCTTGGCTCCATTGTACTTTTGTTCTATATCTGTTGAAAAATTCATGCTTTTCATTCATTGTTGACATTAGCTGGTCTGTGAGGAATTTAGTGTATGTGTAAACCCACTTTAATAAGAACCTAAGCTACATACCCAGGCTTGTTTTGTATTGGTGGTGAGTTCCTCTATGGGAAGGTGTAGTAAGCTGAGCAGGTTCTCTTGATGAAGCCAAATCCCAGGTGCTGTTGCTGTAATCCTCGGAGAGGAAAGGTTTGGAACCCATTGTCTAATGGCACATATTGGAATTGTGCTGAAGTATTGAAAGGCTGTCTGCTTTCCTGAATATTAGTAGTGTTATGGTTGGGGGAAGGGAGTGGTTTGTCCATTCAGTTCCTTTTCTCTTTATAGTTATATTTGAAGCTGGGGCATGCTCTGAAATGACCATGCTCTTACTTAATTCTTTTTAATTCATTCATGGGATGTGGGCGTTGCTGGCAAGGTCAGCATTTATTGCCCATACCTAATTGCCCTTGAGAAGGTGGTGGTGAGCCGCCGCTGCAGTCCTTGCGGTGAAGGTACTCCCATAGTGCTGTTAGGGAGGGAGATCCAGGATTTTGACCCAGCGACGATGAAGGAACGGCGATATACTTCCAAGCCATGATGGTGTGAGACTTGGAGGTGGTGGTGTTCCCATGCACCTGCTGACCTTGTCCTTCTAGGTGGTCGAGGTCATGGGTTTGGGAGGTGCTGCCGAAGGAGCCTTGGCAAGTTGCTGCAGTGCATCTTGTAGATGGTACATGCTGCAGCCACGATACACCGGTGGTGGAGGGAGTGAATGTTTAAGGTGGTGGATGGGGTGCCAGTCAAGCGGGCTGCTTTGTCCTGGATGGTGTCTAGCTTCTTGTGTTGTTGCAGCTGCACTCATCTAGGCAAGATGGTGGAAAGGCGGTGAGACACTTGTCGCAGAATACCTAGCCGCTGACCTGCTCTTGTTGCTACAGTATTCATGTGGCTGGTCCAGTTAAGTTTCTGGTCAATGGTGACCCCCAGGATGTTGATGGTGGGGGATTTGGCGATGGTAATGCTGTTGAATGTCAAGGGGCGGTGGTTAGATTCTCGCTTGTTGGAGATAGTCATTGCCTGGCACTTCTGTGGCGCGAATGTTACCAGCCACTTATCAGCCCAAGCCTGAATGTTGTCCAGGTCTTGTTGCATGCAGGCATGGACTGCTTCATTATCTGAGGAGTTGTGAATGGCACTGAACACTCTGCAGTCATCAGCGTACATTTCCATTTCTGACCTAATGTTGGAGGGAAGGTCATTGATGAAGCAGCTGAAGATGGTTGGGCTTAAGACACTGTCCTGTGGAACTCCTGCAGCGATTGAACTGGGGCTGTGCTGGTTGACCTCCAACCACAGCAACCATCTTCATTTGTGCTAGGTATGACTCCAGCCAATGGAGCGTTTCCCCCCGATTCCCATTGACTTCAGTTTTACTGGGGCTCCTTGATGCCACACTTGGTCAACTGCTGCCTTGATGTCAAGGGCAGTCACTCTCGCCTCATCTCTGGAATTCAGCTCCTTTATCCATGTTTGGACCAAAGCTGTAATGAGGTTGGGAGCCAAGTGGTCTTGGCGGAACCCAAACTGGGCATCAGTAAGCAGGTTATTGGTGAGTAAGTGCCGCTTGATAGTGTCGATGATGCCTTCCATCACTGCTGATGATGATTGAGAGTAGACTGATGGGGTGGTAATTGGCTGGATTGGATTTGTCCTGCTTTTTGTGGACAGGACACACCTGGGCAGTTTTCCACATTGTCAGATAGATGTCAGTGTTGTAGCTGTACTGGAACAACTTGGCTAGAGGCGTGGCTAGTTCTGGAGCACAAGTCTTCGCGATAGCTGGGATGTTGTTGGGGCCCATAGCCTTTGCTGTATCCAGTGCACTCAGCCATTTCTTGATATCAGGTGGAGTGAATCAAATTGACTGAAGACTGGCTTCAGTGATGTTGGGGACCTCCTGGAGTAGGCTGATATGGATCATCCACTCGGCACTTCTGGCTGAAGATGGTTGCAAACACTTCAGCCTTGTCTTTTGCACTCACATGCTGGGATCCACCATCATTGAGGACGGGGATATTCATGGAGCCTCCTCCTCCTGTTAGTTGTTTAATGGTCCACCACCATTCACAACTGGATGTGGCAGGACTGCAGAGCTTTGATCTGATCTGTTGATTGTGGGATCGCTTAGCCTTGTCCACAGCATGGTGCTTCTACTTTTTAGCATACATGTAGTCCTGTATTGCAGCTTCCCCAGGTTGGCATCTCATTTTTAGGCAGGCCTGGTGCTGCTCCTGGTATGCTCTTCTACATTCTTTATTGAACCAGGGTTGGTCCCCCTGGCTTGATGGTAATGGTAGAGTGAGAGATATGCCAGGCCATGAGGTTGCAGATTGTGGTGGAATACAATTCTGCTGCTGCTGATGGCCCACAGCACCTCATGGGTGCCCAGTTTTGAGCTGCTAGATCTGTTCTGAATCTATCCCATTTAGCACGGTGGTAGTGCCACACAACAGAATGGAGGGTGTCCTCAGTGTGAAGATGGGACTTCGTCTCCACAATGACTATGGTGGTCACTGCTACCAATACTGTCATGGACAGATGTATCTGCGACAGGTAGATTGGTGAAGATGAGGTCAAGTAGGTGTTTTCCCTCGTGTTGGTTCTCTCACCACCTGTCGCAGGACCAGACTGGCAGCTATGTCCTTCAGGACTTGGCCAGTCTTGGTGCTACCGAGCCACTCTTGGTGATGGACATTGAAGTCCCCCACCCAGAGAACATTCTGTGCCCTTGCTACTCTCAGTGCTTCTTTCAAGTGGTGTTCAACATGGAGGAGTACTGATTCATCAGCTGAGGGAGGGCAGTAGGTGGTAATCAGCAGGAGGTTTCCTTGCCTATGCGTGACCTGAAGCCATGCGACAGCAAGGGGTCCGGAGTCAATGTTGAGGACTCCCAGGGCCATCCCTGCTGGTGGGACAGGACATACCCAGGGATGGTGATGGAGGAGTTTGGGACATTGGCTGAAAGGTCTGATTCTGTGAGTATGACTGTCAGGCTGTTGCTTGACTAGTCTGTGGGACAACTCTCCCAATTTTGGCACCAAGTCCCCAGATGGTGAGGAGGACACCTGGGCTGGGTGTGCCGTGTCCGTAGCTGGTGGCGAGGTTGATGCCAGGTGAACCATCCGGTTTTGTTATTGTTTCGTAGTGGTTTGTTACAACTGAGTGGCTTGCTGGGCCATTTCAGAGGGCAGTTAAGAGTCGACCACATTGCTGTGGGTAAGGATGGCAGATTTCTTTTCCTAAAGGACATTAGTGAACCAGATGGGTTCTTATGACAATCCGAAAGTTTCATGTTTACCATTGCTGATGCTAGCTTTTTATTCCAGATTTATTTAACTAACTGAATTTAAATTCACCAGCTGCCGTGGTGGGATTTGATCTCTCATCTCAGGATCATTAGTCCAGGTCTCTGGATTATTAGCCCAGTAACATTACCACTATGCTACCGTTCTGCTTTGTCCTTGGAGTGTTGCTTCCCAGACCTGTGTTCATCTCGCCCACAGTTTACTGTTCGAATCAGGTTTCCATCCCCCTCTCAGCACTGAAGTGGCTCTAACCAAAGTCATGAATAGCATTCTCTCTGACTGACCATGGTGGATTATCTCTCCTCACCCTGCTTGATGTCCACACCATTCTCTTCCAATGTCTCTTCCCCGTTGTTCAGCTTGGTGGAACTGCCTGCTTAGTTCTACTCTGACCTATCTGATTGTAGCCAGAGCATCTCCAGCAATAGTTTCTCTTCCTGTCCCTACACCGCTACTTCTGGAATCCTCCAAGGATCTATCCTTGACCCGCCTTGTCTTCCTCAAGTACCTGTTGCCCCTTGTCGACATTATCTGCAGACATGGAGTCAGCTTTCATATGTAGGCTAATAACACCGAGCACTGCATCGCCACCTCTTTCGGACCCCTTCGCTGTCAGGTTGCTTGTCCAACTTCTAGTCTTGAATGAGCCACAATTTTCTTCAGCTAAACAATGGGAAGACTGAAGCTATTGTCTTTGGCCCCCTTCACAAACTTAAAACCTTGCCACTGATTGCATCCCTGTCCCTGGCCACTTTCACGGGCTGAACCAGACCATTTGCAGCCTTGGTGTGCTATTTTAAATGCAGCCTCATCCTCTGCACCCTAAAGATCGCCTACTTCCACATTGCCTGTTTGAGTTCCACATTCAAGATTTAGGACAGCATTAGAATCTTTCAATGAGATTGCTGCTTGTAATCGCTCCTTGGTGTCCATTTCTCCTACATAGTTTGCAGGAAATAAACTCCGAGCAAGCTTCTAGTCACCCTTCTGGGGTTTGCCACCCATTTGTTTCTCTTTAGCCCTCAGTGAAGTGCTATGGGACATGTTCTACATTAAAGGTGCTATATAAATGCAAGGTGGTGTTTCTTCCCCATTTCCTCTGGACCCTTCCCCCCCCCCCCCCCCCCCGCCCCCTCCGGGGATGCAGTGTAAGCTTCAGTACTCTGATTTCCAAAGGAGTGTTTAAGTGTCTGGTGTTAGCTGTTCCTGATAACGCTTTTGAAACAACAGTAAAAGTTGGTTAAGACACTTGTTGATTCTGCGTGAGCTGGCTTCCCCACAGCTGCCATCTTCTCCGGCCCCCCTTAATTGTTCAGTTTGTGACAGTAACTGGCTGCACTAAAATTGCTAGCCTGTTACTCCTCACTGTTTTGGCAAGCAATTGTTGGAAAGTAAAATTAGTGTAATGCACATTCTATTTTAGGGCATCCGTTCCCTATCTCTAAATGCAGTGTACACAGACTGTGTGGGATCCTTGTGTGGATCTAACAGTGGGCTGAATGCAAGATGATGGTGTCATGACAATTGATGCTAGTCTCTGAGCAAAGTCATTTTATAATCATGTTTATTTCCTGCAAACTATGTAGGAGAAATGGACACCCAGGAGCGATTACAAGCGGCAATCTCATTGAGAGATTCTAATGCTGTCCTAAATCTTGAATGTGGAACTCAAAACAGTTTGCAATTGTCAACTAATCTCTATTCAAATAGCTGTCTTGGAATCAGTCAAGTGCCTTTAACAAGTTATGCTGTCTATTTTATGGGATGACTTTTAGTTTTCTGTGTCAGCAGTGGATTCAGGCTGTTTGTGTTCCATGTTTGCTTTTGCTATTTGATCACATTGTAGGATTAATGATTGTGCTGTCAGTACTGCATGCACTGGCATTGTGAAATTTTATGGCCCATGTGTGTATTATAAAACCTCTTTGCTCGTGGAGTGGAGTGGAGTTCTCTCCTCTGAATCCGAATGTTGTGGATTCAAGTACAGAGAATTGAGTACAAAATTAAGGCTTGCGTCGGAGGGGCGGTCTTTCGGATGAGACATTCAACTGAGGCCCTATCTGCCCCCTTCTATGGCACTATTTTGAAGAAGAGCAGGGGAGTTCTTCACGGTGTCCTGGCCAATATTTATTCCTCAACCAACTTTGGGACATCTGCGTGTGTCTCACCAAGGCTGCTCTGGATCACCCAAAACATGCGCACTTTCTTTTCTTCCTCTTGGTTGCCACTCGCCCCTCCTGGCCGAGAGGGCAAGCTGGAAACCTATTTACAAGGCTCTGTTGTTGTCGATTATAGAAAAGAGAATCAAGAGGCTGTCTGAAGGCCAAAAGTTTGAGATCTATCTTAATGGTAAAATGAATAACTTCATTGTCTGCCAAGTGGGAAAACTACTTTGCTCTGAGATGTTCCAGCATGCTTGGGATAGAAGTGCTGTTAGTTTTCCCTAGGCCCCTTGAGCCTGCTCCGCCATTCAATAAAATCATGGCTGATCATCGACCTCAACTCTTATTTTCTTGCCCGGTCCCCAAATCCCTTGATTCCCCTAGAGTCCAAAAATCTAGTCATCTCGGCCTTGAATGTACTCAGTAATCCAGCATCCACAGCCCTTTGGGCTAGAGAATTCCAAAGATTCAGAACCCTCTGAGTGAAGAAATTCCTCCTCACCTCAGTCTTAAATGGCCGACCCCTTATCCTGAGACTATGCTCCCTAGTTCTAGACTCTCCAGCCAGGGGAAAACAACCTCTCGGCATCTACCCTGCCAATCCGCTTCAGGATCTTGGATGTTTCAATGAGATCACCTCTCATTCTTCTAAACTCCAGAGTATAGGCTCAATCTCTCCTCATAGGAATCAATCTAGTGAACCTTCGTTGCACCACCTGTAAGGCAAGAATATCCTTCGTTAGATAAGGAGACCAAAACTGTGCACAGTACTCCAGGTGTGGTCTCACCATGGCCCTGTACAATTGTAGCAAGACGTTCCTACTCTTGTACTCCAACCCCCTTGCAATAAAGGCCAACATGCCATTTGCCTTCCTAATTGCTTGCTGTACCTGCAGGCTAACTACGAGGACACGTAAATCTCTCTGAATACCAACATTTAATTGTTTCTCACCATTTAAAAAATATTCTGTTTTTCTATTCTCCCTACCAAAGTGAATAAATAACCTCCTGTCTGAAAAATGGAGCAGTCAGTAATAGGATATCAATTGTATAGATTTTATTTTTGATGCACCTTTTAGAGTGAGCAAAGTATTTTAAATACTTTTTTTTTAAGTAAATGGGATCTCTAGTTCCCCTGCTTCAACTGTTGAGTTGGTGGTGAAATAGAGCTCTGCAGCAAAGAAGCACTTTCATCAAGGTCTCTGGGTTCTGAAAATTTTGTGGACTTTTCAAATTAATTTTGAAACGATTTGAAATATTGCTAGCAGATCCCTGTGGTGTTGCTTAGGATGAGTCAGAGGATATGCTAAAGTGTGATGGGAAGTAAGTGTGGTGCACACAGGAAGTGTCTGCTGCTACTGTAAAATCTTTAATATATTCCAGCTGCAGCTCGAGCATTTATTGCTGATTATCTGTTCTATTACTTTTGCTTCTGTATAAGTCGTGTGAAGAAATTCAACTTCTAGTTTTAGCCTGAATAATAGTCTGACCATATGATTTTCACCTTTCGAAGTAGGCAAGTGTGTCTGATGAGTAGCTCGTGCAGCTTTGGATGAAATATTGCATTTAAAAGGTTTTAAATCCTGTGGCGTGCTAATGTTTGTTTGCGCACTTGTGCGTTGTAAGTTCCTGATTGTGGAAAACCAGGATCTGCATACGGAAACTGCACTGTGCTCTGAACACTAACTAGAGCCTGAATTGTAACTGTGCCTGTTCTTGGAATTAAATTATTTTCCATATGTTCAAAGAGGTAGGTTTTAAGGAGTATCGTGAAGGAGGAGAGAGGGAGGTAGAAATGACGAGAGGTTTAGGGAGGGAATTCCAGAGCTTAGGGCCGAGCCAGCTGAAGGAACTGCCACCAATGGTGGAGCGATGAAAATCGGGCATATGCAAGAGGCCAGAATTGGAGGAACGCAGAGTTCTTGGCGGGTTGTAGGGCTGGAGAAGGTTACAAAGATAGCGAGGGGCGAGGTCACGAAGAGATGAAAACTGGATAGGAAATTATTACTGTTTATACTACACGTGTACACGTTGCTTTAAGTCCCCTGCCTATCATACGTTATATATTTGACAAATATTGAATGCTCCATTAAGATGTTTATTCAACTTTTTTAAAGAAACTGAGTTGGATGTCACGGGTATATACAGATAGAATGTGGCTTTTCTACAAATTAATTTCTGGAAATGCAGTTTACTGGCAAGTAAGCTGTCTTGCCATTTGGAAAAGGAAACCAATGAGAAAGACATTGAGATGATTTATTAATGAGATGTTATGTAGTGGCTCATGAAAACACATGTATCGTTAGAGCTGTCCCTGGCTTCAGGTTGTTACTTCCGCCTGGAAGAAAAGGTCTTTTATTGAAGAACAAGGTCAGGCTCACTAAGTGAGAAATTGATCTTCGCTCTGTCTGTTTGTCTCACTCGTTCGCCCTTGATGTCTTTTTCTTCCCATTTCCAAACTGGCATTTGAAGCTTTTTGGGGGAAGTTCTAGTTACTTAAGTATTTAGTGTGTACTTTTTTTGCAACCTCATAACAATCAAATGTTAGAAAAATCTGCTTGTTTAATATGGGCCATAGTACCTGATCCCAGAGGCTTCTGCTAGAAAAGTGTAGTACCTTGTGCTTTAATCAGTTATTATTATTCCAAAATTGAACTTGCAGATTAAGATGTTTATAGTTAATGCAGTTGAACCAGTTGTAACAAATCTGGGCTTGGCTGAATCTTCATTGTCAGTGAAGGAGTATAAAGTTGAAATTACTTGCTCAGTTCCCATGAGTTTGCAACACAATAACCAGGTTGGATTGTAGGTCAGTTTAGAATGCATGTACAAATTGGAATTTTCAGTGCACTCAAAGAACCTGCAGTTGTGACTCTATCTCCGTTCATGCTCATTGGCTTATTGTTTGGACTCTTAAATTCTAATAAATGGTACTATCCATTAACCCAATTGCTAACTGTTGACACTGTTAAGTTTTACGTGGCAGGAAAAATTCTGGCAAAGTACAACTGTGTGGTAACGTGTTGAGTTGGGAATATTGAATTTGAGAACCCATTGCCATTCAGCTTAAGTTTTATCCTCCTGCTTCTAGGAACTAACTCAGTGAAAGCCAACATTGGAAAGTCTTGTTTAAGCTTCACTTTATGCTCCTATTTAAAGTCATTTTTCATCTTTTGCTCTACTGCCCCATGTTTATCTTGTGTTTCATATTTATTCTACAACTGAAGCAGCAGGCAACCTGTGACAAGACCGTTGATTCAAATGCTTGGTGGCAGATTAAGGGTCAACTCATCCTGCTTATTTTTTAATCTCTCCTTTGCATGTGCCCCCGACTCAATACTTTGCTTTCCTACTGGTCTGGTGCACTGAGTTAATAAACCTGTATCAAGCTGCCTTATTGCATGTGTTACCTTGAAAGAGAATTGATGTGAAATGAGTTGATTAGAAAGATCACGGTTTATTTTTCATTGCACAGGCAAAGAGGAGACTGGAGTTGGAAGAAAGTGATCATCAGTACCTGGCTGCTGATGTATGTACTCCAAAAGGAAAAGGAAGGGGTACAATGAGAAGCCCAAGTAGTCCAAAAAGTAAGTGTGATCTGATGTACCTTGAGTATTCATACTGGGACTAACTGGATAGAGTGCAACTCTCGGTCACGTTGAAGTTGGAGCCCACTTCTGGTCTGGTTGTAGAGTTTCCAGTGGCTGCAGGAACTATCTCAAATTGTTGAAGAAAAAGTGGATGAGATACAGTAATAAATTGACTAGCTGGCCTTGCAATTGCTATAAACCTGATTTCACCTGTGAAGCGGGCTCTGGCAGACTTCCTGTTTTCCTCATTTTACACCCCTCCCCCCTGCTTGCCCCTCCATTGTTCCTAATGTTTTCCCGTCAAACACATTTCAGCCTTCATCTCATGTTTGGTTTTGTGCAAGTATTTTCTTCAGGCAACGATACGAATGAAAAAGCTACCAAAGCTGATTTAAGTGATTTGAGTTTGGAATAATAGCATTAGGTTAACGAGTTCAAATCCAAACAGTCATTATTATGAGCTTGCCTGCTCTCATGGAGTTTCTTGAATTTTTTTGTTATAGAAAATCACTATTGCTTTGGCCAGGGTTCAAGATTAATTTTTAATCTTCGGCAGTGACTCCCAACAAATTATTTACTGCATCCAAATTGCTTTTATTTTTACAAGCTGAAAATATGATGTTGATTTGGTTAAATACAGCTAAGTTTTTTTTCAAACCTTTTTATCTTGCTGAAAATTGTACTTGAATATTCAGGGGTAGCGAGGTGGGTTAAGTATAGGTTGGAACTCTGCAACTTCTCATCCATCCAGTTGTGTAGTTGGAATACCATCATTTAATCTCTGGAAACTAGATAACATCTAGGTTTGGTTTGAAAGGTTCCCCATTGATAGAAATTGGAAGTCTCGATCCTGTTCTCAAATGATTTTTCAATGATTGGGCAGTCCTAGTCCAAAATAGGTTCCACAGGGATATTTTTCAACAATTCTTTCATGGGATGTGGGCATCGCTGGCAAAGCCAGCATTTATTGCCCTTGAGAAGGTGGTGATGAGCCACTGCTGGTCGCTGTTTACATAAACGATTTGAAGATAGGTAAGTAAATGAGGAAGAAAGGAATAGAAGGATATGCAGATGTGTTAGCTAAAGTAGGTTGGGAGGAGGCTCCTATGGAGCATAAACACTGCCAGAGACCAGTTTGGCCAAATGGCCTGTTTCTGTGCTGTAAATTCTATGTAAAACTGGATTAATTAGGATGAGTGATGATGAGACAGAAAATTTGCTTTGCACCGTCCCACAAACTGCAAATTAGATGAATGAACCAGTTAACCTGTTTTTGGTGGTCAAGAGATGATTGTTGGCCAGGATGACAGGAGAACTTGCCTCTCTTAGAATCATGTAGGGGATTTTTTTAGGTCTACCTGAACAAGCAAATGGTGCCTTTGTTTACCATCTCCTCTGAAAGACAAAGTACGTCAGCAGGATATCCTCTTCAGTGGAAAGGGTTAATGCCTGTGGAACTTTGCACTGTACTTGTGTTACACTGTCAACATCAAGACCTCCCACGTCCACTGTATCGGTGTTTTATTTCCAGAACCAACCTCCTTCATCCAAAATTTCCATGGCTTTTAAGAAACATTGACTTGCTAAAGGAGGAAAACTTGGCATAATTTGCTGTGTGAAATATTTTCACTGCATCTGCGATGAGCAAAATGCAATTGAAAATGGCATAGCTTGTAGGAGTGATCTGAATGAATTATCATAATCACAGTTGGTTCTGACACCAGCAATCTGTCTTATCAAATGTATGGGTTGAGTGCCTATTGGCTGACCTTATTTCACAGATGGCGTGACAGTGCACTGACAGTTCTGGTAGGTGCACTGTGATGTCTTCCTCGTTATGATTAGGTAGAACTAGCTGCATTGGAGAATAATTCCCTAATTATAAAATGAAATGTTAAAAATTGCACATTGGAGTGAGTGCATTAATTTTTGTTTCCCATAATGCTCTGTAATCCGTGACTTCCCCATTCTCCCCCCCCCCCACCGCCCACTCTTGACTTCCACTGTACCCCTTCCTACGATGTGATGCCGCTACCACCGTGCTAAATGGGATAGATTCAGAACAGATCTAGCAGCTCAAAACTGGGTATCCATGAGGCGCTGTGGGCCATCAGCCGCAGCAGAATTGTATTCCCCCACGATTTGTAACCTCATGGTCCGGCATACCCCTTGCCCTACCCTTGCCATCAAGCGAGGGGATCAACCCTGGTTTAATGAAGAGTGCAGAAGAGCATGCCAGGAGCAGCACCAGGCACACCTAAAAATGAGGTGCCAACCTGGGAAAGCTGCAACACAGGACTATATGCATGCTAAACAATGGAAGCAGCATGCTGTGGACAGAGTTAAGCGATCCCACAACCAACACTTGTTTAGCTCAAATCCCTGCAGTCCTGCCACATCCAGTCGTGAATGGTGATGACAATTAAACAACTAATGGGAAGAGGAGACTCCATGAATATCCCCATCCTCAATGACGACGGAGCCCAGCACGTGAGTGCAAAAGACAAAGCTGAAACATTTGCAACCATCGTCAGCCAGAAGTGCTGAGTGGATGATCCATCTCGCTCTCTTCCTGAGGCCCCCACCATCACAGAAGCCAGTCTTCAGCCAATTCGATTTGCTCCACGTGATATCAAGAAATGGCTGACCAAACTGGATACAGCAAAGACTATGAGCACCGACTACATCCCGGCTGTCGTGCTGAAGACTTGTGCTCCAGAGCTAGCCATGCCTCGAGCCAAGCTGTTCCAATACAGCTACAACACTGGTATCTACCCGACAATGTGGAAAATTGCCCAGGAATGTCCTGTCCACAAAAAGCAGGACAAATCCAATCTGACCAATTACCACCCCATCGGTCGACTCTCCATCAGCAAAATTATGGAAGTTGTTGTTGACAGTTCTATCAAGCGGCACTTACTCACCAATAACCTGCTCACCGATGCTCAGTTTGGGTTCCGCCAGGACCACTCTGCTCCAGACCTCATTCCAGCCTTAGTCCAAAATGGACAGAAGAGCTGAATTCCAGAGGTGGGGTGAGAGTTGACATCAAGGCAGCATTTGACTGAGTGTAGCATCAAGGAGTCCAAGTAAAATTGAAGCCAATGGAGGTTGGGGTGGGGGAAGTGCTCCACTGGCTGCAGTCATAGCTAGCACAAAAGAAAATGGTTGTGGTTGTTGGAGACCAATCATCTCAGCCCCAGGACATCGGTGCAGGAGTTCCTCAGGGCAGTGTCCTAGGCCCAGGCATCTTCAGTTGCTTCATCAATGACATCCCCACTTTTGACCTTATGGTGGAGGGAATGATTGCAGAGTGTTCAGTTCCATTTGCAACTCCTCAGATAATGAAACTGACCATGCCCAAATGCTGCAGGACCTGGCCAACATTCAGGCTTGGGTTGATAAGTGGCAAGTAACATTTATGCCACTTAAATGCCAGGCAATAAGTGCCAGGCAATGACTATCTCCAACAAGCGAGAGTCTGACCACCTACTTTTGACATTCATAGGAACAGGAGTTGGCTATTCAGCCCCTCGAGCCTGTTCTGCCATTCAATGAGATCATGCTGATGTGCGACCTTACTCCATATACTGGCCTTTAGCCCATATCCCTTAATACCATTGGTTAACAGAAAGTTATCAATCTCCGATTTAAAATTAGCAATTGACCTAGCATCAATTGCCATTTGCAGAAGAGAGTTCCAAACTTGATGTGTGGAAGTGTTTCCTAATTTCACTCCTGAAAGGTCTGGCTCTAATATTTAGACTATGCCCCCTGGTCCTAGAATCTCCAACCAGTGGAAATAGTTTCTTACTATCTACCCTATCTGTTCTGATTAATATCTTGAAATATTTCAGATCACCCCTTCGCCGTCTAAATTCTAGGGAGCACAGCACTAATTTGTGCAATTTCTCCTCATAACTTGAAGTCTGGGTATCACGCTAGTAAACCTACATTGCACTCCCTCCAAGGCCAATATATCCTTCCTAAGGTGTGGTGCCCAGAACGGCTCACTACTCCAGGTGTGGTCTAACCAGGGTTTTGTGTAGCTGCAGCTTAACGTCTACCCCCTTGTACTCTAGTCCTCCAGATATAAAGGCCAGCATCCCATTAGCCTTTTTGATTATTTTCTGTACCTGTTTGAAGTAAGCCCCCAAAGTGCGGACCAAGTGATCTACAAGGTCGACGTCACCGGCTTGTTGTAAGAAAGACAGACCAACTAATTGAAGTCACAACGGTTTATTCAGGCCTGGGGAGAACCTTTCAGATCGCTGTCTGAATCCGACTCCACCGATACCCTAGCAAAGTTCATAATTATGCAAAAATCAAACCCCTGCCCTAGGGGCGGGGGTAAAGCTTATCAGCATATACAGAGTTATAGCTAAATTGCAATTATAAACAGTGACATTTCCTCTTCCTGCTGCCCACAAATCCCACATTTCAGTTATCAGTTGGTCCCATCACCTCCTGTGACTGTGGGCCTCATCTTAATTGCTTTACAACCATCCAGTTGCCCGTAGCCAGGTGGTTTTGCTTGTTACATGTTTCCTTAAGATAACACTCCTCGTTAAGGCGTGCAAAGCACAGACTTGGCCTCGTCTTGGGTTACCCCTGCAAAGCAAGCACATTCTGATTAGTCCCACCATACTTTGAAGAATGGAACCCTGTTGTAATTTACAACAAACAAATTCTTCGATATGTTATCTGGTATATGTGCTGCCTCGCCTGGCCGAACAGACATCCTCCCTAATCTTCCCACGAGTTGCTCTGCAGTTTAATCTCTCGGCAGCTAAAGTCACCTAATCATGTTTTAAAACTTAGCTGGGTAAATGCAATATACAGACCTCTATCGTTTAACTCCAGGTAGGGATTAACCCATTATCTCCACCTTGTACATTGGTGCTGCAATTGAATCCTGGTTGTCTTGCCCTGTTATGCCCAATTTTTAATATCTTACTTCACTGTTCATGATATTTTAATCTATTACCTGGACCCCCCCCAAGTCTCTTGGACCTCCACAGTTTTTAGCCTTTCATCATTTAGAAAGTACCCTGTTCTATCCTTTTTAGGTCCAAAGTGGGTGACCTCACATTTGCCTACATTGAAATCCATTTGCCACAGTTTTGCCCATTCACTTAATCTGTCTCTATCCCTTTGTAATTTTATACTTCCATCTACACTGCCTACAATGCCATCTACCTTTGAGTCATTGCCAAATTTGGATATATGACTTACTATGCCATCATCTAAGTAATAAATACTGTGGATAGTTGAGGCCCCAACACAGATCCCTGTGGGACACCACTAGTCACATCCTGCCAATTTGAGTACCTACCCATTATCCATCCTGCCGCTCAGCCAATTTCCTAACCAGGTCAATAATTTGCCCTCAATTCCTTAGATAACAGTCTCTTATGTGGGACTTTATCAAATGCCTTCTGGAAGTCCATATAAATAACATCCATAGACATTCCCCTGTCCACTACTTTAGTCACCTTCAAAACATTCAATCAGGTTTGTCGGGCATGACCTACCTTTCACAAATCCATGCTGGCTCTCTGATCAACTGAAAATTTTTGAGGTGTTCAATCACCCTATCCTTAATTATAGACTCTAGCAATTTCCCAACGACAGATGTTAGGCTAACTGGTCTCTAATTCCCTGGTTTCCCCCTCTCACCATTTTTAAATAGCAGAGTGACGTGCAATTTTCCAATCTAAAGGTAGGTCTGAGTCTGGAGAACTTTGCAGATGCCCGAACTATAATCTTCCAATGTGCTCACCTACTTGCTTTAAAAACCTGGGGTGGAAACCATCTGGTCCTGGGGGTTTGTCATTCTTTAGTGCCATTATTTCTTCATTACTGTTAATTTACTTAGGTTAATTTTATTTAGTCCCTGTCCCTGATTTAGTTTCCTTGGGATTTCTGGCATGCTATCCTCTTCCTCTACTGTAAATACTGATGCAAAGTAATTCAACGTGCCTGCCATTTCCTTATTGATAATATCACTGCTTTCAGTTTTTAATGGGCCAACATTGCTCCTGACTAACCTCTTTTTCATAATATAATTGTAAAAAAATTTAGTGTTGATTTTGATATCCCTTGCAAGTTTCCTTTCATACACTCTTGTTGTAGCTCTCACTATCTGTTTTGTGACTCTTTGCTGTTCTTTGTATCTTTCCCATTCACCAGGATCTGTGCTATTTTTTGCATTTTTGTATGTTTTTTCTTTGGCAAGTAGAGCTCTTGTCCCTCGGGTATAAACTGGTTCTGTATCACCTTAAATTCATTTTTGAACACCTCCCACTGGTGATCTGTCATTTTACCCAGTAACAGATTTGCCCAGTTTACTGTGGACAGTCTCTGTCTCATCCCTTTGAAGTCGGCCTTACCCAAATCTAGAATCTTAGTAGCTGTTTCGCATTTCTCCCTTTTCAAATACTATGTTCAACTTGAACTTATGATTGCTATTGGATAAATGTTCACACACAGTTAGGCTGTTAACTAAATCTGGTTCATTACTCATTACAGGTAGAAAGTCCCGAATCCGGCAACCTCGGGACCGAGGCCGAGCCGGTTTTCGGGTTTTTCCGGAGTTTGGAACGTGTTTCTGATGTCCGAAGTCTGGAAACGCCCGAGCCCAGGTTGCGATATTTCTGGGCCTAGAAATTCAGTTTGGGCCCGCCAGCTCGCTTGCGCCCAGAAGTTACCGCTGCGCGCGGAGCCACTTGCGTCCGCCGGAAATTCAGTTTCAGCGCCCCAAGTCGAAGCCGGCTGCTATTCAAGGGTGTGGCCGCCCCCGCTTGGGGCGCTGAAACTGAATTTCGGCGCGCTAGGTGCCGCAGCGCCACCCGCTGCGGAGCGGCAGGCTGCGGTACTGCAGGCCTTCCTCCCTCTCTTAAAGGGGAGGTGCCTGCAACAGCGAGATCGCTGCTCGCTAGTGCCGTGTGCCGGGCTCCCGGAAAACAGCCGGCAATGCCGCGGGGGGCGGGTGGAGGAGGCCGGGGAAGGAGGTGCGGGCAGGCGGCCACCGAAAAAGCGGCCGGCCGCACCTCCGCCTTAACTCGCCCCACTAAGGCTGCAGGACGGCCCCGTTTTCAGATCGCTGTTTGCGGCCGCAACTAAATATGGCGGTCGGGCCGGTGGCGGGGCACTGCGCACACCGATGACGTCATCGGTGGCGGCGCAGCGCTATTGGCTAACGCCGCCATTACCGCAGCGCTGAATATCGGCGCAATCTCAGCAAGTGGCGCAAAAGCCCTCTTTGGGTGAAAACTGGGCGCAAAGTCTACTGAATTTCTAGCCCCTGGACTTCGGACATCAGAAACATGTTCCGAGTCCGGAAATGCCTGGGCCCAGGTTCTGGTTTTTGGTAAGCCTCCCTCAGGGTGTCCAGGTTCCGGAACATTTTACAGATTCCAGACCCCTGCCACCAATCGTTCCGGAACTCCGGATTTGGGACGCTCAACCTGTACTAAATCTAATTTTACTACAATTTCCACCTGAGGGCCCCCCCAATTTACTAGTTTAAAGTTCTTGTGACTGCCCTATTTATCCTTTCCACTCGGGGCCCTGATCCCAGACCGGTTCAGGTGGAGCCTGTCCCAATGGTACAGTTCCTTCCTGTCCCAATACTGGTGTCAGTGCCCCATGAAATGGAACTCCCCTCTTTCCCACACCACTCCTTTAGCCATGTGTTCGCTTCCCTAATCAGCTTATCCCTACGCCAATTTACATGTGGCTCAGGTAATAATCCAGAGATTATAACCATTGAGGCCCTGTTCTTTAATTTAGCTCCTAGTTTCTGGTACTCCCCAAACAGGACCTCTCGCCTACTCTTCCCTATGTTGTTGGTCCCAACATAGAATCATAGAATGGTTACAGCACAGAAGGAGGCCATTCGGCCCATCGAGCCCATGCCAGCTCTCTGCAAGAGCACTTCAGCTAGTCCCACTCCCCTGCCCTTTCCCCATAGCCCTGCACATTTTTTCCCCTCCGGTACTTATCCAATTCCCTTTTGAAAGCCATGATTGAGTCTGCCTCCACCACCCTTTCAGGCAGTGCATTCCAGATCCTAATCACTCGCTGCGTAAAAACATTTTTTTCTCCTGTCACCTTTTTGGTTCTTTTGCCAATCACATTGAATCTGTGTCCTCTGGTTCTCGACCCTTTCGCCAGTGGGAACAGTTTGTCTCTCTATCTACTCTGTCTAGACCCCTCATGATTTTGAACACCTCTATCAAATCTCCTCTCAACTTTAACTGCTCTAAGGAGAACAACCCCAGCTTCTCTAGTCTATCCACGTAACTGAAGTCCCTCATCCCTGGAATCATTCTCGTAAAACTGTTCTGCACGCTCTCTAAGGCCTTCACATGCTTCCTAAAGTGTGGTGCCCAGAAATGGACACAATACTCCAGATGAGGCCGAACCAGTGTTTTATAAGGTTCATCATAACTTCCTTGCTATTGTACTCTATGCCTCTATTTACGAAGCCCAGTATCCCGAATGCTTTTTTTAACTGCTTTCTCAACCTGCCTTGCCACTTTCAACGATTTGTGCGCACATCCCTAGGTGTATCTGTTTATGCACCCCCTTTAGAATTGTACCCTTTAGTTTATATTGCCTCTTCTCGTTCTTCCTACCAAAACGTATCACTTTGCACTTTTCCGCGTTAAATTTCATCTGCCACGTGTCCACCCATTTCACCAGCCTGTCTGTCCTCTTGAAGTCTATTGCTATCCTCCTCGCTATAAGTTTTGTCATCTGCAAATTTTGAAATTGTGCCCTGTACATCCAAGTCATTAATATATATTCAAGAAAAGCAGTGGTCCTAGAACCGACCCCTGGGGAACACCACTGTATACCTTCCTCCAGCCCGAAAAACAACCGTTCACCACTACTGTTTCCTGTCACTTAGCCAATTTCGTATCCAGGGACCACAGCGACTGGATCCTCCCCTTCCCCCTCCAGTATCCTTTCAAGCCGGTTTGAGATGTCCCTTACCCTGGCACCAGGTAGGCAACCAACCATGTGGGACTCTCAATTCTGCTTACAAAGGATGCTATCTGATCCCCCTACAACTACCACATTATGCTTCCTCTCCTCATCCTCCTCCCCTCTTAGGACAGCCTCCTGCTCCAAAGTGTCATAGTCTGCATTCTGGCTGTCCTTCCAGCAGTTTTTATTCTTATCCTCACAGGTAGCAAGTACATTGTACCTGTTGGATAGGATCAGTTTCTGTGGAGCCTCGTTCCCTTTCTTACCTGGGTTCACGCCAACCCCGTTCTGATCTTGCACCTCTCTACGAGGTGTGACTGAGGTGTGGAGCAAGCTGTCCAGATATTCTCCCCTCCACCCCCCCCCCCCCCCCCCGCCCCTATGTGTCGGAGTGTCTCCAACTCGCATTCCAGCTCAATGACTCTGAGCTGGAGAGATTCAAGACGGAGACGTCTACTGCAGATGTGTTTGCTTGGGACAGTCTCGCTGTCCACAAACTCCCACATACTCCCTGCCATATCTTAGTCTAGCCTTTTATTTATTTAATTAGTTAAAATCTTTATTCAACGATTATATATAGTTATAAATTAGTTTATCTAGTTAAGTGTTTAATTAATAAAGTACGTTATAGTTTCCCGCTCTTAGTTTAAACCACTGCCTAGCTTAGAGAAAAAAAGTTCATACTCACTCACCAATCACCTACCTGCTGTCCTGTGATGTCACTCTTTGTTGTTTTAGAATTCGCCAGATTTGTACTGCCGACTCTGCTCAGGTCTGCTCTGCCTCTCCTCCCGCTCTATTTATGTTCTGTCTGCTCAGGTCATTACCATTGCTGAATCCCCCTCCATCAACATCCTGGGAGTCACCATTGACCAGAAACTTAACTGGACCAGCCACATAAATACTGTGGCTACAAGAGCAGGTCAGAGGCTGGGAATTCTGCAGCGAGTGTCTCACCTCCTGACTCCCCAAAGCCTTTCCACCATCTACAAGGCACAAGTCAGGAGTGTGATGGAATACTCTCCACTTGCCTGGATGAATGCAACTCCAACAACACTCAGATTGGCACCCCATCCACCACCTTAAACATTCACTCCCTCCACCACCGGCGCACCGTGGCTACAGTGTGTGCCATCTACAAGATGCAGTGCAGCAATAACCTGCTCACCGATGCTCAGTTTGGGTTCTGCCAGGTCACCTTGGCTCCAGACCTCATTACAGCCTTGGTCCAAACATGGACAAAAGAGCTGAATTCCAGAGGTGAGGTGAGAGTTGTGGTGTATGTGCCTTTAAGAGCAATTATGGTGTATGTGCCTTTAAGAGCCCCAGGTGTGTGTAATGCCGGTAATTGCCACTTGGGCTATATAAGCCTGTGTATTGTGTATATCCTTTAGAACCCCCCCCCCCCCCCCCCCAGACTTGCTTAGTAAATACCTATGAACCAACTCCTGTCTTCAGTGTCTTTATCTACACACGGACACTACAGTGGCGACGAGGTGGAAACGGACTTACCTGCAATTCGGCAGCACCTCAAGGACATCGATTCCTCCAGCGTCCAGAAGACTCAAGGAAGTAAGAGAAACTGTGGTTTCACCAACTGGCCAAGCTGGTGACAGGTACTGCGCTAATCCTTCCTGGGCGTCAGGCTGGAGCTCCAGCGGCGGGCTCTACAGCTGAGACAGGCAGCGAAATCGGAGGCAAGCAATAACGGACTGGGAGGGTGCACTCGAGAGACGGCCGGCGCGGTAAGCAGGTCAGCGTTTAGACCTCCGTCGGGAACGAGTCTCCAACAGTGAATAAACGGAAACCACAGTAAAACAGCGTTGTTATCGGTAGCAGCGGCGGGAAAGCGCGGGAAGCGCCATATCGTTGCTACAGAGAGAAAAAGAAAAGCGCGGGAAGCGCCATCTTTTCTGAAATACCTAAATCTGGTAATATTGAGGCTTTTGATGGCGAAATAGAAGATTGGACCACATACGTGGAAAGAGTAGAGGTTTATTGCACTGCAAATGGAATAACAGATGAAAAAAAAGCTTCAGTACTTCTGAACTTAATGGGCGCGAAGACATACGGGCTGTTACGAAATTTAATCACTCCAGCCAAACCAAAGGACAAGACTTTTAAAGAAATTGTTGATACCCTGCAGGAGCATTTAAACCCAACACCGCTGCTGATAGCGGAACGATTCAAGTTCTTCAAGAGAAATCAACACAAGAATGAAAGTAACGCTGATTACCTAACCGAATTAAGAAAGCTATCAAAGTACTGCCAATTCGGAGCAGGACTATCTGATTATCTTCGAGACAAATTTGTTTGCGGTCTCTTAAGTGAAGGAACACAAAAAAGACTGCTTTCTGAAAAAGATTTAACATTGGACAAAGCTTTCAGTATGGCTGTATCCTACGAAGCAGCAGCAAAAGGAGCTGCAGAGATACAACAAGAGACACAGGACTTTGGCACCCATAAAATGACACAGGAGTTCGGAAGATGTTATCGCTGCGGCAGATCCACCCATAACCAGAGGGACTGCTGGTTCAAGGGCAAAGCATGCAGGCAATGTGGTAAGATTGGACACATTGCACGGGTATGCCAATCTGGACAAAATAAATCCACTGACAGAAAACAAAAAATCAATAAAGAAAAGTACAGGAAGGTACAAATGATGGCGGACAGTAGCTCCGAAGACCAGAATAGCGATAGCGACTCCAGAAACAAGAGACTAAGCTGTCTCAAATTACATAATGTACTTGCCAAAGAGGATTACCAAACCATTTGGGTTACCCTCACAATAGCAGGGTCCCCAGTTAAAATGGAGCGAGATACAGGATCAGCTCTAACCGTAATAAATCGACGAGATTACGAGAGGCTATTTTCGCATATACCTCTAAAAGACACATCCATTATCTTAAAAACATATACTGGGCAGAAAGTCTACCCCAAAGGAAAAATAAGGGTGCCTGTGGTATACAACGGCAAAGGAATACAAAAGTTGTATTTATACATTCTACAAGATGGTGGTCCACCGTTGTTGGGACGTGAATGGATAAGGAAGATAGGTTTAGACTGGCACTCCATTCAGGCACTGACGGTGACCAGTAAGGAAAAAAACAATGATGACATCATACCTGAACGATTAAAAGACATCTTGGCCAACGCCAAAGAAGTGTTTCAAGAGAAACTAGGAACCTTGAAAGGCATCACCGCCTCAATAAAAGTGGAAGATACAGCAATTCCAAAAATTTTTAAGGCAATACGTCCGGCAGTCGAGGCAGAGCTGAAGAATTTGGAAAAGGCAGGCGTATTATCCAAAATAGATTGGAGCGAATGGGCAACACCCATCGTTCCAGTCATGAAAAAAACATTGAAAAATAACTGAGGAACAGAAAAAAATTCGCATCTGTGGGGACTTCAAGGTGACTGTAAACCCGGTCCTTCACACGGTACAGTATCCTCTTCCGAGGATAGAAGATATTTTCGCCTCACTATCCAGAGGGAAACATTTCACAAAAATTGACTTGGCACAGGCATATCTACAGATGGAGGTTGAGGAGACCTCTTTAAAAAGTATCTCACAATAAACACACACAAAGGCCTGTACCAGTACAATCGACTGGTTTTTGGAATAGCATCAGCTCCAGCTATCTGGCAAAGAGCTATGGAGCAAGTCCTGCAAGGGATTCCGGGGACTCAATGCTACCTAGACGACATCCTTATAACAGGAGAAAACGACAATGAGCACCTTGCCAATTTGGAGCAGGTGCTCACTAGGCTGAAAGAACGGGGCCTACGAGCAAATCGCCCCAAGTGCGAATTTTTCCAAAATCAGATATCATATTGTGGCCACATAATTAATAAGGAAGGGTTGCATAAGTCACCTGAGAAAATTGAAGCAGTTATAAGAGCCCCAGCACCTGAAAATGTTTCACAATTAAGGTCATTCCTGGGATTAATAAATTACTATCATAAATTTTTACCGAACTTATCAACTATTCTACACCCTCTTAATGATCTTCTACAGACAGGAGTGATTTGGAAATGGA
The DNA here is from genome assembly GCF_052327205.1 of Somniosus microcephalus. Taxonomy (NCBI): domain Eukaryota; kingdom Metazoa; phylum Chordata; class Chondrichthyes; order Squaliformes; family Somniosidae; genus Somniosus; species Somniosus microcephalus. The sequence continues at coordinate 267,340,510 of NC_140991.1, forward strand.
ACGAAGACTGTAAACGTGCCTTCCATAAATGTAAAGACTTAATCACATCCGAGAAAATTTTGGCTCATTACAACCCATCACTACCAATCAGACTGGCTTGCGATGCATCCCCTTACGGCATAGGAGCGGTATTGTCCCATAGATTCCCTGATGGCTCGGAACGGCAGATAGCTTTTGCGTCACGCTCATTGAACTCAGCTGAGCGTAACTATGCCCAGATAGACAGGGAAGCACTCAGCCTGGTATGGGGAGTGAAGAAATTCAACCATTACCTACACGGACAAAAATTTACCTTGCTGACTGACCATCAACCCCTCATCTCCATATTCAACCCTAAAAAAGGTGTCCCCATTATGACGGCACAAAGACTACAGAGGTGGTCCCTTTTTCTAGGGGCACACCAATACAACATTGAATACAAAGGGTCAAAACAGCATGGGAATGCTGACGGTTTATCACGCCTACCGTTGCCAACGATAGAAGAGGCACCTACAATAGACCCAGTAGAGATATTCCACTCTACCATAGTGGAATGTCTACCGGTGACAAATTCTGCCATTGAAAGGGAGACAAGAAATGACCCTACTCTCTCTCGGGTCTACGATTTAACAGTGAAGGGATGGCCAGCACATGGCGAACCACTGGCCAGCACATGGCGAACCACTGTTGCCAGCATTCTCGCAAAGAAGAGAACAGCTGTCAGTGTGCCGAGGAACCTTGATGTGTGGATCCAGAGTGGTGATTCCACCCAAACTCCAGGATAAAGTGCTAAAGGAGCTTCACGAGGGGCATCTGGGTGGAGTGAAAATGAAAAACCTAGCTAGGGCGTTTGTATGGTGGCCAGGTATCGATGGAGACATCGAAGACCTGACCAAGAGCTGCCTAGGATGCCAGAAGGTCCAAAATGCTCCGCCACAGTCCCCTCTACATCCATGGGAGTGGCCCTCATCTCCATGGCAAAGGGTACATATCGACTTTGCTGGTCCATTTATGGACTCCATGTTCTTAATCGCGGTTGATGCACACTCCAAGTGGCCGGAGGTAATAAAGATGTCCTCCACCACCACGGAAAAAACCATCACAGTATTAAGGACCATATTTGCCAGGAATGGGCTGCCGGAGCAGATATGTTCTGATAATGGACCGCAATTTGTGTCCGAAGAATTCAGAAAGTTCTTAAAGAACAATGGGGTAAAGCACTACACGTCTGCCCCATACCATCCCGCCACCAATGGATTGGCTGAAAGGTTTGTCCAGACCTTCAAGAAGGCCATCAAGGCCATGGGTAATGAAGACATAAAACTTCAGCACAAGGTGGATAACTTCTTATTTGCATATAGGAATGCAACGCATATGGTTACTAACCAAACTCCCGCCATGATGTTCTACAATAGAAACCTAAGATGCCGGCTGGATTTGGTCAAGAACCGGCAGTTTCAGGGCATGACTGAAAGGCCAACTAGGGCCTTCCAGATAGGCCAACCGGTTTTGGCCCGGGACTACCGTGCCGAGAAATGGCAGCCTGGAACTATCTGCACACGATTAGGACCACTGATGTATACCGTGGACATCGGAGACAGCATAATAAGGCGCCATGCTGACCAAATCATCAAGTCATCCGAAAAGGGACAACCTACACCACCACTCTATACATCTAACGATGAAGTAGAGATACCCATATCTACCTCCGATCCGATGATACTGGAGCCCGATGAACCAGACACTGGCCTTCAAGCCGAATCAGCCTTGCCAGAAGAACCTACTACACCACCAGAAACTACTACACCCCCGAGGCGTTATCCGGACCGAGTCAGGAAGCCTCCTGAGAGACTAACTTATAATTAATTAATACAGCAATGTATATTATTTTGCATATAACACATAATTAATAATTACTTAAAATATGATGTACTAGTTAGCTAGAAGGGGAGGAATTGTGGTGTATGTGCCTTTAAGAGCCCCAGGTGTGCGTAATGCCGGTAATTGCCACTTGGGCTATATAAGCCTGTGTATTGTGTATATCCTTTAGAAACCCCCCCCCCGCCAGACTTGCTTAGTAAATACCTATGAACCAACTCCTGTCTTCAGTGTCTTTATCTACACACGGACACTACAAGAGTGACTGCCCTTGATGTCAAGGCAGCATTTGAATGTGGCATCAAGTATAGCCCTAATAAAATTGAAGTCAATGGGAATCTGGGAAAACTCTCCACTGGCTGGAGTCATACCTAGCACAAAAGAAGATGGTTGTGGATGTTGGAGGCCGATCATCTCAGCCCCAGGACATGGCTGCATGAGTTCCTCAGGGCAGTGCCCTAGGCCCAACCATCTTCAGCTTCATCAATGACCTTCCCTCCATAAGGTCAGAAGTGGGGCTGTTTGCTGATGATTGCAATATTCAGTTCCATTTGCAACGCCTCAGATAATGAAGTAGTCCGTGCTCACATGCAGCAAGACCTGGACAACATTCAGGCTTGGGCTAATAAGTGGCACACTACATGTGCCAGGCAATGACCATCTCCAACAACAGAGTGTCTAACCACTGCCCCTTGACATTCAGTGGCATCACCATCGCTGAATCACCCCCATGAACATCCTTGTGTCACCCCATTGACGAGAAACTGAACCAGACGAGCCATATTGTGCTGTAAGAGCAGGTCAGAGGCTGAGTTTTCTGTGGCGAGTGACTCGCTTCCTGACTGCCCAAAGTCTTTCACCATCTACAAGGCAGGAGTGTGATGGAATACTCTCCACTTGGCCTGGATGAATGCAGCTCCAACAACACTCGAAGCTTGACACCATCCAGGACAAAGCAACCCACCTGACTGGCTCCGCATCCACCATTGTAAACATTGACTCCCTCCACCACTGGTGTACCATCTACAAGATGCACTGCAGCGACTTGCCAAGGATTCTCCATCAGCACCTCCCAAACCTGCGACCTCTACCACCTAGAAGGACAAGGGCAGCAGGCACATAAGAACATAACAAGAAATAACAGGAGCAGGAACAGGCCACTTGGCCCCTCGAGCCTGCTCCGCCATTCAATAAGATCATGGCTGATCTTGGGCTCAAAGCCACTTCCCTGCTTGCTCCCCATAACCCTTCACTCCCTTATCTTGCAAAAATTTGTCTATCTTCCCCCTTAAATGTATTTAATGACCCAACCTCCATGGCTCTCTGGGGCAAAAAATTCCACAGATTTACGACCCTCTGAGAAGAAATTCCTCCTTATCTCAGTTCTAAAAGGGCAACCCTTTATTCTGAAACTATGCCCCCGAGTTCTAGATTTCCCCACGAGGAATCCTCTCTGCATCTACCTTGTCGAGCCCCCTCAGTATCTTGTGTTTCAATAAGATCACTTCTCATTCTTCTAAATTCCAATGAGTATAGGCCCAGCCTGCTCAACCTTTCCTCCATAAGTCAACCCCCTCATCTCTGGAATTAACCTAGTGAAACGTCTCTGAACTGCCTCCAATGCAAGACACCAAAACTGTACGCAGTACTCAAGGTGTGGTCTCACCAATACCCTGTACAGCTGTAGCAGGACTTCCCTGCTTTTATACTCCAACTCCCTTGCAATAAAGGCCAACATTCCATTTGCCTTTTTGATTACTTGCACATGGGAACACCACCACCTCCAAGTTACACACCATTTTGACTTTGAAATATTTCACAGTTCCTTCATGTCACTAAGTCAAAATCTTAATGGTACTCCCTAACAGCACTATGGGAGGACCTTCACCTCACAGACTGCAGTGGTTCAAGAAGGCGGCTCACCACCACCTTCTGATGGGCAATAAATACTGGCCTTGCATGTGACGCCCGCATCCTGTGAATGAATTTTTTTTTAAAGACTCCGATGAGAAATTAGCCATATGGAGAATTACAAACAGGAATCGGCATCATATTGCTTTTATGTTATCATGCACTTGGAAAAAGGTGAAGTTGATCATTACAGTTCCTTCTGGGGCAATTGGTGTTTGTTGCGGTTTTAATATTGGCTCACTTTCCCTTGTGTGAATGCAACAGTAGAAAATCTTTTACCTCTACAAGATTTTGGTGGTGTGTATGAGCTTGTTATATGTCGCATAACACCATACTGAAGTGGCTAGCTGTTGGTATGTATGTTTAGAAGTGCTTCATACCATGTTATTTTCCAGCAGTCAATTCAGGTTACATTCTGGTAAACTAGTGGTGTAGGCCATAATTTTCACCCTTTGCCGAGGATAAAATCACACCTTGACCACACGAGGTGTCCTGACCTTCCACTTGGACATCTGTTACTGGAGGGGAGAGGTGAACTGGTGGAACCAGTAAGATGCTACACCATTGCCAACGTGTGCATTTTTAGAGACTGGGGATTGTTTTCAGGCAATAATCTCATCCTGGCATTTAGATTTATTATAATTTGTCTGTTGCTTCTTGAAAGAAACCGCAGTCACTTTTTGATGTCCACTATGCTCTTGGTAATCCATATTCAGTTTCATGGAACGTTAACAATTGTTCAACCATTTACTTGCCCATAGATATTGGATGAAATGAGCTATTGAGGTTGCTGGTATACATGAAATTAATGTCTTCATCTAACTCTTCCAATTATTAATTGGAAATGTACTAGCATAGTAGGGGGTGCTTGGCTAAAGTTGAGGTTAAGGCATGTTAAGTACATTCTGCGAAGAAAGTTGCTGCCATTTTCTTTGAAATAACCTTCAGCAGCTTATCTTCAAAGCAGTTGACCCATAGAGTAGGTTCATGGCTGTTTTGATTTGAGAAATTATTTTGGAGAACTCGCCCCCACTTGTAACCTCTCTAGATCAGATAGCGCACGAATTAATGTTCTTGTGGCCTTCAGGCAGATTGCAACTATGTGTTGTGAATTTTCTAGCAATGTCAGATGGTGGATGTATAAACTCCCCATACTGACGGTTTGACTATTAACTTTGCTCAAGCAGTCATAGCATAAGCTAACAAATGGGCCTGGTATTGGTTGGCAACCAAACTGGTACACTTGAACTTGATTTGGTTTTAGGGAACATTTTGACAAGTGATGGTTAATCTTTTAATTATATTAGGAGCATAAGAGTAGGCCATTCAGCCCCTCAAGCCTGTTCTGCGATTTGATTCGCTCATGGAATCTTACAGCACAGAAGGAGGCCATTCGGCCCAACATGCCTGTTCCGGCTCATTGAAAGAGCTAGCCAATAAGTCCTACTCGCGTGCTCTTTCCTCATAGCCCTGAAATGTTCTCCCCTTCAAGTATCCAATTCCCTTTTGAAAGTTACGATTGAATCTGCTTCCACTACCCTTTCACACAGTGCATTCCAGATATCATAATTTGCTGCGTAAAAATATTTCTCCTCATTTTGTCGCTGGCTCTTTAAAATCTGTGTCCTCTGGTTACTGACCATTCAGCCACTGGAAACGGTTTCCTGTTATTTACTCTATCAAATTCAAAATCTATCAATGATCGATTTTGAGCACCTCAATGAAATCTCTCCATAACCTTCTCTGTGCTGAAGAGAGCAACCCAAGCTTCTCTAGTCTCTCCACATAACTACAGTCCCTCATCCCTGGTACCATTCCAGTAAATCTCCTCTGCATCCTCTCCAAGGCTTTGTGCAATCCTTCCTAAAGTGTGATGCCCAGAACTGAACACAATATTGCAGCTGAGGCCTAACCAGTGATTTATAAAGGTTTAGCAAAACTTTCTTGCTTTTGTACTCTATACCTCTACATATAAAGCCAAGGATCCTGTATGCTTTTTTTTTTTGACAGCCTTCTCAACTTGTCCTGCCACCCTCAAAGATTTCTATACACAAACCCCCCCCCCGCCCCCAGTCTCTGTTCCTGCATCCTCGTTCTTCCAAAACACAACGAACTTCTCTGCATTAAATTTCACCTGTCTGAAGTCTGCTACTATCCCCTTCACTGTTTGTTTACTACTTTTGAGCTTTATGTCCTCTCCAAACTTTGAAATTATACCCTGTATGCCCAAGTCCAGGTCATTAATATATATCAAACAGAGCAGTGTTCCTAATACCGACCCCTGGAGAACATCACTGAATACTTCCCTCCAGTCTGAAAAACAACTATTCACCGCAACTCTCCTTTCTGTTCCTTGCCCTATTTTGTATCCATGCTGCCGCTCTCTCTTTAATCCCATGGGCTTCAATTTTGCTAACTGGTCTATTGTGTGGTACTTTATCAAATGCTTTTTCAAAGTCCATGTACACATCAACTGCGATGCCTTCATCAACTCTCTCTGTTACTTCATCAAAGAACTCAATCAAGTTAGTCAAATACGATTTGCCTTTAACAAATCTGTGCTGGCTTTGATTTATTAACCAATATTTTTCCAAGTGACAATTCATTTTGTCTCAGATTATTGTCTTAAAGCTTCTCCTCCACCGACGTAAAGCTGACTTGCCTGTAGTTGCTGGGTTATCCCTCCCCCTTTTTTGTGCAGGGGTGTACTATTTGCAATCCTCCAGTCCTTTGGCACCACCCCCATATCTAAGAAGGATTGGAAGATTGTGGCCAGAGCCTCCGCTATCTCCAGCCTTGCTTCCCTCGGCAACCTAGGATGTATCCCATCCAGACCGGGTGACATCTACATCGTGTGTCAGCCATGGCTCTGTTGGTAGCACTCTCACCTCTGAGTCAGAAGTTTGTGGATTCAAGTCCCACTCCAGAGACTTGAGCACAAAATCTAGGCTGACACTCCAGTGCAGTACTGAGTGGGTGCTGCACTGTCTGAGGTGCAGTCTTTCAGTTGAGACGTTAGACTGAGGCCCTGTCTGCCCCCTCAGGTGGACGTAAAAGATCCCATGGCACTATTTCGAAGTAGTGCAGGGGAGCTCTCCCCGGTGTCCTGCCCAATATTTATCCCTCGATCAACATTATAAGGACATTGTTTTTCAAGACTTTTGGGTTCCCTTTTATGTTGCCCCTCTTATTTCCTCTAAGTTCTTGCGTGTACTTTTTGTATTCAGCTTGGTTGTCTACTTAATTGTGAATCTAACATTTATCATAAGCCTCCTTTTTCTGTTTCATTGTAATCTTTAGTCATCTAGGGAGCTCTAGCTTTGGATGCCTTTCCTTTCCCCCTCCTAGGAATGTGTCTAGACTGTACCCAAACTAACTGCTCTTTGAAGGCCTCCCATTGCTCATTTACTGTTTTACTTGCCAATCTTTAATTTCAATCCACCAGGGCCAGATCTCATCTCAACTTGTTGAAATTAGCACTCTCCTAGTTGAGTGTGTTTTATGTTTGCTTTGTTCTTGGCTGATCTGTACCTTCCTTCTGGAAGTGAGATGCCTCTGCTGCCAAGTTACTCCCAGATGCTGAGAAGGCCTTTGGCTGAGTGGAATGGAAATATTTGTTTGAGAAATGTCTGCAATATTGGTTTTGGCCCGATGTTTGTTGCACCGTGCGCCCTCTGCAGCAGTAGTCAGCATTGATGACTTCTCCATTTAAACTGTCCAGAGGGAATTTGAGGGGTGCATGCTCTCCACCCACTCTCCCCATTTCATTTTAACTATGGGTAGTTAAGATACTTTTTGTGCTTGGGAGGGTGAAGAGAAAGTTGGCTTTATTTGGGGGTTTTTAAAGTTGCAATGGGCATTTTGTTACTCAAATAAGATGTGCTGAGCAGCATGCTTTTTTTTGTGACTGAGAAACACCATGCCAGCAGTTGGGCCAGGATTGTGCTAACATATCCTGAGCTCAACACTCCTAACATTCCCATGTGATAATGTATGAGTGTTGCATTGAGTTTGAACTAATCCAGATTCCAGTGGGCTGAAGCCAACAACAAAATATTGCCATTAGGTATCGTTCAAGTTGGAGGGTGGGTGGTGTTGGGAAAATGGAATTGTGTCTGGAATATACTGGGTTAGGGTTATGTTGCATTGTTGTCAAAAAGCTCTACTTTTCTTCCAACCTCTTTGTGCTGACTTGTTGCCAAAAGTAGAAAGGTTTCCATTACTCAATACTGACATCCCTCATTTTTATGACGGGCAATGTCTGCACATGAAAGCTGAAGTGGCAAAATTTGGACAGTTAAGTGTAAATTATACAGAGATGGGCAATTTTGTGGTAGGTTGGAGTTGTATTTTCTGCCCAGCCAGAAAATGTATTCAATGCTGAATCTTCCAACATTGATCTGACATCTTTTAGGATTGATCCCTTTGAGAACAGAGCCCCCATAAGGGAACCATCTTTATCCCACTGCCACCCCCAAGGCCAGAATATATTTCAGCCATACAAGCACTGAAAGCGTCTTGGTTGAGTGCATTTTCTAACTGAACATTTCCTCCACTGCCGTTTGGAAACCTTTGCTTCCAGCCTGGGGAACCTATGTCAATGCTTTTAAGGTAGGTCACTTAATGTGCAAGTTGGGAGATGCGGATTGGATATGTAAAATGGAGCTGCTCCAGCCCTATTTTATTATTGCTGTTAGAGGTCAGTTAGATCAGCCCTTGTATTCAAAAGGTTCATGAGCTGCAGTTAAGTTTGAATTTCAAAATGATCCATGTCGCTGAATATTCTTTACTTCCTTCCTTCCACAATACAGCTCCCAGATCTCCGTCGGAGAAGACTCGCTACAATACCTCACTGGTTCCCCTCACAAAGAACGTTGTTCAGCTCTTGGGCCAGTCTCCAGATGGGGTGTTGGACTTGAACCGAGCTGCAGAGGTCTTAAACGTGCCAAAACGAAGAATCTATGACATCACAAATGTATTGGAGGGTATTCATCTCATTGAGAAGAAATCCAAAAATAACGTTCAGTGGATGTAAGTTGTTTTTTAAATTCCTGCTCCCCACAATTTTCCATTCAACTTGGATGGCTGCTCTAACTTTTAAGTGGGACTTCAGATTAGTTTATTGTTATGTCAGTGCTTCCAGGACTGGTAACATTTGCGCTGTGACAACCTACCTTGTTTTAATTTTGTTTTATTTTAGTGTTGATAAATTCTCTCATATTAATATTCAGTATATAAAATCTATATCTCTACTAATAAAGTTCCTTGTTCCAATTTGATAGGATAGGGCCACCAAAACTTGTATTATTGTGCTTTAAAGGGTCAATCTGTATCTATTAGTTAGCACATGGGTGAGGAAAGTTCCTGTAGTGTGGCAAGCTGCCCCCTAAAATGGCCAAAGCACTCATTGTAAAGCTGCACCTTTGTCTCGATTTGTCTCTAATACTTGCCATTTGGGAAAAAGGGGTTTAAATTCATGGGGTACTGGGGAAAGAGGGAGCTGTTCCGTCGGGATGGGCTCCACTTAAACCAGGCTGGGACCAGCATCCTGGCGAATCGAATAATTAGGGCTGTAAACTAAAAAAGCGGGGTGGGGGGGCGGGTGAAGGTCAGGTGAGGGGAAATTTAGAAATCTAAAGAGAAAGGTCAAGGCAATAGAGCAGTGTGGCGGTTTGGGTAAAAATAAGCAGTGTGTGACAGGAAGGGACAGAGTTTAACGGTAGCAGTGCAGCAGAGAATAAGGTCAAAGCAGGGAATAATGGTTAAAAAAAATAAATTAAAGGCTCTTTATCTGAATGCACGAAGCATTCGTAACAAGATAGACGAATTAGTGGCACAAATGGAGATAAATGGGTGTGATCTAATAGCCATTACAGAGACATGGTTGCAAGGTGGCCAAGGGCGAGAACTAAATGTTCCAGGGTACTTGACATTTCAAAAAGACAGGCAGAATAGAAAAGGAGGGGGAGTAGCCCTGATAATAAAGAATGACATATGGACAGTAGCGAGAAAGGATCTCGGCTCAGAAGATCAGGAAGTAGCATCAGGATGGATGGAGATAAGGAATAACAAGGGGCAGAAAACACTGGTAGGAGTAGTAGATAGGCCCCCTAACAGCTATACTGTTGGACAGAATATTAATCAAGAAATATTAGGAGCTTGCAACAGAAGTAATGTAATAATCTTGGGGGACTTTAATCTTCATATAGACTGGACAAATCAAATTGGCAAAGGTAGTCTGGAGGACGAGTTCATGGAATGCATTTGAGACAGTTTTTAAAAACTATGTCATGGAACCAGTCAGGGAACAGGCTATTTTAGATCTTGTATTGTGTAATGAGACAGGGTTAATTAGCAATCTTATAGTGAAAGATCCTCTGGGGCAGAGTGATCATAATATGATAGAATTTCACTTTAATTTTGAGTGACTTGCCTAAATCCAAAACTAGAGTCTTAAACTTAAATAAAGCCAATTACATAGGTATGAGGGGCAAGTTGGCTAAGGTAGATGGGGAAAAATAGATTAAAAGGTATGGCGGTAGATAAGCAATGGCGAGCATTTAAAGAAATAGTTCATAATTCTCAACAAAAATACATTCCATTGAGAAACAAAAACTCCACAGGGAAAGTGATCCAACCGTAGCTAACTAAAGAAGTTAAGGATAGCATTAGATTGAAAGAAGCTTATAATGTTGCAAAGAATAATAATAAGCCTGAGAATTGGGAAAGTTTCAGAAACCAGCAAAGGTTGACCAAAACATTGATAAAAAGGGGAAAAAATAGAATGAGAGAAAATTAGCAAGAAATATAAAAGCAGATTGAAAGAGCTTCTGCAAGTATGTAAACAAGAGTAGAAAAAGTAAACGTTGGTCCCTTAGGCTGAGACAGGAGAAATTATTATGGGGAATAAGGAAATGGCAGAAACGTTAAACAAATATTTTGTATCTGTCTTCATTGTTGAAGACACAAAAAGCATACCAAAAATGGTGGGGAATCAAGGGTCTAATGAGGGTGAGGAACTTAGCGTAATTAATATAAGTAGAGAAAAAGTACTAGAGAAACTTATGGAACTAAAAGCTGACACATCCTCTGGATCTGACAGCCTACATCCTAGGGTTCTAAAAGACGTGGCTGAAGAGATAGTGGATGCATTGGTTTTGATCTTCCAAAATTCCCTAGATTCTAGAATGGTCCCAGTGGATTGGAAGGTCGCAAATGTAACACTGCTATTCAAGAAAGGAGGGAAGAGAGAAAACAGGGAACGACAGGCCAGTTAGCCTGACATCAGTCATCGGGAAAATGCTGGAATCCATTGTTAAGGAAGTGGTATCAGGGCACTTGGAAAATCATAACATGATTCGGCAGAGTCAACATGGTTTTATGAAAGGGAAATCGTGTTTGACAAATTTATTAGAATTTTTTGAGGATAGAGCAGGGTAGATGAAGGGGAACCAGTGGATGTAGTATATTTTGATTTCTAAAAGACATTTGATAAGGTGCCACATAAAAGGTTATTACACAATATTAGGGCTCATGGAGCTGGGGGTAATATAGTAGCATGGATAGAGGATTGGTTAATGGACAGAAAACAGAGTAGGGATAAACTGATCTTTTTCAGGTTGGCAGGCTGTAACTAGTGGGGTGCCGCAAGGATCAGTGTTGGAGCCTTGGCTATTTACAATTTATATTCATGACCTAATAAAGGGACCGAGTGTAATGTATCCAAGTTTGCTGATGATACAAAGCTAGGTGGGACAGTAAGCTGTGAGGAGAACACAAAGGTATATAGATAGACTAAGTGAGTGGGCAGTAAGGTGGCAGATGAAGTATAATGTAGGGAAATTGTGAGGTTATTTACTTTGGTAGGAAGAATAGAAAAACAGAATATTTTTAAATGGTGAGAAACTTTCAAATGTTGGTGTTCAGAGATTTGGGTGTCCTCGTGCAAGAAACACAAAGCTAGCATGCAGGTACAGCAAGCAATAAGGAAGGCAAATGACATGTTGGCCTTTATTGTAAGGGGGTTGGAGTGCAAGAGTAAGGGAGTCTTGCTACAGTTGTACAGGGCCTTGGTAAGACCACACCTGGAGTACTGTGCACAGTTTTGGTCTCTATCTAAGGAAGGATATACTTGCCTTGGAGGCGGTGCAAGGAAGGTTCACTAGATTGATTCCTGGGCTGAGAGGACTGTCCTATGATGAGAGATTGTGTAGAATGGGCCTATACTCTGGAGTTTAGAAGAATGAGAGGTGATCTCATTGAAACATACAAGATTCTGAAGGGGATTGATAGGGTAGATAGAGGCTGAGTGGTTGTTTCCCCTGGCTGGAGTGTCTAGAACTAGGGGGCATAGTCTCAGGATAAGGGGTCAGCCATCGAAGACTGAGATGAGGAATTTCTTCACTCGGAAGGTTGTGAATCTTTGGAGTTCTCTGCCCCAGAGAGCTGTGGATGCTGAGTCTTGGACTATATTCAAGGCTGAGATAGATTTTTCGACTCTAGGGGAATTGGGGGATATGGAGATCGGGTGGGAAAGTGGAGTTGAGGCCAGTGATCAGCCATGATCTTATTGAATGGCGAAGCAGGCTCGAGGGGCCGTATGGCCTGCTCATGCTCTTATTTCTTATATTCTTATTCATGGGCAGGCACCTGTCATTCTGACTAAAGTCTTTACATCCTTTCACACCACCTGAGAGGAGCCAAATGGAATATGAAAAATGTGTTGGTGTCACGCACCACCTTGTTGCTGTGTAATGCCTCTTCCCTTGCCAGATAACCTCGGTGTTCATCTTCATTTATTCAGCTTTTACATACAAATGGGAATTAATGTCATCCCACACTCCAAGAAGGTTGAGCGCATGGATTTTCAGCTGGTCTCCACCCTTCTCCCAATGCCATGGTCTTGATATGAGGCAGGCCTCCTGTGCTCTTCCAAGTCAATGCAGGCTCATTGTGTGTTTGCCTTGCTCAGGCTCCTTCCACTTCATGGGGAAAATATCTATAATTTGGTCCTTTGGCTGTTTTTATTCAGGTGCAAAATTTTTTACAGTAATTTTGTGCTCCGTTGGCCACAATCTGCCTTGCATGCCTCCATTTGTGTTGGCTACTGTGTGGGTTCCTTTAAATTTACAGCTTCTATTCTTGCAATATTTTAATTTTTATTAATCTTAGTTGCATATATTTGGGATTTTTAGCTTGACTTTGTAATCAGTGCCACTTTCTGACCTTGCACTCCTGCACCTGAAAATCCTGCACATCACCGTTACCTGGTTAAGAGAATGTGCTTCTGCATATCAAAGTCAATAACGTATCATTCATTACTTATTCTCTTACAATTTACTGTATTTAAAATGTCGGCTCCCAGAAGTTAGTTTTACATTCGTGTGTTTATGTATAACAGAAGTATATATTTGTGTATTTAAAAAATACAAGTAGTGAGTAGGCTCAAGATTATAAAGGTACAGCAGTAGTAGGTAATGCTGTAAACATAAGTTCTGTTACATAACGTTAATGTACTGCCTAAGCAAGCAATACACTTCCCCAGTGGAGCAAAATTTGAGCAAAATCTTGCCCAACCTATCCCAATAATTAAGATTTCAGCCCTTAACTTCTTCCTTCCCTTGCTGAGCAAGAAATGGAGGCCTGATTTGGGGTGGGGTGGTAGAAAAGTACAAATCAAATAATGGGAAGCACTCCCTCCACAAAGTACATGTATCGGCCCACTATCTTCACTGGCTGCATTTCTCATTGAAGCCACCTTCTGGTTATCAATCCCTTTCTCCCCCACCCCTGCCAACAAACACTGCACTGGCTCCATTTGTTCCTCGCAGACTACCCCATACCCTGCTTCATTTCTCTTACAGTAAAACCCATTTCCCCAACTGAATTTCCTGTCCCCAGTAACTCTTGTTACTTCTCCCTCAATGGCTGATTGTCAGTCTGGCAGCCTCAAATTGACATGGCTGAATCAACTGAGGCAAGTGGTTATTTTGTGAGTCCCAAGCTGACTTTTCCCCTCTCTTCAGAGGAGAATGAGGTTAGGGTGGGGGGAGGGGTTAAGGGAGATGGAGGAGTAAAAAAAGGTCAAGTCCATGAGATTGCAGATTATGGTGCTGTACAATCCTGCTGATGACAGAGCACCTCAGGGATGCCCAGTTTAAGGTTGCTAGATCTGTCCTTAGTTTGTACCGCTCAATACTGTGGTAGTACTACACTTACAATGGCGAGTACCTTCACTCTGCCTTTACAACAACCACAGTGGTCACTCTCATCAATGTGATCGTGGCAAGTCATTTCTGCAACAGGTAGGTTGGTGAGGATGAGGTCAATGAGCAGTTTATTCCCTGGTATTGGTTCCCTCACCATCTGATGCAGGCTAAGTGTGGCAGCTATGCTCTTCAGGACTCTGCCAGCTCAGTCAGTGATGGTATGACTGAGCCACTTTTGATGGCGGACATTGAAGTCCCCTATTTGGTGCCCTTGCTTCCCTCAGTGCTTCCTCCAAATAATGCTCAATATGGAGGGACAATTGAAGCAGGGAGCATGGCAGTATGTGGTGAGCAACAGGAGATTTACTTGTTCTTGTTTAACCTGAAGCTATGAGACTTCAACAGAGTCAATGTTGAAGACTCCCAGCACTATGGCCACCCGGTTGTATGTATACCAATGGAATTTGATCTAATGAAATCTGGGTTGCAAGTCCAGTACCAGAACCACTAAGTGGACAATCCTACATGGCCTCCTCCAGAGAACAGCAGCGAGGCTTGGATTGACGACTGGCAGGCAACATTTGTACCCCAGTGCCAGGCGATGGCCATCTCCAGCAAGAAAAGATTCAATCACCAATCCCTCACCATCAATGACACCACCATCACGGAGTCCCTCCACAATCAGCATCCTGACCAGAAGCTCAAGTGGACCAGCCATATGTGAACACGGTGGATACAAGAGAAGGGCAGTGTGGGTACTCGGAGGCTGGCTATTCTGCGGCAAATGACTCGCCTCCTGATAGTCTCCACCACTTAGTGCTCAAGTCAGGAGCGTGGTGGAATATTGACTACTCGCCTGGATGGGTGCAGCAACAACACTCGAAGGTTGACGCCATCCAGGACAGTGTAGTTCTCTTGATTGGTGCCCTTGCCGTTGGACTCTCAACCCTCGCCACCACTGGCACATTGGCTGCAGTATGTACAATCGAAAGGATGCATTGTAGCAACTCGCCAGACTTGCTTCAACAACCCCTTCCAGCCCTGTAACTTCTACCACCAAGAAAGAAAAGAGCATAAATGCCATGGGGACATAAGTCACCCGCAACTTCCCCTGCAAGTCACATGGCATTCTCACTTTTTGTTTGTTTATTCATTGCATGTGGGTGTCGTTGGCAAGGCCAGCTTTTATTGCCCATCTCTAATTGCCTTTGAGAAGGTGCTGGTGAGCCTCCTTCTTGAACCGCTGCAGTCCGTGTGGTGAAGGTACTCCCACAGTGCTGTTACGTCGGGAGTTCCTTGACCGAGCAACGATGAAGGAACAATGATATATTTACAAGTTGGGGTGGTGTGTGACTTGGTGGTGATGGTGTTCCCGTACGCCTGCTACCCTTGTCCTTCTAGGTGGTAGAGGTTGCAGGTTTGGGAAGTGCTGTCTAAGTAGCCTTGGCGAATAACGGCAGTGTATCTTGAACATGTATTCCTGTTCCTTCATAGTCACTGGGTCAATATCCGGAATTTCTTAGCAAACAACATTGTGGCAGCACCATCACTGCATGGTCTTCTGTGGTTCAAAGAGAAAGCCCCTCAACGCTTTTTCAGGGCAACTAGCAATGGGGCAATAATGTGCTGCTAGCATCTCCCACATCCCAAGAACAAATCAATAAAGCTAGAGGCACCCTTTCCTTTAAAGTAATAGATTTTCAGGGTTATTTGGAGCAAAGTTATAGAATCTTAGTCTTGTTATTTGCCAAGTGCTGGCTTGTTGTGGATCACTCCCTGCATCAGAGGCGTGCCTGTTTCTATACCCGACACTTGCAGTTGAAGCCCAGGGTCCAACAGGGCATGGAATCTGCTCTAGATTAGATTTAGCATGGCCTCCCTCCCACTCCACAATGGTGCCATCTTCCAGTCATTTAGGCAGGGCCAGGGATTGTTGTGCTGTGCACGTGCTTATTCTCCGTGCTGCTGCAGGTGAACTGAACGACACGGGTTCCTGCACAGTCTTGCCCAAGAAATCATCCTTGATCTTTGTGCGCACAATGCCCTTTGCTGCAACTCTCCCACCCTGCCCTTTTGGTATGAGCCTTCATGACCAATGCTTCCTGTGTGTGTGGGATTCCTCCTTCAAACTGTGGTATGCAAATAGATTTGAGCTCTGAGCAGTTCAGTTGATCCTGAAATACTACAGCAACCGAATAACACATTGATGCGAACAATATGACGATGTCGAGGAGCAGCATAGGTCCTGGTCTGTGACACTCTCCCGCAACACCATGTAAAAATGGTGCGAGCTGAACTCTACAGATTTTTTCACTCGCCGTTGTGGCGGCTGTACTGAGCAAGGATAAGGTCCAATCTCCTGAATGGGCTCCCCACTTTGAGGCAAACAATGTCATTTGTAACAAATGGAGTTTATTCAGAGATTTTTTTCCTACAGGGTGATGGGTTAGGTGTCTTTCAAAGAATGAGCAAGACTGCCTTGACTTAAGTAGTACCTTGATTTGTGCCAGAGTCCGAAGAATTGGAAGAGACAAGGGCAGTCCCACCTTTTAAGGTGGCTCTTCATTCTGAAAGTTCAAGTTTGTAGCTTCCAGTAGTGTTAAAAGGATTACATGAGAAATCTGCTGTCCTTTTGGTAGGATAAATGAAATGTGATCTTTCAACAGCTAATTTTTCAGTGTCTCTTTCAGGTCAACTTTCAACACTGGGAGTTGGAGAGTGGTGTCTCCTTGATTATGGAATTTTTGATGTTTGTCTGAGTTGTTTAGTGATTGCCATGGTGATGCTCTCTCTTCGCAGGGGCTGCAGCCTGATAGATAACGATGGTATGCTGAAACGATGCCAGGGTCTGAACCGGGAGGTGGCTGAGCTCAGCTTGAAAGAGAAGAGGCTGGATGACTTGATCCAGAGCTGCACCTTGGACCTCAAAAAATTAACCGAGGACTCGGAAAACCAAAGATATCCTTTCTGATTTGGTGTGCAAAATTATGAAGGTTTCTGATTGATAAGATGGGGAGAATCTGTTTCCATTAGCAGGAGGGTCAATAACTAGAGGACGCAGATTTAAGAAAGTTGGCAAAAGAACCAGGGGTGAGATGAGTTTTTTTACGCAGCAAGTTGTTTTGATCTGGAATGCATTGCCTGAAAGGGTTCACTAGTAACTTTCAGAAGAGAATTGGCTATATACTTGAAAAGGAAAATTTTTCAGGGCTATGGGGAAAGAGCAGGGGAGTAGGACGAATTTGGTAGTTTTTTCAAAGAACAGGTACAGTCACAATGGGCCAAATGTGCTGTATGATTTGTGAAGACAAGTAACGTGGTTGTAACAAACTTGTAAGACAACTCCTAAAGCTGTGTTTCTGAAAGCTTCAAGCCAAGTGAGTGGTTAATTGATGAGGAAGTCCAACTTCAAAATTACTTGTATTTAAACCACAGAACCTTCCTCCAGTATCAGCTTGTAAGGTTAAATCATTTATTTTTTATTTTAATAATCACTTGTCTAACTAACAGCCATTTCAGAGTTTTTTGTCTTCCACTGACTGAGAATGTGGGTGGTTTAATAATTGTTCGATGCCTAGTTTACTCTCCTTAACATCCAACACATTAAATTATGTGACTTATCAGGACATCCGAAAGATCCAGAGTTTCAAGGGCCAGGTGGTAATAGCTGTGAAAGCTCCTCCTGAAACCAGGCTGGAAGTACCTGATCCCTATGATGTAAGTCAGGGCTTGTTGGAGAGGGTCAGACAGACCTTCACTCAAACAAATTTGAAGAGGAGAGTTTTAGCTCGGCAAAAAATGTAAACTTGTGGTCATCTAAAACTCGACTGCCCGTGTCCTAACTTGCACCAAATCCCGTTCACCCATTATCAGTGGCTTCCGGTTAAGCAACGCCTCGATTTCAAAATTCTCACCCTTGTTTTCAAATCCCTCCATGGCCTAGCCCCTCCCTATCTCTGTAATCTCCTCCAGCCCCGCAAATCCACCCGAGATATCTGCGTTCCTCTAATTCTGCCCTCTTTGAGCGTCCCTGATTATAATTGCTCAACCATTGGTGGCCGTGCCTTTTGTTGCCGAGGCCCTAAGCTCTGGAATTCCCTGTCTAAACCTCTCTGCCTCGCTAACTCTTTATTCCTTTAAGACGCTCCTTAAAACCTACCTGTTTGACCAAGCTTTTGGTCACCTGCCTTAATTTCTCCTTACGTGGCTCAGTGTCAAATTTTGTCTTATACACTTGTGAAGCGCCTTGGGACGTTTTACTACGTTGAAGGCGCTATATAAATCCATGTTGTATTATTTAAACTGTTTATTTAAATAAACTAGATTGTGATCTCCATTCATTCCCCTGAAGCACTAATTTTGTTTGACACATCTTTTTTTGTTTTTAATTTCATTTTAGAATTTCCAGATACACTTGTCGAGTTCGAGAGGGCCTATTGAGGTTTACCTGTGTCCAGACGACACTGGAGCATCCAGTAGTCCGTTGAAGGCTGCCAGTCAGGAACATTCTAGAAGTATTTCCCAGTCACGTGTCCGAGGTAAGCCATCGGCAAAGACTATTTTTGACGACAGCCAAACTGTATGCTGGACCTGCAGCTTTTTCTCTTTCCCTCACACCCCCCCCCCCCCCCCCGCCCAACTCTCTGGCAGAAGCTTGGGTTATGTATAATAGGCTAATAATAAGGCCATTTAAAAAATTTAAAAAAAAGCAAACCAAGCACTAGTTTATTTCTAGAGGGATAGAATTGAAAAGTAGAGAAATTATGCTAAACTTGTATCAAACCTTGGTTTGACCACACTTGGAGTACTGTGTGCAGTTCTGGTCGCCATATTATAATAAAAAGGATATAGAGGCACTGGAGAAGATGCAAAAAAGATTTTCAAAGATAATACCAGTAATCCGATGTTATCCCTATCGAGAAAGGACGAACCGGCTTGGGTCTCTATTCTCTTGAACACCTAAGGCTGAATGGTGACCTAATAGAGGTCTTTAAAATTATGAACGGTTTTGATAGGGTAGACACAGAGAGGGGAAGAGCAAAACTAGAGGCCATCAATATAAGATAGTCACCAAGTAGTCAAATAGGGAATTTGGAAGAAACTTTGTTACCCAGAGAGTAGTGAGAATGTGGAACTTGCTACCACAGGGAGCAGTTGAGAATAGTATAGCTGCATTTAAGGGGAGGCTAGATAATCATGAGGGAGAAGGGAATGAAGGGCTATGCTGATAGTTAGATGAGGAAGGATGAAAGGAACCTCGAATGGAGCATAAATGCTGGCATGGACTGGTTGGGCTGAATGGCCTGTTTCTGTGTTGTATGTAATATGCCCACCCCACATTAGTGTCCGTGAATCGAATAACTAGGGCAGTAGATAGGGCTTTAAATTAAAAAGGGCGGGGGGGCAGAGAGGAGGCAGGTGAGGGGGAATTTAGAAACCCAAAGCGAAGTCAAGGCAATGGAGCAGTATAGCAACTTGGGTGAAGATAAGCAGAGTGTGACAGAGAGTTTAACGGTAATTGTGCATCAGCGAATAAGGTCAAAGCAGGGAATAATGGTAAAAAGTTAAAATTTAAAGGCACTTTATTTGAATGCATGAAGCATTTGTAACAAGATAGATGAATTAGTAGCACAAATAGAGATAAATGGGTTTGATCTAATAGCTATTACAGGTTGCAAGATGACCATGGTTGGGAATTTAAATATTCCAGGGTACTTGCTGTTTTAAAAAGACAGGCAGAATGGAAAAGGCGGTGGGGGGGTAACCCTGATAAAGGATGACATGAGGACAGTAGTGGGAGAGGATCTCAGCTCGGTAGATCAGGAAGTAGAATCAGTATGGGTGGAGATGAGGAATAACAAGGGGCAGAAAACACTGGTGGGAGTAGTTTATTGCTCCCCAAACAGTAGTTATACCGTTGGACAGAGTAATAATCAACAAATAATAGGAGCTTTTAACAAAGGAAATACAATAATTATGGGGGACTTTAATCTTCATATAGACTGGGCAAATCAAATTGGCAAAGGTCGTCTGGAGGATGAGTTCATAGAATGCATTCGAGACAGTTTCCTAGAACAATACATCGTGGAACCAAATAGAACAGGCTATTTTAGATCTTGTATTGTGTAATGAGGCAGGGTTAATTAGTAAACATAGAAACATAGAGGAGCAGGAGTAGGCCATTCGGCCCCTCGAGCCTGCGCCGCCATTTAATGAGATCATGGCTGATCCTCCAAATTCAATACCCTGTCCCTGCCTTCTCCCCATATCCCTTGATCCCTTTAGCTTTAAGAAATATATCTAACTCCTTCTTGAATATATTTAACGAATTGGCCTCAACTGCCTTCTGTGGTAGAGAATTCCACAGGTTCACCACTCTCTGGGTGAAGAAATTCCTCCTCATCTCAGTCCTAAATGGCTTACCCCTTATCCTTGGATTGTGACCTCTGGTTCTACATAGAAACATAGAAGATAGGAGCAGGAGTAGGCCATTCGGCCCTTCGAGCCTGCTCCGCCATTCAATGAGATCATGGCTGATCATTCAAATTCAGTACCCTGTCCCTGCCTTCTCCCCATATCCCTTGATCCCTTTAGCCTTAAGAAATATATCCAACTCTTTCTTGAATATATTTAATGAACTGGCCTCCACCGCCCTCTGTGGCAGAGAATTCCACAGGTTCACCACTCTCTGGGTGAAGAAATTCCTCCTCATTTCAGTCCTAAATGTCCTACCCCTTATCCTTAGACTATGACCCCTGGTTCTGGACTCCCTGACCATCGGGAACATCCTTCCAGCATCTAGTCTGTCTAGTCCTGTTAGAATTTTATAAGCTTCAATGAGATCCCCTCATTCTTCTAAATTCTAGCGAATATAAGCCTAATCGACCCAATCTCTCTCCATACGTCATTCGTGCCATCCCAGATACAGGAAACTTTGGTTTATCCGGAGGTTGTATGTCCGGAAACCTCGATCTAACGGCAGAAATCAGCAGCCGTTTTGGTTAGGTTTTTTTTCTTCTAGCATTTTTTTGTTTTTATTTTAAAAAAAAAAGTCAGGCTCTGGAAAGCGTCTCTGTAGCTTAGCAACAGCTTCAGAGACGCTTCCAAGGTACGGGCCGAGCGTTTACAAGCTGTTGCTAAGCAACAGTTTGTTATCAGATACGGAGAGGAAAACCTCCGTATCCTTCAACATGAGCGCTGGTCTATCCGGAAGTTTTGATAGATCGGCAGCAGCTCGGTCCTGTCGGTGCCAGATATCGCGAAGTTTCCTGTATCAGTCTGGTGAATCTTCGCTGCACTCCCTCCATGGCAAGAACACCCTTCCTCAGATAAGGCGACCAAACTGCACACAATACTCAAGGTGTGGTCTCACCAAGACCCTGTACAACTGCAGCTCCTGTACTCTAATCCTCTCGCTATGAAGGCCAACATACCATTTGCCGCTTTAACCGCCTGCTGCACCTGCATGCTTACCTTCAGCGACTGGTGCACAAGGACACCCAGGTCTTGTTGCACTTCCCCTTTTCCCAATCTATTGCCGTTCAGATAATCTGCCTTCCTGTTTTTGCCACCGAAGTGAATAACCTCGCATTTATCCACATTAAACTGCATCTGCCTAATCACCCAACCTGTCCAAATCATACTGGAGTTTCTCTGCATCCTCCTCACAGCACACACGCCCACCCAGCTTTGTGTCATCTGCAAACTTGGAGATATTACATCTAGTTCCCTCATCTAGATCATTAATACATAGTGAATAGCTGGGGTCCTAACACCGATCCCTGCGGTACCCCACTAGTCACTGCCTTCCACTCGGAAAAAGACCCGTTTATTCCAACTCTTTGCTTCCTGTCTGCCAACCAGTTCTCTATCCAAGTCAGTACCTTCCCCCCAATCCCATTTGCTTTAACTTTGCACGCCAATCTCTTATGCGGGACCTTATCGAAAGCCTTCTGAAAGTCCAAATACACCTCATCCACTGGTTCTCCCTTATCTATTCTACCAGTTACATCCTCAAAAAATTCCAGTAGATTAGTCAAGCATGATTTGCCTTTTGTAAATCTATGTTGACTTTGTCCGATCCTGTCACTGTTTTCCAAGTGCTCTGCTATTACATCTTTTATAATGGACTCCAGCATTTTCCCCACTACCGATATCAGGCGTATGGTCTATAATTCCCCGTTTTCTCTCTACCACCTTTTTTTGAATAGTGGGGTTACATTAGCTACCCTCCAATCCATGGGAACTGTTTGAGTCTATAGAATTTTGGAAGATGACCAGCAATGCATCTACTATTTCTAGGGCCACTTCCTTAAGTATCCTAGGATGTAGATTATCAGGCCCTGGGGATTTAACGGCCTTCAATCCCGTCAATTTCCCCAACACCATTTCCCTACAAATACTGATTTCATTCAATTCCTCCCTCATTAGACCCTATGTTCCCTGACATCTCTGGGGGGTTATTTGTGTCCTACTTTGTGAAGATAGAACCGAAGTATTTATTTAATTGGTCAGCCATTTCTTTGTTCCCCATTATAAATTCCCCTGATTCTGACTGCAAGGGACCGACGCTTGACTTCAATCTTTTTCTCTTCACATATCTATAGAAGCTTTTACAATCTGTTTTTATGTTCCCTGCAAGCTTGCTCTCATTCTATTTTCCCCCTCTTAATTAATCCCTTTGTCCTCCTTTGCTGAATCCTAAACTGCTCCCAATCCTCAGGTTTGCTGCTTTTTCTGGCCAATTTATATGTCCTCTCCTTGGATCTTATGCTGTCCCTAATTTCCCTTGTTAGCCATGGTTGAGTCACCTTTTTTGTTTTATTTTTATGCCAAAGAGGGATGAACAAATTCTGTAGTTCATCCATGCGATCTTTAAATGTTTGCCATTGCCCATCCACCGTCAACCCTTTAAGTAATGTTCCCCAATCCATCCTAGCCAACTCGTGCCTCATACCATCGTAGTTTCCTTTATTTAAATTCAGGACCCTAGTCTCTGAGTCAACTACTTCACTCTCCATCTTAATGAAAAATTCAATCATATTATGATCACTCTTCCCCAAGGGGTCTCGTACAACAAGATTGCTAATTAATCCTTTCTCATTACATATTACCCAGTCTAAGATGGCCTGATCTCTAGTTGGTTCCTCGACATATTGGCCCAGGAAACCATGCTGTATACACTCTAGGAATTCCTCCTCCACAGTATTGTGACTAATTTGGTTAGCCCAATCTATATGTAGATTGAAGTCACCCATGATAACTGCTGTGCCCTTATTGCACGCGTCTCTAATTTCCCGTTTAATGCCATCCCCAACCTCAGCATTACTGTTTGGGGGTCTGTATACTACTCCCACTAACGTTTTCTGCCCCTTGGTATTTCTCAGCTCTAGCCATACAGATTCCACATCATCAGAGCTAATCTCCTTCCTTACTATTAATCTCCTCTTTAACCAGCAATGCTACCCCACCTCCTTTTCCGCCTGTAAAATCTCATAGTATAGGATCCTCTGGGGAAGAGTGATCATAATACGATTGAATTTCACATTGGGTTTGAGTGTGAAATACTTAAGTCCAAAACAAAAGTCTTAAACTTAAAGCCAATTACATATGTATGAGGGGTGACTAAGGTAGATTGGGAAATTAGATTAAAAGGTATGACGGTAGATAAACAGTGGCAAACATTTGAAGAAATATTCCAAAATTCTCACGAATATACATTCCATTGAGAAATAAAAACTCCACTGGTAAAGTGATCCATCTGTCGCTAACTAACAAAGTTCAGGATCGTATTAGATTAAAAGAAGAGGCTTATAATGTTGCGAAGAATAGTAGTAAGCCTGAGGATTGGGAGAGCTTTAGAAACCAGAAAAGGTTGACCAAAAAATTGATGAGGAGAAAATAGAATGAGAGTAAACGAGCAAGAAATATTAAAAGATTGTAAGAGCTTTTACAAGTATGTAAAAAGGATGAGAGTAGCAAAAGTAAGTGTCTGTCCCTTAGAGGCTGAGACAGGAGAAATTATAATGGGGAACAAGGAAATGGCAGAGACATTAAACAAGTATTTTGTATCTCTTCACAGTAGAAGACACAAAAAGCATACCAAAATAGTGAGGAACCACGGGGCTAATGAGGGAAGTAATTAATATCAGTAGAGGAAAAAGTACTTGAGAAACTAATGGGACTGAAAGCTGACAAATCCCCTGGACCTGATGGCCTACATCCTAGGGTTCGAAAAGAGGTGGCTGTAGAGATGCATTGGTTGTGATCTTCCAAAATTCCCTAGATTCTAGAAGGGTCCCAGCAGATTGAAAGGTAACCAATGTAACCCCGCTATTCAGGAAAGGAGCGGGAGAGAGAGAAAACTGAACTACAGGCCAGTTAGCCGGACATCAGTTGTCAGGAAAATGCTGGGATCCATTACTAAGAAAGTGGTAACAATGCACTTAGAAAATCATAATATAATTAGGCAGAGTCAGCATGGTTTTATGAAAAGGAAATAGTGTTTGATAGAAGAGTTTTTTGAGGATGTAACTAGCGTAGATGAAGGGGAACCTGTGGATGTAGTATATTTGGATTTCCAAAAGACATTCAATAAGGTGCCACATAAAAGGTTACTAAGTAAGATTAGGGCTCATGGGGTGAGGTAATATATTAGCATGGATAGAGGATTGGTTAAAGGACAGAAAACAGAGTGTAGGGATAAATGGGTTGGAAGGCTGTAACTAGTGGGGTGCTGCAAGGATCGGTGCTTGGGCCTCAGCTATTTACAATCTATATTAATGACTTGGATGAAGGGACCGAGTGCAATGTATCCAAGTTTGCTGCTGATACAAAGCTAGATGGAAAAGTAAGATTTGAGGAGGATGCAACGGGATATAGACAGATTAAGTGAGTGGGCAATAAGGTGGCAGATGGAGTATAATGTGGGGAAATGTAAGGTTATTCATTTTGGTAGGAAGAGTAGGAAAAACAGAATATTTTTCAAATGGTGAGAAACTATTAAATGTTGGTGTAGGTGTGCAGGAAACATAGGAAGTTAGCCTGCAGGTACAGCAAGAAATTAGGAAGGCAAATGGCATGTTGGCCTTTATTGCAAGGGGGTTGGAGTACAAGAGTAAACACACCTTGCTACAATTGTACAGGGCTTTGGTGAGACCGCACCTGGAGTACTGTGCACAGTTTTGGTCTCTATCTGAGGAAGGACATACTTGCCTTGGAGATGGTGCAACAAAAGTTTACAAGATGAGATGAGAGGGTTGTCCTATGAGGAGAGCTTGTGTAGAATGAACCTATACTCTGAAGTTTAGAAGAATGAGAGGTGATCTCATTGAAACATACAAGATTCTGAGTTGTTTCCTCTGGCTGGAGAGAGTCTAGATCTTGGGGTCATAGTCTCAGGATAAGGGGTAGGCCATTTAAGACTGTGATGAGGAATTTCTTCACTTGGAGGGTTGTGAATCTTGGGAATTCTCTCGCCCAGAGGGCTGTGTATGCTGAGTCTGAGTATATTCAAGGCTGAGATATAGATTTTTGGACTTTAGGGGAATCGAGGGATATGGGGATCGGGCGTGAAAGTGGAGTTGAGGTAGATGATCAGCCACGCTCTTATTGAATGGCGGAGCAGGCTCCGGGGGCTGTATGGCCTACTCCTGCTCCTATTTCTTATGTTCTTATATTGCCTTAATGATGTCACCGAGCCACTATAGTCCTACCAGACCTACTGAAATCTCGTAACACTTTGTCACTTTCCAATATGTTGTTGTCTCTTGCGCTCAAACCACCAACCCATCCCCCTAAACAAAAAATCAGACTGTTCTGGTGCACTAATATGAACTGCTTTGATGTTTCAACGATTAATGTTTTTGGAAGGTTTTTTTATGCAGCAAGTTGTTTTGATTTGGAATGCACTGCCTGAAAGGGTTCAACAGTAACTTTCAGAAGAGAATTGGATATATACTTGAAGAGGAAACATTTTCAGGGCTATGGGGGAAAGAGCAGGGGAGTAGGACTAATTTGGTAGCTCATTTCAAAGAACAGGTACAGGCACAATGGGTCAAATATGCTGTATGGTTTGTGAAGACAAGTAAACATGGTTGTAATAAACTTGTAAGACAACTTCTAAAGCTGTGTTTCTGAAAGTTTCAAGCCAAGTGAGTGGCTAATTGATGAGGAAGTTCAACTTCAAAACTACTTGTGTTTAATCCACAGAACCTTCCTCCAGTATCAGCTTATAAGGTTAAATCATTTATTTTTTTTGTATTTTTATTATCTCTAGTCTAACTGGCAAAAAGCCATTTCAAGATGTGTTTTGTCCTCCACTGATTGAGAATGTGGGTGAGCTTAACTGTTAGTTAATGCCTAGTTTACTTTGCTAGTTTAAGAGCGGTAACATTTGTAAATAGTTTTTATGCTGAATTGTAACCCTAACTTGTATTTTTGAATCCGAATCGAGAGCATCAACTGCTTGACCAGGAAATTCTTCAGGGTAAAGCTGCTGTGGTGCTTTTTAACCAGTAGCGGGAGCTGCAGCAGTTTACTGACCCCCTCTTGTGGCAGGAACAGTTTCTACAGCAATGTATTCTCAGCCCTCTTAAATTATTTTCTATTTCATTTGCACATTAACATTTCACCACGGGGCTCAAGCCCTTTAAGTACCTGCCCTGCATCCCGCCCCCAAACTCGCACGCACAAATTTTGATGTGGCGTGATCCTTGCTGTATGGGTGCTTGTCCATCTGATAACAGGATCGGACTTGGCTGTGATGCCCTTAACTGGTGAATAGCCTGTTGAGACTTGTAAATTGGGCATCATGAAGTTGGCTACTGTTGCCCATGGAACTGTATCCCAGCATGAGTTGGTGCCTTCAGGAGTGGAGGACAAAGATTGAAAAGGTATTCCAATCTTTCCCTTAAATTTTCCTTCCTCCCCTTACCTTCCTCTCAATGCACAAATTCAGTTGTTGGAGGAGTATAATGCCACACAAGTCTCCATTATACAGGTGTATTTGCTCCTATCGTCAGGCTGCTGAAACGCAGTGGGATCACTACCGAGCCCGATCCTGGACTCTCCCATCTTCTGTGTGCACGCATGCCCCACAGGGTTCACTGGGTAACTTATCAGAACTGGAAATGTTGGCAGAATTTCTCCCTCGTTGCCCCACCTTTTCTTAGCCCTGGGTGCTTCTATCGCTAACCTGGCTTTAAAACAAAGCACTTAACAATTGGAGGTGGAGCCTGGAACTTCACTGGTCTGTGTAGCTCGGAATCTGAGACTTTAACTCCAGATTGTGAAAGGAGGGCACAAATTCTGTGTTTGATGTATAAAAGGGTCCATTTGGTGACTTGATGGTCAAGGCTAGATAGGCCTACTTTATTTGGTCAGTGTGTTTTCACAGGGTGACTAAGTCATAGCTGCGCTCTCCCAAATAGAATCTCTTACTTTGAAATGGAGCAGGCCATTGACTGGTGTCCAATCTTATATTAATGGTGTGGCTGCTGGGAGACGAGACTTTTGACTGGAAATTATTAACTTTTTTTTGGCAGATTTTGACATTTCTAATGGTACTCAGCATGGAGATGGTTTGGGTTCACACTTTTCTCGCCTTTCACCTTTGACCTCGCTGAATAATCTCCTGCAGCAAACCGAAGATCAGATTTCGTTGCCCATGGAAGAGGAAGGACTGTTTGTAAATCTGTCGCCGTCGGTGCCTCAGGAAGATTACCTGCTGAGCATCGGCGATAAAGCGGGAATCAGTGACCTGTTTGATTGCGATGTTGATGGGCTTTTCCCACTGGAAGATTTTTATGGAACCAATTAAGTGTTTTTTTTAAGTATTGAATAACTGCTACCAGTGATGGACCTAGAAACCGAATGTAAGTTTGGGAGCTGGTGAGTGATGAAGGAAAGTTTGTACCAACTACAGGAATAGTAATGGAACTTTTTGCTGGTAAAATCACAGCCAGTTATGTTGACCCCAATAGTCTATATCGGCTAGCGGCAACTGAGGTGTTTTGTGCTGGTATTTTATATAAATTATGTAATAGCATGAAATGAAACTTCACTTGATCACCATATATATCTAATAATAATGGGGATTTTTTTTTCGTTGGCTTTGGACACACATAATGTAAATATTCACTCTGCAAATCATCAAGACCTAGTAACCTTTTGGTCCAGTCTTCCAAGGTGAATTGATCAACTGTGGAAATTCTCTCGACGGTGTGAGATATGCAAGTGTTGCGTTTGGTCTTGCATGTGAGAAAAGGCTGTGGCTGTACTGGCAAGCATTTGGTTTGTCCTATGGTTGAGTTGAATGTGGCTGGTTTCAGTATGTGTTGATTGAGAAGTTTGGTTTTATGCTGTGAGAGTGCAGGAAAAAAAATCTCATGAAGGGAACAAATCAAATTTCAAAAGCAACTGCAGATATGGTTTCTTTGCAAACTTGCATTATTAATTTTCAAAAACCAACCTAAATTCAGAGTCTTTGCAACAACAACCAAGTTAATAACTGCAGCTGAATTTTCCCCTGCATTTTCCTTTCTGTTCCTTTTCGCCCCATGCACGTTGTAAGCCAGATGTTAGGTTAATTCTAGCTGCTGCTTCAAACTGTGTGATAGTGCTTCTCCACTGCTTATTGCTGGCACTTGGCTTATGGAGAATTATTTAGTGTTCTCCTGTTACTATATCACAGCTTGTGGTACAGGGCAACCAGCGTAACGTATGGGGCAACAGTCTTAATGCACCACCTGACAACAACCTAAGCAAGATGCTGAGAATCAGTTAGTATACTTCCATGTGTTGAGGTATGATTCTTTGCTCTTGTATCCTTGGATTAAGTTGGACCAGAGAAGTGGTTGATATGTTAACCATTGCCACGGTGTTGTATATTAAATGAGGTTATGTAATTAACCTGGCTTCTGTTGAACAGGAGCCCACTGCACAATCGTTCCCAGAAATTCCCTTTGAGACCACAACGATTTCAAGCTAGAAATTGTATGTTGTGTGGAGTTGATCCAAGCAATAGTGGTTGAAAAAGCTACATTTCCTAGTGCTATAATCCTTCATTTTAAAATCAATGCAATTAATACAGACGCATGCAATTAAATTCCTGGTGAGAGGGGGAGTGATGGCAAAAGAAAATGAGGTCCCCAGATAGCTCGCTTGGTAAGTGGTGCAGAACTAAGCCATATAGACCAGTTAGGTGCCTGATTTGATCTTTGGCCTGTGGTGAATTAGCTCGCATCAGCAGTCGGGGTGTTGCAATTAGCTGCAACATCCTTGGCTAATGAGGGGATTCCTCCTCCTGATCACCAGCCAATAACTGCTGGTAGAAAATCTATACACGAGTGCAGGATTGAAGTCCATTTTGACATCCCCTTGTGGTCAAATAGATGCACTCGCTCGAGGCTCACACATGTTGTAATAGTGAGTTGGCTGAGATACTGGAGCCTGGCTGACATCCATGCAACCGTTACCTCAGTGTGAGTCAGTGCTTTCAGGAGAGGAGACCTGGAAGTCAAATAGAACATCTGTGGATTTTTGCCATGCATCGAAGGTATGCTTCACGTTGCAGGAATCTTTGTAAGTTGATTGAATAGAGATGGAGGCTGATGTAATGAGTGAGCATGTGTTCCTTTTATCTTTGGGATCTTGGTCAAATCCTGCAAGAGTCCAATGCCCTTAGATTGTGGAGGGGTGGGGGAATCGACCAAGGTACCTGCTCCTGATCACTATCCAATGCTGGAAAGTGCATTTATTTGCAAGATGGGACTGAAATACAGCTGAACCAAATTTGTTGAGGTTAAACCCTTAATCCTGACCAGGAGCTGATTTTTCTGAGGTTTGGCTTTCGTTTTTGTTAAATTAATTTTGAAAAGTTATAGCAAGCTTTAGAATTGGTTACAAAGAGTGGTTAGAATTGGTAGTATGGTATCTGCACTGAATTTGTTCAGTGAACAAGTCAAAGTAAATCTGTTCAGTGTGGCCTTTCTCTTGATATGTAAAATATTTACATACGCTCAGCATTTGCTTTTTTGTAAATTTCTCACTAGATGTTCCAAAACATTCTGAAGGACCACAACTTCACAATGGCTTATCCAAAAAGGCTAAGAATAAAAATAGAAATGTAATCAATAGTTAAATTACTAATTTTTAACATCGAGATTGTTGAAGAACCGTTGTTTGGTAATCAAGTTGTGGTCAGCTTTGAAGCTGCCCAGTTGGTATGCTTTGCACTGACTGGTCAATCCAGTGACCCAAGGGTGGTGTGTCATGGCTACCACTCGATGCAGAGCAGAAGAGTTCTTGTCCTTTTGAGCATGTGTCAATTTAAATCATTTACAGGAAACTTTTTTTTAAATCCGGGACCAGCGTGGTGCTGGTTTATCAAAAAGTCCAGATTACAGAGTTATAGTTAAAAGGTACGAGAGCTCCATACACAGCAACAAATCCAAGCTTCCCTGTTGCTTAGCAACAGCTGCAAGAACCCCGGCCACAGACCAAGCGTCCCTGTTGCTTAGCAACAAGTGCAGAAACCCCCGATTACACAGCCAAGAATCAAGAAATGGCCACTAATATGAAGAAAAACTTAACTGAACCTACTCCTGAATTTTGCCGGTTAACCGAGATTTCCAGTTGTTTGGGTGCCGGTAAATCGAGTTTCCTGTATATAGATTGTTGCAGATGAAAGCACTCAAATGGACATACAGGTCAGTTATTGAAGTATGATGGGCGGTGAATATATGGGCTGCTTTTTCATGCCTACTTAACTTTATAAAACTTCAAAAACATCCTCCCCCACCCCCAATGCCTGCACTGCAGAATAAACATTTTCTGTTAACCTCCGAGACCATGTTAGTTAGTGCAGGCACACACTCACTCATTGATGCCGCTTTTGTTGTCCAGTTTAAAGTCGCAAAAGGCTCCGTTTTTATTGTGTAGCGAACGAGTGTGATCTTAATCTGCTAATTAATTGAATTCCCCCTGCCAGTATGCCCCATTGATTACTCAGCTGAGACTTCAGTCCATACTTTCTGAAAAGTTGCCGAGTGTTCCAATACTAAAGCTACAAGATATTAGTTTCAGATTCTAGTCATTTCACTCCACCAGTATCCTTGCTTTGGGGGAAGCCTTTTTGGCTGCTTGTAATGACGGTGCGGCAGCTGCGAGCACTTCTGTCCGGCCTCTCTCGAATCTGCTCAATCTAAACAAATTCTGCGGCCAGTCTACTGTCGTAGTGACCAGAAATACTTGACTTGTGCACATTTGGAACATCAATTTCGCCGTTGTACCTTGTAAGTAATTCAGACAATACGGCCGCCCTAAATCAGTATTGGTCTGTTTTCCCTTTTTTCTGTGGACTGCGAACCACAAAAGGCTTATTTACACGTCGACTTCACTAAATTTAAACTTCATATTTCTGTTTATAAAAAAAAAAAAAAATAAACAAACTTTTTGGGTTCCAACACTGTTTTAGACATGTTATGATTTTAATAAGAGAAGTATCCAGACCCTTGGGTGCTATTGGCTTATTTGTCAATTGGTTGCTGCTCTTGAAGGTGTACATTCAGAATCCAATGTATTTTTTTCAGCTGTATAATTATGTACAGAAAGATCAGTGTGTCGGACTGTGTGTAAAGGAACTGAACAATGCATAAGGTACTGTTCAGCACTGTGCTGGCTCTTGTTAATAAAAATTATGAAAAAAATTATCTATAATCTATTTAAAGAGACTTTGCAATCTTTAGTCGTGTTCATTGTTCTGCCTTTTTTGTACAAATGCATTTTCTTGGTTTTTCCAAACTCAAGTGGACACTGCCATCAAACTTTGTAAAGACTTGTAAAGGTTTTGTCACCTGCATTTGTAACTAGTGTTTTTTTAAAAAAGATACTATTTAACCTTTGAGATTGATGCTTGTTAAAAAATTGTACATACTGTATATGAAGTGTGCATCACACATTAAACTTGCAAAATGCCAGCACAGTTCTGAATTGTGATGATACTTCACACACGTTAAACTGTAAAGCTTTATGTAAAAGCTTTTAGAATTTCTAATGTTTAAACTTTGACGAGTGTAAATAAAATTTGAATTTAAATGGTTTATCTTTATTTAATCTTGGATTAAACATTTTTCATCCATACATCACACAATGGGCCAAGATGAGTCTAGCAATTGGAGACAGTTGGGGCAGGTGTATCGACGGGGGCCTGTATACCACGAGGTCTAGCAATTCAGCCACTTTAAGCCCAGGCAACTCTCCTATTGCGCATGTTTCTCATCTGCACGGATTAAATTTCGTTGGGCTGTTGAGTGGAAGGGACTATTATTGGCCCTGCTGTCTCATTGGTGAATAAGTCCTCAGTAAGAAGCCAGGTTATGCCTAACCCATTAAGGATGCTGTTCTATACCTCCTACTGAGAATGGTAGAGTATAATGTGCAGCTTGCAGACCCAAATTACTCTGGCTGCACATTATATTAAGCCCAGCATGCATGGAACTTTGTTCTTTGGATGATATTTTAATCTAATTTCTGAGGGGGTTTGGCAGCCTGGATGTTCACAAAAAGCAATGTGATGATGACCAGGTAATTTTTTTTTAAAGTGATGTTGATTGAGCGATAATATTGGCCAGGGCACAGGGATAACTTCCCTGCTCTTCTTTGAAATAATACCATGGAATCTTTTATGTCCACCTGAGAGAACAGACGGGGGCCTCAGTTTAATGTCTCATCAAACAGTGCAGCACTCCCTGGAGTGTCAGCCTTAGATTTTTGAAAGGGGGAAAAAAAGACTTGCAGTTATATAGAGCCTTTCATGACCACCGGACGTGCCAAAGCGTCTTGCAGCCAATTAAGTACTTTTTGTTTTGAAGTGTAGTCACTGTTGTAATGTAGGAAAAGTCTCGAGTGGCATTTGAACCCACAACCTTCTGACTTGGAGGCAAGGTTGCTACCAGTTGAGCCTCTGCTGACACACTGCCATGAACTAAAAGTTCCAAGTCAAAATGATCGGGTGCTTTTAAAATTCGCCATTGACCAGGTCTAGTGCAAAGGTTGGTTGCTGCCAACCCTCGTCTGACTAGGTATGGCTGCGAGTTTAGGTTGTCCACCTTGTGCTCTTAATACCTGAGCAATTTATATATAAAATGCAGTCTGCTGCATTTTCAGCCACTGTTTGTATAATTGCAGTTCCCTCTGCTTTTAGTGTGCACCTTGGTGTTGACTATATGGAGTGGACAGTAAAACCAAAAAGTGAAGTAACCAACATTTTTTAAAAAACACAGAAGATCCCCACTCAGCAACTATATCTCCCA
This sequence comes from Somniosus microcephalus, assembly GCF_052327205.1. Classification (NCBI taxonomy): domain Eukaryota; kingdom Metazoa; phylum Chordata; class Chondrichthyes; order Squaliformes; family Somniosidae; genus Somniosus; species Somniosus microcephalus. The sequence continues at coordinate 267,373,799 of NC_140991.1, forward strand.
CTTGTTAGCAATTGCATCCAGAATTTCATCACCGAGGTAATTGTACTTGAACGAGGTGGGAACAGCTGATTGAAACTGCGTGAAGACCTGACTGCCTGAAATCAGCAGTGCCTTTAAAATCAGTGTGTACGTATTGAACTGCCCAGTACAGCAGATGCACTTAATATGTTATAAGCAGTGCTTTTGTAATTGACTCCAATGGTAATGGCAAATGGTTAGTGCCATTTGCTTGATCTGGCTGTGATTGACACAATGGAACTGGAGAGGTCACTTGAGATAACAAGGTGGAGGGGGTGGCTGTGAATATGGGTCAGAGTTTATATGGAGGGAGAGGATTGGAGAGCAGTGAACTCCAGAGAGAGAGCATAAGTTGAGATGGAGGTTGACATCACCAAGGATGAGAAGTAGCTTGGTGCAGGGGCTGAGGGAGGAAAGCATTGAAGGTATCTCGGTGAAAAACTCAGTGTACTCTTTCTGGTACGAACAATAAACAAATAAATTGTAAATTAACAAATAAACATTAAAGGAAACTTAAATTAAAATTTGGTTCCCGGTGGTGACAATGCACTCTAGTCCCGACGGTGCTCACCAGTTGCAGAAGGCTTCGATTGCGCCGGCGGACACCGCGTATTCCATCTCCAGGACCACCTGGGCATGAAAGTGACCGCGGAAAAGAGGCAGGCAGTCGGGCTGAATGACTGCCCGCTGCCTGGACTAGTTGATGGCCACTTTGGCCAGGCCCAGGAGCGGTCCTACGAGGAGGTCCCCCGATCTGCTCGCTCCCCTCCGCACCAGGTGACCAAAGATCAGGAGCGTGGGACTGAAGTGCAGCTAAAAATCGAGGAGCAGCCCCTTCAAATAATGGAAGAGGGGCTGCAACCTCTCACACTCCATATAAACGTGGAACACAGATTACTCCAGGCCGCAGAAAAGGCAGGCGGCGTGGGAGGCCGTGGACCGACTTAAAACCTTATTGCACGGGACTGCCCTGTACAACAAGAAACTCAGTGCAGTGCTTAGTTGAGCAGTAGAGAAAGAGGATTTTAAAAGAGGTGAGAGGGGTGGAACAAGGTGAGATGCTCAAAGGAGGAGAAGGTGCGAGTGGACCTTCACACAAAACAAGTGTGCACCTTGGCATTGGGAGTAACATTGATGACACAAATCATGGGCTTATATTTAAATGTATGGAGCCTCTATCTGTTAAAGTGGTGTACATTTAAGGTTTTTTTTAAATAAAACTATTGTCATTCCCAGTGAATCAAAATAACCTATTTCTGTGGCTGGAGAACAATGGAGGGCTTTTATGCTTCACCTCATGTAGTATCAGATGAGGTCTCACTTGGAAGAGTGGAGGTTTTCCACAAATCAGCAGTATAGAACTCTCAGGAAAAGTGAGATCAGTGCAAGAATTTATTTCTGGTTTAATTGGCTTTGACTCACTCCATCCCTGAATTGGAGTGAAGATCTGACCAGTTAGAAGAAGGAAGTCTGAGGTCACAGAGAAGACACTGAAGACAACTGCAGCAGCAGAAAGGAAGAAAAGTAACAGAAAATAAACGCAGAACAACAGGAAGAAATAAAAGTCAGAAAACACACAACAAATGAAAGAGACTGGGAGAAGAACCTGAGAGAACAAATTATAAATATTGCAGTTTGAAAATCAAAAGATCAAAACAATTTAATTAACACTTTTTTTCCTTGCTGTCTTGGCACACGTGAATATAGAAGAAAACATGTACAGAAGGTACCAAAGGGAAAAGTTGGGATTTGGGTCAACTGCACATATAGAAACATAGAAGATAGGAGCAGTAGGCCATTCGGCCCCTCGAGCCTGTTCTGCCATTTAATGAGATCATGGCTGATCATCCAAATTCAGTACCCTGTCCCTGCTTTCTCCCCATATCCCTTTAGCCTTAAGAAATATATCAAACTCCTTGAATATATTTAATGAATTGGCCTCAACTGCCTTCTGTGGTAGAGAATTCCACAGGTTCACCACTCTCTGGGTGAAGAAATTCCTCCTCATCTCAGTCCTAAATGGCTTACCCCTTATCCTTAGACTGTGACCCCTGGTGCTGGACTCCCCCGCCATCGGGAACATCCTTCCTGCATCTGGTCTGTCTAGTCCTGTTAGAATTTTATAAGTTTCAATGAGATCCCCTCTCATTCTTCTAAACTCCAGTGAGTATAAGCCCAATCGACCCTGTAGTGTATGTACCTTTAAGGGGAGAACTACTTTTTACAGCTCCTGTATACTGTAGTACCGACAGTGACCACACCTGTATATAAACCCTGAGTAGGGATCTGTACGTTTAGTTTTAGAGTAACCCTCATCCAGTAAATACCTGTTCATTGTTCCTGCAGTCTCGTGTCTAGTTATTGAAGGACACACTACATCAAAAATACACGGATCTAACAGTGGCGACGAGGCAGATTCGAACCTACCTGCAACTCTGCATTACCTCCCAGGGATTCGCTCCTGGAGAACAGTGGAAGAAAGTTGAGGCCAGAAGCATGGGCGTCGACCACGAGCAACCGCCCAGTCATCCAGCAGAGATTGAGCATCGCAGGAGAGGCTGTTGAGAGCTGGGCTTGGTTCTCCAGTCACGGTGGTCCAGCGAAACGGGCTGGCAACAGGTACGGCGCAGACCCTTCCCGGACAGCGGCGGCTAGAGCCGACCGATGGCTCAGAAAAGGCCGAACGGCGTCGACGGGAGAAGAGAGAGGGTGGAGCGCACAGGGCGCAGCCAGTGTTCAGGACCGAACGGTGTCGACGGGAGAAGAGAGAGAGGCGCGAAAGAAAATGCGCAGAGCGCAGCCGGTGTTCAAGGGACGAGCAGCGTCAGCGGGGAAGAAAGGGAAACGCGCAGAGCGCAGCCGGTGTTCAAGGGCCGAGCAGCCGCAGCGGAGAAGAAGGGAGAGCGCGGGAAAACGCCATTTTGAGCCGCAGCGGAGTAGAAGGGAGAGCGCGGGAAAACGCCATTTTGAGCCGCAGCGGAGAAGAAGGGAAGAGCGGGAAAATGCCATTTTGAGCCAGTCTAACCACACCCAGGGATGCCGAAGAGTGGCAGTATCACAGCATTCGACAATGAAGTCGAAGATTGGACGACATATGTCGAACGCATAGAAGTGGACTGCAAGGCGAATGAAGTGCCAGATGAGAGGAAAGCGCTGGTATTGTTGAATTCCATGGGTGCAAAAACGTATGGCTTACTGCGAAACCCAGTAACCCCAGAGAAGCCAGTGGACAAGGATTTTGGAAACATAGTGTCAATCCTACAGAACCACTTAAACCCCACACCGCTGTTGATAGCAGAAAGATTTAAGTTTCACAAAAGGAACCAGCATAAAGATGAAAGTAATGCTGAGTATTTAACGGAACTGCGTAAGCTATCGAAACACTGCCAGTTTGGAGCGGGACTGGCAGATACCTTAAGGGACAAGTTTGTGTGTGGGCTTCAAAGTGAAGGAACCCAGAAACGACTTTTATCTGAAAAGGACCTTACGCTGGAAAAGGCTTTCAGCATGGCAGTATCACACGAAGCAGCCGCACGGGGTGCTGCAGAGATACAACAGAGACCACAAGAATATGGCACAAATGAAATGTCATACGGAACAGTGAAGTGTTATCGCTGCGGCAGAACAACACACGACCATAATGATTGCTGGTTTAAGGACAAAGTGTGCAGACAGTGTGGAAAAGTAGCACACATAGCAAGAGTCTGCAGGTCGGGAAAGAAAACCAGCAGCAAGAAATCTCCACAGGAGAAGTACAAGAAGGTACATAAGGTGACGGAGAGTAGTTCAGACGAACAGAAAAGTGATACAGACTCCGGAAGCAAGGAGCTGGGTTGTCTGAAACTACATAAGGTGATCAAAACGGAGGATCATCAAACTATCTGGGTCACGCTCAAGATAGCTGGAGTCCAAATGAAAATGGAATTGGACACAGGATCAGCCCTAACAGTCATAAACCGAAGGGACTACAAGCGGCTATTCTCACATATACCCTTGAGAGATACAGAGATTGTCTTGAAGACGTACACGGGGCAAAAAGTCTACCCCAAAGGAAAAATAAGGGTGAACGTTGTATATAACGGTAAGGAAACACCAAAAATGGACCTATATGTATTGCCAGATGGAGGACCACCATTACTAGGACATGAATGGATCCGGAAGATACAGCTAGATTGGCATTCCATACAAGCACTGACTGTTGATGCCAAAAAGGATGACGACGCCACACCTGGACGACTGTCAAAAATGCTAACTGACGCACAAGAAGTGTTCCAGGAGGGACTTGGAACACTAAAAGGCATAACAGCGACGATCAAAATAGAGGAAAATGCAAGCCCAAAGTTTTTTAAGGCCAGACCGATGCCTTATGCGATCCGCCCAGCCGTCGAAGCAGAGCTGGAAGGTTTGGAACGTTCAGGAGTACTGTCCAAAGTGGACTGGAGCGAGTGGGCCACACCCATCGTTCCTGTAATGAAGAGGTCGTTGAGTAATACGCCTGGGGAACCAAAGAAAGTTCGCATCTGTGGGGACTTTAAGGTGACAGTGAACCCAGTCCTTCACACGGTACAATATCCACTTCCGCGGATTGAAGATATTTTCGCCTCGCTATCTGGAGGGAAATGCTTCACTAAGATTGATCTGGCCCAGGCGTACCTGCAAATGGAGGTAGAAGAAGCCTCGAAACAGTACCTCACGATCAACACTCATAAAGGTCTCTACCAATACAACCGGCTGGTGTTTGGGGTAGCATCAGCTCCGGCTATTTGACAAAGGGCAATGGATCAAGTCCTACAAGGGATTCCAGGGACCCAGTGTTATTTGGACGACATCATGGTCATGGGCGAAAATGACAGTGCTCACCTTGCCAACCTGGAGCAGGTGCTCACTAGATTGAAGGAATATGGGCTCCGAGCAAATCGCCACAAATGCGAGTTTTTCCAGAAGCAGATCTCGTATTGTGACCACGTTATTGATGGAGGGGTTACATAAGTCCCCTGAAAAGATTGAGGCAGTAGTCAAGGCTCCAGCACCGGAAAATGTGTCACAACTGAGGTCGTTCCTCGGGCTGGTGAACTACTACCATAAGTTCTTGCCGAATTTGTCTACAGTACTACTCCCACTGAACACCCTACTGCAAACGGGGGTACCATGGAAGTGGAATGACGAATGTAAACGAGCTTTCCAGAAGTGCAAAGAATTGATCACATCAAAAGAGGTGTGGGCTCATTTCAACCCAGCACTACCAATTCGGTTGGCGTGTGATGCATCACCCTATGGCATTGGAGCGGTGCTGTTGCACAAGTTCCCGGACGGCTCGGAGAGGCCGGTAGCCTTTGCGTCTCGGTCACTAACCTCAGCCGAGCGTAACTACGCCCAGATTGACAGGGAGGCCCTCGGCCTAGTGGGGGGAGTGAAAAAGTTCAACCACTATCTGCACGGGCAGAAGTTCACCTTGCTGACGGACCACCAACCACTTGTCTCCATCTTTAATCCAAAGAAGGGTGTGCACAACGGCTACAAAGATGGTCGCTTTTTCTAGGGGCGAACCAATATGAAATCGAGTATAAGGGCACGAAACAGCATGGAAACGCTGATGGGCTATCACGCCTGCCACTGCCTACTGCGGAGGAAGCACCAGCAGTGGACCCTGTCGAAATATTTCATTCGACTATAATTGAACGCTTGCCAGTAACTAACGCTGATATAGAGGAGACCCGAAATGACCCGACACTGTCTCGGGTATATGACTTGACGGTGAAGGGATGGCCAACACATGGCGACTCACTGTTGCCAGCATTCTCATCCAGAAGAGAACAGCTGTCAGTATGCCAGGGGACCTTGATGTGTGGATCCCGAGTGGTAATTCCATCCAAGTTAAGGGAGAGAGTGCTCAATGAGCTTCACGAAGGCCATCTGGGAGGGGTAAAAATGAAAAGCCTTGCTAGGGCTTATGTGTGGTGGCCGGGGATTGATCAGCAAATCGAGGACCTGACAAAAAGCTGCTCAGGATGCCAGAAGGTCCAAAATGCACCACCACATACCCCTCTACACCCATGGGAGTGGCCCTCATCTCCGTGGCAACGGGTGCATATTGATTTTGCTGGTCCATTCATGGACTCAATGTTTCTAATAGCCGTGGATGCGCACTCGAAATGGCCTGAGGTGATCAAAATGTCGTCCACCACCACGGAGAAAACTATTGCAGTCCTACGGACCATATTTGCCAGGAACGGCTTGCCAGAGCAGATTTGCTCTGATAACGGACCACAGTTTGTGTCCGAAGAGTTTCGAAGATTCATGAAAAGGAATGGGGTAAGGCATTACACATCCGCCCCGTATCATCCAGCCACAAATGGATTGGCTGAGAGGTTCGTACAAACCTTTAAGAAAGCAATAAGGGCTATGTGCGATGACGACATTCCACTGCAGCATAAGGTGGACAATTTCCTGTTAGCCTACAGAAATGCGACACATGCAGTCACCAACCAGACCCCGGCCATGATGTTCTTTAACCGAAGGTTGAGATCTCGTCTGGATTTGCTCAGACCAAATGTACGAAGAGATGTTGAGAATAAGCAATTCCAGCACATCAATGAGAAGCCGACAAGGAGCTTCAATGTAGGGCAGCCAGTCTTGGCCCGCGACTACCGAACAGAGAAATGGCAACCAGGAACGATATGCACACGGCAGGGGCCACTAATGTACACAGTGGATGTTGGGGAGAACATTGTGAGACGCCATGTCGACCAGATCCTAGAGTCACAGGAACGAGTCAACCCCATGTCTCGCGCACCTAGTGATGAACCCGACGTACAGGTAGCATCTACCCCAGAAACAGTAGCATCGGAAGCTGATGAACCAACTGACGACAGGGGGCCTCCGCACCAAGAACAAGACACTCAGGAAAGGCGCTATCCAGAAAGGATCAGGAAGCCGCCCCAAAGACTGAATTTATAAATGGACTATTTTCAGTTAATGTGCATGTTAAAAGTGTTAATTGTTAAATGAATGTTATGGTACTGTCAATCTAAAAGGGGAGGAATTGTAGTGTATGTACCTTTAAGGGGAGAACTACTTTTTACAGCTCCTGTATACTGTATAGTACCGGCAGTGACCACACCTGTATATAAAGCCTGAGTAGGGATCCGTACATTTAGTTTTAGAGTAACCCTCATCCAGTAAATACCTGTTGATTGTTCCTGCAGTCTCGTGTCTAGTTATTGAAGGACACACTACATCAAAAATACACGGATCTAACAGACCCAATCTCTCCTCATACGTCATTCCTGCCATCCCAGGTATCAGTTTGGTGAATCTTCGCTGCACTCTCTCCATGGCAAGAACATCCTTCCTCAGATAAGGTGACTAAAACTGCACACAATACTCAAGGTGTGGTCTCACCAAGGCCCTGTACAACTGCAGCAAGACATCCTTGTTCCTGTACTCGAGTCCTCTCGCTATGAAGGCCAACATACCATTTGCCTTCTTAACCACCTGCATGCTTACCTTCAGCGACTGGTGCACAAGCTTGTGTTGTGTTTTTAACCATGGTTTTTGTAGTGTCCGAGGATCAATAATACTCAGACTGCAGGAGAACAATAAAACAGGTATTTACTGAACAGGAAGTAATTCAAGACTGAAATACAGAAGCCTGCTATGGCTTTATATACAGGGGTGGTCACTGCCAGTACTGCAGTATAGAATCAGTTCTTCTCTTAAAGGCACATACACAACAGTTTTGAAGTAGAAGTGTGGTTAAAAGCACGATTTGTTTGTAAATTGCAATTAAGATTTACATTTAAAAAAAAATGGAAATCCGAAACAAAAAAAATCCAGAAAATGCTGGAAATATGCAATTGGTTAGGTTAAAAATGGGCAAATGTTTGGGGCAGAGTCCTTCACTTATTTGATGTGGAATTGTGGATTGTAAGTTTGTCCAGAACTAATAGTGGAAGTGAAATTATGAAGAAGGGCTGTGGTAATTTTAAACAAAGTTATGTTTCATTATTAGAAAAGGGCATAATAGATCTGCACGCACTTCATTATTTTGTGCCTAAAAAAAATAATCATGAGAGTGGGGTGGGGGGCGCCAACCGTCATTACTGCGCTTCAGCAGTCCCGCTGGATTCCCGTAGATCAACAACCGGGTCTGTCGCGTTTGGATTTTCACGCTGGCGTGCCGCGTGTGTTCCGAGCGGGTTGCCGTCCGAGAGCGTGTGCGTCAAACAACAGTGTGGCGCAGGGGTCAGAGGTCGGTGCGTGATGGCGCAGCGCAGTCGGAGCTCGAGATAGTGAGAGTGAAACCCGCAGCAAGCAAGCTCGAGGTAAGAGGCGCGAGACTCGGTGAGGAGCTGGGGCTCGTGTGGGGCGTTAGACCGACCGTTACTTTTCAAACCTTGGTGCGCGCTTCAGGGCTAATTGGCTGCCTTTAATAATTGATAGCAGGCTGTGGCTGGGTGTCCTGTCCATTAATTTAGGTGACGGGAGCTGAGGGCTGAGGGGTGAGGAGAGAGGGTTGGGGTCGTGTTTAATATTCCCACAGACAGACAGAGAGAGAGCAAGTGACATTTCTTCTTTCAAAAAAAAGTTGTCTGTGTGAGACTTATTTAAATCACAAGCGCCGCTGCCTCCCGAGTTGATAACCCGCGGGGGGGAGGCGGTCTCTCCTTTGGTGGATGGAGGTGTTTGCGGCCGATGTCTTCACTTAACCTGTTGATTAAGGAGCCCCGCAGTCGCACTTGAAACCACCAAGTTGCACATCGCACACTTGGCAGTGGCGCGGGAAGCTATGCAGCCTCAGCACTGCATCCAGTGTGGTTCCAGTTTGTTTGCCTCTTGCGGGTTTGAACCTGTGCTCACTACATCTGTTCTCTGGATAGAAAAAGTAAATCTGGAACACGTCTACTCAAATAGTGTTCCAGATTTTTCTTTTTATAAGTTTTCACTGGTATACTTCCTTAATATCCCCTCTTAATCCTTACAATAGAAAGGACTTGCGTTTATATAGCGCCTTTCCCAACATCACTATGTCCCAAAGTGCTTTACAGCCAATTAAGTACTATTGAAGTGTAGTTAATGTTATGTAGGAAACGTGGCAGTCAATTTGCACACAGCAAAGTCCCACAAACAGCAATGAGGTAATGACGACATCATATGGATGTTGGTTGAGGGATAAATATTGACACTCCGCTCTTTGAAATAGTGTCATTGGATCTTTTATGCCCATCGGAGAGGACAGACTAGGCCTCTGTTTAACGTCTCAGAAAACCGGCATCCCAGGTAGTGCAGCTCTCCCTCGGTGTTGCAATGGAGTGTCAGCCTAGATGATGTGCTCAAGTATCTGGAGTGGGATTTGAACCCATAACAGCAACAACAATTTGCATTTATATAGCGCCTTTAACATAGTGACACGTCCCAAGGTGCTTCACAGGTACGTTATCAAACAAAATTTGACACTGAGCCACTAAATGAGATATTAGGACAGGTGACCAAAAGCTTGGGTAGGTTTTAAGGAATGACTTAAAGGAGGAGTGAGTGGTATAGAAGCAGAAAGGCTGAGGGAGGGAATTCCAGAGCTTAGATCACCGAGGCAGGTGAAGGCACCGCCGCCAATGGTAGGGCAAAGGAAGTCAGGGATGCGCAAGAGGCCAGAATTGGAGGAGCGCAGTGATCTCGGAGGGTTGTAGGGCTGGAGGAGGTTACAGAGATGACTCCGAGGCAAGAGTGCTACCAGCTGAGCCGCAGCTGACGCCCAAGTTGATTGCAAGGCTGTGTAACCCATTTCATACAGCCTTTCCCCATAACTCACTTGTTTGACACAAGGAATCAGTTCTGTGGTTCTTCTTGTGCCGGTTTCAAGGCTGCAGTTTTTTTCTGCGTGTCTCAGTGGTCACTGCATGTTACGATGTTCAGTTACTACAAAGTTGCCTTGAAGTATTAAGAATTCATAATCACAGATAAATTCACCTAGAGAAGACTCAAAAACAGTGAGGTGAATATTATTCGGGCCTTACTGACAAAAATACTGCTGCTTAATGTGTGAGCTGAAGCAAATACCTACAGTGTAATGTTCCCTCAATTATCTAGAGTTTTAGCTTTCTTAACCAAAAGATACCAGCAATTGATTTGAAGTTAATGATAATGAGCATTTATATTAAAAAGTGGTATCTTTTTAATATTCTAGATTACTGCCTACACATAACAAATCTGTGTATAAAAGTAATGTCCAAGAAAATTAGCATTTAATGTTTAAAATTTATAATGGAATTATTCAGGGTTTTTTTTATAGATCATGCCGGCTGCTTGTGATTCATTAGTGGAAGACATTGAAGATATTGTGTCAGCACAAGATCCAACACCTCATGATCGACAGTTTGCAAAGAAGAGCATTGTCCCTCATGTTAGAAAGAGAAATAAGTACAAACAGGATGAGGGGACAGAAGATTTAGAGGCCGATAGGTGAGTTCCATATCCATCATTTTGTCAAAAGATGCTACACTTGCTACAACACGTGTTTGCGTGGGTTTTCTCCGGGTGCTCCGGTTTCCTCCCACAGTCCAAAGATGTGCGGGTTAGGTTGATTGGCTATGATAAATTGACCCTTAGTGTTAGGGGGATTAAATATGTGGGGTTACAGGGATAGGGTGGGACATGTGTTGGTGTAGGGGTTACGGGGATCGGGTGGGATATGTGTCGGTGCAGGCTCGATGGGCCGAAATGGCCTCTATCTGCACTGTGGGGTTTCTGTGATTCTGTGATGAACTCCATGTTGGAACCCCTCCAATCAGGTTTCCACCCCTGCCACAGCACTGAAACAGCCCTTATCAGTGTCAAAAATGACATTCTATGTTACTGTGATTGTGGTAAGCTATCCCTTCTCATCCTTCTTGACCAGTCTGCAGCCTTTGATATGGTTGCCCACACCCTCCTCCTCCAACACCTCTCCTCTGTTGTCCAGTTGGGTAATACTGCCTCAACTGGTACCATTCCTATCTCATTATCTCATGTGACTTCGCTATCCCCTCTGTAACCATCACCGATAAGGCAATCTCTGACAGTTTCCTTAATCCCTCTCTACCCATATTCCCCTTCCCCCTCCTAAACCCACTTCTTTTCATATCTGCCCTGGGGAAAAAACTAGCTCAAGTCCCTTATCACTGCACTTTCTAATTCTCAACTACCTAACCTTTGGCCTATTATTCTCTATGGCCTATTATTCTCTATGACCTCTCTGCAGCTGCTGACTTACTAAATCACACCCTCTCCACCATCTTTGATGCCCTGACCCCATTAAAATCATTACACTCTCACCCGAGTCGTTCCCCCGGTATACACCTCATCTCCACTCTTGTCTAAGGGATGCAGACTTGAAAGTCTTTGGTGGACAACTGGTCTAAGCAGCCATCACCAGATTTGACTAGATCATATAAAGCACTACTGGGTAGTGCTCTCCATCACTAAAACTGCCCATTATTCTAAGATCATCCAGGATGGCAAAAATAACACCAAGCTTCTCTTCACTTCTGAAACTACCCTCCCATGCCTCCTCCTCCCTCACCTCCATCAATATGGGCTTCTTTGTTAGAAAGATTGACAACATACATTCAACTGCCTCTGCTACTTCCCTCCCTTCCCCTAACATACTGGGCCTTCTTCTCTGTTTTCCCCCTGCCTTAACCCTAAATTTGCATATTTCTCTAGTTTCTCTCTGTTCTCCCCCATTTGCCCTTTCAAAGCTCATATTGTCAGGGTAGGACATGGCAGGGCAGCTCGGCAGCGTAGAGTGCTCCTCCTGTGCCATGTGGGAAGTTAGGGACACTTTCAGTGTCCAGGGCGAACACGTGCAAGAAGTGTCTCCAGCTGCAGCTACTCAATCCGAGTTTTGGAACTGTGGCTGGAGTCACTGTGGAGCATCCGCGAAGCTGAGATCTTCGGGGATAGCACGTTTAACGAGGTGGCCACACCGCAGGTAAAGAGTGCACAGGCAGACAGGGAATGGGTGACCGCCAGAGAGAGTCAAAGAACTAGGAAGGTAGTGCAGGAGTCCCCTGGGTCCATCTCCCCCTCCAACAGATTTTCCGTTTTGGATACTGCTGGAGGAGATGGTTTCTCAGGGGAATGCAGCAAGAGCCAAGTCCGTGGCACTACGAGTGGCTCAGCTGCACAGGAGAGGAGGAAAAAGAGTGGGAGAGCAATAGTGATAGGGGATTCTATCGTAAGGGGAACAGATAGACGTTTCTGTGGCTGCAGACGTGACTCCAGGATGGTATGTTGCCTCCCTGGTGCCAGGGTCAAGGATGTCACTGAATGGCTGCAGGGCATTCTGAAGGGGGAGGGCGAACAGTCAGAGATCGTGGTTCACACTGGTACCAACAACATAGGTGAAAGAGGGATGAGGTGCTGCAACAAGAATTTTGGGGAGCTAGGTAGCAGATTAAAAAGCAGGACCTCAAAGGTTGTAATCTCTGGATTACTCCCGGTGCCACGTGCTAGTGAGTATAGGAATAGGCGGATAGAGCAGATGAATGCGTGGCTAAAGAGTTGGTGCAGGAGGGAGGGCTTTAGTTTCCTGGATCACTGGGTCTGCTTCTGGGGAAGGTGGGACCTGTACAAGTCGGACGGGTTGCACCTGAACCGGAACCGGGCCAACATCCTTCTGGGGAGGTTTGCGAGTACTGTTGACAGGGTTTAAACTAATTTGGCAGGGGGATGGGATACGGAGTGGAGCTATAGTAGGGGGTGATGCACAGCCAAATATAGAGGAAAAAACAAGTCAGCCTGGAAGGCAGAGCAATTATGTAACGGCACAAGGGAGTACGGCAATGCTGGATGGCATTTATTTTAATGCAAGGAGTCATGCGAGTAAGGCAGATGAATTGAAGGTGTTGATGAACACATGGGAGTATGATATTGTTGCTATCACAGAGACATGGTTGAGGGAGGGGCAGGCCTGGCAGCTCAATATTCCGGGGTATAGAATCTTCAGGCAAGACAGAGGGGGGTGTAAAAGAGGAGGGGGTGTCGCAATATTAATCAAGGAGTCAATTACTGCTGTAAGGAGGGATGATATCTTAGCAGGTTCCTCTAATGAGGCCATATGGGTAGAACTTACAAACAGAAAGGGGGCAAGCACTTTGCTGGGAGTGTACTGCAGGCCCCCAAACAGTCGGGGAGATAGAGAAACAGATATGTAAGCAAATCTCAGAGAAGTGTAGAAATAATGGTAATAATAGTCGGGGATTTCAACTTCCCCAATATTAACTGGGATAGTCAGAGTGTGAAAGGCTCAGAGGGTGTGGAATTCTTAAAGTGCATCCAGGAGAGCTTTTTGAGCTAGCATGTAGAAAGTCCTACAAGAGAGGGGGCGGTACTGGACCTAATTCTAGGGAATATAGCCGGGCAAGTGGTAGAAGTGTCAGTAGGAGAGCATTTTGGTGACAGTGACCATAATTCGGTGAGATTTAAGGTAGTCATGGAAAAGGACAAAGATAGACCGGAAATAAAGGTTCTAAATTGGGGGAAGGCCGATTTGAATATGATAAGGCAGGATCTGGCCAAAGTGGACTGGGATCAGCTACTTGTAGGAAAATCCACATCAGAGCAGTGGGAGTCTTTCAGAAAGGAAATAGAGTACAATGCCAACATGTTCCCGTAAAGGTCAAGGGTGGGACCAACAAGTCCAGGGATATACAAGAATGGATCAGGAAAAAAGGGAGACTTTTGGCAGATACAAAGGACTAAAAACAGTGGAAGCCCTAGAGGAGTATAGAAAGTACAGGGGGGTACTGAAAGAAAAAAATTAGGAGAGCGAAGAGGGGGCACGAAAAAACACTGGCGGGCAAAATAAAGGAAAATCCCAAAGTGTTTTATAAGTATATTAAGGGCAAGAGGATTACCAGGGAAAGAGTAGGGCCCATTCGGGACCAAAGTGGCAATCTGTGTGTAGAGCCGGAAGATGTGGGTGAGGTTTTAAGTGAATATTTTGCATCTGTGTTCACTATGGAGAAGGACAATGTAGGCATAGAAATCAGGCAGGGGGATTGTGATATACTTGAACAAATTTGGCATTGAGAGGGAGGAGGGCGTAGGGCTCTGCCAGCTCAGCTCAGCTGCATGTCGACCCAATCATGTTCCCCCAGCAACAAGGTATTGAAACTTCTTTTATACATTATAGCAAAATATTACACACGGGTGTCTTCAACCAATCACGCTCCCCCAGCAACAACTCCCCTGTCCTCACAGGGATGATATGGAACCTTCTAGAACTTTGGGCGGTTTTTTAATAGTTAATTACAAAATGGGCAGTTTTGCAGCTACCAATTACTGTAACTCATCAATACACACAATTTTGATTAATCTACTTTGCATTATAGAATAGTCGAATTACATTAATACATCCAAAGGGCTTCCAGCAAATAGTTTGCAGAAGGCTGCACCACTGAATAATTGTGAAATATTTAGTGTTTCCCACATTCAATAACCGTTCCAACAATAATGTCAAGCACAATGGTTTTAATGGGAGCAGACACAAACAGTTAATTCCTGCCCCGTCTTAAGCTGAGTTTGTTTTGTCTTGTGCCATTGTTTCTTATTTACAAGTTCACTTCTTACAATACATCCTTTAACTCTTTATGTTGCTGCTTTAAGCTATATAATTTTCACCCTAACACCACCATCGTCCAACTGGATGAGACTGCACTCGCCTGGTTTCAGTCCTATCTTCCCAGCGCTAACCACAGAATCACCTGCAATGGCTTCTCTTCCTGATCCTGCACTGTCACCTCTGGTGTCCCCCAATGATCTATCTTTGGCCCCCTCCTATTTCTCATCTACATGCTGCCCCTCGGTGACTCATCCGGCAACACAACGTGAGTTTTCACATGGATGCTGATGATACCCAGCTCTACCTCTCCTCTACCCCCCCCCCCTTGAACCCGCCACTGTGTCTACACTGTTGGCCTGCTTGTCCGATATCCAGCACTGGATGAATAGAAATTTCCTCCAATTAAATATCGAAGACTGCCATTGTCTTCGGTTCACGCCATAAACTCCATTCGCTTTCCACTGATTCAATCTCTCTCTCCGGCAACTGTCTAAGGCTGACCAAGTCTGCTCGCAACCTTGGTGTCATATTTGATCATGAATTGAACTTCCTGCCTCATATCTGTTTTATCTCGAAGACTGCCAATTTCCACCTTCGTAATATCGCCCATCTCCGCCCTTACCTCAACTTATCTGCTGCTGAAACCCTCACCCATGCCTTTATCACCTCCAGACTTCACTATTCCAATGCACTCCTGGCTGGCCTCCCGAGTTCTACCCTCCATAAATTTGAAGTCATCCAAAACTCTGCCGCCTGTGTGCAAACTTGTACTAAGTCCTGCTCACACATCTCTCCTGTGCTTGCTGACCTGCACTGGCTCCTAGTTAAGCAACGCCTCGATTTAAAAATTCTCATCCATGTTTTCAAATCTCTCCATGGCCTCGCCCCTCCTTATCTCTGTAATCTCCTCTAGACCTCTGCGCTCCACCTATTCTGGCCTTTTGAACATCCCCGATTTTAAATGCTCCACCATTGGCGGTCGTGCCTTCAGCTACCTAGGGCCTAAGCTCTGCAATTCCCTCCTTAAACCTCTCCACTTCTCTTTCTTCCTTTAAGACGCTCCTTAAAACCTACCTCTTTGAGCAAGCTTTTGGTCATCTGCCGTAACATCTCCTTATATGGCTCAGTGTCAAATATTGTTTTTTTTTTGATAAAACGTCCCAAGGCACTTCACAGGAGTGTTATTACATAGAAACATAGAAGATAGGAGCAGGAGTAGGCTATTTGGCCCCTCGAGCCTGCTCCGCCATTCAATGCGATCATGGCTGATCATCCAAATTCAGTACCCGGTCCCTGCTTTCTCCCCATACCCCTTGATCCCTTTAGCCTTAAGAAATATATCCAACT
Organism: Somniosus microcephalus; assembly: GCF_052327205.1. Classification (NCBI taxonomy): domain Eukaryota; kingdom Metazoa; phylum Chordata; class Chondrichthyes; order Squaliformes; family Somniosidae; genus Somniosus; species Somniosus microcephalus. The sequence continues at coordinate 267,389,766 of NC_140991.1, forward strand.
CCTTCTTGAATATATTTAATGTATTGGCCTCGACTGCCTTCTGTGGTAGAGAATTCCACAGGTTCACCACTCTCTGGGTGAAGAAATTCCTCCTCATTTCTGTCCTAAATGGCCTACCCCTTATCCTTAGACAGTGACCCCTGCTTCTGGACTCCCTGACCATCGGGAACATCCTTCCTGCATCTAGTCTGTCCAGTCCTGTCAGAATTTTATAAGTTTCAATGAGATCCCCTCTCATTCTTCTAAACTCCAGCGAGTACAAGCCCAGTCGACCCAATCTCTCCTCATACGTCATTCCTGCCATCCCAGGTATCAGCCTGGTGAATCTTCGCTGAACTCCTTCCATGGCAAGAACATCCTTCCTCAGATAAGGCGACCAAAACTGCACACAATACTCAAGATGTGGTCTCACCAAGGCCCTGTACAACTGCAGCAAGACATCCTTGTTCCTGTACTCAAACCCTCTCACTACGAAGGCCAACATGCCATTTGCCTTCTTAACCGCCTGCTGCACCTGCATGCTTACCTTCAGCGACTGGTGCACAAGGACACCCAGGTCTCATTGCACTTCCCCTTTTCCCAATCTATTGCCATTCAGATAATAATCTGCCTTCCTGTTTTTGCCACCAAAGTGGATAACCTCACATTTATCCACATTATATTGCATCTGCCATGCTTTTGCCCAATCACCCAACCTGTCCAAATCATCCTGGAGTTTCTCGGCATCCTCCTCACAGCACACATGCCCACCCAGCTTTGTGTCGTCAGCAAGTTTGGAGATATTACATCTAGTTCCCTTGTCTAGATCATTAATATATATTGTGAAAATAGCTGGGGTCCAAGGACCGATCGCTGCAGTACCCCACTAGTCACTGCCTGCCACTCGGAAAAAGACCCGTTTATTCCAACTCTTTGCTTTCTGTCTGCCAACCAGTTCTCTATCCAAATCAATACCTTGCCCCGAATCCCATGTGCCTTAACTTTACACGCTAATCTCTTATGCGGGACCTTATCGAAAGCCTTCTGAAAGTCCAAATACACCACATCCACTGGTTCTCCCTTATCTATTTTACCAGTTACAGGAAACGTTCGTTTATCCGGAGGTTAAATGTCCGGAAAGCTCTATCCACCGGCAAAATTCAGGAGTCGGTTCAGATAAGTTTTTTTTCTTTTCGTTGCTTTTTTTCACCAGTCAGGCTCTGCAAGGTCTAGCTGAAGCTGTTGCTTAGTTACAGAGATGCTTGCAAGCTGCAGCCGACTGTTTTGAAGCTAAGCAACAGGGTTTGTTGCTTCACACGGAGCTCAGAAGCTCCGTATCTTTTAACATTAGCGCTGGTTTCTACGGCAGTTTTGATGGGACGGCACCAGCTCGGTCCTGTCAGTGCTGGATACCAGAAAGTTTCCTGTACATCCTCAAAAAATTACGTTAAAGGCAGTATATAAATATAAGTTGTTGTTGCAATGACTTCTCTTCCTGCTCCCGCACAGCTACCTCTGGAGTCCTTCAATTATCTACCCTTGGCCCTCTTCCATTACTCATCTATGTGCTGCCCCTCGGCGACATCGTCCAAAAACACAATGTCAGGTTCCAAATGTACACTGATGACATGCAGCTCGACCCCTCCACTGCCTCTGATTTGTCACGCCGCTTGTCTGCCATCCAGTAATGGATGTGCAGAAAGTTCCTCCAATTTAATATTGGGAAGACCAAAGTCATCGTCTTCAGTCTCCACCACAAACTCCGTTCCCTAGCCACCGACTTCAAACCTCTCTTTGGCCACTGTCTCTGGCTGAACCAGACTATTTGCAACCTTGGCGTCCTTTTTGACCCTGACCCGAGCTCCCGACTCCATGTTTTTTCCATCACCAAGACTGCCTACTTCCACCTTCATAACATCGCCAGTCTTTGCCCCAGCCTCAGCTCATCAGCTGCTGAAACCCTCATTCATGCACTTGTTGCCTCTAGACTTGACTATTCCAATGCTCTCCTGGTTGGCCTCCCACCTTGCGCCTTCTGTAAACTTGAGTTCATCAAAAACTCTGCTGCCCATATCCAAACTCGCACCAAGTTCCGTTCATCCATCACCCTTGTGCTCACTGACCTACATTGACTCCTGGTCTGGCAACGCCTCGATTAAAAAATTCCCATCGTTGTTTTCAAATCCCTTCTTGGCCCCGCCCCTCCCTATGTCTGTAACCTCCTCTGGCCCTGCAACCCTCCATGATCTCTGCTGCTCCAATTGTAGCCTCTTGCGCATCCTTGATTTTCATCGCTGCACCATTGTTGGCCGTGCCTTCAGCTGCCAAGGCCTGAAGCTCTGGAATTCTCTCCCTAAATTTCTCCCCTTCTCTACCTCTCCTCCTTTTAAGACGCTCCTTAAAACCTACCTCTTTGACCAAGCTTTTGGTCACCTGCCCTAATATCTTCTCTTGTGGCTCAGTGTCTAATTTTGTTTGTTAACACACTTGTGAAGCACCTTGAGATGTTTTACTATGTTAAAGGTTGTAGAAAAATGCAAGTTGTTGAGAATGGAAAAACCTCATTGGAAGTAATTAACAGGAACTTTGACACTTGGTCTTTGTTTTAGGTTGGAATTGGTTGAAAATATCCAATTGCTTCATGGTTTTTTCATTCTGTTCTGATTGAAAAGGTAGATTGTGACAGGACCCACTACTGTGCCATTATTTGAGCTGGTTGCGAGGACAAAATTCTTAAAATTGTGGTAGGCAATTTAGAATCCTGGGTAGCCACATTCCGATAATATGGAAATCTGTTATAAACTCTTTCTAAAAATGCTGGCATGCACAAATTAAGGATGCTGCAGGTTGAAGTAATGAAACCCTCTGCATTGTTCTCTTGCGAGGTCCCTACATTTTTCCCTTTTGAGTGTGTGTACTAGGTTGTAAGCCCAGGAATGCATTGGCTCTCTGTGTATTGAATGGAGGCAGAAGATGTGGACGCAGTAGTATTTTTATATTGCAGAGGGCTGGTGCTAATGGGGGTGGATTTCACTGGATTTTATGTTGCGCAATATAACCCCAAAAGTCATTTGTGGAAGCATAGGGAGTAGGAAACTCCTCTTTGCTTAGCCAACTGCCTTTTCTCTATCCAGGGGCACCACTAGCACTAGTGTGTTGTACAGTTGCATGGCAAAATAGTCATTTGGTGTTCTGACGAAGGGTCATCGCTAACTCTCTTTCTCTCTGTACAGATGCTGCCTAACCTGAGTATTTCTAGCATTTTCTGTTTTTATTTTAGTCATTTGGTATTGTTCACCAGGATGTGGGGGTTGCTTCTCGTGAAGCCAGTATGCAGGATTTATGAATGAATGAACAAACTTTAATTTATAGAGCACCTTTCATGACCTCTCAATGACTTACAGCCAATTAAGTACTTTTTTCTGAAGTGTAGTCGCAGTTGTAATGTAGGGTAACACAACAGTCAATTTGCACACAGCAAGGCCCACAAAGAGCATTGTGATAAATGACTATCATTTTTTAGTGGTGCTGGTTGAGGAATGAATGTTGGCCATGACACTGGGAGAACTCCCCTGCTCCTCTTCGAATAGTGCCATGGGATCTTTTACGCCTACCTGAGGGAGCAGACGGGACCTCGGGTTAATATTTCATCTGAACGATGGCACCTCCGACAATGCAGCACTCCCTCAGTACTGCACTGGAGTTCAGCCTAGATTATGTGCTCAAGTCTCTGGAGTAGGGCTGGAACCCACAACCTTCTGACTCCGAGGAGAGAGTGCTACCACTGAGGTTTGATTTGGTTAGATTAGGCCAGGGATGACTGGGTCCAGACTAATGTTCCCGTTAAGCTGTGCTGCTGTGCAGTCCTCCAGAGGTCTCGCGCAGCCGGTGGAGCTGGCTTTAAATTGGAAAAAGTCACGCATGCGTGGTCTTTTGAGTGGGCTGTGCAGACCGTTAATCGGGCCGTGTGGCCCCAAAACAAATTACGGGAACGTTGTCTAGACTACAACGAAGGACTTTTGGCCTATAGGACGCACAGGTGTTTACTATTTTTATGAAAGGTTGATTGTGGCTGAGGTAAGTAACTCTGAAATAGGATTTACTTCTAGTGTGTGCTGAGGATTTAATTGATGGAGGAGATTCACCATGGTGTGGCTGGTCAATTTAGCAAGTAAGGTTTTGTGTAGTTCCCCACATCAATTTGGTCCTGAAATGTTGCCAGAATGGAAGCCTTTTGATTGCCTATTTGAATTCTGTTGGTTGATATTAGGGCGCCTGTGCATTCTGCTTTTATGGGTGAGCCATGAGACCGATAAGTATTATGTGGACTGCTTCTGCGGTATAGAGTGAGGTATAACTGTTGAATTCTGTTGATTTTGGTGGGATTGCTCATAGTATCACCACTTGATGCTTTGGGTCTGCCCAGTTCTTGTTTGCAAGAAGCTTCCCAAGATGTCTACTTGTTCATATTATTTGGTCATGTATGGTCAGCCTCCTCTTTGTACTCGCTGAAAGCAGGTTGTTTAGTTTTTACCTGGGTTTAAGCACTTTGTGTTGGGATTCCTATCCCTATGGGACGCCACTAGTTTCACTATTTGGAGCTCCAGGTCCTTCTGAGATTGGAATGTTTGTTTTGGAATTTTCCTGGCATTGTTCTTTTATGTTCATAATTTGGTTACAATTTCCAGAAGCAGACTGAGTCACTAAGCTTAAACCTATGTCTTTATTCACTGTTGGGTATGGTTTAGTGTAGATCAGATCTAACTGTTAATTGCAACTCCTGGTAACTAACTTACTAGTAGAGAATACATGGGATGCTCACATTCTCTTGACACCTCCAAAATTGGAAAAATAAAGTCCCAGTCCACCATTGTGTACAGGCTAAGCTACTTGGCCAGATTTCATAGAATCATAGAAACTTACAGCACGGAAGGAGGCCATTCGGCCCATTGTGTCTGCGCCGGTCGACAGAGCTATCCAGCCTAATCCCACTTGCCAGCTCTTGGTCCATAGCCTTGTAGGTTATGGCACTTCCAAGTGCACATGCAAGTTCTTTTTGAATGTGGTGAGAGTTTCTGCCTCTACCACCCTTTCAGGCGGTGAGTCCCAGACCCCCCACCACCCTCTGGGTGAAAACATTTCCCCTCAAATCACCTCTAAACCTTCTACCTTTTACTTTAAATCTATGCCCCCTGGTTGTTGACCCTACTGCTAAGGGAAATAGGTCCTTCCTAGCCACTCTATCTAGGCCCCTCATAATTTTATACACCTCAATTATGTCTCCCCTCAGCCTCCTCTGTTCTAAAGAAAACAAGCCCAGCCTATTCAATCTTTCCTCATAGCTAAAATTCTCCAGTCCAGGCAACATCCTCGTAAATCTCCTCTGTACCCCCTCTAGTGCAATCACATCTTTCCTGTAATGTGGTGACCAGAACTGCACGCAGTACTCTAGCTGAGGCCTAACTAGTGTTTTACACAGTTCAAGCATAACCTCCCTGCTCTTATATTCTATGCCTCGGCTAATAAAGGCAAGTATCCTGTATGCCACCTTCAGGGATCTGTGGACATGCACTCCAAGGTCCCTCTGTTCCTCTGCACTTATCAGTGTCCTACCATTTACTGTATATTCCCTTGCCTTGTTAGCCCTCCCCAAATGCATTACCTCGCACTTCTCCAGGTTGAATTCCATTTACCACTGTTCTGCCCACCTGACCAGTGCATTGATATCTTCCTGCAGTCTGCAGCTTTCTTCTTCATTATCCGCTGCACAGCCAATTTTTGTATCATCTGCAAACTTCTTAATCATAGCCCCTACATTCAAGTCTAAATCATTGATATATACCACACAAAGCAAGGGACCTAGTATTGAACCCTGCGGAACCCCACTGGAAACCGCCTTCCAGTCATAAAAACACCCATCGCCCATAACCCTTTGCTTCCTACTTCTGAGCCAATTTTGGATCCAACTTGCCACTTTACCTTTGATCCCATGGGCTTTTACTTTCGTGACCAGTCTGCCATGTGGGACCTTATCAACAGCCTTGCTAAAATCCATATACACTGCATCAAACGCACAACCCTCATTGACCCTCCTTGTTACCACCTTTAAAAATTCAATCAAGTTAGTCAGACATGACCTCCCCTTAACAAATCCATGCTGACTGTCCTTGATTAATCCGTGTCTTTCTAAATGAAGATTTTCCTGTCCCTCAGAATTTTTTCCAATAATTTTCCCACCACCGAGGTTAGGCTGACTGGCCTGTAATTACACGGTCTATCCCTTTCTCCCTTTTTAAACAAAGGTACCACATTAGCAGTCCTCCAGCACCACACCTGTAACCAGAGAGGATTGGAAAATGATGGTCAGAGCTTCTGCTATTTCCTCTCTTGCTTCTCTTAACAGCCTGGGATACATTTCATCCGGGCTTGGGGATTTATCCACTTTCAAAGATGCTAAATGCTTTAATACTTCCTCTCTCTCTGTTTATTTCATCTAATATTTCACACTCCTCCTCCCTGATTGGGTTGTCTGCATTGTCTGTCTCTTTTGTGAAAACAGACGCAAAGTATTCATTTAGAACCATACCCACGTCTTCTGCCTCCACGCATAGATTACCTTCATGGTTCCTAATAGGCCCTACTCTTTCTTTAGTTATCCTCTTGCTCTTAATGTATTTATGAAACATCTTTGGGTTTTCCTTGATTTTACCTGCCAATATTTTTTCATGCTCTCCCCTTGCTTTCCTAATTTCCTTTTTAATTTCACCCCTGCACTTTCTATACTCCTCTAGGGTTTCTGTGGTATTGAGCACTCAGTAACTGTCATAAGCCTCCCTTTTTTTTCTTTATCCTACCCTGTATGCCCCATGACATCCAGGGGGCTCTAGATTTGTTAGTCCCACCCTTTTTCTTTAAGGGGACATACTTGCTCTGAGCCCTCACTATCCTTGAATGCCTCCCACTGCTCTGACACTGACTTACCTTCAAGTAGCTGCTTCCAGTCCACTTTGGCTAAATCACATCTCAGCTTAGTAAAATTAGCTTTCCCCAATTGAGAACTTTTATTCCTGGCCTATCTTTGTCCTTTTCCATAACTACCCTAAATCTAACTGAATTGTGATCACTACCCCCAAAATGCTCACCCGCTGATACCCCTTCCACCTACCCAGCTTCATTCCCTAAAACTAAGTCCAGGACTGTCCCCTCCCTTGTTGGGCTTGCCACGTACTGGCTAAAAAGTTCTCCTGAATGCATTTTAGGAATTCTGCACCCTCTGTTCCCTTCACGCTAATTTTATCCCAGTTAATATTCGGGTAGTTGAAATCCCCTACTATTACTGCCCTATAGTTTTTGCACTTCTCAGAAATTTGCCTACATATTTGCACTTCTATCTACCTCTGACTGTTTGGGGGGGTCTGTAATACACTCCCAGCAGTGTGATTGCCCCATTTTTATTCTTCAGTTCAACCCATATGGCCTCATTGGATGATCCTGCTAACATGTCCTCCCTCCTCACAGCTGTAATTGTTTCTTTAATCAATACTGCGACCCCCCCTCTTATCCCCCTCTCTATCTTGTCTGAAAATCCTGTAACCAGGAATGTTGAGCTGCCATTCCTGTGTTTCTTTCAGCCATGTCTCAGTCACAGTTAAAATATCATACTCCCACGTGTCTATCTGTGCCCTCAGCTCCTCTACCTTATTTCCTGTACTCCTTGCATTAAAATATATACCATTTAGCACTGCCAAACTCCCTTGGTGTCTATTTTCCAACCTTTGTTTCCTCTGCCTTCTAGACTCGCTTACTATTTTTCTGCCCTCCAATTCCAGCTTTGATTCTTTCCCTTCTGAAACTACTCTCCGGTTCCCATCCCCCTGCCAAGCTAGTTTAAACCCTCCCCAATAGCACTAGTAACACCCCCCCCCCCCCCCCCCCCCTGGGCTAGGATATTGGTCCCGGCCCTGTTGAGGTGCAACCCGTCTGGCTTGTACAGGTCCCACTTCCCCCAGAAATGGTCCCAATGCCTCAGGAATCTAAAACCCACGTGGCACCAGGAGTAATCTGGAGATTAAAAAGCAGGACCTCAAAGGTAGTAATCTCTTTCCTAGCTCCCTAAAATCTGCCTGCAAGACCTCGTCCCTCTTTCTTCCTGTGTCATTGGTGCTGATATGGACCACAACCTCTGGCTGTTTACCCTCCCCCTTCAGAATGTCCTGCAGCCGCTCTGTGACATCCTTGATCCTGGCACCAGGGAGGCAACATACCATCCTGGAGTCGGATCTGCGGCTGCAGAAACGCCTGTCTATTCCCCTAACTATTGAATCCCCTACCACTATTGCTCTTCCACTCTTCCTCCTCCTCCCCTGTGCAGCTGAGCCACCTGTGGTACCGTGGACGTGGCTCTGGCTGCACTCCCCAGAAGAACCAATGCCCCCACCATTACTCAGAACAGAATACTGGTTGGAGAGCGAGATGCACTCGGGACCCCTGCACTACCTGCCTGGTCGTCGTCTTCTGTCTGGCGGTCACCCATTCCCTCTCTGCCTGCACACTCTTAAGCTGCGGGGTGACCGCCTCCTGAAACGTGCTATCCACCAAGTTCTCAGTCTCGCGGATGCAGTGTAGTGACTCCAGCTGCCGCTCAAGCTCCGAAACCCAGAGCTTGAGTTGCTGCAGTTGGCGACACTTGCTGCACACGTGGTCGTCCAGGCCACGAGAAGCATCCAGGATTCCCCACATGGCACAGGATGTGCAATTCACGGGACTGAGCTGCCCTGCCATGCCTCTACATAATATACAATGAACTACCTTAACCGAAATAAACTTAAAAACTTTCAAAAAACACTTGCCAACTACGCACCAATCAGATCTCTCTTCATAGGCTATGAACTACTTGGCAGAAATACACTTAAAACTTAACAAAATATCCACCAGCTACTCGCCAATCGGCTCCCTTGTGCCGACGTCACTTCTGAATTCTGACGCCACTCCTGTGTTGAGTTTCTCTCACCGACTCTGTGCCTCTCGAAGGTCCACCGCTCAGCTCCGGTCCCAGGCCTCCTCTCCGCGCTCCTTTTATCCTCCACTCACAGACACTGATAGATAAATAAAATATAGAAGCAAAATGCTTAGCAAGTTAATGCAAACCCATGAGAAATATATGAACTTGTGAAATTAAGGACAGGAGAAGACCAGCACGTCCATTGAACCTGTCCCATAATGTCATGAGACTTCTACGCATCATCGTGCTCAGCTGAGTCCCCAACCACCAGCCATGTGATCTCCTGGAAGAGGTGAAGAAAGTGAGGAAAGAAAATGTAAACTAATTTGCAAAAAAACTCTGGGAAATTCCTCTCCGACCTCCCGCAGAGGATCAGACAAATTCCAGGAGATTGCAGTGAGCAGGGAGAGATGCTCCCCCAAAACCCACCTCCATTCCATATGTTGACCACACGCAGGAACTAGTCAAACTTTCTTTTGAATACTTGCAGCAAATCTGCACTCGGTACAATTTCCAGTAACTTGTTCCAGAAGTCAGTGACTCTGTGAAAAGAAGTACCTCCTGACATCTTACCAGTTCTATGCTTAGCAACTTATACCCATATTCCTGGTGTTCTTTAATCTGTTCAGCTCGAATAGCCTATCCGCATGGACCGCGTCTAATCCTTTCATTATTTTAAAGACCTCAATCAAATCTCTTCAAGACTTTGCTTTTCTAGACCTTCTCCAGTTCTCTAAACCTACAGTGGTAACTGAGAACCTTTAAACTAGGTACCAACCTCGTGGCTCTCCTCTGGACCTTTTTCAGCAACTCTCTAATCCACAATGAGAGGGGACCAAAACTGGACACGGTATTCTAGATGAGACCTTGTACAGAGACAGAATAATATTCCTTATTTTGTATTTAATCATCCTGGCAATACATCTTAACATGCTACTTGACCTTGTGCCATTGGTCATGGACTGAAAGTGTTCCATTTTTTAACTTGATGAAGGTGGACAGTCTCTATTTTTACCCCCTATTTTAAAAATCATATGAAATATGGCAGAATTTAGTTTCCATCACTTGTGTAGTGCCTTGCTTTTTTTTTTGCTGAGAAGTACGCTTTTATGTGGCATCTGAGGACTGCTTTAGTACTTTGCCATGGCAATGCAGGGGAGGTGTTGAGGTCCTGGCTCTGCACGATCAATTGGGCTAGTTGGATTTTTATGGAGGCTTGAAATTCATGTTCGCTTAGGAGGGAGGTGTTGACATGCCAGCACTGAGGTTAAGTTGTCAGAGGGTGATGAGGGCATGGTTACACGCATTAAAACTTAAATATTACAACTTAAGACATATGCTAGGTGTGGTTGTTTCAGGGATGAGCATTCTAACCCAGAGTATGACTTGTGTGTGTTGGAGTGGAAGATGAAGTATTTCTTGGATGTAAGGCATGCCATACGTGTACAAACTTAGGCCACTGCATCACTTGTGAGCTATTGTACATGGCTGTCAGACTGGGATGTCCTATTTCAGCAGCTGGTTTGTCTAGATGTGGTGCAGGGCACAGATCAGGTCTCCCATTATTATTGTGCTCTTCATAGAGGCAAGTGGTAGGAATATGTTTGGAATGTAAGGGTGTGTGCGATTGGGCATAAATGTCTAACATTGCAGACAGCTCACCAGCTATTGCTTGATTAGGATGGAGCAGCCAGTTTCCCTCAGTGGTCAAATCCAATGGCCCAGTGTTTGCTAATCAGCACTCACTTATGAAAGAGTGAGATGGTCCTCTCAGTTTGGCATTTTCTGCAGGGGAAAATCTGATTCTTGCAGAAAGGCTTGTTCTTAAAATACGTTGACATTTTTCTTGCTGAATGGTTGAGGCCCTTGATGTTCAAGAGTGTTATTTTTGATATCCGCCACAGTGGGAACAAATGTGGTTTATTGTGTTTGGAGCAAAACGAGTTGGCCCGATACCTAGCATAGGTGCGACAGTCCCCTTGCTCAAGACTGCTACTGCAGGTGGTCTGATTCCTGATCTGATCTGCCAAGTACTTACGTTCTGCATTTTAGAACTGTTGTTGATCTTCCAGGCTATTTCTTCAATGGTAAGTACCTTTTTTTTACTAGACGAGTCAATGTGACTGAGTAATTCCTCTTCCTTCCCCTCCATGGCTTGGGCCACAGGACAGGGGATCTTTCCTTTGCTTGCCAGATTGATGTTTAATTTTGTTTGGCTTCCTTGCTTATATCAAGTCTTTTTTTAGCACACCAAGGTTTGCTGATGAGACATAAGGTCTCGGGTTGTTGAGAGAACATAAGTTCTCTGGCTGCTGACCTTTATGTATTATCATACACGAATTCCAGCTAAGTTATGCTACTTATTTGGGAATGGAGCAGTGTGCCATGTTGTCCATGTTTCAAATCATCAGTGCATTAATTAAACAGGTGGTGGGCTGAGGACACTTATTGTTTCTGCATTAGGTGGCATTCCTTATGGGGTGTTGGCTTGAAAGACCGAGGTAGTTATCTGGGGTGATGGGACCTCTAGAGATACAATTTAGTTTTGCTTTCATGGTGTTGGCTGTGGCAGTATTTTTCTGCCAGTGGTCGTATTGTGATTTTGGGAATCTTCTTAAGCCTTTGGTGGGGATGTCCTGAGTTTCATTCTGCAGGTTGAGGAGCATCCTTCAGATTTTGTGATGTTGATGCCTTTGTCTTGGAAGAAAAGTATGGGAGCTTTTGGAGTGTTAAAGATGGTGGTGGGGGTTCCTGTGTTGATATTTTTAGCTTGGCGAGGTACAGCATTCTCTATTCATTTCCCTGGATCTGGAGAGTAGTTTTAACATTAAATAATTCTGGGGAGAGGTCTGTGAAATTAAAATGCGGCGATCACGTAGATGCAACTTTTTCTTGGCTTGAGAATGGGCCATAATTGCTTTGGACTGGAAATTGTTTATTACAAACTGCCTGGTGCATTTTAGGTCATTGGGAATAATGATGGGTGTCCTGTCTTGTCTTAAATCTGTTGCATTGTGCATGTTCAGGAGTCTATGTAAAATGTTCTGGATAAATAAGATGGGTTTGTTTTATTCAAGGTCCTTGGGAATGCTGAAGATCTGAATATTGTAGGGACATACCCAATGAATTTATTTTTGCTTCTAGGTCCTGATCTTTGGTTTGTAGGTATGATTGTTGCATTACAAGCTCTGCCAGGTTTCTATCATCTGTAGTGAAGCAACTTCAGCTTGTCCATGCAGTGGCCAGTTTGGGTGTTGTGTAGAGTTTGTGGAGCTTTGGCTATAATGTATTGATGGCGTCTTGAAGATATCAATGAGTTTACTGATCTCTTCTAGGTATGCAAGGCCCACATGGACTGTGCCAAGTCTAATTATTTTAAGATTTGCAGTGGGCATATGAACTACTATTCTCGGCACTGGGCTTTTGTTGGACTTTATGTCAAGAGTGTCATTGATTGTGGTGGAGCTGGAGTACTTTTGGCTTTTAACTTGACGTTCCTGGAGTATTGCTCAAGAGATTGTCACCAGGTGTAGATAGAGGCAGCCTGCCATCTGTTTTAGGTGGTCCTCACTTTGAGGGAGGAGGGAAGTAGTAGTTCAGTATTTTGTGTCTGAGCTTTCTTAGCCAGTGTCATGAGACAATGTGATTTATTTTCTGAGTGGCAGGGTTTGTCGCATTTTAATAGTCAGTGAGGAAATGGCTACTTATATGCGAGCAGCTGTTGGGGGAGGGAACTGGAGACAGCAGCTTGTAGCATTTTCAGTGCATCGTTTTAGAAACATAGAAAAATAGGAGCAGGAGTAGGCCATTCGGCCCTTCGAGCCTGCTCTGCCATTCAATGTGATCATGACTAATCCTCTGTCTCAATACCATATTCCCGCTCTCTCCCCATACCCCTTGATGCCTTTTGTGTCTAGAAATCTATCTATCTCCTTAAATATATTCAGTGACTTGGCCTCCACGGCCTTCTGTGGTAAAGAATTCCATAGGTTCACCACTCTGAGTGAGTGAAGAAATTTCTCCTCATCTCAGTCCTAATTGTCCTACCCTGTATCCTGAGACACTGACCCCTCATTCTAGACCTCCTAGCCAGGGGAAACATCCTCCCTGCATCCAGTCTGTCTAGCCCTGTCAGAATTTTATACATTTCAATGAGATCCCCTCTCATTTTTCTAAACTCTAGTGAATACAGGCCTAGTCGACCCAATCTCTCCTCAAACGACAGTCCTGCCATCCCAGGAATCAGTCTGGTGAACCTTCGCTGCACTCCCTCTATGGCAAGTATATCCTTTCTTAGGTACTCCAGGTGTGGTCTCACCAAGGCCCTGTACAACTGTAGTAAGACATCCTTGCTCCTGTACTCAAATCCTCTTGCATTGAAGGCCAACATACCATTTGCCTTCCTAACTGCTTGCTGCACCTGCATGTTTGCCTTCAGTGACTGGTGTACAAGGACACCCAAGTCCCTCTGTATATCAATATTTCCCAATCTATCACCATTTAAATAATATTCTGCCTTTTTGTTTTTCCTACCAAAGTAGATAACTTCATATTTAACCTGGACATTTGAAGTCTTTTGCTTTCTTAGATTTCTGCAGGTAGTATGGTGTCTGCTGATGCTTCTATCAGCAGACTCGCTATGGGAGAAGTGGGCGACGAGGCAGGAAGCACGTGTTAAAAACAGCAAATGCTGGAAATACTTAGGTCAGGCAACATCTGTGGACAGAGAAACAGAGTTCACGTTTCAGGTCGGTGACCTTTCATCAGAACTGGAAAAAGTTAGAGATGTAACAGATTTTAAGCACGTACAGAAGGAGGAAAGGTGGGAGGGGATGAAAGAACAAAAAGGAAGGTCTGTGATAGGGTGGGAGACAGGAGATATTGGCCCAGAAATTCCGTGCGGAGGGCTGCAATCTGGGAAAATCTGCGCTTGTGCCAGAGGGCTCCCGGGAGGCGCAGAGTTCCATTGCTGGGCCTCCCCAAACTGCCGGTGCACAGGGCACACGTATCCCAGAGGCGCAGGCGGTTCGCAGCGTCCCTGGGATCACGTGGGCCATGGGGAGCCAATCGGAGAAAGGAATCTCCATTCATAGATTTGACAGGAAGACCTGTCAAATCTATGAATGGAGATCACCCCCAAAACATAGTAAAACTTCCAAATACATTTTTTAAAAAATCACATTTTTAAAATGACTAAATTACATAAATTAACTATTTTAAACAAAAAATTTATTAAAAAATTTTTTTTTTTTAACGGGGCTAAAAATAAACTTGCCTTTCTTTAAAGTATTTTTAAATGATAAATCTGTGGAAATTTAAAAAAAATAAAAAATAAAATAATTTTTTTCAATTCTTATCCTGGTAAAAGCAGGCTTTTACCAGGCGCAAGAATTGTAAGTGTTTTCCGCAGGCGGAGGGTCTCCAAAAAACGGAACTCTCCACCCGCAGGCCCTGCTCCAGCACAGCCGGAGGATCTGTCAAGAGACAGATCGGAAATGTCGGTTTCCAGCGCATGCGCAGTGCATGCCTAAAACCAGCATTTCTGTTGGCCCTACGGGTGAGTACACAACATGTACACACCCGTGGGGACTGGAATTTCTGCCTCATTAAATGACAAAAGATGGGTCTAGAGTGGATGTAAATGGCAATAGCAGAATCATGTTGTCTGAAAAAAATGGGACCAATGGTTGTGATCTGAAATTGTTGAACTCGATGAGTCCGGAAGGCGTAAAGTGCCTAATTGAACGATGAAGTGTTGTTCCTCGAGCTTCTGTTGAACTTCATTAGAATAGTGTAGGAGGCCAAGGACCAAGAGGTCAGCATGGAAGTGGGGCAGAGAATTAAAATGATAAGCGAATGGAAGCTCAAGGTCAAGCTTGCGGAATGAACGGAGGTGTCATCCAAAGCGATCGCCCAGTCTGTGTTTGGTCTCCCACAGTAGTGCTTATGTTACTGGACTGGTAATCCAGAGCCCTGGGCAAATGATCCAGAGACATAAGTTCAAATCCCACCACGGCAGTTGGGGAATTTAAATTCAGTTAATTAAATAAATCTGGAATAAAAAGCTACTATCAGTACAGGTGACCATGAAACTACCGGATGTTCGTACAAACCCATCTGATTCATTAATGTCCTTTTAGTGAAGGAAATCTGCTGTTTTTACCTGGTCTGGCCTATATGTGACTCCAGACCCACAGCAATGTGGTTGACTCTTAACTGCCCTCTGAAATGGCACAACAAGCCACTCGGTTGTAACAAACCACTACAAAGAAGTATACTAAGAATAAAACCGGACGGACCATCCGGTATTGACCTAGGCATTGGATACGACAAAGGCACGCCCAGTCGACCCTGCAAAGTCCTCCTCACTAACATCTGGGAACTTGTGCCAAAATTTAGAGCTGTCCCACAGACTAGTCAAGCAACAGCCTGATAGTCGCACTCGCAGAATCGTACCTTTCAGCCAATATCCCAGACTTCTCCATCAACACCCCTGGGTATGTTCTGTCCCACCAGCAGCACAGTGGTATACAGTCAGGAGGGAGTGGCCCTGGGAGTCCTCAACATTAACCCTGGTTCAATGAGGAGTATAGAAGACTATGCCAGGAGCAGCATCAGACGTACCTAAAAATGAGATGCCAACCTGGTGAAGCTACAATACAGGACATGTGTGTGCTAAACAGCGAAAACAGCATGCTACAGACCAAGCTAAGCGTTCCCACAACCAACGGATCAGATCAAAAATCTGCAGTCCTGCCACATGAGCAGTGGTGGACAATTAAACAACTAATGGGAGGAGGAGGCTCCATCAACATTCCCATCCTCAATGATAGCGGAGCCCAGCACGTGAGTGCAAAAGACAAGGCTGAAGCGTTCGCAACCATCTTCAGCCAGAAGTGCCAAGTAGATGATACATCTTGGTCTCCTCCAAAGGTCCCCACCATCACAGAAACCAGTCTTCCGCCAATTTGATTCACTCCGTGATATAAGGAAATGGTTGGGCGCACTGGATACAGCAAAGGCCAGGGGCCCTGACAACATCCCAGTTGTTGTGCTGAAGACTTGTGCTCCAGAACTAGCCAAGCTGTTCCAGTGCAGCTACAACACTGGCATCTACCCGACAAAGTGGAAAATTGCCCAGGTATGTCCGATCTACAAAAGCAGGACATATCCAATCCAGCCAGTTACTGCCCCATCGATCTACTCAATCATCAGCAAAGTGATGGAAGGTGTCGTCGACAGTGCTATCACGCGGCACTTACTCACCAATAACCTGCTCACCGATGCTCAGTTTGGGTTCCGCCAGGACACACTGCTCCAGACCTCATTCCAGCCTTAGTCTAAATATGGACAAAAGAGCTGAATTCCAGAGGTGAGGTGAGAGTTGACATCAAGGCAGCATTTGACCGAGTGTGGCATCAAGGAGCCCTAGTAAAATTGAAGTCGATGAGAATAGGCGGGTGGGGTGGGGGGGGGGACTCCCCACTGGCTGCAGTCATACCTAGCACAAAGGAAGATGGTTGTGGTTGTTGATCAATTATCTCGGCCCCAGGACATTGCTGCAGGAGTTCCTCAGGGCAGTGTCCTAGTCCCAAGCATCTTCCGTTACTTCAGCAACGACCTTCCCTCCACCATAAGATCAGAAGTGGGGATGTTCGCTGGTGATTGCACAGTGTTCAGTTCCAATCGCAACTCCTCAGATAATGAAGCAGTCTGTCCCCGCATGCAGCAAGACCTGGATTACATTCAGGCTTGGGCTAGTAAGTGGCAAGTTACATGCGTGCCGCACAAGTGCTGGGCAATGACCATCTCCAACAAGAGAGAGTCTAACCACTGCCCCATGACATTCAGCGCCATTACCATTGCTGAATTCCCCCATCATAAACATCCTGGGGGTCACCATTGACAAGAAACTTAACTGGACCAGCCATACTGTGGCTACAAGAACAGGTCAGTGGCTAGGTATTCTGTGGCGAGTGACTCACTTCCTGACTCCCCAAAGCCTTTCACCATCTACAAGGCACAAGTAAGGAGTGTGATGGAATACTTTCCACTTGCCTGGATGAATGCAGCTCCAACAATGCTCAAGAAGCTCGACACCATCCTTGATTGGCACCCCATCCACCACTAAACATTCACTCCCTCCACCACCGGCGCACCGTGGCTGCAGTGTACCATCTACAAGATGCACTGCAGCAACTCGCCAAGGCTTTTTCGGCCGTATCTCCCAAACTTGCGACCTCTACCACCTAGAAGGACAAGGGCAGCAGGCGCATGGGAACACCATCACCTCCAAGTTCCCCACCAAGTCACACGCCATCCTGACTTGGAAATAAATTGCCGTTCCTTCATCGTCGCTGAGTCAAAATCCTGAAACTCCCTCCCTAGCAACACTGGGAGTACCTTCACCTCCCGGACTGCAGTGATTCAAGAAGGCGGCTCACCACCACCACCTTCTCGAAGGCAATTAGAGACGGGCAATAAATGCTGGCCTTGCCAGCGACGTCCACATCCCATGCATGAATAAAAAAAATGTAGAGACTGCATCGTAAGCAGGGGATACAGTATACTAAATTGAAAGTACTACAAGTAAATTACTGTTTCATTTCAAAGGAGTTTTTGGGGCCCTGGATGGAGGGAAGGGAGGACGTAAAAGGGCAGGTGTTGTATTTTCTGCGCTTGCACGGGAAAGTGCCGTGGGAAAGGGGGGGCGATTGAAGAGTGGACCAGAGTGTCGTGGAGGGAACAGTCACTTTGGAGTTCTGAAAGGGGAGGTGACGATGTGTTCGGTGGTAGCATCACACTCAAGATGGCAGAAATGGCGGAGGTTGATCTGTTGAAAGTGGATGCTGGTGGGGTGGAAGATTAGAGTAAGGGCAACCTTTTCGTGGTTCTGGGAGGGAGGGTAAGGGGTGAGAGCAGAAGTGTGGGAAATGGGACCGACACAGTTGAGGGTCCTGTCAACCGTGGTGGAGGGGAATCCTCAACTGAGGAAAAATTGGAGCATTTCACTGATATTTTCTCAGAAACCTCATGATAGTTTGCTCAAATGACCTTAGCAGAAGCCAGGGAGCAGGTTACCTTCCTTACTTCACAGCCATGGAATAGCTTATGTCATTGGGTGGGGAAGGGGAATTTTTAAAAAAAACCCAAGAGAAGTAAATGTATAACCATGCAACTACTTATTGATTAAAATCGTTGAGACAAGTTTTTTGTCTTGGGTGTTGATCATATGGCTTAAGCAATGTTTGTAGTTCAGAAAGTAAATATTTGGAGAGACTGTTGAATATCTTTTTGCTATATAATAAAAACACTACACATACATTTATTCATCAATCGTTTTCATGCTTGAAAATGCATCGAAGACAGATATTATCACTTCTATGAGATGATATTGTCAGTCAGGTCATATTTGAATGGCTGAAAATTGACATTTGGCATCTGTTTAAAGCTCTCAAAGTGTGTATAAAATTGTTCCCAACTCTTAAACGGCATTGGGAGCAGGATCAGGGTAGAATTTACTATACGTTAGTAAGAAAGAGAAAAGTTAAAGGTAAACTAAGAGTGTAGGAGGGAGAAAAAGGTAATGGCCCAGATTTTGTGGTCGGCGGCGAAGTGTTGACGCTTGCCACTGACCTCAAAGATCTAGCGATATTTGTGGCGTGGTTTCACCTTTCCCGACATTAATTTCATTCTGGCGACCCCGATAGGGGATCTCCAGCATCCATCAAGCAGACTAAGCAGCCGATCACATTGCAGAATTCTCAGACAGCAAACCAGGAAATAAAAAGCACTGATTATCCTTCACTTTTGAATCATTTTATAGAGAGCAAAATAAAGATTGGGACATACACATGGGATTAAGCTAGAAGATGAAATATTCTTTATTATTTACTTTATTATTTTAAAAATCTCGAATTTTTATCATCATGAAGAACTTTGGCATTCCACAAATATAAAATTAGTTTTTCAGGGCCAGAGAGGTTGTTAGCAGTAATTATGACTTGATATGCTGTTTTTATTAAAAAAAAAAAAATTTTTTTTTAAAAGGTGCAACTTTTTAAAGCATTTTTACAGCGTGAATGGTGCGTAAAAAGTGGAAGTTCGCGTCAATTCAGTGATTTTAATTTATTTCCATCTTGGATGACTGCAACAGAGCAGGGTATCACTGATGGCAACTTCAGGATTTCTGCATTTAAATGCGCATGTATAGGCTCCAGAAGTTCCTGTCAGATTTGCAGAGTAATGGCGGTGAACACTGACAGTTTTGCTGTCATTACACCGCAAATTCCGGGCCAATGAGATGAGCACATATTAGTGATAAGCTGTTCCTCATTTAAGTAGATTTATCACCGATTTTTGTTTTCCAATTTGACACGGAGCTGAAAACAAATAAAACTATGGAGTTAAGAACATAAGAAATAGCAGCAGGAGTAGACCAATCGGCCCCTCGAGCCTGCTCCGCCATTCAATAAGATCATGGCTGATCTGATCCTAACTGCCAATCCACTATCACAGAACCATCTCCTGAATCTAACAGAATTAGAGACACAAAATAGGAGCAGGATCAGGCTACACGGCCCCTGGGCCCGCTCCACTACCCACAGGGCCATGACCGATCCGAACCTAGACTCATGTCCAAATTCCTGCCCGCTCCCCGTAACCCTTAATTCCCTTTACTTCTAGGAAACTGTCTATTTCTGTTTTAAAATTATGTAATGATGTAGCTTCTACAGCTTTTTGGGGCAGCATATTCCATGGACCTACCACCCTCTGAGTGAATAGGGTAATAATAGTGGGGGATTTCAACTTCCCCAATATAAATTGGGACAGTCAGAGTGTGAAAGGCTTAGAGGGTGCAGAATTCTTAAAGTGCATCCAGGAGAGCTCTTTGAGCCAACATGTAGAAAGTCCTACAAGAGAGGGGGCGGTACTGGACCTAATTCTGGGGAATGTAGCCGGGCAAGTGGTGGAAGTGTCAGTAGGAGAGCATTTTGGCGACAGTGACCATAATTCGGTGAGATTTAAGGTGGTCATGGAAAAAGACAAAGACGGCCCGGAAATAAGGGTTCTAAATTGGGGGAAGGCCGATTTTAATATGATAAGGCAGGATCTGGCCAAAGTGGACTGGGAGCAGCTGCTTATAGGAAAATCCACATCAAAACAGTGGGAGACTTTCAGAAGGGAAATAGAGAGAGTACAACGCCAACATGTTCCTGTAAAGGTCAAGGGTGGGACCAGCAAGCGAAGGGAACCTTGGATGACAAGGGATATACAAAAATGCATTAGAAATAAAAGGGGGGCTTTTGGCAGTTACAAAAGACTAAAGACAGAAGAAGCCCTAGAGGAGTATAAAAAGTGCAGGGGCATACTTAAAAAAAGAAATTAGGAGGGCGAGGAGGGGCCATGAAATAACACTGGCGAGCAAAATAAAGGAAAATCCTAAGATGTTTTATAAGTATATTAAGGGCAAGAGGATAACCAGGGAAAGGGTAGGGCCCATTAGGGACCAAAGTGGCAATCTGTGTGTAGAGCCAGAGGATGTAGGCGGGGTTTTAAATGAATTTTTTGCATCTGTGTTCACTATGGAGAAAGACGATGCAGACATAGAAATCGGGCAAGGGGACTGTGACATACTTGAACATATTAGCATCGAGAGGGAGGAGGTGGTAGCGGTTTTAGCGGGCCAAAAAGTGGATAAATCCCCAGGCCCGGATGAGATGTATCCCAGGCTGCTGTGGGAGGCAAGGGAGGAGATTGCAGGGGCTCTGACACTAATTTTCAGAACCTCTCTGGCCACAGGGGATGTACCAGAGGACTGGAGAACAGCTAACGTAGTACCATTATTCAAGAAGGGTAGCAGGGATAAACCAGGGAATTACAGGCCAGTGAGTCTAACATCTGTGGTGGGGAAATTATTGGAAAAAATTCTGAGGGACAAAATTAATCTCCACTTGGAGAGGCAAGGATTAATCGGGGATAGTCAGCATGGCTTTGTCAAGGGTAAATCATGTCTAACAAATCTGATCGAATTTTTCGAGGGGGTGACTCGTGGGGTGGATGAGGGAAATGCTGTGGATGTGGTTTACATGGACTTCAGTAAAGCTTTTGACAAAGTCCCGCATAGGAGACTGGTCAAGAAGGTAAGAGCCCATGGGATCCAGGGTGCCTTGGCGCGTTGGATCCTAAACTGGCTGAGTGGCAGGAGGCAGAGGGTGATGGTCGAAGGTTGCTTTTGTGACTGGAAGCCTGTGTCCAGTGGGGTACCTCAGGGATCGGTGCTGGGTCCCTTATTGTTTGTGATCTACATAAATGATTTGGATGAGAATGTAAAAGGTATGATCAGTAAGTTTGCAGATGACACGAAAATTGGTGGGGTGGTAAATTGCGAGGAGGAAAGCCTCCGGCTACAGGACGATATAAACGGGTTGGTCAGATGGGCGGAAAAGTGGCAAATGGAATTTAACCCTGAAAAGTGCGAGGTGATGCATTTTGGACGGACAAATAAGGCAAGGGAATACACAATGAGTGGTAGGACCCTAGGAAGTACAGAGGGTCAGAGGGACCTTGGTGTACATGTACATAGATCCCTGGAGGCAGCGGAGCAGGTGGATAAGGTGGTTAAAAAGGCATATGGGATACTTGCCTTCATTAGCCGAGGCATAGAATATAAGAGCAGGGAGGTTATGATGGAGCTGTACAAAACGCTGGTGAGGCCACAGCTGGAGTACTGTGTGCAGTTCTGGTCGCCTCACTATAGGAAGGATGTGATTGCTTTGGAGAGGGTGCAGAGAAGATTCACCAGGATGTTACCTGGGATGGAGCGCCTCAGCTATGAAGAGAGGCTGGACAGGCTGGAGTTGTTTTCCTTGGAGCAGAGCAGGCTGAGGGGGGACCTGATTGAGGTGTACAAAATAATGAGGGGCATAGATAGGGTAGATAAAGAGGAACTTTTCCCCTTAGTGGGGGGGTCAATAACAAGGGGGCATAGATTCAGGGTAAGGGGCAGGAGATTTAGAGGGGATTTGAGGAGGAACTTTTTCACCCAGAGGGTGGTTGGAATGTGGAACTCAATGCCTGAAAGGGTGGTGGAGGCAGGAACCCTCACAACATTCAAGAAGCATTTGGATGAGCACTTGAAATGCCATTGCATACAAGGCTATGGACCAAATGCTGGAAAATGGGATTAGACTGGACAGGGATGGATGGGCGGCGCAGACACGATGGGCCGAAGGGCCTCTTTCTGTGCTGTAAAACTCTTTGACTCTATGACGTAGTTCCTCCTCATCTCAGTTTTGAAAGAGCAGCCCCTTATTCTAAGACTATGCCCCCTAGTTCTAGTTTCACCCATCATCGGGAACATCTTCCCCGCATCCACCCGATCCAACCCCTTCACAATCTTATGTTTCAATAAGATCGCCTCTCATTCTTCTGAACTCCAATGAGTAGAGTCCCAATCTACTCAACCTCTCCTCATATGTCCATCCCCTCATCCCCGGGATTAACCGAGTGAGCCTTCTTTGTACTGACTCGAGAGCAAGTATGTCTTTTCTTAAGTATGGACACCAAAACTGTACGCAGTATTCCAGGTGCGGTCTCACCAATACCTTGTACAACTGAAGCAATACATCCCTATTTTTATATTCTATCCCCCCTAGCAATGAAAGCCAACATTCCATTGGCCTTCTTAATCACTTGCTGCACCTGCATACTAACCTTTTGAGTTTCGTGCACCAGGACCCCCCGATCCCTTTGTACTTCAGTACTTTCCAGTTTCTTGCCATTAAGATAATAACTTGCTCTATGATTTTTCCTGCCAAAGTGCATAACCTCACACTTTCCAGTATTGTATTCCATCTGCCAAATCTCTGCCCACTTACTTAGCCTGTCGATGTCCCCTTGCAGGTTTTTTATGTCCTCCTCACTCACTACTTTCCCTCCCATCTTAGTATCATCTGCAAACTTTGATATGTTACACTCGGTCCCCTCCTCCAAATCGTTAATATAGATTGTAAAGAGTTGGGGACCCAGCACTGACCCCTGCGGAACACCACTAGTTACTGATTGCCAGTCTGAGAATGAACCATTTATCCCAACTCTCTGCCTTTTGTTAGATAGCCAATCCTCTATCCATGCCAGAATATTACCCCCAATCCCGTGATTTTTTATCTTAAGCAATAATCTTTTGTGTGGCACCTTGTCAAATGCCTTTTGGAAGTCTAAATACACTACGTCCACTGGTTCCCCTTTATCCACCCTACATGTTACTTCCTCAAAGAACTCCAGCAAATTTGTCAAACATGACTTCCCCTTCATAAAACCATGCTGACTTTGTCCTATTAAATTATGATTATCCAAATGTCCTGTTACTGTCTCCTTAATAATGGACTCCAAAATTTTACCTACCACAGATGTTAGGCTAACTGGTCTATAGTTTCCAGCCTTCTGTCTACTGCCCTTTTTAAATAAGGGTGTTACATTAGCAGTTTTCCAGTCTGCCGGGACCTTTGCCGAGTCCAGGGAGTTTTGGAAAATTATTACCAATGCATCCACAATCCCTACCGCCACTTCCCTCAAGACCCTAGGATGTAAGCCATCAGGTCCAGGTGATTTATCCGCCTTGAGTCCCATTATTTTACCGAGTACCACTTCCTTTGTGATTTTGATCGTGTTTAGCTCCTCCCCCCCCCCCCCCCCCCCCCTTTAGCCCCCTGTTTGTCCAGTGTTGGGATATTCTTAGTGTCTTCTACTGTAAAGACTGATGTAAAATATTCATTCAGTGTTTTTGCCATCTCCATATTTCCCACCATTAATTTCCCGGTCTCATCCTCTAAGGGACCAACATTTACTTTAGCCACCCTTTTTCTTTTTATATAACTATAAAAACTCTCTTACTATCTGTTTTTATATTTTTTGCTAATTTACTTTCATAATCTATCTTCCCTTTCTTAATCAATCTTTTTGTTATTTTTTGCTGTCTTTTAAAGTTTTCCCAATCCTCTATCCTCCCACTAGATTTGGCTACCTTATATGCCCTTGTTTTTAGTCGAATACTATCCTTAATTTCTTTACTTAGCCACGGATGGCTGTCTTTTCTTTTACACCCTTTTCTTCTCGGTGGAATATATTTTTTTTGGAAGTTGTAAAATAACTCCTTAAATGTATACCACTGATCATGTATCGTCTTACCCTTTAATCTATTTTCCCAACCCACTCTACTCAATTCCGCTCTCATACCTTCATAGTCTCCTTTATTCAAGCTTAGCATGCTTGTTTGAGATCCAACCTTCTCACCCTCTAATTGAATATGGAATTCAACCATGTTATGGTCACTCATTCCAAGGGGATCCTTTACTAGGACATTTTTAATTAATCCCGTCTCGTTACACAGGACCAGATCTAAGGTTGCTTGCCCCCTGGTCGGTTCAGTTACATACTGCTCAAGAAACCCATCCCTAATACACTCAATGAACTCATCCTCAAGGCTGCCCTGCCCAATTTGATTTGTCCAATTAATATGATAGTTAAAATCCCCCAAAATTATAGATGTTCCCTTATTACAAGCCTCAACTATTTCCTGATTGATACTCCGTCCAACAGAGTTGCCACTGTTCGGAGGCCTATAGACTACGCCCACTAGTGTTTTTTTCCCCTTATTATTCCTTACCTCCACCCAAACTGTTTCATTATCCTGATGTTTTGACCCAATATCATTTCTCTGTATTACAGTGATTCCTTCCTTTATTAACATAGCCACCCCACCTCCCCTTCCTTCCTGCCTGTCCTTCCTGATCGTTAAATAACCTGGTATGTTTAATTCCCAGGCATTGTCACCCTGCAGCCATGTTTCTGTAATGGCCACAAGATCATACCCATATGTAGTTATTTGTGCCATTAAGTCGTCTATTTTGTTACGAATGCTACGTGCATTCAGATAGAGAACTTTCAAATATGTTTTGTGACACTTAGTTCCTGCTTTTGCCCTTTTTATTACTTTACCTTTTACTCCAGACCTTCTGCCCCTTCCTGACACGCTCTGGTTTTTAATTTCCCCACTGCTACCTGAGTCTATGACCTTCTCTGTTGTCATTTTTATTATTTGCTTTCTAGGAACTTCCCCCCGACTAGTTAGTTTAAAGCCCTCTCTACAGCCCTAGTTATATGATCCGCCAGGACTCTAGTCCCAGCACTGGCCAAGTGAAGCCCGTCCCAACGGAACAGCTCCCTCCTGCCCCGGTACTGGTGCCAGTGTCCCAGGAAGCAAAACCCATTTTTCCCACACCAGTCTTTGAGCCACGCGAGTTCAAGGAGACAGGAGTATCTCTGAAACCTCTGGCACTCTGGGTTAAAGTGGGGGAGGGAGATTTGAAAATAACCTAATGCAAATAGTCGCCTTTCAATATCAGGACTGTAAATTGCATTTGAAATAAGATTGTCGGAAAGTGGGCTAATTTACAGGGTACTGAATATTCAAGTAAGCTGCATTTTGAGATACCATCCGCTGTCCTTCGGAGTGCTGGTCTGGATCTTGCATCTGTAGGTCACTGCAAATAGAACATGTTTGTGATGAGCTATTGTGGCTTACTGTTGCCACTGTGTTTTGCATTTGGTGCTAATGTGACCAAAAATTGAAAATTATGGAAGAAAGTCAGAGGGGCAGGTATGGTAAAACGGTTGGAAATATTGGTCTTAATTGCTGTTTCCATTGAATTTTGTTTACTCATTGCAGTGTTATCCCTGGTACACAGAAGATCTGGGTGAAGACTTGGGGCTGTTCACATAACAATTCAGATGGAGAATACATGGCAGGCCAACTGGCTGTTTACGGGTATAAAATCACAGGTAATGGTACAATTTAATACATTATATAACGGTCCTTGTACAACAGAATTTTAACCAATACAACTTAAACTTATTAAAATAAATGCTTTCTGTGCTGCATGTTACATGTACTTTAAAACTGCTTCAAAAATGGACCACAAAACCGTACCTCTACTCAATACTGTTGTGTTAATGCTATGTTGTGCAACATGTGTTTTGTGGTTCAACCATTTGCTTCCTGACTGGGTTATAACAGAATTTCAATTGCAGAGAAACTCAGCTTCGTCGTGAAATCCTGGAATAGTTGCTGGAGTAGCACAGAAATGTAGGATTAAGTTGGCATTTAAAAAAAAAAAAAAAAAAAAATTGTAGTCATATCTGTTAGTTCAAAAGTGCTGCGAGCAAACATTGACATTTACAGGAAACTTTGTGCTATTCGGGACCGAGCTGTTGCCGTCCCATCAAAACTGCCGGACAAACCAGCGCTAATGTTGACACATACGGAGATTTTGAGCTCCGTATCTGGCAACAAACCCTGTTGCTTAGCAACAGCTTCTAAACAGTCGGCCGTACCTTGCAAGCGTCTCTGTAGCTTAGCAACAGCTTCAGCGAGGCCTTGCAGAGCATGACAGTTGAGAAAAAGCAACGAAAAGAGAAAAAGCAACGAAAAGAAAAAAAACCTAACGAAACGGCTCCTGATTTTTGCCAGTGGCTTGAGCTTGCTGGACGTTTAGCCTCCGGGTAACACAAAGTTTCCTGTAATTTGATTCAGTCATTGATTGTTTATGATCCAGATGGAAGTTCCATTTGACCTGTCAAGAGGAATGCTGTTGCACTTTCTGTGGTGTGTTAGCCAACATTGTATAGGTTGAGTTGTCTTAGGCTGGCGTGGGTCTGCTTATTTTGGCAGATGTTGCATTTGGAAATTGTGTTCTTCACAACTGGAATTACAAAAATTCTTTAATGTGTGATCCCTTTACTCATTTATGAAGAGAGGATTTTGTGCATCCTTGCGCCATAAAGGGACAACTTATAGGAAGAAAAGGGGTTATCCTTGTCCTTTGTGTCCAATCAGAGTTGATATAGCTATGGTGTGTGGATTTGTTGCAAAAATGACCTTAATTTACATACTGGTTGTAATGGTTTAAAAACTGAAAATAGTTACTTTTTTTAAGATGGAACTTTAGCTGTTAAATGGGGCATTTTTTGCTTATTTTCTACCTGTCTGGGTTGAAGATGGGCCAGTATAACTCAGTGATTCCTCCTTGCATCAATCTAAAAGCAGGTACTGATGTCAGAACTGGTACCTGCAGTAACCACAGTATAAATGTAACATCTGGAAACCATGCATCAAGGGCTATTAATCACTGATAGTTTTATAAAGTATTTCACTAAACATTGACACTGCAATGCAGTGTTGCGAGCTCTTTGCAATCTGCAGCATCTACCTGAAACTAGTTAATACCATTTTGAACAATTGCAGGTGGTGTGATCAGTGTTTATATTACTTTCGCTGTTCAAAAAAAAAAGGCTAAATACTTGTGGAAATTTTATGGGAGCTGTGGTAGCTCAAGCAGTTGAGTGCTTGACTTCCAGAAAGGTCATAAGTTTTGTTCCAGGGCTGCCTGACATCTAGTTACTTGCCTCGGTTGAATGAGTTTTAATAGTTCTAAGCCAGGCCACTAGATGGAGCACAGCATTTAAAAAAACAAGGTCGGGTAATATAAGTGGATTGTCCAACTATTAATTTAGATTTTTTTTGTGAGAAGAGATGTTTTTGATTTTTAATTGGTTAAGTATTTCCAATTGGTGCACCATTTTTCATCAAGGGGGCAGGTAGGCAACCTGCTTACAGGATTTGCCGACAACAGGCTGTTAGCTTGATGAAGTGGCCTGGATTGAGTCACCTCAATCCTCCCCCTCGTCCCTGGACAATTGTCTGATCCATCTGAGATTGGAGCAGTAAGTCCTCTGAACACTGTGTGACACTTGGTGCCACACCCAATTTTTGATGCTTGAGTTGCGCCATATACCAGACAATGGTGTGTTGACACCAGCTGCAGAAAATTCAACAGCTCAGTTTGTGTTGCCCTTTTTGGCTGGTAACGAGCATATATTACATGTAGCAGTACTGCTGATCAGTTGAAGTATTTTCTGATCTATATACGCTTAATATTTGTGTTCACATTGTGCAACTCATGAGCATATTTGGATTCTGTTTCTATAAATGAAAACGTAGTTGTTTTATCAAATAGACTCCAGCAATCTAGCCTAAGAATTTAGTTGACCTTAATCTTGAGAGTAAAATGTAAACGGTTTCTGATTGATCCTAAAATTGGATACCTACTTTTTAAATACTTCTCAAGGCATGAAGATAATGCACGTTTATGTAATTAAAGCTCTCCCATCTCCTTTGCTGTAACCTTATCCTATATAGTTAGAACGAAGCTATTGCGACAAAAATGAAAAGTGAAACTTATTTATGACGCGTCTTTGTTTTAAAGATTTCAGTGTTACCCCAGTGCTTTTGCTTGGTGCTAGTTTGTGTAGACTTTCTAATGTAAACCCAAACCCTAACCTGTGATTTCTAAGTGACTCCCCAGTAGAAGGAGTATGTGTAGTGACTGGACAGATCTAGCTTGTGGACTCTTCCACACTGATAGTCAGAATTTGCAGGGAAGTTTTAGGAACACTTGCAGTGATCCCAAGTGCCCAACTTGCATCTGTTTGTGTGAATAAATGAACATGCATCATGTATTGTAAGAATCATTTTTTGGGTGAAGCTTTTTTAATAGGTTAATGTTACAGTTTGAATTTGTATTCTGCTTTGGCCCTGTATGGTGAGCTTTCAAAGAGCGGTAAGGTTGAATGCTCTTGATGAGTAAACTTATCTCAACGGGTTGAGAGGAGACATTTTGTGGCATATATACATGGAGTCTAGTTGGTTATGTGGACTGTTAGGAAAGCTGTCAAGGTAAGCATGCCCAAGGTCTGCCACCTTTTGCATTTGTGTCCAGGTACTCTGGCTGTTGTAGATCGCATTAACTCTAAGTGATGTCCAGTTATTCTAAACTGCTCCCTTCTAGGAAGGGTGCCCTGGTGTGTTCTCCTTTCACAGATTCATGTCTCAGCACCTCTGCTGCTTTGCAATTCTTTTGGATCGTTGTGTGTATAGGCAATAAGTAACTTTCCTTCGGAATTTGTTCTGCCCCAATGTCCGCTGCAGCAGCATAAAGATATTCTGCTTAGCTTTATGCGGGTGGAAGCTTACTATGGATGTTTAACTTGATTCCAACCTGGAAGTTCAGCTGGGAATGGCCGCACACAACAAGCCAAATTGTTCCTGCAGAAAATTTGCTCAAAACAACATTTTTGCACTTGGATCTGTTCTGTTTTAATCAAATATCAAAGTTAAGCAAAATATAAATATTTGTTAATTATAGGTGTTCTGTTTCTGCAAAAATATACTTGCCACATAAGGTACTTGCTTAAATACATACCATTAAAGCTCTGTATTTTATTTAAAATGCTGGAATCTACGAATTTAGTAAAAACTTAGATTTATTTCTACAGTATGAAACATTACCCAACCTATACACATTTTCATGAAAAAATGACAAAGACTTGATCTGCTCAAACAATTATTCACTTTAATTGATCATTCATATTACCATGTTGACCCTTTGAAGATGCAGTAACTTTAGTGCATCAAAACAATTGGTTTTTTTTTTGTCAGTAACTGTTGCATATAGACCAAAGTTCTGGCTTTTAAATAGTGGGTTGACATCCAACGGGGTACTCGTGTCCTATGGGTGTAGAATGGTGACTCTGCATCACATCTAGCCGGTCCTCCTGGTAGGGAGTTGTGAGTCAGGTTAATGATCTATCTACGTAAACAGGGACTTTGTTACAGAAACAATCCACAGCACAATCTGCTAGATATAAAGCATTGGAAGAAATTAGTTGCCTCGTCGTCATGCATGGAAGAGAACTATTGAATCATAGAATCTTACAGCATAGAAGGAGGCCATTCGGCCCATTGTGCCTGTGCCGGCTCTTTGAATGAGCTGTCCAATTTATTCCCACACCCCAGCTTTTCCCCCATAACCCTGCAAATTAGTTCTTTTCAAATACATGTCCAATTACCTTTTGAGAGTTCATATGGAATCTGATTCCACCACCCTTGCAGGTAGTGCGATCCAGAACATAACCATCTGTGTGAAATAATTTCTCCTCATTTCCCCGCTAGTTCTTTTGCCAATTATTTTAAATTTATTACTTCTGGTTAGCGACCCACTTGCTAGAGGAAACCGTTTCTCCCTACACGCTCTTATCAAAACCCCATATAATTTTGAATGTCTCTATTAGGTCTCCCCTTAACCTTCTCTGCTCTAAGCAGAACAATCTCCGCTTCTTCAATATCTCCACATAACTGAAGTCCCTCATCCCTGGTATCAATCTGGCAAACCTCCTCTGTACCCTCTGCAAGGCCTTGACATCCTTCCTAAAGTGTGCTGCCCAGAATTGTACATGGTACTCCAGCTGAGGCCTAACCTGTGATTTGTACAGGTTTAGCATGACCTTGTGATTGTATTCAGTACCCCTATTTACAAAGCCAAGTATCCCATACACTTTGTTAACTCCCATATCAACTTGCCCTGCCACCTTCAAGGATTTTTGAATATGCACACCCAGGTCCCTCTACTCTTGCACCGCCTCAAAATAGTACCATTTAGATTATACTGCCTCTTCATGTTTCTCCCAAAGTGCATTACTTCACACTTAACCGCATTAAATTGCATCTGCCATGCGTATGCCCATTTTACCAATCTATGTCCTCCTGAAGTCTGCTGCTATCCTGCTCACTATTTACTACGTTGACAAGTTTTATATCATCCGCAAACTTCAAAATTGTACTCTCTATGCATTAGTTCAGGTCATTTATATACAACAAGAAAAGCAATGGTCCTAATACTGACCCTGGGGGACCTCCCTGCATACTTCTCTCCAGTCAGAAAAACATCCGCTCACCACTACGCTCTGTCTCCTGTTTCTTAACCAATTATGTACCCAGTTACCATTGTCCCTTTTCCGAATAAGCATATGGTTTGTGTTTGCAGCCATTTTTCTAATTCTACTTTATTATTACAAATTAAGAAATCCTCTGAGGAAATTCTCTGAGCTAAAATCAGTGTGTACAATATTCTGTATTTCCTTCCACCTACAGTTTTTTTTTATACTTCAGGCTCTGCTTAGTAAGTGAGTAGACATGTTTTTGGGACCGCAGTTATTTGAATTGAGTCCCAGTTTGAGAAATCAGTTTTGTTTTGAATTCACATGAGATTTTGGCTGAATGCTGCAGGGCTTGATACCAACAGTATTTGGAAAATAGTGAGTAAGCATGAGTGGATTTCTACTACTGTACATTGTCACACATGAGGATTTAAGGTGAAAGTTAGTGACTCTTTGTTGGTTTAACAGGGGAACTGATGACCTTTCTTTTCTTTATAAAGTAGATTAAAGCTACTGTTTGGTTAATAAAAAAGTCTCTGCCAATCCTAGTAGTAATAGCCTGAATGTACTGACAAAGAAGACTTATGCTGCTACATTACCAGGCTGGTTTTAAGAAAGCTATAGTTAAATTTGTTTAACATTTGTAAAGATGTCCTATTCTGCGATAGAGCTCCTTCCCCATTTGAAGCTCAAATTGGAATTCATCAGGATGGCGTCTCTTGAAAAATTTTTTTGTTGCAGCAGTCATGTAGATGCACTTTGCTCCTTACATCTGTGGAATTATCAAAGTGCTTTAATGTTGCTTGTCTATGTAGCTGCACACGTTTGAAACCATGATGAAAAGTGCTGGTTTGTAGTCCTGCTTGGCTTTCATTTATTTTAATGATCTAAATGCTCAGAGGTTTTCCTCTTGCTCTTGAAGGAGGTAGAAATGATGACCTAGATTGAGCTATTTGGTTCACAACTTCTCTGGTCTCTGGTTGAACTCCTGGGATTTGCAGTATTTCCAGTTTCGTCTCCAGCACTGAGAAGTTAGCTTTCACTGTCCACTAAGACCACAGTAGTTTCCTGCATGAGCATTATTATGCTCATGCAGGATGCAAACGGAGGATGCAATCACAACTGCTCTACACTCGGCACTGAATCACTTAGATGGTAAGGAGACCTACATCAGAATGCTGTTCAAAGACTACAGCTCAGCATTCAACACTATTGTCCCCAACAAGCTGGCCACCAAACTCCAAACTCTTGGCCTGAATACTTCCCTCTGCAACTGGACCCTGGACTTCCTAACAAACAGACCCCAGTCTGTCAAATTAGGTAACCACACCTCCGCCCCCCCCCCCTCCTCCCCCCACCCCCCTGACCCTGAACACGGGGGCCCCACAAGGATGTGTGCTGAGCCCCCTCCTCTACTCCCTCTTCACCCATGACTGTGTGGCTGTTCATGGTTCCAACACCATCATCAAGTTTGCGGATGATACCACGATAGTAGGCCAGATCACCAACAACGATGAGTCAGCCTACAGGGAGGAGGTCCAGCATCTCGTGCAGTGGTGCGCCGATAACAACCTGGCCCATAACATCAAGAAAACCAAAGAAATCATTGTGGACTTCAGGAAGTCTAAAGGCGGAAGTCACACCCCCATCCACATCAATGGGGCTGTGGTGGAAAGGGTGGACAGCTTTAAGTTCCTCGGAGTCCACATCACGGAAGACCTCTCCTGGTCCCTCAATACCTCCTTCTCTGGTGAAGAAGGCCCAGCAGCACCTACTTTTCCTAAGGAGGCTGAAGGGATGTAACCTGTCACCCCTGATCCTCTCTAACTTTTACTGCTGCACAATAGAGAGCATCCTGACAAACTGTATCACAGTATGGTATGGCAGCTGTAGCTACTATGACCGGAAAGCCCTGCAGCGGGTAGTCAAAACTGCCCAACGCATTACCGGCACCCGGCTACCGACCATAGAGCACATATACCAGAAACGCTGTTTACAGAGGTCACGGTCCATCATCAAAGACCCTACCCACCTCAGCCACAGTCTGTTCGCCCTCCTGCCATCTGGGAGACGCTACAGATGCATTCGCACCCGTACGACCAGATTTAGGAACAGCTTCTTTCCCAGGGCTGTCCTCCTACTGAACTCCACAAATAAACTCTAAAGCCTGCACATCTGCCAATGCACTTTATTATGGTTATGTTTATGTTAATGTATTACAAGCCAAATGTATGTTGAATGTTTAAATGTCTTAATCTAAATGTACACTCTCGGGAGCCGCAAGCCTACATTTCGTTGTACTGCACTTGTGCACTAACAATGACAATAAAAGTTGATTTGATTTGTAAATTTAAGGCCTGCAAAGAAGCCAAACTGAAAAACTGCATTTACTGTACATCTAGCCCTCTTTTGTAAGGGTCCCTCTAGAAGGCATAGGAATACTGTTCTGCTGAAAAACAGACTGGTGCGCTGGAAAGTCTGGTTAATAAATTAGTGAAATGAGCTGAATAGTTAGTGATTTTTATAGAAAATGCGGGTAGGGCCAAACATCGAATACTGATGGGGGTTGAAGTGTTGTAGAAAATAACACTGTCCGTGGACGATGGTTACTTGAATAATCATTCGTTTCAGTTAAAATTCCACTAGTCCCATTGCAACTGAAGTGGATCAGATGTACATAATCATTTTCTTCAAAGTAGTAATTGAGCTGATGTTCACGGCTGTTGTTTTATTTTTTATTCTGCAGTGGAATAACAACACTTGTTCTGGAGGCAGAACTGGTTGTAAGAAGTCTATACTTGTCTCTGCATATCGATCATAACTGCCACTATTCACCAAAAATCATGTTTGCTACTTGTCACTGAAGTCACCCAGATTGTTTACACTT
Source organism: Somniosus microcephalus (assembly GCF_052327205.1). Taxonomy (NCBI): domain Eukaryota; kingdom Metazoa; phylum Chordata; class Chondrichthyes; order Squaliformes; family Somniosidae; genus Somniosus; species Somniosus microcephalus. Next base: position 267,423,467 of record NC_140991.1, read on the forward strand.
CAGTGTTCACAGAATCACAGAATCTACAGTGCAGATAGAGGCCATTTCGGCCCATCGAGCCTGCACCGACACATATCCCACCCTATCCCCGTAACCCCACGTATTTAATCCCCTAACACTAAGGGTCAATTTATCATAGCCAAATCAACCTAACCTGCACATCTTTGGACTGTGGGAGGAAACCGGAGCACCCGGAGGAAACCCACGCAGACACAGGGAGAATGTGCAAACTCCACACAGACAGTCGCCCGAGGCCAGATTTGAACCCGGGTCCCTGGCGCTGTGCACTCCTTGGATGACTTTAATCATCGTCAGTAAGAATGTATATAGTTACTTGAAGACCAATTGCCACTTTAAATTGTGTCAAAAATGGCGTGATGTTGCTTGCAGCTCATTGACGAGAACTAAATTAATATTGTAACATTGGAAGTTGTATTTATCGTTTTCTAGCTCTGTGCTGATTGCAGTGTGGAAGCAGGTTTTCTGTCTGGAAAGCTCTTGTAAAGCAGGTGTACATAGAGATGCCAGACTATTGAATATATTTGTGAAACTTTTTAAAGAAAAGAAGTAATAACTCAAATAATCCAACTAACAGAACAAAGAAGTGCATTGTTTATACAAAAAAAATCCAGGCAAATACAACATGGAATATAGCAGCTCTTTTTGTCGTGATGTCACTGCAAGTTCTGTCCAAATTGAATTCACCAAAACATTGCCTGTGTCTGCATCTACCACACTGCTATTGCAGCTGAAGCCCTCATTCATGACTTTGTCACCTCCAAACTTAACTTTTCCAATGCCTCCCTTCCTTTTCTCTAGCCCTCTGAGCGCCACCCTACATAAACTCCAACTTATTCAGAGCTCAGCTGTCTGCATCCTAGCCTGTCTACCTCTCACTCTGATCATTCCCTACCTCCATTGGATTCCCATCTCTCACTATTGTCCCTACATTAACTTCAAATCCCTCCATGGCCTAGCCTTTCCTTGTCCTACCTTTGCACCACCTTCAGGCCAACACTTCTACACCCTCTGCTCTTCTTTCTCTCGTCTCTCCACTCTTCCTACTCTGTTCTCTTTCTACCTCTCCTCACTGCACCATTGCTTTCATTGAAAGCAGAGCTTTCAGCAATTTTGCCCCCACACTCTGAAATTCCCTCCCTAAACCCCTTTGTTTTGCTGTGTCTCTTAACCCAGCTTCAGTAACCTTATTTAAACCTACCACCTCATGATTCCCTGCCCCCATCCCAAATCAGTTCCTGCATGATCTGATTCCAAATGTGAAGTGGCTTCAGATGCTTTACTTCTAAAGATGCTATATAAATGTCATTAGTTATTCAGCTTGAGGACAGAAGTGGAAATCTCAATTATCTAGAAAAGCCATCAAGTCCTGGCAGCTCTAGGTATACAAAAAGATTTAGTGAGATAGACTGGATTGCAACGGAATCAACTCACCCCATCTGAGAAAGGCTTCTGCTCTAAGGTTAATAGCCCAAAATTCTGCTCCAAAAAGCAAGTCTGTAGGAGAGAAAAGAAATCGGTAACTGAAATTCTGAGATAACGACAAGAATTAGCATTTGTATAATGCCTTCCAATGTAGAAAAGCTGTCCAAGGCACTTGAGAGCCACAAGTAAAATAGATGACGACCAGGAGGAGAGATTCATGAGGGGTGACCAACAGCTTGTTCAAAGAGCTGGTTTTAAGGTGGGTCTTGAAGGAGGAGAGGTGGGTGGGATGAACAGGCGGAAGGATTTAAAGCGAGAATTCCAGAATGTTGGACCTAGCTGGCTGAAGGCACAGCCACCAATGTTGGGCGATGGGAGGGTGGGGAGATGCACAAGTAGCTGAAGTCCGAGGAACAGCGTACGGTGGGAGGGAGGGGTTCTCGGGCTGGATGAGGTCACAGAGATGGGGAGAGATGAGCCCTTGGAGGGTGGGTCTAAACACAAGGAGGAGAATTAACATTTTTGAGGCATTGGGGGACCGGGAGCCATTCGAACTTGAGGATGGGTGTGACTTCGTGTGGGATAGGATATGGCAGCAGAGTTTTGGATGAGCTGACTGTGTATCAGGAGGTGGTCACACCTATGAAGTTAAGTAATTCAGATGTAGCCCATGGTCAGGGACAGGACGGTGTGACTACGAGTGAGGCAGGTACGGGGATCCAGGAGGTAGAGCCGGAGGAGCCGCAGCCCTTGCTCTTGACCAACAGGTTCGAGGTTCTTACTCCCTGTGGGGACAGGAGCAGGGACTGCAGGGAGGATGAGCAACCTGGCCACAGCACCGTGGAACGGGGGGCCATTCAAGAGGGGGGAGTAAGTAGAAATGTTGTAGTGGTAGGGGATAGTATTAGGGGGATAGATAGAGTTCTCTGCAGCTGAGAGCGAGAGTCCCGAAGGCTGTGTTGCCTACCCGGTGCCAGGGTTAAGGACATCTCCTCTGGGCTGGAAAGAAACTTGCAGTGGGAGGGGGTGGATCCAGTTGTCGTGGTCCATGTTGGTACAAACGACGCAGATAGGACTAGGAAGCCGGTTCTGTTAAAGGAGTATGAGCAGCTAGGGGTCAAATTAAAAAACAGAACCTCAAGGGTAATAATCTCTGGATTATTACCTGAGCCACGAGGGAATTTGACTAGGACAAATAAAATTAGAGAGTTAAATGCGTGGCTCAAAGACTGGTGTGGGAGAAATGGGTTTTGCTTCCTGGGACACTGGCACCAGTACTGGGGCAGGAGGGAGCTGTTCCGTTGGGACGGGCTTCACTTGGCCAGTGCTGGGACTAGAGTCCTGGCGGATCATATAACTAGGGCTGTAGAGAGGGCTTTAAACTAACTAGTGCGGGGGAGGTTCCTAGAGAGCAAATAATAAAAATGACAACAGAGAAGGTCATAGACTTAGGTAGCAGTGGGGAAATTAAAAACCAGAGTGTGTCAGGAAGGGGCAGAAGGTCTGGAGTAAAAGGTAAAGTAATAAAAAGGGCAAAAGCAGGAACTAAGTGTCACAAAACATATTTGAAAGTTCTCTATCTGAATGCACGTAGCATTCGTAACAAAATAGACGAGTTAATGGCACAAATAACTACATATGGGTATGATCTTGTGGCCATTACAGAAACATGGCTGCAGGGTGACAGTGCCTGGGAATTAAACATACCAGGTTATTTAACGATCAGGAAGGACAGGCAGGAAGGAAGGGGAGGTGGGGTGGCTATGTTAATAAAGGAAGGAATCACTGTAATACAGAGAAATGATATTGGGTCAAAACATCAGGATAATGAAACAGTTTGGGTGGAGGTAAGGAATAATAAGGGGAAAAAAACACTAGTGGGTGTAGTCTATAGGCCTCCGAACAGTTGCAACTCTGTTGAACGAAGTATCAATCAGGAAATAGTTGAGGCTTGTAATAAGGGAACATCTATAATTATGGGGGATTTTAACTATCATACTAATAGGACAAATCAAATTGGGCAGGGCTGCCTTGAGGATGAGTTCATTGAGTGGCATAGTGGTTAGCACTGTTGCCTCACAGCGCCAGGGACCCGGGTTCAAATCTGGCCTCGGGCGACTGTCTGTGTGGAGTTTGCACATTCTCCCTGTGTCTGCGTGGGTTTCCTCCGGGTGCTCCGGTTTCCTCCCACAGTCCAAAGATGTGCAGGTTAGGTTGATTTGGCTATGATAAATTGACCCTTAGTGTTAGGGGATTAAATACGTGGGGTTACGGGGATAGGGTGGGATATGTGTCGGTGCAGGCTCGATGGGCCGAAATGGCCTCTATCTGCACTGTAGATTCTGTGTGATTAGGGATGGGTTTCTTGAGCAGTATGTAACTGAACCGACCAGGGGGCAAGCAACCTTAAATCTGGTCCTGTGTAATGAGACAGGATTAATTAAAAATGTCCTAGTAAAGGATCCCCTTGGAATGAGTGACCATAACATGGTTGAATTCCATATTCAATTAGAGGGTGAGAAGGTTGGATCTCAAACAAGCGTGCTAAGCTTGAATAAAGGAGACTATGAAGGTATGAGAGTGGAATTGAGTAGAGTGGATCGGGAAAATAGATTAAAGGGTAAGACGATACATGATCAGTGGTATACATTTAAGGAGTTATTTTACAACTTCCAAAAAAAATATATTCCACCGAGAAGAAAAGGGTGTAAAAGAAAAGACAGCCATCCGTGGCTAAGTAAAGAAATTAAGGATAGTATTCGACTAAAAACAAGAGCATATAAGGTAGCCAAATCTAGTGGGAGGATAGAGGATTGGGAAAACTTTAAAAGACAGCAAAAAATAACAAAAAGATTGATTAAGAAAGGGAAGATAGATTATGAAAGTAAATTAGCAAAAAATATAAAAACAGATTGATATACCTATCAATTCGTCCAATAAAAGGCGACGAGTTAGGAACGTAACTAAAGGTTTTTATTGACTAAATAACAGAGCCCACCCTCGTGGGTGATCGGGTCCAACAAGGAGGAATACCAGCCAGTCGACTACCTTTATACCTGGGCAGGTAGGTGGAGCCATGGGCGGAGTCGGAGGTGGTCAGCCCAGGTATAACAGTGCGACAAGAGGCGACCTCGTATCGTGATACAACGGTGATAACAATACAACAGTGATAACTATAGTGTAACGATAAAGTGGTTTACCACATTCACCCCTTGTTTAGATTTGAGTCCGGCGGGGTGAAGTGTACTACCAGTTCTGGTATGTCAGTCTGTCCGGAGGCCTCGTAAGCCTCTCCGATCGTCGCAGCGGCGGTGCTGCATTATCCGGTGTTAGTGCTGGTGTCTGCGTGGTCGGCGAAGGCTCGTGGGGTTCCGGCATGCCGTCTACCTGGGCTGGAATTGGGGGGGTGGTGGGGGGGGGTAAAGGTGGTGTCTCCGGAGTGCCCGAGGGTGCGAGGTCTCGTAAGGAGACAGTGTCCTCCCGCCCGTCTGGGTAAGCCACGTAGGCGTACTGGGGGTTGGCGTGCAGGAGGTTCACCCTTTCGACCAGGGGGTCTGTTTTATGGGCCCTCACGTGCTTTCGCAGCAAGACGGGCCCCGGAGAGGTCAGCCAGGTTGGTAGAGTGGTTCCAGTAGTCGACTTCCTGGGGAAACAAACATTCGTTCATGGGGGGTGGCGTTAACGGCAGTGCAAAGTAGTGACCGGATGGAGTGCAGCGCTGTCGGGAGGACTTCCTGCCAGCGGGAGGTTGGGAGGCCCTTAGACTTTAAGGCTAAGAGGACGGCCTTCCATACCGTCGCGTTCTCTCTTTCCACCTGGCCGTTCCCTTGGGGGTTGTAGCTGGTGGTCCTACTTGCTGCAATACCTCTCGCTTGTAGGAACTGACGGAGTTCCTCGCTCATGAAAGAGGAGCCCCGGTCACTATGTATATAGTTTGGGAACCCGAACAAGGCGAAGAGGTCGTTCAGGCATTTAATGACCGTGGTACTGGTCATGTCTGGGCAGGGGAAGGCAAAGGGGAAACGGGAGTACTCATCAACAATGTTGAGGAAGTACACATTACGGTCAGAGGACGGGAGGGGCCCCTTAAAGTCGATGCTCAGGCGCTCGAAGGGGCGGGTGGCCTTGATCAGGCTTGCTCTGTCCGGCCTAAAGAAGTGCGGTTTGCACTCGGCGCAGGTCTGGCAGTTCCTGGTTATGGTCCTGACCTCCTCGATGGAGTAGGGCAGGTTGCGGGCCTTAATGAAGTGGTAAAGTCTAGTGACCCCGGGGTGGCAGAGGTCGTTGTGGAGGGTCTGAAGTCTATCACTTTGCGCGCTGGCGCATGTAATTCGTGACAGAGCATCGGGGGGTTCGTTCAGCTTACCTGGCCGGTACAAGATATCATAATCGTAGGTGGAGAGCTCGATTCTCCACCTCAAGATCTTGTCATTCTTGATTTTGCCCCTCAGCTTGTTATTAAACATAAAAGCGACCGAACGTTGGTCGGTAAGGAGGGTAAATCGTTTGCCTGCCAGGTAGTGCCTCCAGCGTCGTACCGCCTCCACAATCGCCTGGGCCTCCTTCTCGACCAACGAGTGTCGGATCTCAGGGCCCTGTAGGGTCCTTGAGAAGAAGGCCACCGGTCTCCCCTCCTGGTTAAGGGTGGCGGCTAGGGCGAAGTCGGGTGCATCGCTCTCGACTTGGAAGGGGATGGACTCATCCACTGCGTGCATAGTGGCCTTGGCAATGTCTCCCTTAATGAGGGAGAAGGCTGCGCCCGCTTCCTCCGTAAGGGGGAAGGATGTGGACTTCATGAGGGGTCTGGCTTTGTCCGCATAATTGGGCACCCATTGGGCATAGTAGGCGAAGAGCCCCAGGGTTCTCTTAAGTGCCTTAGGGCAGTGGGGGAGGGGTAGCTCCATGAGGGGGCGCATTCTTTCGGGGTCGGGGCCGATGAGTCCGTTCTCTACTACACAGCCAAGGATGGCAAGGCGCGAGGTGTTAAACACACATTTCTCCTTATTGTAGGTGAGGTTCAGCCGTTGGGCTGTACGGAGGAATTTCTCCAGATTCACGTCGTGGTCCTGCCGGTCGCGGCCGCAGATGGTGACGTTATCTAGGTAGGGGAATGTGGCCTGCAGTCCGTTCTGGTCAACCATCCGGTCCATCTCCCTTTGGAAGACCGAGACCCCGTTGGTGACACCGAAGGGGACCCTAAGGAAGTGGTATAGGCGCCCATTCGCCTCGAAGGCGGTGTACTGGCGGTCCTCGGGGTGGATAGGGAGTTGGTGGTAGGCCGACTTAAGGTCGATGGTCGAGAATATGCGGTATTGTGCAATCTGATTGACCATGTCAGATATGCGGGGAAGGGGGTATGCGTCCAGCTGGGTGTATCTGTTTATGGTCTGGCTGTAGTCGATGACCAGGCGATTTTTATCGCCGGTCTTAACGACCACGACCTGGGCACGCCAGGGGCTGTTGCTCCCCTCGATGATGCCCTCCTTCAGGAGACGCTGCACCTCAGAGCTAATGAAAGCTCTGTCCCCAGCGCTGTACCGCCTGCTCTTGGTAGCGACGGGTTTGCAGTCGGGGGTGAGGTTAGCGAACAGGGAAGGTGGCGGCACCTTGAGGGTGGATAGGCTGCAGGTGTTACGCGGTGGGCGGTTTAACCTTCGCTGGTTGTCGACTGTGAGTGGGGGGAGGGGTCCACCGTATGCTAGGGTTACACTTTGGAGGTGGGATTGGAAGTCCAGCCCTAGTAGGACGGCAGCGCAGAGCTGGGGGAGGACGAGGAGTTTAAAGTTTTTATACTCTGTACCCTTAACCGACAAGGTCACAGCACAGTAGCCGCTAATGTCCGTGGCGTGGGACCTCGATGCCATCGAGATTCGGTTGCGCGTTGGCAGGACAGGGAGGGAGTAGTGGCTCACCGTGTCTGGGTGGATGAAGCTCTCCGTGCTTCCGCTGTCGAACAGGCAGGTCGTGGCGTGGCCGTTTACTTTGATGTCCATCATCGACTTGGACAGGTGGTGTGGGCGGGCTTGATCCAGAGTGACGGAGGCTAGCGTGTAGGTAAGCGAGTCGTTGTCGTCTGCGGGCGAGGCGGTCGTCGGGTCCGGGGGCCCGGTGGCAGTCGGGCGTGGTGGGTAAAATGGCGTCTCCCACGAGGTAGGACAAAATGGCGGAGAAGATGGCTGCCCCCATAACTCACATGAGGCACTATTGGGGTCGGTTGCCTTGATCAAAGATGGCCGCCCCCATGACTCACGTGTGGGGATACTGGCCTCAGTTGCCATGAAAGAAGATGGCCGCCCCCACAGTTCACATGAGGCACTGCTGGCCTCTGAAGATCCGCTCCTGCAGGCCTTAGAGAAATGGCCTTTCTTCCTGCAGGTTGTGCAGGTAGAGTTCCTGGCTGGGCAGCGCGACCTCGGGTGCTTCTCCTGGCCGCAAAAGAAGCAGCCGGCGGCCCGATCGCGGGTGCCCGATGTCGGAGCCGGTACCGGGGGTGGCGGGCCCGGTCGGGTCCGGGACGCCGACGCTGAGGTAGGTCCCGGGGGCGGCGCTGCGAAGGGTATTGCGGTAGGGGTCGGGCCCGAGTCCCAGGGTCGCGAGCAGTACCTGGAAAACGCCTCCTGGTCCTGATGGGCCACCTCCAGGGAGAGAGCGAGGGCTTCAGCTTTGTCCAGGTCGAGGTCTTTAGCTTCAAGCAGTCTTTGCCGTGAGTAGTCGGACCGTAGGCCTTTCACAAAGGCATCGCGGATATTATCTTCCGTATTTTCAACAGCCGTCACCGCTTTAAAGTCACAGTTCCTGCCGAGTGCTCTTAGCGCCCGTAAAAATTCAGCTACAGACTCTCCTGGCTGTTGCGGGCGGGATCTTAGGAGGTGCCTGGTGTACATGTAATTTACCGGGCTGCGGTACTGCTGTTTCAGTAGGTTGATAGCGGCCTCGTACGTAGTCGTGTCCTGTATGAGTGCGTATACTCTCGGGCTCGCTTGGGCGTTCAGAAGTCTTAGTTTGGATCTCTGCGGGGCGCCGGATTCTTCCAGGTAGGATTCGAAGCAGTCCAGCCAGTGTTTGAAGTTGAGGGCTGCGTTTGCTGCCTGTGGGTTTAGATCCAGGTACGGTGGTTTGAGGGCTTGCAGCCAAGCCGGCTGGTGTGGCTGTGCTTCTGGGAGGGCTTCTGGCTGGCCAGTAGTAGACATCTTTAAAATTTAGTCAATAAAATTGATATACCTATCAATTCGTCCAATAAAAGGCGACGAGTTAGGAACGTAACTAAAGGTTTTTATTGACTAAATAACAGAGCCCACCCTCGTGGGTGATCGGGTCCAACAAGGAGGAATACCAGCCAGTCGACTACCTTTATACCTGGGCAGGTAGGTGGAGCCATGGGCGGAGTCGGAGGTGGTCAGCCCAGGTATAACAGTGCGACAAGAGGCGACCTCGTATCGTGATACAACGGTGATAACAATACAACAGTGATAACTATAGTGTAACGATAAAGTGGTTTACCACAAGATAGTAAGAGTTTTTATAGTTATATAAAAAGAAAAAGGGTGGCTAAAGTAAATGTTGGTCCCTTAGAGGATGAGACCGGGAAATTAATGGTGGGAAATATGGAGATGGCAAAAACACTGAATATTTTGTATCAGTCTTTACAGTAGAAGACACTAAGAATATCCCAACACTGGACAAACAGGGGCCTATAGGGGGGGAGGAGCTAAACACGATCAAAATCACTAAGGAAGTGGTACTCGGTAAAATAATGGGGCTCAAGGCAGATAAATCACCTGGACCTGATGGCTTACATCCTAGGGTCTTGAGGGAAGTGGCGGTAGGGATTGTGGATGCATTGGTAATAATTTTCCAAAACTCCCTGGAATCAGCAAAGGTCCCGGCAGACTGGAAAACTGCTAATGTAACGCCCTTATTTAAAAAGGGCAGTAGACAGAAGGCTGGAAACTATAGACCGGTTAGCCTAACATCTGTGGTAGGTAAAATTTTAGAGTCCATTATTAAGGAGACAGTAACAGGACATTTGGATAATCATAATTTAATAGGACAAAGTCAGCATGGTTTTATGAAGGGGAAGTCATGTTTGACAAATTTGCTGGAGTTCTTTGAGGAAGTAACATGTAGGGTGGATAAAGGGGAACCAGTGGACGTAGTGTATTTAGACTTCCAAAAGGCATTTGACAAGGTGCCACACAAAAGATTATTGCTTAAGATAAAAAATCACGGGATTGGGGGTAATATTCTGGCATGGATAGAGGATTGGCTATCTAACAGAAAGCAGAGAGTTGGGATAAATGGTTCATTCTCGGACTGGCAATCAGTAACTAGTGGTGTTCCACAGGGGTCAGTGCTGGGTCCCCAACTCTTTACAATCTATATTAACGATTTGGAGGAGGGGACCGAGTGTAACATATCAAAGTTTGCAGATGATACTAAGATGGGAGGGAAAGTAGTGAGTGAGGAGGACATAAAAAACCTGCAAGGGGACATAGACAGGCTAAGTAAGTGGGCAGAGATTTGGCAGATGGAATACAATACTGGAAAGTGTGAGGTTATGCACTTTGGCAGGAAAAATCGTAGAGCAAGTTATTATCTTAATGGCAAGAAACTGGAAAGTACTGAAGTACAAAGGGATCTGGGGGTCCTGGTGCACGAAACTCAAAAGGTTAGTATGCAGGTGCAGCAAGTGATTATGAAGGCCAATGGAATGTTGGCTTTTATTGCTAGGGGGATAGAATATAAAAATAGGGATGTATTGCTTCAGTTGTGCAAGGTATTGGTGAGACCGCACCTGGAATACTGCATACAGTTTTGGTGTCCATACTTAAGAAAAGACATACTTGCTCTCGAGTCAGTACAAAGAAGGTTCACTCGGTTAATCCCGGGGATGAGGGGATGGGCATATGAGGAGAGGTTGAGTAGATTGGGACTCTACTCATTGGAGTTCAGAAGAATGAGAGGCGATCTTATTGAAACATATAAGATTGTGAAGGGGTTGGATCGGGTGGATGCGGGGAGGATGTTCCCGATGATGGGTGAAACTAGAACTAGGGGGCATAGTCTTAGAATAAGGGGCTGCTCTTTCAAAACTGAGATGAGGAGGAACTACTTCACTCAGAGGGTGGTAGGTCCATGGAATATGCTGCCCCAAAAAGCTGTAGAAGCTACATCATTACATAAATTTAAAACAGAAATAGACAGTTTCCTAGAAGTAAAGGGTTATAGGGAACGGGCAGGAATTTGGACATGAGTCTAGGTTCGGATCGGTCATGGCCCTGTGGGTAGCGGAGCGGGCCCAGGGGCCATGTAGCCTGATCCTGCTCCTATTTCGTGTGTCTAATTCTGTTAGATTCAGGAGATGGTTCAGTGATAGTAGATTGGCGGTTAGGATCAGATCAGCCATGATCTTATTGAATGGCGGAGCAGGCTCGAGGGGCCGATTGGCCTACTCCTGCTGCTATTTCTTATGTTCTTATGTAACTTTAGAGGGTAGAAGATGGGAAGCCACCCTGGAGAGCATTGGTGTAATCGAATCTGGACGTGACAGGCATAGATGATGGGTTCAACGGCAGTTGGGCTGAGGTAGAAATGGAGATACTGTGTTGAAGGTATTGGCAATGGGTTGCTCACGAGGTGAAGGAAATAACTTCCAAAGTGCTGCACCCAGTTAACCTGAGGATAAAATGCTATAATCAACAATATTGGTAAAGAACAAATATGAACATGGTAAGGTAGCATTAAAGAAGGAAACAAACCTTGTTGTAATAAAACTTAAGAGAAAACATGATGCTCTCCAATTGGGCTTTCTTTCATACCTGATCGACCCAGGTAGATTGCAGAAGCAGCACCACTTGATGCCACAGAAGGACACCACTGAACGGGTGCAGAGCAGCTTGTGGTGGGAAGGGGAACAGCCGGAAGTCGTGGTCCATGTTGGAACCAATGATGTAGGTAGAAAAAGTGTTGAGGCCCTACAGACAGAGTTTCAGGAGCTAGGGAGGAAGTTAAGAGCAGCACCTCAAAGGTACAGTAGTAATTTCTGTGCCATGTGCTACTGAGTATAGGAGCAGTAAAATAAGACAGGTTAATGCGTGGCCGGGGCAATGGTGCAGGAGGAAGGGCTTCAGATTACTGGGACATTGGGACCAGTTCTGGAACAGGAGGGACCTGTACAAGATGGACGGGTGGCACCTCAACAGGGCTGGGACCAATGCCCTCGCATGGAGCTTAACCACGGGGGGGAGCGGGGGGGGGGTTGGCGGGGAGAACCAGAGAAGAGATCTCTCAAGGTGCACAGAGGACTAGGAGAGACAAACAGCATTGGAATAAAGTAGTTAAGAGACAGGAGGATCAGACAGTGAGGTAATGCGAGGCAGACAAAGATGGATTTAGAATGCACGTGTGAAAATGGTCGGAGCATGGTAAATAAGGTTGGTAAGCTGCAGGCACAAGTAGCCATATGGGATTAAGCTATAGTGGCAATAAACACAGACCTGGTTCAAATAAGGGGAAGGATGGGCACTTGATATTCCTGGCTACAATGTATTCAGGAAAGATAGGGAAGGGGGGAAAAAAAGGAGGGTGGCAGTATTGCTCAAAGATACTCTTGCAGCACTAGAAAGGGATGATGTACTTGAGGGTTCAAATACAGAATCTATTTGGTTAGAATTGAGGAACAATAGAGGAGCTATTACGCTGCTGGGTGTATACTATTGGCCATCAAATAGTGGGAAGGAGCTAGAGGAGTAAATTGCAGAAAGATTGCAAGAACTGTAGAGCAGTGATAATGGGGGACTTCAATTATCCTAATATAGACAGGGAAAATAACCGCGTAAAGGACAAAGAGGGGGAGGAAGGAATTCCTGAACTATGTACAAGAGAACTTTCTTAATCACTGTTTCAGCCCAACGAGGAAGGAAGCTGTGCTGGATATAGTTCTGGGGAATGAAGTGAGGCAAGATAAACATGTTTCAGTGGGAGAGCATTTGGGAAACAGTGATCACTATCGTTAGGTTTAGAGTCGTTATGTAAAACGAAATGGATAAATCAAATGTGAAAATACTAAACTGGAGGAAGGCTAATTTTATTGTGTTGAAAAGGGATCTGGCCCAGGTGGATTGGAATCAAAAATTGGTCGGTAAAACAGTAAATAAGCAATCGGAGGATTTCAGAGAGGAGATAGTTTGGGTACAGACTAGACATAATCCCACGAGGGGAAGGGCATCCAAAGCTAGAGCTGCCTGAATGACTCAAAATATAGAGACTAAAGTGAAACATGAAAAAGAAAGCTTACGGTAAATGTCGGGTTCATAATTCAGTAGAGAACCAAGCTGAATACAAAAAGTACAGGGGAGAACAGAAAAAGGAAATGGGGCAAAGAGAGTGTATGAGAATAGATTAGTGGGTAACATAAGGGAACCCAAAAGTCTTTTATAAACCTATAAATAGTAAAAGCGTGGTCAAAGGAAGGATGGGACCAAAAAAGATGATTTGGTGAGGCATAGGCCATGACTGAGTTACTAAATGAGTGCTTTGACAGCATCTGCTTCTTTAGTGAAGATAGATGCAATGTCTCAGTAAAGGAGGAGCTTGTATAGAAATTGGAGAGGCTAAAAATAGATGAGGAGGTACTTAAAAGATTGCCCACGCTCAAAGTAAAAAAAAAAAAGTCATCTGGTCTGGATAGGATGCATTCTAGGTTGCTGAGGGAAGTAAGGGTGGAAGTTGTGGAGGCCCTGGCCACAATCTTCCAATCCCCTTTGGATATGGGAGTGGTGCCAGTGGACTGGAGGATTGCAAATGTTATATCCCAGTTCAAAAAAGGGGAGAGGGATAAACCTAGAAATTACAGGACAGTTGTTGGGGAAACTTTTATAGAGATTAATCCGGCACAAAATGAATTAGCACTTGGAAAAATATGGGTTAATAAATAAAAGCCAGTTCAGATTTCTTAAAAGCAAATTGTGTTTGACTAACTTGATTGAGTTCTTTTGAAGTAATGGAGGGAGTGGATGAGGGTGGTACGGTTGATGTGTATATGGACTTTCAAAAGGCGTTTGATGAAGTACCACATAATAGACATAATTTAGGAAAATTGAAGCCCATGAGATTAAAGGGGCAGTGGTTGCGTAGATGCAAAATTGGCTAAGGGACAGAAAAAAGTGGTGAACAGTTGTTTTTCAGACTGGAGGGAAGTGTGCAGTGGTGTCCCCCAGGGTCTTGGGTATACAGGGCATAATTTCAAAGTTTGCAGATGACATGAAACTTGGAAATGTTGTAAGCAGTGAGGAGGATAGTAGCAGATTTCAGGAGGACATTGACAGGCTAGTGAAATGGGCAGACACATGGCAGATGAAATTTAATGCAGAGAAGGGTGAAGTGCTTCATTTTGGTAGGAAGAATGAGATCAACATAAACTAAATATTACAATTTAAAAGGGGGTATAGCAACAGAGAGACCTGGGGGTGTATGCACACACATCTTTGAAGGTGGCAGGACAAGTTGAGACGGCTGTTAAAAAGGCATACGGGATCCTTGGCTTTATAAATAGTCATAGGGTACAAAAGCAAGGAAGTTATGCTAAACCTTTATAAAACACTGGTTAGGCCCCAGCTGGAGTATTGTGTTCAGTTTTGGATACCACATTTTAGGAATGATGTCAAGACCTTGGAGAGTCATCGCAAGAATCCTCCTCAATCGCCTTTTCCTAGTGGCCGAAGAGCTCCTCCCAGAGTCGCAATGCGGATTCCGCCCACTAAGGGGCACAATGGACATGATCTTCACTGCACGTCAATTACAAGAGAAATGCAGGGAACAGCACCAACCGCTGTACATGGCCGCCTTTGATCTCACAAAGGCCTTCGACACTGTCAACTGTGAGGGATTATGGAGTGTCCTCCTCAAATTCGGCTGCCCTCAAAAGTTTGTCAACATACTCCGCCTGCTTCACGACGACATCCAAGCCGTGATCCTGATCAACAGTTCCACCACAGACCCAATTCACGTACGAACCGGGGTCAAGCAAGGCTGTGTCATCGCACCAACGCTCTTCTCAATCTTCCTTGCTGCAATGCTCCATCTCACCCTCAGTAAGCTCCCCACTAGAGTGGAGCTAATTTACAGAACAAACGGGAAACTCTTCAACCTCCGTCGCCTCCAGTCCAGATCCAAGGTCGTCCCATCCTCTGTCGTCGAATTACAGTATGCAGACGATGCTTGCGTCTGCGCTCACTTGGAGGTCGAACTCCAAAACATCTTAAATACCTTCACCGAAGCATACGAGAGCATGGGCCTTACACTAAACATCCGTAAGACAAAGGTCCTCTACCAACCTGCCCCCGCCACACAGTGCTGCCCCCCCGATTATCAAAATCCACGACAAGGCCTTGGACAACGTGGACCACTTTCCATACCTCGGGAGCCTACTGTCAACAAGGGCAGACGCCGACGACGAAGTCCAACACCGCCTTCAGTGTGCCAGTGCAGCCTTCGGTCGCCTGAGGAAGAGAGTGTTTGAAGACCAGGACCTCAAACCCGGCACTAAGCTCATGGTCTACAGGGCAGCAGTGATACCTGCCCTGCTGTATGCCTCAGAGACATGGACCATGTACAGCAGGCACCTCAAAGCAATGGAGAGGTACCACCAACGCTGCCTCCGCAAGATCCTGCAAATCCATTGGCAGGATAGGCGCAACAACGTCAGTGTTCTCGCTCAGGCCAACATCCCCGGCATCTGAGCGTGGTCAGAGCTTCATCAGCTCCGATGGATGGGTCACATTGTCCGCATGCCCGATACGAGACTCCCAAAACGAGCGCTCTATTCGGAGCTCCGGCACGGCAAGAGAGCCCCAGGTGGGCAGAGGAAACGCTTCAGGGACACCCTCAAAGCATCCTTGAAAAAGTGTAACATCCCCACCGACACCTGGGAATCCCTGGCCCAAGACCGCACAAAGTGAAGGAGAAGCATCCGGGAAGGCGCCGAACACCTCGAGTCTCTTCGCCGGGAGCAAGCGGAAGCCCAGCGCAAGGAGCGCACGTCAACCCAAGCACCCCACCCACCTGCCCCTTCAACCACCATCTGCCCCACTTGTGACAGAGACTGTAGGTCCCGCATTGGACTCGTCAGTCACCTGCGAACTCATTTTTAATGTGGGAGCAAGTCATCCTCGGTTCCGAGGGACTGTCTAAGAAGGAGAGGATGCAGAGGATATTATTAGAATGGTAACAGGGATGAAAGACTTCAGTTAAGTGGAGAAATTCGGATTATTCTCAGAACAGAGGCGGTTAAGGGGAGATTTGATAGAGGTGTTCAAAATCTTGAAGGAGAAACTGTTTCCAGTGGTAAAAGGGCTGGTAACCAGAGGACACAGATTAAAGGTAATTGGCAAAAGAACCAGCGGCAACATGAGGAAACGATTTTTCTACACGAGTTATGATCTGGAATGCACTGCCTGAAAGGTGGAAGCATATTCAATAATAACTTTCAAAAGGGAATTTGATAATTACTTGAAGGGGAAAATTTGCAGGGTTGTGGGGAAAGAGGAGGAGAGGGGATTAAATGGATAGCTCTTTCTGGCACAGGCATGGTGGGCCAAATGGCTACCTTCTGTGCTGTATCATTCTATGATTTTAAGTGGATGGGATTTAAAATACTTAAAATAAGGAATTGAGGTTCTTATGAGATTTTTTCCTGAGCTGGAAATCCAAAATACAGTCCTTTTTATATCTTCGCAAGTGGAATGTGGGAAGACTTCAGGGAAAGCTACTTCCTGAAAAGGAAGAAAGAAGGGCTGTTAAAATTGGTTTCTGTTTTACGAGTGGTACCTGTTTTTTCCTTTTCTGTTCCTCATATGCTAGCAATCCTGATACCTTGTCAATGCATAAAGTTTTGGCAGGGCATTGAACCACGAGTCATTGCTACAATTCAAGCTGTTTCCCAACCCCCCTCATTTTATATTGAGTGGCCTGGAAATTGCGGTCAGAGGCTTGTTGCCTGCGTATGCCTCCGAACTGCAAGAAAACTCAGTATTTACCCGATGGCTCTGGAGCTTCAGACTCTAAAGGTCCTGAGCCTGCAGGTGTACGCCTGCGTAAAGGCCCACGGATCCCAGGGCTGCTGGCGGTTCGCAAGCGTCCCTGGGATCACATGGGCCAGGCCAACCAATGACAAAGGGGAATTCCTATTATGCTTATGGAGATTCCAATTACATACGGAATCCCCATAAGCAATCACCTAAAAAGTACACTGAAATAAAAATAAATAACCACAGGTTCAAAATTAATTGAAATACCATTTAATTAAGCATTTAAAATAAAAATTAAATTTTTTGAAAAATAAATGTAAACATTTTTTACCGGGACAAAATTGACCTAAACTAATTTTAAATGTAAGTGAATGTTTAAATCATTTAAAAAATGTTATTTTAACATTTATTTAAATCCTTATGCTGGTAAAAGAAGGCCTTGCGTGAGCTTTTACCAGGCGTAAGGGTTTGGTAGGTATTCGTTGGGCAAATAGCCCAAGTCTGCGCCAGCGAAAGTGAATTTCCAGCAGATGGGGTATGATCTGTCGAGGAGAAACTTGACAGATCGCAAGCTCCGGGGTTTCGCGCATGCAGGGCACTTACGATGGTGCGTATGCTCTCATAGGCCCCGTAAAATCGAGACCAGTATATTATAGTTTCCAGAATCGGACTTAATCTTGTATGATTTGAAACTTACAATCCTAGGTGCCAGAAGTAGCGTGACTCAAGACTAATAGTTACCCTTCTCTTGAACTAATCTACACCAATAGTGACATGAGATGTCCTCTGTGCCCTTCTGACCTCTCTAATAGGTATGTAGCACAATGCTGTTAGACCATATTGTTCAGGCTAAAACTAGAAGTGAAATTGGATCATTCTGTAAGCATTTAAAAATATTTTTGGAGCATATTTCTCAAGACTCCTTGGTAAGGTGTTTGTATGTCGGAATGGTGAATGTTCCTGCTCTCTCTATACAGCCCAGCACTGCCTGAATTGAAGAAATGGCCAGCAGGTTGCAAACTATATTTCAGTCTAAGAAGCCTCTGAACACAGCTGTCCATTTAAGCCGGATTCAAGAGACGATGGATATCTTGAACATGGAACCACTTGATGAGCAGCAGTTTGCACCTCATACTGGCCATGTATGCCCAATTAATTCTTCGACAAGGCAAAAACTGAGCCCTGGAAGATTATTTGACTGTCAAGGGCAGTACACATGGGACCAATCCTGATTTTACCTGACACCCACACATATACTTTCCAGTAAGGGTCACTGGTAGCAATCTGTAAGGATTTGCCTGATGGTGGATGGTGTAACCATGACATTTTTTTAAAGTAGTTTTTTTATGTTAGTTGTCAGAATAACTAGTTTTGGCTGAATTATATTCTGGTATTGGTTAGTATTTGGAGAAAGTGCGGGTCGTGGCCCCAGTCTACTTGGCTGCTGCCCTAGAGTACCTGATGGCTGAGATCCCCCACCACCTGCAGCTTGCCATCTGCCACGAAGCTCCTAGAGTTATTGACGTTACATAAAAGAAGCTAATGTTTTGAAAAATACAAACGGACCTTCTGCCCTGCAAAAAGGAAATTGAAATAACTCTTGTTTCAACTGTATCTACACCTGTACATTGGAGCTTGATTGAAACCAAATTTTTTTTCCCACAAGAAAATTTTGTGTAATTACCTCATGAATTCAATTCTGTTTAAAGCTACAATGCTTTATAATTCTCTCCGTTGCTGTTTACACACATGGCAGAGATGAAGAACAGCCATATTTTTCTTTTAAATTGTTTCAAGTGAATTATGAACATACATTTCAACGCTTCACAGTGAAGGTCAGTGAGAACCGCAAGTTGTGTGCCCTTCAATTTTCATAATTGTTTTGGGTTTGATTGGCAGAGTCCTACATGGGAAAATCAGCAGCAGTAGCATACAAAGTGTGTTGCTGAAAATGACCGTGCACTAGAAGGATTTAAAAAGATATAGAACACAATATTTTTTAATTTTAATTGTCTGTTCAGCTCTTGAGGAATAAAATGTTTGTATTTTGACAACTATAGAACATTGCAGCTTTAAGACAATAGTTCAGGGGCATTTGATTAGTTTTCTGAACATTTGTCCATGGTTGCGTGTTTTTTCACACCTTTTCTTTAGTCAAATGGAAAGAACATTAATGAAGTTCTTGCCGCTGAATGTCTGTAGCATCTATTTGTTTCTGACCAGCCCACGACACTGAGATGGACCTGATCAGTCACCAATGACATCCTATGTGATTCTGACTTGAGCTTATGTTGCTCATTGTCCTCCTTGACCACTCCACAGTCTTCGACACTGTGGACCAATTTTTTCTTCTTCACAGCGTCCTTCATGATCCATCTCTGTGGGCCCACAGTCTTGTTTAATTTCTAATACAGGAAACTTTTTTTTTTATCCGGGACCGGCGTGTTGCCGGTTTATCAAAATTTCCGGATGACGGAGAGGGTTATCTACCGAGGCTATTTTTAACAAAGAAAAATAAAAAAATCAAGAAATATGCAGTATACAGTAATTGGGTACTCACCTACAGAATGTTGTGTTAACTGGATGGTGGAAGATGCTTGATTAAGTACAGTACTGCCAGTTGAGGGTAATCCATAACTCTTTAATTACTTAACAATAAAACAAAACTTATAAACGACTGTACAGTACAGTATAAAGTACTGTGGTTGACTGTACACTTATTCCAAGTCAACTGGTTCATCAGGAATATCCATGTCAGCTGGGTCATCAGGATCATGCACTTCAACAGATTCTTCAGGCACTTCCACTCTTTTGGAAGCTTTCCTAAACATGTCCCGGATGTCTGCTTGCTTAGTGGACCTCTTGCCTTTTTTGTAGAAAGGTGGAATGCAGAATGTGGAGGTGCATAACTTCTTGGGCAGAATAGCAAGGATGCCTTTCAGCAAATTTGAGGAATGAAGCAAAATCTTCTGTAGCTTTAGCCCAAGAAATCATCATCACTTCAGAAATCTCATCCTCTTCACTTTTCATCTCACTTTCCTTTTCTTTGGATTCAAAACATTCTCCATTATTTCATCATCACTTAGCATATGCACAACAGCAACTTCTCTATCTGCATCAACCCACTGCTCAGTATCACTTTCACTGAGGTGACGTAGAGGGTTTGCTGGGCCTACATTTTTCACCATGCCAGCCATTTCCATTACTGTACTCTCCGTGGGACGAACATTGAGCCCATGAAATTCCTCCTCTGAAGAACCTTCAGCAAACATTACAGAAGGCCACAATTTGCACCAGGCTTGTCTCAAAGTGTGACCTTTCACCAAGTTCCAGGAATATGCAGCATTAAAGATGGCATCTTTAAGATTGTATTCCTTCTGAAATGCGTGAATATTGTCATCTTGGCTTATCAGTTTACGTAGGAAGTCTTTCTTGTAATGACGCTTGAGATTTTGGGTAATGCCCTGGTCCATGGGTTGTATGAGAGAAGTTACATTTGGTGGCAAATAAATGGTGAAAATATTTCCCGAAACCAACTCTGATTCATGCGGATGGGCTCTACAATTATCAAGCAATAAAATGCATTTGCTATCTTCAGGTTTCCCTATTCTACGGAAATGTTCCCTCACAGATGGAACAAAAATATGATGGAACCAATTCGAAAAGATTTCCTTATCCATCCAAGCATTTCTTTGAGCTTTGTACTCAACAGGTAAGTGCCTCACATTTTTAAATGCACAGGGATTTTTATACTTCCCAATGACGAGAAGTTTAACCCGGTGTGATCCAGCAGCGTTCGCACATGTTAGCACGGTTACACGATCTTTATTTTTCTTGTAACCTGAAGCATTAGCCTCACTAGCCCCAGCAAGCGTTGATTCTGGCAAAAACCTCCAAAATAAGCCAGTTTCATCGGCATTGTATAGCTGTGCTGGCGACAAATCATGTTGCTGCACAATCCGATTGAAATAATCACAGTATTCTTCTGCGGCATCGTGATCAGCTGATTTCTTCTCCCTGGAAACATCGAGTCGTCGTATCCCGTGCCGTACCTTGAAGCACGTTAGCCATCCCTCAGAGAAAGCACACTTGTCAGTGAGCTTGCGTAGAAATCCTTCGCTTTTTCGATTAGCATGGGTCCGGAAATCGGAACACCCTCTGAACGCTTAAGAGAAAACCACTCATAAAGCACGGTATCCAGCTCTTCAAGCTTAGGCTTACGAAGCATACGTCGTTTCTCTACACCCTTAGATGTCTCCGAGCTTGAATAAAACTTGAGCAGCTTATCCTTCTGCGATTTGATGTTGTAGATTGTTGATGAACCGATTTTGAATTCATTCATAATGTTGATACGCTTCTCTCCCCTTTCTAGTCGTTGGCATATGTTGATTTTCTGTTTTAAAGTTAACACCACTCTCTTCCTTTTGCTTGGACCAACTTTTGGGATTTCCATAATGCAATGCAATGACTACCAGCAGCGTGGGAGACACAGAGTACCCATGTAAAATGGCGGATGAGAAGAGACTACCGGCAGCGCGGGAGAGTCAGACTCCTGTTACAAGGGTATTGAGGTGTTCCGACTTCCGACAGCGCCAAGAAGCCGAGTAGTGGCAGTTTGGAGAACTACCCCCACTGACTAACTCGGCCACCGCGGGAGATTCTGACGAGGCAACATTGCCGGTTATTGAGGTGTTGTTTTCGGAGCGAGAATTTTGCCGGTTAATAGAGAATTCTGGATATTTAGGTGCCGTTTAAACGAGTTTCCTGTACAATCACCACGTCTCCTGAAATGGTTCTCCTCCTGTGCTCACGGGTTGCCTCTATTGTGCAAATGTGCAGGACTATGTCCTTGGTCCACTCCTATTCACTATCTACATGCAGCCTCTTCATAACAACCATAAACAAGCTTAGCTTTCACATGAATGTCGATGAAACCCAGCTCTCCACCACCATCATTGAGTTTTTATACAATTGTGAAATTTACAGACCTGCCTTCAGTATATAATTTTCAAGAAGTAGTTTGGTGATTGCTCTTTGATGTTAATAGCAAATGATTGGCTCCACTATCGGCTAGCATATTCTTTGTTGTGAACAATTCCTCAGTGACGTAAGTTACTCAAAACACCGTCCTTTTTGGCCAAGCCCAACCAGGTTTAGATGGTTTTCTAAACCTGATCAGAATAAAAATTAAGTTGTTACTATATGGGGACCTTGCCTTTTAAAAGTGGCCCAGAACTGGCTTCCATGCCAGAAATTTGTGTCTACATAGGGTACTGTTCTTTTGGTCAAATGGAATACTAATTTATAATGTAGCATCTGGTTGCAGGAATATTTTGACTTTAGAAGTGGTTGAAGGGTACATGTAAGACTAGTATTTACCTAAATGGCTTTGCAGTGTACTATTTCCAACTTGTCTTTGCATGTTCTCATTGACAAAAGGTCCCTTGTTCTGAGCGCTTATGTTGGAATGACCCAGCATCTGTTTGTTATCAGACTGGCAGCTTGAAAATAAACCCAGTGTTAAATTTTATCAGCCGGTAGGGGGTCATGCTCTGCTAAATTCTACTCTGCTCCATTGACCAGACAGTGCATTAACTGGTGTAATTCAAAGTGGCTTTTCAGTTGTAAAAGATGTGAGTTAAGAGAGAAAATTTGAAAAGAATCTTGGAGCCCTTCATGGGGTCATGCTTTGGTACCAAAATGATTAACTTGGAAAAGTTGAAGTATCTGGGCTAGTTACAAATTTTAAAAAGGAACATTTGTTGCTGGTATAGGCTGCCAGACGTGCAAGATTGTGGCCATGACACTTATTTATAATTTCATAGTGACTGGCCAGATTGTTTAGGGTTTTCTTTTACCCTGTATAAGGCAATTTGTTTTTCATGATCGACTTTTTGAATGAAGGATTTGTTTTTGCACCTTTCTGCTTAACTTGCAGCTACATAAATGATGCATAATTGAACTAGAATTCTCTTCTAAATATTACAAAAGGAGTACGTAAAGTACTCTGTACAATAATAACATCAGTAAAGTGATAATATCAATGGGGGAGAATAAAGTACAAATGAGCATACTGCTATGCAATGTATGTACTTTTTCTTCATCAAATTTCTGTGTCCTCCTGTATGAGAATGATTGATGGTTGCTTTGTCTGCCAATATTGGGCTCCATTCATGCAGGGAGTAGAGATGTTACATTTGCTAACAAAGTAGTTCTAGTCAGTAGAAGTTGAATATGAGTTTGTCTAGTCTGTTTAGAAATATTAATTTAAAAAATTTAGTGGGCAAGAAATCAGGCAACACATTCTTGTATCAAGTGCATAGAATCAATCATAGAATGGTTACAGCACGGAAGAAGGCCATTCGGCCCATCGAGCCTGTGCTGACGCTCAGCTAGTCCCACTCCCCTGCCCTTTCCCCGTAACCCTGCAATTTTTTTCTTTCAGATATTTATCCAACTCTCTTTTGAAAGATAAAATTTTGAAAGATAAACTCACTGTTTATATAAAAAAAAAAAAAGTGTTTTCTTATGCCGCCTTTGGTTCTTTTGCCAAACACCTTAAACCTGTGTCCTCTGGTTCTCAACCCTTCTGCCAATGGGAACAGTTTCTCTATCTACTTTGTCGAGACCCTTAATGATTTTGAACACCTCGATCAAATCTCCCCTCAATCTTCTCTGCTCCAAGGAGAACAACCCCAGCTTTCTCCAGTCTATCAACGTAACTGAGATCCCTCATTCCTGGAATCATTCTCATAAATCTTTTCTGCACCCTCTCTAAGGCCTTCACATCCTACCTAAAGTGTAGTGCCCAGAATTGGACACAGTACTCCACTTGGGGCCGAACCAGTGTTTTATACAGGTTCATCATAATTTCCACACTTTTATACTCTATACCTCTATTTATGAAGCCCAGTACCCATAAGCCTTTTTATCTGCTTTCTTAACCTGCCCTGTCACCTTTAACGATTTGTGCACACATACCCCTAGGTCTCTCTGCTCATGCACCCCCTTTAGGATGGTACCATTTAGTTTATACAGGAAACTTTGTGCTATCCGGCACCGACGGGACCGAGCTGTTGCCGTCCCATCAAAACTGCCGGACAAACCAGCGCTAATGTTGAAACATACGGAGATTTTGAGCTCCGTATCTGGCAACAAACCCTGTTGCTTAAGCTTCTAAACAGTCGGCCGTACCTTGCAAGCGTCTCTGTAGCTTAGCAACAGCTTCAGCGAGACCTTGCAGAGCCTGACTGGTGGGAAAAAAAAAAGCAACGAAAAGAAAAAAACCTAACGAAATGGCTCCTGATTTTTGCTGGTGGCTCAAGCATTCCGGACAGTTAACCTCTGGATAAACCAAAGTTTCCTGTATGTCCTCTCCTCATTCGTTCTACCAAAATGTATCACTTCACACTTTTCTGCATTAAATTTAATTTGCCACGTGTCCGCCTATTTCACCAGTTTGTCTGTCTTCCTGAAGTCTATCACTCTCCTCTTCACTGTTCACTATACTTCCAAGTTTTGTGTCATCTGCAGCGTTTGAAATTGTGCCCTGTACAACCACGTCCAAGTCATTAATATATATCAAGAAAAGCAGCGGTCCTAGAACCGATCCCTGGGGAACACCACTATATACCTTCCTCCAGTCCGAAAAACAACCGTTCACCACTACTCTCTGTTTCCTATCACTTAGCCAATTCCGTATCCATGCTGCCACTGTCCCTTTTATTCCATGGGCTTCAACTTTGCTGGCAAACCTATTCTGTGGCACTTCGTCGAACACCTTTTGGAAATCCATGTACACTACGTCAACCGCATTACCCTCATCAACCCTCTCTGTTACTTCACCAAAAAACTCGATCAAGTTGGTTAAACACGATTTGCCTTTAACAAATCCGTGCTGGCTTTCCTTAATTAATCCACCCCAATCCAAGTGACTGTTGATTTTGTCCCTGATTACTGTTTCTAAAAGCTTCCCCACTACCGAGGTTAAACTGACTGGCCTGAAGTTGCTGGGTTTATCTTGCACCTTTTTTTTGAACAATGGCATAACATTTGCAATTCTCCAGTCCTCTGGCACCACCCCTGTATCTATGGAGGATTGGAATATTATGGCCAGTACCTCTGCGATTTCCACCCTCAATTCACTCAGCACCCTAGGATGCATCCCATCTGCTCCTGGTGGTTTATCTACTTTAAGTACAGCCAGCCTTTCTAATAGCTCTTTTTATCAATTTTTATCCTATCCGGTGTCTCTACTACCTCCTCCTTCACTATGTCTATGGCAGCATCCTCTTCCTTAGTGAAGACAGATGCAAAGTACTCGTTTAGTACCTCAGCTATACCCTCTGCCTCCATGCATAGGGCTCCTTTTTGGTCCCTAATCAGCCCCATCCCTCCTATTGCCCTTTTACTTTTTATATGCCTATAGAAGATTTTTGGATTACCTTTTATGTTGCCTGCCATTCTATTCTCATATCTCCTCTCTGCCCCTCTTTTTTTCTTTTTCACTTCTCCTCTGACCTTTCTATATATAGCCTGATTCTCAGATGTACACTTAATGGCACAGTTTTGGGGAGTGTGCAGGGACAGCGGGACCTGGGAGTTGGTGTGCATAGGTCCCGGAGGGTGGCAGGACATATTGAGAGAGTGGTTAACAAAGCATATAGGATCTTGGGCTTCATAGGTGGAGGTATTGAGTACATAAGTGGAGAGGTTATGCTGAACCTTTATAAAGCGCTGGTTAGGCTACAACTGGAGTATTGCATCCAGTTCTGGTCACCACACTTTAGGAAGGATGTGAAGGCCCTTGAGAGGGTGCAGAGGAGATTTACCAGAATGGTTCTGGGGATGGGGGATCTTGGCTACAAAGACAGATTGGAGAAGCTGGATTTGTTTTCATTAGAGCAAAGGAGGTTGAGGGGTGATTTGATAGAAGTGTACCAAATTATGACGGGTTTGGATAGGCTAGACGGGGAAAGGCTGTTCCCACTAGTTGATGGTACAACGACTAGGGGACACAGATTTAAGATTTTGGGCAAGAGATACAGGGGGGATGTGAGGAAAAACTTTTTTACGCAGTGAGTGGTGATGACCTGGAATTTGCTGCCGACGGAAGTGGTGGAAGAGGAGACACTCAATGTTTTCAAGGGGAGACTGGATAGGCACTTGCAGGGCTATGTGGATAGAGTGGGGGAATGGGACTGACTGGATTGCTCTACAGCGAGCCAGCACGGACTCGATGGGCCGAATGGCCGCCTTCTATGCCGTTATGACTCTCCGAATTTGCAACCTGACATCTGACATACGCGTGGTTTTTTTTGCTTCTTCATATTCTCTATCTCTTTCGTTATCCAGGGAGCTCTGATTTTAGTTGCCCTACCTTTTCTTCCTTGTGGGAATGTACCTCGACTGTACCTGAACTATTTCCGCTTTAAAGGCAGCCCATTGTTCCACTACAGTTTTGCCTGCCAATCTTTGATTCCAGTTTACCTGGGCCAGATTCGTTCTCATCCCACTGCAATTGGCCTTCTCCCAGTTAAACATTTTTACTCTGGATTTCTCCATGTCCTTTTCCATAGCTAATCTAAACCTGATGATTTTTTGATCACTGTTCCCTAAATGTTCACCTACTGACACTTGCTCCACTTGACCGACCCCATTCCCCAGAACCAGATCTAGCTATGCCTCCTCCCGTGTCGGGCCGGAAACATACTGATCAAGAAAGTTCTCCTGGACACACTTCAGAAATTCTTCCCCTTCTCTGCCCATAACACTATTATGATCCCAGTCTATATTAGGATAGTTGAAGTGCCCCATTATTACTGCTCTATAGCTCTTGCACCTCTCTGTAATTTCTCTGCAAATTTGCTCCTCCATATCTTTACCACTACAGGAAACTCTCGTTTAAACGGCACCTAAATATCCGGAATTCTCTATTGACTGGCAAAATTCATACTCCGAAAACAACACCTCAATAACCGGAAATGTTGCCGAGTCCGAGTCTCCTGTGGTGGCCGAGTTAATCAGTGGGGGTAGTTCTGCAAACTGCCACTACTCGGCTTCTTGGCGCTGTCGGAAGTCTGAACACCTCTAACAGGAGTCTGACTCTCCCGCGCTGCCGGTAGTCTCTTCCGATCCGCCATTTTTCTGTTTACTGTAAGTTTTTTGTTTTACTGCTAAGTAATTAAAGAGTTATGGATTATCTCAACTGGCAGTACTGTACTTAATCAAGTGTTTTCCACCATCCATTTAACACAACATTCTGTAGGTGAGTACCCAATTACTGTATACTGCACATTTCTTGATTTTTTTAAATTTTTGTTTGTTAAAAATAGCCTCGGTAGATAACCCTCTCTGTCATCCGGAATTTTTAATCAACCGGCACCATCCTGGTCCCGTCGGTGCCGGATACCAAAGCGTTTCCTGTATTTGGTGGTCAATAGAATATACCTAGTAGTGTAATGGCGCCTCTCGCTCTAGCCATATACAGGAAACTTTGTGCTATCCGGCAATCTAGAGCCACCGGCAAAAATCAGCAGCCGTTTTTTATTCTTTTTGTTTGTTTTTTTTGCTTTGTTTGAACAGTCAAGCTGTGCAAGGTCTGTAGCTATAGCAACAGCTTCAGCTACAGAGCTTTAGGGCCACACCCGAGTGTTTAGAAGCTGTTGCTAAGCAACAGTGTTTGTTGTCAAATACGGAGATAAGAATCTCCGCATCTCTCAACATTAACTCTGGAGAGTACGGAAGTTTTGAGGCAATGGCAGCAGCTCGGTCCCGTGGGTGCCGGATAGCACAAAGTTTCATGTAGATTCTGTCCTTGACCCCTCCAGGGCATCCTCCCTCTCCAGCACTGTAACATTATCCTTAACCAATACTGCCGCACCACCTCCTATCTTGCCGTCCCTATCTTTCCAGAACACCTTATAACCAGGAATATTTAATACTCAATCCTGCCCTTTTTGAGCCAGGTCTCAGTTACTGCCACAGCATCACATTCCCTTGTGGCTACATGAAGTGTGGCTAATTAGGTGGAAAATTGTGTGACTTGATGATGTATCATTATTTTCAACCTCTAATAATCTGGTTTTAGTGTCCCAATGATTTAATGAGCCTTCCTGGGCTTTTATATAGATTCTAAAACTAGTTAACATTAGGTCAGTCTCTTAAAGATGCCTACATGCAAATATTTATAATTTCATAGTGAATTCCCAGATTGTTTACAGATTTCTTTTGGAAGGCAGTTTGTTTTGAATGATTGTCTTTGAGTGAATGAACATTTTTTTTGCAATATCTATATTTCCTCACCAGGTGGCTTGGTCATGCAGCAGATAGGTATACCAATACGTGGTGCCATGGAGTAATAAGATGGAGGTTTGGCCTCAGTTTTTCCATTTTTGGTGTTTCCTCATAAGAGACAAAGGGCAAGTAAATCTGAGTCACTTAGTGGTTAGTTGCAAACTGGCATTGGTAAGATGTGGAAAGTGGTTGCTTGCTTGACCTTTTAACTAGGTTATGCACCACATGTGGTGTCAGTGGTCGAAATGAGGTTTTTTTTTAAAAGGAGGGTTTGTTATAATTAACCTCCTTTATCGAAATAAATTTTTACTGGTGAGTTTTCTATAGAATAACGTTTTTAAAGGTTTGTTGAGAAGGAATTGTAGGTGCTTTCTCTTGGTGGGAGTGATCATTCCTATCTTGGAGCCTATTAAGTGGTTGGTAAACTAATGTATAGCAGAAATTAATACAACTTTTCCATGGTTTGCTAAATTGGTTGGTTTGTCAGCTGTGTTTTAACGGTGAACAGTAGTTGGCACAAAAATACCACCATAACTCTTTCTGCAACTATTTATTCATTGGTACATATGGTTTTTTCAGGTTTCCAATTAGCAAGATAATCAGCAGGGCACTTTATCTAAATTTGTACTATAAATTCTGCTAATTTGGAAAGCAGAAGATTTTGTAACACTGGGCTTCATTTTCCCCTTAACAAAACTGAGATTTTACTCAGACTGTGGAAAATTTCTGACACTTCAGAAAGTTGTACCATAATCCAGTGGTTTTCAAACTTTTCAAGTGCGGACCCCTGCAAATGTTGGCATGCTCCCAGGGATCTCCTGCAAATATTGACATACTCTCGGGCACCCTGTCCTATCTTATGAAAGGCAGTGTCAGCTGCCCAAAGAAAAAAATGTGCGTCTTTGTAGAAAACACTTTTTTAATTATACAGCAAAATTGTGCTAGTAAGTCAACAAAGACCGATACAGAAATCTTATCAACCATCTGGGGGACCCCCTGGAATCCATATGGATTCCCTATGGTCTGGGGACTTGAGTTTGAAAACCCTTCTTCTAATCATCAAACAAATATTTCTAAATGTTTGCTACCTTTTGCAAGTAAAATCTCCCTGGCACAACCTAATAAACCAAGCCTTCTGTGGGGGGGGGGGGGGAAAAGCACAATTAATCAAGAATGGTATGAGCACAAGCATAGAATTTAGTGAAACCTTTCCAGGGGCAGTAAAGATTTTTCAAATTCAATTTTTAGCTATTAAGCAGTTTATTAAATGTGTTGGTTTTGGATTACCTAACAGCTAAGGACTCTTAGCCATTGGGCATATTAAACTGTGGTGGCTGAACCCAGACCTTAAAAAAACATGTCACAATAGCACTTTTGTACTACATAAAATGTAGCTGAAAATGGACTCTTTATATGTTGGGATTTTATGCACGTGAACCAGACTGGTAATGTACTGTTTTCCGATGAACCTCTTGTATGGTTCATGCGAACAGTATATTTTTATTGTCACATAAATATTAAAGAAAAAATGTAAGCACAGATGGTTCTCACTTGCTCTGTTTGGGTTTTTGATGCATTTGATAGATGATTATTTATTGTTCTTTGGAAGACTCTAGTTAACTAATGATTTTGATTTAATTGTAGTGGAACTGTTGTCTTGAAAAATAGACTAAAATACAAAGTAAATTGCTTTTATTTACTATCCTTACAAACTTCATAGCTCCAAAACTTGCTTGCTTTTTAATTTTCTTTAGTACTTGAATTGATTTTAAATTAATATTTTGAACCATGAAAATAGTTTCTACTTACAAAATTTACTTTTGCATATATTTTTGTTCAATGGCATGTCCAATCCAGTAAGTATGTTTGCAGGAGTAGGTGACAAAGAACTTGCCCTCTCTGAAGTATGTAAGACCACTTTGTGTAATTGGGAGTTGTATATTGCTGGGAAGGAGCACTTAGTGGATTGAATCGATAATTTACAGTTCCATCTTCCACCACGGGAATAAAAGAAACTTTTTTTTAAAGGTTGGGCATATAATCAGCTCCCAGGGTTCTGGTAGTGGTAACTGTGAATTAGCTACATCATGTGAGGCCATTCCTACATAAATAACTTGCTCTTGAGCAATATTGCAAAGGCCTTTGATCAGTTTGCCTGCTCTCTGTAATGTAGTGCATGATGAGGGTATACCCCAGGGAATGGGCAATAACCAGGATAGGTCTGGTGGAGAAAATAAGATAGTTACTATGTATGAAACAGTGGGGACAAAGTGTTACCCAATCACTTTGTTGAGCAACACATTACAGTCCTAACACTGCGGAGGTGATAGAATACAAGCTTTCCTTTTTTTTAGTTCTTTTATTGAGCTTATGGTAAATTAGATAAATTTATCAGGCATTGAACTTTGGTATATTAATATGCCTATGAAATTGCACTGATTGATGGTGCCTTAAACTTGTATTTAATGTTATAAAGTGGAATAAAAATTGATGTGATACTGAGTAATGCAATCCAAGAGAGCCCCAAATTCAACAGCTGGACTGTTTTGTGTTGGCTGGTCCGACCTAGGCTGTTGGTGGAGGTGTTGCTGTTTGCCCCAGTGTTCACAGTTTGAGAAGAAAAAAACCCAGCAACAGTTACTGATGCGGCTCTTTATTGATGAACCCTGCTGTAAACCTGTGGCCAGGAATTTCGTCCGAGCTGCTCCCGCTCCAGCCCCACAACTTTGTTGGAAATCATAACGGGGTTTTCATTGCACTAACATCGAAGTTATGCTGCACGAAGCAAGAACAGCTGCTTGCAAATTCCCAGTCCATGTGTTCCTGAATGTCAACAGGATCAGGCTCAGCTGTGGTAAGTTCCATGGTTGAACAGCCTACTGACCGCCATCCAGATTCACATGGAAGACTCGCCACTTGGATGAGGTGCAACCACATGTGGAACAGCCCCTCTTGATGGCCTTCAGGAGAGCACAGACGAGTTTAAAGTTAGAGGAGAAAAGGCTTTTTTAAAACTAGAATGTTAAAAAGGGAATCTGTATTTCTGCAGTAGTTTCTTTTCCCTCCTTACAATTTTGAGCTACTATGTATGTATAAGCTTTGTTTGAAACTTGGAGCTGGATAATTTCTGTGTCTACAGTATCCCCAAATTTTATTTTAGTGATTTTCTAATGGGAGGTTTTAGCTGAAGCATTAAGACAAACACACAGTTTGATGTTTTCCCTGCTATTGTTCAGGATTCCTGCTTTAAAAGCTACTGAAACACAGTTTTCATTTCCACTTATAATAAGTTTAATAAATGCATTTTCTGGAGACCCCAAAACCAATTCTGGACATGCATTTTTCACAATTTTGGAGAGCAGCCATATATTTTTTCACTGTGTATTTGGTCACAGAAATCTAATTTTTGACTTTTTTTGAAGTGGCTAATCTATTCCTGTAAATTGGGTTGGCTGCAAGTGAGCGGAACTGCACAGCCACTGCTCTTAGCTTGCCCACATTAAAAATGGCTGTAGGGAAGCAGGTGTGCACTCAGCTTAACATTTACATTTCTTGTGGATAAATTTAACATATTGGTAACAATAGAATCATTGATTTTGTAATCCTGCCAGAGATACTGCAAATTAAGGTACACCACACTTTTTTTTAATGAGGTGGTTTTCATATTCAAGTTACTCCTGTGTAGTTTGATTGCAATCACACCCGTAATGCAAGTAAGAATCCACTCTTCAGTTTTTCCTTCATATTTTTTATCACCTGAATTTTCTTTTAGGTTACCGACAGTCTTAAACTCCTTTTATGAAAAAAAAATGGCATACAAATTCTACCCCATTTACATCACATGTAGTTTTGACACAGTTTATCCAGATTTGACGTGCAGATGAAGTGTTGAGCTGAGTTTAAAAAAAAAAAGACTTCATTTACATAGTGCCTTTCACGACTTCAGGACGTCCCAAAGCACTTTACAGCCAATGAAGTACTTTTGAAGTGCCGTTACCGTTGTGATTAGCCTGTTTATTTCCAGCATTTTCTGTTTTCATTTCCTCTTTTCACACAGAATCACAGAAACCCCACAGTGCAGATAGAGGCCATTTCGGCCCATCGAGCCTGCACCGACACATATCCCACCCGATCCCCGTAACCCCATGTATTTAATCCCCCTAACACTAAGGGTCAATTTATCACAGCCAATCAACCTAACCCGCACATCTTTGGATTGCGGTAGGAAACCGGAGCACCCGGAGGAAACCCACGCAAACACGGGGAGAATGTGCAAACTCCACACAGACAGTCACCCGAGGCCGGATTCGAACCCGGGTCCCTGGCGCTGTGAGGCAACAGTGCTAACCACTATGCCACCATGCTGCCCTTTTAATTGCATCCTTGTGTAGAAGATGGGAACTAAAATCACTATTTTTGGAAAACTGAAGTTATATAAAATATGTTTAAAATACCTAAGTCGTAGTGCATAGTGACCCTCTTCATCGGCCAGAACAGACCAGTGAGGAGACTGAATGTGTTCAAAATTTATTTTCTTTGAGATCAGTAGATGGCAGTATTTAACAATGAATGGTACTGCCCTTCCACATTGTCCATTTTATTGCACTTTATGTAGAATTTCATACTTTTGCAATGAATATTGCAGTACCTGTTTAAAAGGCACCAGTGCCACTCAACAAACATCTGGTCTAATTTTGTTTTGAAAGCCAGGCTTTTTGTTAAATATGATAAAAACCGATCTATGGAACATTTGGTAGGTTCAGGCCTTTTCGCCAATAGGTGGCAATGTTTGACAAGGAATTACCATTTCTCTGTGCCTCTGATCTCTAGTTCTCTCAAGTTTACTCTTTGACACTGTAAAATTGTGTATCAACTTGCTACTATGATGTGCATTTTAACATTCAACATATGATTTAAATATATAAAATACAGGTGTATTTGTGTTTTATCCCTTGTAAGTTTGCATATTACTCCAGGTTATTCC
Source organism: Somniosus microcephalus (assembly GCF_052327205.1). Taxonomy (NCBI): domain Eukaryota; kingdom Metazoa; phylum Chordata; class Chondrichthyes; order Squaliformes; family Somniosidae; genus Somniosus; species Somniosus microcephalus. The sequence goes on from NC_140991.1 coordinate 267,456,215, forward strand.
TTTGCTTAATCAGAAATACTACACTACCAAATAAAGTTGAAATCTAAGTGTTTTTGAATTATAACGTTTCATTTTTTTTGTTTTAACAAATACACCTGTATTTTACACATTTAAATCATATGTTGAATGTTAAAATGCACATTTGTGATACTGACAAGAAACCATGGATTAACAAAGACTAAGCATAGTACTATTGGAATATGAAACTAAACATTTTTTAAAGTTTTAGATTGGTACATGTATCATTTGGCTCTAGTAACTGATTGGGAAAGATGGGCTTTGATTAATGAGATGGTAAAGGATTGGAGACGAGCAGTATGAGAGTGCAGGCAGTCCTCGTGTCTTGAATGTATAGAGTAATTGTTAGCTGACGAAATGATCATATCCAAATAAAGCTAAATGGTGCCATGGTAGCTGTGCGATGCTGCTCGGCCTTTGTGTCCAATCAGAAGAACTCCTGTTTCCTCATTGCGCACTAGCTAGTCCTATTCAGTGCTGTAAACTGGGAAGCTGGCTTGTTGCAGTTTATTGTCATTTTTTCTACGAGTCATTTTTAAAAATTCATTCTTAATGCAAGGGAAGAGGAAGAAATGAGGGCAGGAACAGTTAAAATGTAGTTGTGATGACTATAAGGTATGTATGGTATTGTAGCATTGTCTGAATACAGAACCTATTAAAAATAATGCAGTATGGCCAGCAGTGTCTTGCATGCAGATGCAACATTTTTAAATTTAGGTTGGTGCAAGAAGAGATAGAATTTTAGGTTGGTACCATATTGTTAAGGGAGTATTTGTTCATGATATGACATCAGTTACCTTGTTTTGTATGGCAAACGGTACATAGTTGCATAGCTTTTTAAGGCTACTTTTGGAGTTCGGACATAATGATTGATGCTATTTCATTAAACCTGAATGCACTATAATAAATATGCTGCAGACCATTTTGACTGTATAGATAGATCTTAAAAGCATCGAGTCCAAATGTTTCTTATGACATCGGCCTCAGCTGCTTGTTCTTGATGTTTTGCTTCCAACACATTATTCATAAAGGTAGCTTAAAAGCATGCAAATAGTTGTATTGGTAGGTTTTAATTTAGTGAATAAAACTGAGTGAAAATTTACAGGATGAAAGATAGCTGAGTTGTATATACTGAAACTGGTGTATTTTCTGTGGCGCTGCTCACGGTGAATCGAAGGATGCACTATTTTGTTAACAAGAAGGGCGTTTCTGTCGTAACATCAGGGCCACTGATTTATACTGACTAAAGACAAATTCAGGTTTTATTACATGGTATTGAGGGACTGTTACTGTGATTTGGAGATCGAATACCACGACTCCATTATTCTGTGAAAACTATAAATGACCATTTTTTAAATATTCCTTTACCTGTGCATTTAATTTTTATCCATTGCTATTTTTAAAGTTGCAGATGCAGAGCCAGGATTATGCAAGGTTCACCAATTAGAAGTAGGTATCTGGTATTTTGTAGAACTGGGCAGGACAGGTGGGGCTTAGCAGGACTAGACCTGGTCCTGGGGCTTGGCAGCATGAGGGGGTGTTTTGGTTTGCCATTACTGGTTTGGCAGATAATTTCTATAGCAGAACTTTTTTCAAAAAATGTTCTTGATTTGGTTGGTTCATTTATTTTCATTTTTTAAAGTTTTTTTTTAGTGACAGTTCACTTGACTGCATTGGATGGTTTAATAAGCCCTATGTAGTTTCTCATTGGCAGTTTTCTTGCTTTTAAATTCCCTATCTCTTCATTTCTGATTTGGTACTATTTTACTTTAAGCTAATCAGCAAAGTGTGATAGCACAAGTGTGACAACCGGGAATAAGTATGACCAACAGGGAATGTGTGCTTAATGCAAGACTTCTAATATATTCTAGATTTGTGTAAATTTTGTTAGACTGCCTTGTTTTGTAAAATTGAAAGATACAAATGTATTGCTACTCGATGTGTTGGCACTGCATGGATTTCCAGTCAGTAGAACATAGCTGCTCAGTGAAATGTAAAATACATTTTGAGAATAAAAACTAAATCCTTCTTGTTGCCTCAAAGTGTTAACATTCACTAATACAGCAGTCCAACTCCCTCTACCCATCAATAAATGTGTTTTTAATCATCGGCTTTTGCTTTGATGTTTGTCTACCAAGTAGTAAAATATATATAGATTCGAAAAATACGATTGAACCTCTTGCCTATTACAATGATGGGTAATGGAAATTGGAGGGTGATTGCAAATCGACAAATGCTGTTGATTGTTTCCCTGAATTTTGAGTGCTTCTTCTCCGTGCCCCCATGCGCTTCGTTGCTCTCCCATTCACTTGCCGTAGCTTTCTCCAGTAACACAATTTTGTTGCTGTCAGCAAGCTTGGATGTCTCTGGAACTGTTGGGTTGTCAGGTTCTATCTGTTGGCTCAAAGCACCAACATGCAACTCTAGCCATTGGACCTGACACAAACCTGAGAAAGGGGCCACAATTTCCCCATCTCCAATGTAAACCACAGGCTACCCAGCTACCGAAGGTGACTAACAAAGGCATCAAGCACTTTCCTCGCAATCCTGTTAGTAGCCTTCATTGAGATCAGCTGTTGACTTGAAATGCATTCCTGGTAACCAGCTTCTGTTACATCAAACTACATGTCCTGCTTACCAGTACAGTACCCTGTTTTACATTTTTACATATTAAGCATCCTTGTTGCTCTTCCACTTTCCTCTCCTGAAAGTCAGGGTTGTATATGAATTTTTGTTTGTAGTCTGAACCCAGTTCCCCAATGGGCACAATTCCCCAATATCAAAGTGTTCATCATTTAGCACTGATTAGTACTGAAGTGGAAATCTGGCAGAGAAGCAGCCATGCTTCCTTGAATTTAATAATTCATAAAATTACATCACACCGCAACCTAAGATATTCAGTGTGCCGATTGATTGTGGGGAAAGCAGGCAAATAGACATCTGATGAAAAACTTGAAAGAACCCCCTAGAAAAACAGCTAATCCAGAACAAGCAGTCAGCAGTCTATTTTCTATCAGTGGCCTTTCCTTATCTGAGAAGCTTGAACCTTGTGTTTATGGGGTTCCCTAAACTACCAAATAAATTCCACACTTTAGGAAGGATGTGAAGGCCTTGGAGAGGTTGCAGAAAAAATTTACGAGAATGCTTCCAGGGATGAGGGGCTTCAGTTACGTTGATAGACTAGAGAAGCTGGGGTTGTTCTCCTTGGAGCAGAGAAGGTTGAGGGGAGTAAAAACAGAAAATGGTAGCAATACTCAGCAGGTCAGGCAGCATTTGTAGAGAGCGAAACAGAGTTAACGTTTCAGGTCGATGACCCTTCGTTAGACCTTTCATCATCATCAGTACCTGAAGGGGAAAAAGTTGCAGGGCTACGGGGAAAGGGTGGGGGAGTGGGACTAGCTGAAGTGCTCTTGCAGAGAGCTGGCATGGGCTCGATGGGCCCAATAGCCTCCTGTGCTGTAACCATTCTATGATTCTAAAATAGGTGAACCAGTGAAACTGCTCAAAATATTTTCTGGAAACCTTTTTGCTGTCATCTTGATTTCTGAGCTGAAGATTTAAAGGAAATAAGGTTTATAACATAATGAAGACATAAAAATGTACAAAACTTAGCAGAAAATTAGTCATCTGCATAACAGGATTTTCTATGTTTGAAATGTCACTGTTTGCTTTCAGAGAACTTTGCTTATCTGAGAAGCTTCAGTCTTGTGTTAATGGGGTTCTCAGAACCATCATTCTCAACTAGACTCGGCAAGGTAGCAGGTTACAGTTCCTTGCATGCATTTATGCCTACAACCCTGACTTTTTTACATGATTGATAGCAAAACTAGCCATTAACAAAGCATACCAGGAGTTTCTGTTTGTAAATCGCATCCCCTCCTCCACTCTTATGTACCAAGGGAAAATTACTGTGCATGAGAAAAAACCCAGGCCAACAATATTCATAGTGAAAGTTTTGTGTATAAAACATCAAAACAAAGTTAAGCGTGTACTCAATTTTTTCTTGAATAACGGCAAGCAAAAACAATGCCTAGTTTATCCTAGATCTCCCACAAGACACAGTTAACGAGAGAACTGTGATGAGCTAGTTGGGAATGATCGAGTGTAATGTATTCTAAATATAAATGCCAGCCTAGTCGCACTTCTGTTTGTGTTTATCTGAGAGCTCAAAAACAACTCCATGAAGCAAAATGATTCATATAAACAGTGGCAAGTTTTGAAAGGACTGTACCATTTATTGAAGTTTGCAGAGGTGTTCTGAACTCACTGGTAACACTAAGTATTGTTGCAGAGATACTTGGTAAGGAAGAAATTATGCTAATCTCTGGTTTTACAGTTTTCTTGGACTTTGCATTAAAAATCCATTCCCTGAACTGATGGACAGTAAAGGTTAAAAAGCTGCTGTCCCATTTCACTTGCAGAGGGTCATTTATCTAAAAATGGTGTGCGAGACGAGCGCATTTATTTATCCACTTGCGACGGGTAAAGAAAATCTTATTCATTTTTCAGGAACTAATCAAGAACACCTCACCATCTCTGAGGAGATCTCTTGCAAACTTCTGTCCAATTCTGTTCATTGGAGATTTGGACTCTGTCCTACTTCTACATCCCCATAACCTTTCTCCCCGCCCCCCCCCCCCCCCCCCCCCCCCCCCGCCCCAACCTCCAAAACCCCATCCCCCGCTTTGCAATAACATCACCTCTGACTCGCTGAGGCATGCTACGGGAGATGCCTTTCAGTAGATCTGCTGTGACATTGTTCTCGGTAAGTCAGATGATATGCTGTTTTATAAGAACAAGAGTGTTGCATCATGTAACACACAATTTATTGTTTTGCTGCTAAGTTGAAGCTATGTCCGTTTAAGGACATTGAAGTTGGGTGAGTCAGAGTTACTTGCTTCCCTGGCCACTCTCTCTGGCTGAACTTGACTCTTCGCAACCTCAGCATCCTATTTGACCCTGAGTTGAGCTTTTGACCCCATATCCTCTCCAGCACCAAGGCTGCCTACATCCACCGTTGTAATATTACCTGTCTCCGCCCCCTGCTTCAGCCCATCTGCTGCTGAAACCCTCATCAATGCTTTTGTTACCTCCAGACTTGACTATTCCAATGCTCTCCTGGCCGGCCTCCAATCTTCCACCCTCCAGAAACTTCAGCTCACCTAAAACTCTGCTGCCCATATCTTGACTCGTAACAAGTCCCGTTCAGCATTCAATGTGCTCGCTGACTACATTGACTCCCAGTCCACCAACGTCTAGAATTTAAAATTCTTGTCCATCCCCAACTTCCTTCACTTCACCATTGGTGGCGGGAGTGGGCCTTTGGCGTAGCGGTAGCATCCCCGCCGCTGGGCCAGAAGACGTAGGGTTTCGAACCCCGCTCCAGACAGTCCCAGCAAGTGGAGTCGGAGCTCCGGCTCTAAATTCTGGGTTGACATCCAGCGGGATACTTGCGTCCATGGGTGTGGGTGGCCCCCCCCCCCCGTATGGGTTGTGGGAGCCCGTAAAACCCTCCCGCCATAGGACTAACCACCCTAATGGCTGGTACGAAGATGGTTACGGTCACGGAAGGAGCGTTAATCACGGCCAGAAATCCTTCCACCACTTCATACAGTTCCCCAAAGGGAACAGTGTGAAGACACGTACGACGACGACCATTGGTGGCTGTGCCTTCAGTTGTCTAGGCTCCAAGCTCTGGAATTCCCTCCAGCAACTTCTTCATCTCTCGCTTCCTTTAAGATGCTCCTTAAAATTTATCTCTTTGACCAAGCTTTTGATCACCTGTCCTAATGTCTCCTCCTTTGGCTCGGTGTCCATTCTTGTTGCGTTACGCTTCTGTGAAGTGCCTTGGGATGTTTTACTACTCTAAAGGTGCTATAAAAATGCAAGTTGTTAAGACTGCAGTTTAGAATTCAGAAATAATTGTCATTTTAATAGGCATGATTGCTAAGGTTATTACTGAAATTGTACAGTAAGGACCTTGTGAATTGGAGTTACCATCTTTCAGATGAGACATAAGCCAAGACCTCCTCTCCTTGTTTGGGTGGACATGAAAGATCCCATGACACCACTTTGGGGAGGTGTAGGGAGTTCTCTTAGTGTCCTGGCCAGCTTTCATATCTTGATGAACACCACCAAAACTGATCAGTTGGTTATCTCTTGCTGTTCGTGGGATCTTTGTGTAGAGTGGCTGCTGAATTTGCTTATATGGCAACAGCGACTGCACCTCGTAAGTAGTTCATTCAGTCTTCCTGTGAGAAAATTGGCTGCTGCATTTGTCCACAAAACAACAATTTCCATTAGTACTATAACAGTACACAAGCAGTTTAGAGGTGGGACCCATATATTTAAAAAAAAAAATGCAAATGGCTTGTAACTGCGGATGAGCACAAGATAGTAAATATTGGCCCGGAATTTGCGGTCAGTGGCGAAGCAAAGGCATTTGCCGCTGGCCCCGAAGAAAGCTGCCCACAAAGACCTTGCGATCTTTGTGACGAGCAGTTTGCCTTTTTTGACGCGTAATTGAGAGCAGTGCAGTATAGTGGGAATCCCTAATGCGATGCTGCTGTGACGTCAACAAGCTGTGTAAGCAGCCAGTCACAATACAGAATTCTCAGACAGGGAACCAGGAAGTGAAGAAGTTGCTTTTATTCAGACTTTTAAAAAATGTTACTAAGAGCAAAACAAAGATTGGGGCTCTCGCATGGGGAAAAGGTAAACCTGAAATAAATATGAACAAACTTTTAAAATATATATACAAAAAGAAAATACTGCAGATGCTGGAAATCTGAAATAAAATCTATCCTATCTCAGACCTTCTTCCCTTTTGTTCTTTCATCCCCCTCCCCCATTTCCCAGCCCCTACACTTGCTTAAAAATGTGTTCCATTTCCTGCTTTTTTTTCCAGTTCTGACAAAGGGCCATCGACCTGAAATGTTAACTCTGTTTTTCTCTTCACAGATGCTGCCTGACCTGCTGAGTATCTCCAGCATTTTCTGTTTTTATTTTAAAATATATATATATTTTTAATTGCTTAATTGTAATATTTATCATAATGGAGAAATTTAACACGCCACAAAATTAATACTACAGGAAACTTTGTGCTATCCGGCACCCATGGGACCGAGCTGCTGCCGTTGCCTCAAAACTTCCGGATAGACCAGCGTCAATGTTATCAGATAGGAGCTTTTCATCTCCGTATCTAACAACAAAGACTGTTGCTTAGCAACAGCTTGTCAGCACTCGGCCTGTGGCTTAGAAGCGTCTCTGAAGCTGTTGCTAAAATACAGAGACGCTTTCTAGAGCCTGCCGTATCTGACCACAAACACTGTTGCTCAGCAACAGCTTGTAAACACTCGGCCCAGTAGCTTGGAAGCGTCTCTGAAGCTGTTGCTAAGCTACAAAGACGCTTTCCAGAGCCTGCCTGTGAAAAGAATGCTGGGAGAAGAAAAAAAACCTAACCAAAACGGCTGCTGATTTCTGCCGTTAGATCGAAGCTGCCGGACATTCAACCTCCGGATAGCACAAAGTTTCCTGTAGTTTTCCAGGGCCACAATGATAGTTTAGCTGTCAATATGCTGTAAAAACCCCAGTTACACCCTAATCCAACAAGGCCTAACTTTTAATGGGGTATTTAACAGCGATATTACCATGGAAAAACCCAAGTTTTCGGCAGGTTCACTGATTTCCCTGATTACACTGATTGCCGGCTATTTTGGGCGGGTGTGGGGGGCCACAGCGCAGCCCGTGTCCGAGCAGTGAATGACTGACGGCAACTTCAGGATTTCCGCATTTAGATGCGCATGAGCTACATCCTGAAGTTGCAGTCAGTTTCAAAGGAGCAATAACGGCGAATGCTGTTAATTCTCTGTTGTCCACTGCAAATTCTGGTCCATTATAAATGATTACTTCCGCCAGGTATTTACAAGGGATGATATGAGCAGCATACCCTCCCTAATCCGGTAGTTGTGAAATGTGCTATATAAATGCAAGTCCTTCTTTAATATAAATGAGATGGAAGTCCTAGAAAAATTAAAAGGAGTCCAAACCAATAAATCCCCAAGGATAGATGGCATTTATCCCAGAGTACATAAAGATTAGGAAAGAAATGTATGAAACATTGACAATCATTTTAAGGGAGTTACCACTAAGTTGGTAACTGGTAAACGTGGTGCCCATACAAAGAAAGACTTGCATTTATATAGCGCCTATCACGACCACCAGACGTCTTAAAGTGCCTTACAGCCAATGAAGTACTTTTGGAGTGTAGTCACTGTTGTAATGTGGGAAACACAGCAGCCAATTTGTGCACAGCAAGCTCCAAAAACAGCAATGTGACAATGACCAGATAATCTGTTTTTGTTATGTTGATTGAGGGAAAAATATTGACCAGGACACCGGGGATAACTCCCCTGCTCTTCTAAGAAATAATGCCATGGGATCTTTTATGTCCACCTGAGGTTTAACGTCTCATCCGAAAGACAGCACCCCCCGACAGTGCAGCAATCCCTCAGTACTACACTGGAGTGTCAGCCTAGATTTATGTGCTCAAGTCCCTGGAGTGGGACTTGAACCCACAACCTTCTGACTCGGGCGAGTGTACTACCAACTGAGCCACAGCTGACAAACTGTTCATGTTCAGAAAGAGTGAAAAATCGGACACTGGCAATTACAGACCCATCAGTATTATTGGAACAAAAGCAAAATACTGCGGATGCTGGAAATCTGAAATAAAAACAGAAAATGCTGGAAATACTCAGCAGGCTAGGCAGCATTTGTGGAGAGAGAGAAGCACTTAATGTTTCAGGTTGCTGACCTTTTTTCAGAAGTTAGAGATATAACAGGTTTTAAAGCAAGCGCAGAGGCAGGGAAAGGGGGGCGGAGAAGAAAGAATAAAAGGAAGGTCTAAGATCTTCATGATCTCTGAGTTCTTGGACAAGACACCAATAGGCAGCAGCCAGTATGTTTGAACAATAGATCAAGATTTATTAAGCATACAGCATAATATACTTAATATTAGGCGATTAGTTTTAACGAGTAGCTCGCATCCCTAGGTCTCTGGAACCTCTCGGACACAGATGCGTCATCTTAAGTCTGTTCCTTTGTCCTCGCAGTACATCTGTGAAGTTGTTCTTTGGGTATCGAGGTTTTAACCCTTTTCGTATCAAAAGTTGGTTTGGCCAGTGTCCATGTATGGTCTTTAACAAATCACCTTTTTTAATTGGTTCTAATGGTCAAAATACCATTGTCACTCAGACTAAGGTAACATCCCGCCTTTCCAGTATTTTTCCACCAACTTTGCCATGTTCGGTGTTACCTTGTTTATAGTTTTTCACCCCATTGGAATATCAGTGCTGTTTTACTAGTCTTGAGGTATCCAAACTATCTCACTTTAATCGACCAGATAAATACCTTAACTTCCATGATCTTTCTTATTTTATGTCCTTATTCTAATTATCCTTTAAATATTGTTGCAATTAGTTTTGTTAAGTGAAGTCGAAGTTCTACTTAGCATCATAATATGTTTTTTAATGATTTTAACCTTCACTCGTAGTCTGTGACAGTTTGTTATCAAACTGCTTTTGACTGTGCAGCTACATTATGGGTAATATTATTTGGTCAGTGGCTACACTTGAAGTTATACATATATGATTCTCATCATCTACTAAATATCTTTCAATATCAGCCTTTCATACAGGTCTGTAATAGGATGGAAGGTAGGAAAGATTAAAAGACATGGGATGATGGTGTGAGGCAAAAGGAGATGGTAATGGGACAAGTAAAGAAACAAAAGATGGGTCTAGAAGAGGTGTAAATGGGAATAGCAGAATCATCAACAGCTGCCGTCTGGAAAAAATGGGGGCAGAGGTTATGATTCGAATTTGTTGAAATCGATGTTGAGTCCAGAAGGCTGTAAAGTGCCTAATTGAAAGATGAGGTGCTATTCCTCGAGCTTATGTTGAGCTTCTTTGGAACAGTGTTAGGAGGCAGAGGTCAGAGTGGGAGCGGAGCGGAGAATTAAAATGTCAGGTGACCGGAAATTCGGGGTCACGCTTGCGGATTGAACGGAGATGTTCTGTAAAGTGGTCACCCAATCTGCGTTTGGTCTCCCCAATGTAGAGGAGACTGCATCGTGAGCAGTGAATACAGTATACTAAATTGAAAAGTGCAAGTAAATCGCTGTTTCACCTGAATCCCATGTAAAACAATGGTATTGATTATCCAGTGTAAACTTGAAGATTGTCTTCACAATAATAACTTAGTAAACTGTCAACATAGATTCAAAAGGGGAAAGTGCTGCTCAGCCAGCAACCTCCTTTGGCCTGAAATGACACCCCATGTGGACTGTTGGAAGCTGCATGGCGTGTTCCAGCTAGACACTCAGGTACTTGACACAGCTCCACAGGAAAGGCTACTAGTTCAGCTTAAAAACTGGGGATTCAGGGTGAATCTTGGGTATGGATAAGAAAACTGCTGCCTGCATGGCAGCTGTCTCTCATTCTGCCAGAACATTTCGCACCTAATCTGAGCCGTCTTTTGTCTCCACTAGTCCTATTACCATCTCGTCTCGTTTTGAATACCTCTTAATGGCTCTTCACTTCTTTTGTTCTCTCCCAGCCCTGCCTTTCGATCTATTTCATTTCCTTTCCAGTTTTGAAAAAGGGTTAGGCCCGAAACGTCGACTCTAATTTCTCTCCACGGATGTTGCCTGGCCTGCTGAGTTTTTCCAGCATTTTCTGTTGTTATTTCGGATTTCCAGCATCTGCAGTATTTTGGGATTGTACTTGTCAGGGTTGGGGGAGGTACTGAGTGGTGTGCTCCAAGGATCGTATGCTTGGTATACTTGGCATTTGGCGTTTCTTTTTGAGATATTCAAATGATTCGAAAACAAGCTGCAGAATGATTTTCAGTTAATTTTTATATGTTAACACTTGTTTTAATATTTAGTTCTGTGATGTGTACAGCCAGATAGAGTCTGACCACAATGTGAAATCATTTTTACCACTCTGTTTTGAAGCAAAAAATCTAAATTGAATTTTGAAAGTTTCCTCTGTAATCAGGCTTTGATTGTCATGTGTTATTATGTTTATAAAAGAATGTGTATTTATATAGCATCATTCTTTTGCTCAGGACATATTACTTAGAATTACATAGAATGTACAGCACAGAAACACGCCATTCGGCCCAACTGGTCCATGCCGGTGTTTCGGCTCCACGCAAGCCCCCTCCCCTTTCAAAAGTGCTTTCAAGCCAATCAATTACTTTTGAAGTGTAGTCACTGTTACATGGGAAAACACAGCCAAGTCCCATAAACAGCAATGAGATGAATGACCGGTTAGTCTGCTGGTGTTGATTGAGGTATACTTGTTGGTCTGGACACCAGCAGAACCCTCCTGCTCCTCTTCGAATACTGCCGTAGAATCTTTTATGTTCATCTGAGAAGGCAAATAGGACCTCAGTTTAATGTCTCATTTGAAAGACGGTACCTCCAACAATGTAGTGATCCTTGAGTACTATGCTCAAATGTCATCCTAAATTATGTGCTCGAGTCTCTGGGGCTTGAACTCTCAATCTTCTGAGAGTGCTACCAAATCAGAACTGAGTTTATATTGGTAATCACGCTTGACCATCTGTTAATCTGTGTTTAATTAAAACCTTTGGTGTTTAAGGAAACGGGTGGCAAAAACAAATAGGTGGTGGGGGGGTGGGGAAAGATAATGAGGGAAGTAACACTTGACTTCATGATTTATGGAAAAGAGAATTTTTAGAGCCGATTACATAAAGCTGGAGGTTGGTTGGTTTTATGTTGCAAGATCACATTAACCACAATTACTTGCTCTGAATATATTCTAGCTTATCTTGATGTCAATTTAAAGATAAATGTGGAATATTTTGTCGCATTTTATTTCAAGAAACTAAACAATGGCCCAGAAATTCGGATCGGAGGCTTCCCGCGGGTGCAAGCCTCCGACCTGCACTTAACTAGCGCGCTGGCCGTTGAGCTGTGGGCCCGCGTGGGATACCGATCCTGGGCCTGCTCCAACTGCCGGCGTGCAGTGCTTGCATATCCCGGGGCACAGTTAGTTCGAAGCGTCCCCTGGGATCGCGTGGGCCATGGAGAGCCAATGGTAGCAGGGAATGCTTCATTCATAAATTTGACAGGAAGAGCTGTCAAACCTATAAATACTATAAGCCCCAAAACATCACTAAAACTTCAAAAAAAAATTTTTTAAATGGCATTTTTAAAATAACTATAAATTACATGAAATAACTTTTAAACAATTTAAATTATTGAAAATTAATTACATTTTCTAACGGGGCTAAAAATATACTTCCCTTTTGTAAAAAGTATTTAAAAATAATAAACCTGTGCAAAAACTGTTTTAATTGTAATGAATTCACCACTTAGCTTGTTAAAAAGCAGGCCTTGCGACTGCTTTTTAAAAGTGTAATTGCTGGGGAACCCTGCAAAAAAAACGTAAGTTTGATGCGCACACGCTGCCTCTGCAGCGCACGCGTTCCACCTGTCAACCCCTTCTTTCAAGGGAACGGAAGTTCCGGTTTCCCGTGCATGCGCAGTGCATGCACGAAACCGGCACTTTTGTTGGGCCTACGCGTGAGTACCCAGTGCGTACTCACCCATGGAGACCCGAATTTCTGGGCCATTATAAACACAGATTGCACGTTGAAACAGGAGAATTGACAAAACAACTAGCGATCTACACGTAAACATTTGGTGTTCATACTGATCTAGGAGTGGTATATGTTTGCAACCCAGCATTTACAGGAGGCTATGTTGATATTCATGCATAGATATACAGTAATTTTACATGTTCTAGTGATTTTTATGAGGCATTTATTTCTGGAACTTTGTTAGATTCATATTTTACTATTTTGTGTTTGTTTAAAAGAGATATCTTTGCTCCTTTTTAGTGACTCTGTCCTCCCCTTTAAAATAGGAGAAAAAAATATCGTGGTCTCTAAGCTGTTTTTATTGCAAGATTGAAAATGTTTCTTCATAAATTAGCATAAGTTTGCACATTTGTGGGAATGTCGAGTAAATTGTTGAGATTAAATGTGGATTTTTCAGAATTATTCTTCAGTGTGAGATTTTCCCCTTGAAAGACTGATTTAAAAATAAACTATTACTGATTACAATTGTTTTCTAATCCTACTTGTTCTATCCTGTTAGATAAAAAATGTTGATGGGAGTGATGATTAATAACTGCTAAAGTGATTTAAAATAACTCTGCCCCATGATTTTCTTCTATTACAGACTACTTAATCTTGTATTCCAGTGTTTCTGCAAGAATCTAATTTGTTTTGTGTTTTAACTTGGTTAATCTGACTGCAGGCGAGAGGAAAGGATGTCCAAGCTATTCTGTTGGGGAGTACTGCTTCTAGCTCACTAGTTTTTTTTCTAAGTTGGCTATCTAATAATGTCTTTGTCCCACCTTTGTTGTGGTTTCTAAAGATGACGGATAGAGGGAGGCTGATAAATGTGTTGTTGTCAAATTGTATGTGTCACTAAAATGGCTTTTAAAGCAATTGATTTTTAACATGTTGTTTTGAGAAGATTACCTACTGTGTTCTCTATAGTACATAAATGTTAATGAATGGAATACTTAAAGCCACCTGCTGAAAATGCTGACTTCGACTGAAGGTACTCATTCAATATTAATATCATTTGGTTTTCCTGCATTCTGTTAATTATTGAAAGTACTTTTAAAAAAAAAAAAAAAAAATTAAAAAATTGTGAGCCATATTCAATGTATTATGAACAAGCTTGTCTTGATTTATTTTTGCAGAGCTGAATCATGATTTAGTATAAATACTCATTCCCTTACATTACTGCTTTAAGGCTGCAGAATAATGTCTTTATAACATAGATTGACCATACTATTTGTAAGTAATTAACTGTTGCGTCTTAAGATTCGAACATTTGTATTGACTATTGTTTAGTGTGAATGTAGCCACATTCCATCATTGTGGAATGTACTGCCCATTGATCTATACACTTGCAACAAAATGAGACCCAAAACATAAAGCCACCATTTTATCACTGAGGAATGTGATCTCTAAATTTGTGAATGTTCACATTTTGTGTTGAAAAATAAATCGCATATTTTAAAGTTGTGATCATATTTTGGGGTTCAGATGGCCGCTCAAGTTTCACTGTTAAAGTATGATATCTAAACACCTTGATGCACTTCCAGCTATCTTTTTTTAAATATGCATTACTGGAAATCAGCTGTTGATTGTCACTTGTTAATGTTGTCATAATCATTAATCCTCCACTCAGGATGAGATCATGCACTAATTGCACAGAGTGCTCAGTTATGTGTCCTTCGTGGTATTTATGATGTCACAAAAATGGACTCAAAACAAAAAAAAACTGGCAGAAAAGTGTGGGCAAAGATCAGAAGTTGCTGAAGGTAGTGGTCAGACCAGAGGGCTGCAGAGTGCCCTGGTTGAAGATGGTGCCCTTCCTGAAATTTATGTTGTGCTTGGTTGGAGCATTGTACAAGGCCAGACGATCAGAGTGGGAATGGGAGTGGAAGTTCAAGTGGCGATCAGGATCATGCAGACAGAACAATGCTCAGCAAAGCAGTCATCCAGTCTGGGTTTGCTCTCCCCACTACAGCTTACACCACACTAAACAGAAAATGCATTATACTGGATTGCAGAAAATGCATGTAAATTGCTGTCTTGTGGAATGTTTGCAGTCCAGATAATAGTATGGGAAGATGTTCCACCCAGGTTCCCATAATGATGTCCACAGTACTGCTTTGTATTTCTAGCATTTTCTGATTTTATTTTAAATTACCAGCATTTGCACTTCTGTTTTTATCTCTTCAGAGTAGATTGTTTGTTTAGCTGCTCTGTTTTTCTGCTTTATACGGGGGTAAACTGTCACTGTGCCCTTATTATCTTCTGTTTGCACATGAACCCCATTAGAATGATGTTGACAAAAGCCATCTGCTGTATAGCCACAATGTTTGCACCGTGATAAGGGCTACTGCAGAAAAAACACACAGATGTCAGAAAAACATGAAGCAGGACCTAGCCAACAACCAAGTGTAATGACTGAATAAAGAGTTGCTTTTAACAGCTAAAAACAAGTGCAAAGCATGAGCAGCTGCTCCAAATTTAGCCTTTTGGCCATTTGGGGGGAAAGCATACCAATCATAGTCCATTTGCTTCAATTTTGTGCACAGATGAAGAGTTGAAGGATCAAACTTGATTTTGTCTAATGGTATATATGATTGTTTCCAAATATTTTTCTGCAGTTTATATGGTTATAAGTCACAAATTTGATGTTTTTTGAGTTTATTTCCTGCCCTTCCACATTTTGAAGGCAACTGCACAGGGAGTCATTCTATCCAGGAAAACGGTTATCACTTGTGGGAGTGAGGATGGGATTTTAAAAATATGATTCAGATGTGTACTTTGCAATTCTTATTAATGGGGAAAAGAATTGAAGTTTTTAAAAAGAATGCATGAATAAAGGACAGGCTGGCTTGCTGCAGGATTTCTGTTGAAGATTAGTCATATTAGGATTTTTATTCGTAGTTTCAGAAAAATGATTTTCAGTTGCTGCAGCATTTTCTACTTGCATAACAAATCTCATTAAAAACAGTGTGAGATATGAAATTAGTTAACACTTGGCTATCAAGAAATTTAAAACATTTTTATCCACCAAACAAAGTTTAAAAATTATGCTCGATGGAGTACAGATGCATATTTTGCTTGAGTTGGAAGCATTTTTGATGAATAGTAACAATAACTGTACATGAGCAGTTGGTTATTGTGGGTTGACACATTTACTTAATTATCTTGTACTGGGAATATGGTAATACTGTTGTTTAATGGTCAGCTCCTTTTCCCTAATTGTTGCTCACACTTCTACTAATGATCTTTGCTGCATGTTTAGCTTTCATGTGAACTTTTCCTGTGGCATTGTTCAGAATAAATTTGTCATTAATTGATAATCTGGCTGGTCCAGTTGCCTAATGTATTCACTTGGAGTCGCTGCAAATATATCTTCAGTTTGTCATGTTCATTCTGTCACGTTGCAGATTCATTTGATTAAGCAGATGTCAGTCTTAACGATATATCGGATGAATTGTTTTATCCAGACTTTGTGTTTACATGGACTAAAGCCAGCTTCACTTGACTGGATTTTCCTGTCTTTTTTTTTTCCTAGAGCTTGCTTTTTTTTTAATATTCAGTTATGAGTCAACCATTATGGTGTCAGACTGGAACCACATATAGACCAGACTGGGTAAGGGCGGCAGGTTCCTTTCCCTAAAGGGCATTAGTGAACCAGTTGGGTTTTTACAGTAATCGAGAGTTTCATGATTACTTTTACTGATGCTCGTTTTTTCCCCAGATTTTGGTAACAAACTGGGCCAAAAAATTGCGATCGGCAGCGTACCCCTGGAGTACGTTGTCGACCTGCGAAAAGATTACGCGCCTACCTGATGGCGGCCCTCCTGCGTAAACTTGCGCTCTGATGCTGCGAGTAGCAGGGCAATGTAATGGCCCACGGATCCCAGGGATGCAGCCTGTGCAGAAGCGTACCTGGGATCACGTGGGCCTGGTCCTCCAGTCAGAAAACAGACTGTTCATTTAAATTACTACAGCTTTTAAAATATATACAGATTTAGCTTTTATCGTGGGAATCCAATTCATTACTCATAATTCCTACTTCTAAGCAAATACTATGCACTGTTTAGAAACATAGAAACATAGAGATAGGAACAGGAGTAGGCCCTTCGAGCCTGCTCCGCCATTCAATGAGATCATGGCTGATCTTCGTCTGAGATCATAGCTGATCTTACCAGTTCAGTACCCCGTCCCCGCCTTTTCTCCGTAACCCTTAATCCCCTTAGCCTTCAGAAATATATCCAATTCTCTCTTGAAAATATTTATTGAATTAGCTTTCACAGCCCTCTGTGGCAGGGAATTCCACAGGCTCACCACTCTTTGAGTGAAGAAATTCTTCCTCATCTCTGTTTTAAATGATTTGCCCGCTATTTTTAGACTGTGGCCCCTGGTTCTGTGCTCCCCGGCCATTGGAAACATTCTCTCTGAATTCAGCCTGTCCAGGCCTGCCATAATTTTATATGTTTCGATGAGATCCCCTCTCAATCTTCTAAACTCCAGTGAGTACAAGCCCAAACTATTTAATCTCTCTTCGTAGGTCATTCCCGCCATTCCAGGTATCAGCCTGGTGAATCGCCGTTGCACTCTTTCCATGGCAAGAACATCCTTCCGCAGATGGGGCGACCAAAACTGTACACAATACTCCAGATGCGGTCTCACCAGCACCTTGTACAGCTGTAGTAAGGTATCCCTATTCCTATACTCGAACCCCCTTGATATGAAGGCCAACATACCATTTGCCTTCTTAATCGCCTGTTGCACCTGCATGCTCTCCTTCAGTGACTGGTGCACAAGAACACCCAGGTCCCTCTGCACTTCCCCATCTCCCAATCTATTGCCATTTAGATAATAATCTACCCTCCTGTTTTTACCCCCAAAGTGGATAACCTCGCATTTATCCACATTATAGTGCATCTGCCACGTATCCGCCCATTCCCCCAACCTGTCCAAATCGCACTGTAGCCTCCTGACATCCTCATCAGAGCCCACCCCCCCTCCTAGTTTAGTGTCGTCAGCGAATTTGGAAATATTGCATCCAATTCCCTGATCCAGATCATTTATATATATTGTGAACAGCTGGGGTCCCAGGACAGATCCTTGCGGCACCCCGCTGGTCACTGCCTGCCACTCCGAAAACGAGCCGTTTATTCCAACTCTCTGTTTTCTATCCGCCAGCCAGTTCTCTATCCACGTTAATACTTTGCCCCCAATCCCATGAGCCTTAATTTTGCATGATAATCTTTTGTGTGGAACCTTATCGAAGGCTTTCTGGAAGTCAAGGTACACCACATCCACTGGCTCTCCCCCATCTATTTTACCAGTTACTTCCTCAAAAAATTCCAGCAGATTAGTCAAACACGATTTACCCTTTGTAAATCCATGTTGACTCTGTCCGATCCTTTCCCCATTTGTCAAGTGCTCCGCTATTTTATCCTTAATAATGGACTCTAGCATTTAGAAAGTTCTGAAATGTAAACGTTATTTTAAAAAAACCTGCAGCTTTTAACGTACATTAGGATGGCTTCTCATTAAAACTTTTTGTGTTCTTGGATGTCATGTAATTTTTTTTTTTTTTTTAAAGCAATTTTTTTCATTTTAGGGTATCTTTTTATGCTGTGGAAACGGGCCCTGTTTCCCCCAACTGTTAAATTTCCTACGCAATTGATGGGCAAGTAGCCCAACTCTGCGCCAACATTTGTTTTCGGTGGCAGAGCTGATGGCCTGTCAAGGCGAATGTTGATAGACCGCAAGTTCGGGATTTAGAGCAAGTGCATGTGACAATCCCGAACTGGCGGTGGATTTCAAAGGCAGTATGACTGCATACTCCGAGTGCGCTGTCGTACCCACCGCAAAATTCGGGGCACTGAGTTCAAATTCTCAACCTACTCTGGTGGGATTTGAGCTGCGTTCTGTGGATTATTAGTCCAGTCATCTGGATTACTATTCCAGTACCATACCCCAATATTTTATTGTTACCAAATGGATACTTGAGCACATAAGTATAAGAAGAAATAGTTAATTAACCAAATATTTGTCTCCTGTAGTTCCTGTGTTACGATGGCACTGTCTTATAATATATATTGGCCCATAATTTCCGATAGGAGGCTTCCTGCATGTGGATGCCTCCTATCGGGGAAAAAAATTTACGCACTTACCCGAGGGCTCCCGAGGACCGGACACTTCTGATGCAGGGCCTCTCCACAGTCGAAATGCGCAGGGCCCATGTATCCTAGGGGCGCATGCGGTTTGCAAGCGTCCCTGGGATCACGTGGGCCAGGCGAGCCAATGAAAGAAGGGAATCCACCTTCATACTTTTTACAGATAGACCTGTCAAAAGTATGAATGGGGATCACTAAATTTTTTTTTAAAACCATCACGTTTTAAAAATTATAAATTTACATTAAATTAAATATTTTAAACAAATTACAGGAAACTTTGTGATATCCGGCACCGACTGGACCGAGCTGTTGCCGTCCCATCAAAACTGCCGGACAAACCAGCGCTAATGTTGAAACATACGGAGCTCTTGAGCTCTGTATCTGGCAACAAACCCTGTTGCTTCTGAAAAGTTGGCCGTACCTTGCAAGCGTCTCTGTAGCTTAGCAACAGCTTCAGCGAGACCTTGCAGAGCCTGACTGGTGGAAAAAAAAGCAACGAAAAGAAAAAAAAACTAACGAAACGGCTCCTGATTTTTGCCGGTGGATCGAGCATTCCGGACAGTTAACCTCCGGATAAACCAAAGTTTCCTGTAAATTTTTTGAAAAGTAATTACGGTTTTTACGGGGTTAAAAATAAACTACCTTTTTTTAATAAGTATTTTTAAATTATAATAAAAGTGGGGGAAAAATGTATTTACTTTTTTAAACTCTTATGCTGGCAAAAGCAGATCTTATGCCTGCTTTTACCAGGCATAAAATTTCTAAATGTTTTCAGCGGGCGGAGGTTCTGCAGAAAGCAAAACTCTCCACCCGCAGAGGCCTTCTCCAGGCGTCCGATCTGTCAAGAGCATTCTTGATGGATCGGAAATGCCGGTTTTCAGTGCCTGCGCTTCGCATGCCTGAAACCGGCATTTCCGATGTCCCTACGGGTGTGCACACAGCTCGTACACACCGGAAAATACGGACCATTGTAAATTGCATTATTGGTTCCAGTTACTGTTATGTCTGCCTGGCCAGAGTGCAGTTGTTAAATTGATACATTTAGTTTAATGCGATTCCACGTCAAAGTACTTCATTGGCTGTAAAGTGCTTTGGGACGCCCCGAGGTCCTGAAAGATGCTATATAAATCAAAGTCCTTACTTCCGCTCCTTGCTCGTCCGGTCAAACATTGTATCTAGTGCACTTTCAGTGTCATGTGTCTGTATGCAAACATTAGCTCAAATGCCGGCACGGACTCGATGGGCTGAATGGCCTCCTCCTGTGCCTCTATAACTCTGTCTCACTTTCTTAATTAGTGGAGTGACGTGCAATTTTCCAATCTAAAGGAGCGGTTCCTGAATTGAATAAACTTGGGAAGATTATAGTTAGGGCACCTGCAATGTTCTCACTTACTTCATTTAAAACATGGGATGGAAACCATCTGTTCCTGGGGATTTGTCACCCTTTAGTGCAATTATTTTCTTCATTACTGTTAATTTGCTTACGTTAATTATGGTAAGCCCTTGTCCCTGATTCAAAATTAGTTTCCCTGGGGTGTCCGGCATACTACTGTAAATACTGATGCAAATTAATTATTTAACATGTCCGCTATTTCCTTATTTTCATTTACAATATGACCATTATCTGTTTTTAAGGAGCCCACATTGCTCTTGACCACCTTTTTTTTTTTTCCTAATCTAATTGTAAAAAATTCTTGTGATTTTGATATCCCTTACAAGTTTCTTTTGATACTCCCTTTTTATAGCTCTTACTATCTGTTTTGTCAACCTTTGCTGTTCTTTGTATCGCTGCTATTCGTCGGAATCCATGCTTTTTTTTGGTTGCATTTTTGTATGCCTTTTCTTTCAGTTTTATGTTGTCCCTTACCTCTTGACGTCAATAGCTGTTCTTTTTGGCAAGTAGAGCTCTTGCTCCCACTGATCTTCTGTCACTGTACAGGTTGAGTGTCCCAAATCCAGAGTTCCAGAATCTGGACTCCGGGACGATTGGTGGCAGGGGTCCGGAATCCGTAAAATGTTCCGGAATCCGGACACCCTGAGGGAGGCTTAACAAAAAACGGAACCTGGGCCCAGGCATTTCCAGACTCGACACGTGTTTCTGATGTCCAAAGTCCGGAAATATCGCAACCTGGGCTCGGGCGTTTCTGGACTTCGGACATCAGAAACACATTCCGAAGTCCGGGAAAACCGGCTCGGCCTCGGTCCCGAGGTTGCCGGATTCGGGACGTTCTACCTGTACCTATTAACAGATTTGCCCAGTTTACTGTGGACAGTCTCTGTCTCATCCTGTTGAAGTTGGCCTTAACTAAAACTAGAATCTTGGCTGTTTTGGGTTTCAACTCAATTATATTATGGCTGCTATTAAATAAATGTTCACCCACCGTTTGTCTTTTACTAGATCTGGCTCATTACACATTAAATGTGAAATGGCCTGCCCCCTTGATGGTTCTAGGACATATTGTTGCACAAAACTGACCTGAATACAGTCAAGAAATTTGCTGCCTTTCTGATATGAGCTCATCTGCTTATCTTCTTCTTAGACAGTCCCTCGGAACCGAGGATGACTTGCTTCCACACTAAGAATGAGTTTGCAGGTGACTGAGTCCAATGCGGGACCTACAGTCTCTCACAGGTGGGGCAGATGGTGGTTGAAGGGGCGGGTGGGTGGGGTGCTTGGGTTGACGTGCGCTGCTTGCGCTTGGCTTTCGCTTGCTCCCGGCGAAGAGACTCTGTGTTCGGCGCCTTCCCGGATGTTTCTCCTCCACTTTGTGGGGTCTTGGGCCAGGGATTCCTAGGTGTCAGTGGGGATGTTGCACTTTTTCAAGGAGGCTTTGAGGGTGTCCTTGAAGCGTTCCCTCTGCCCACCTGGGGCTTTCTTGCCATGTCGGAGCTCCGAGTAGAGCGCTTGTTTTGGGAGTCTCGTATCGGGTATGCGGACGATGTGACCCGTCCATCGGAGCTGATTGAGTGCGGTCAAAGCTTCGATGTTGGGGATGTTGGCCTGAAAGAGAACACTGACGTTGATGCGCCTATCCTGCCAATGGATTTGCAGGATCTTGCGGAGGCAGTGTTGGTGGTAACTCTCCAGTGCTTTGAGGTGCCTGCTGTACATGGTCCATGTCTCTCAGGCATACAGCAGGGCGGGTATCACTGCTGTACTGTAGACCATGAGCTTAGTGCCGGGTTTGAGGTCCTGGTCTTCAAACACTCTCTTCCTCAGGCGACCGAAGGCTGCACTGGCACACTGAAGGCGGTGTTGGACTTCGTCGTCGAAGTCTGCCCTTGTTGACAGTAGGCTCCCGAGCGCCATCTGCTTATCACAATCTATATGGAAGTTAAAATCCCCAATTAAAACTACTCTGCCTTTGCTACATGCATTTATACATTCTGCCACTTCAGAGCTGCTACCAAAGGGCCTATACACAACTCCCACTACAATATTAAATCCTTTTCTATTTCTTCTACCCATAAAGTCTCCACTGCCTTCTTGCCTCTTGTTATATCCTCTCCTCCATTGAAGTAATTTCATCCTTGATCATTAAGGCTACTCCTCTCTCTCTCCCCCCCCCCCTTAGCAGTGTCCTGATCCTTGCTGTAGACCTTATAACCTGGATGTTCAGTTCCCAGTCCCGACTATCTTGCAGCCAAATCTCTGTGATGGCTACCATGTCGTACCCTCTAAGTTGAATTTGCGCTTGTAGTTCATTCAGTTTGTTCCTTATACGCGATGTGTTTCTATAAAAAACACCTATTTGGGCCATACACCTAACCTGTCCTGATCTAATGTTTTTCTCTCTCTCATTTCTTCTTTCTCTCTCCTGATTTAATTTCTTCACGTCTTAGTTTTTTCCTTTACCTGTAGTGTGTGAAGCACATTTTCTGACCATGACTATTACTCTACTCTCTCTTCCTTTTTGTTTTAGACTTATTATTTATACTACCTTTTGCACCTGCGGGGGCCCCCCCTCCCCACCCACACCGCTATTTACTAGTTTAAAGTCCTTGTGATGCTAAAGATCCTAGACCCAGCCCAGTTCAGGTGGCGCCCATCCCAGTGGTACGGTTCTTTCCTGTCCCAGTGCTGGTGCTACTGTCCATTGAAATGGAACCCCTTTTTTCCACACCACTCCTTCAGCCACGTGTTCACCTCCAGAATCTGCTCGTCACTATGCCAATTTACGCGTGGCTTGGGTAATAATGCAGAGATTATAGCACTTGAGGTTATAATTTCTCTTTCTGTACATGATTTGACATTGAACTCACCCCCTTTAAGCCACCCTACTTCAGTCCTTCTGTATTTATTTCCCAATCCTTAAATCTCATTGGTTGCCCTGTGCCCCCCGCTGGGCTATCAGCTCGCACTCTGTGGACAAAAAATTTTTGAGCTGAAGTTTGCAGGGGCAAGTCTAATTAACGTCAGACACTGTTAGATGCCTTGCTACAGCAAATTCTGGCCTCTTATCTCTTTAAACGTGTCTAACTAGGTACCCAGAGGCCACTCTCCTGTTCCCTTGCTGAAAATATTTTACAGGCAATCCCACCACAGGGTCAGTTACAGGATGGCCTCCACTAATGGGAACTTGGAGAAAGCACTCGCCACCAGTCGGGTCAGGTGGCCTAATGGTTAGGATACTGGAATAGCAACCTAGAGGTTTTGATGGAAATTACATAATAAATAGGAGTAGGAAGGAGTAGGCTATTCAGCCCTTCGAGCCTGCTCCGCCATTCAATAACAGCATAGCTGATCTTCTACCTCAACGCCACCTTCCTGCAGTATCCCCATATCTCTTTATTCCCTTAATGAACTTCTGTCTTGAATATACTCTGACTGAGCATCCACAACCCACTGGGGTAGAGAATTCCAAAGATTCACAACCCTTTGAGCGAAGAGATTTTTCCTCGACTCGGTCCTAAATGGCCGACCCCTTATTCTGAGACTGTGACCGCTAATTGTAGACTCCCCCAGCAAGGGGAAACATCCTCTCAGCATCTACCCTGTTAAGCCCTCTAAGAATTTTGTATGTTTCAATGAGATCACCTCTCATTCTTCTAACTTCCAGGGAATATCAGCCGAGTCTCCTCAATTGCTCCTTGTAGGACAATCTCCCATCCCACTAATCAGTTTGGTGAGCCTTTGTTGTACTCCCTCTGAGGCAAGTATTTCCTTCCTTAGGTAAGGAGACCAAAACTGAACAATTCCTACCATTCAATAAATCTGATAATGTTTTGGTGAGCACCAGAAAAAGGACATGAAAACTGCTGGGTTATTGTAAAAGCCCAACTGGCTTCAGGGAAGGAAACCCATCTCCTATACCTAGTCTTGCCTGCATGTGACTCCAGTCACACAAACATGCTATCATGCCAGTGTTGCTTACATCTCATGATAAATGTAAGTGATTGAAGATGCACGTAAAAAAAATCTTCATCTTGCCCTCCCTGGCTGGGATAATTTCCTGGTTCTTTGAGGTAGTTTCCTGGCCTTTGTTGTCCCTGTCCTCTTCCAATTTGTTTTCATTCTCTTCCACTACTACTTCCTCCTCCTCATAGAATCATGGAATGGTTATAGCATGGAAGAAGGCCATTCAGCCTGTAGAGCCTTTGACGGTTCTCTGCAAGAGCACTTAAGCACATTGTGTTGTGTGGCACTACCACCATGCTAAATGGGATAGATTCAGAACAGATCTAACAGCTCAAAACTGGGCATCCATGAGGCGCTGTGGACCATCAGCAGCAGCAGAATTGCATTCCACCACAATCTATAACCTCATGGCCTGGCATATCCCTCACTCTACCATTACCATCAAGCCAGGGGACCAACCCTGGTTCAATAAGGAGTGTAGAAGAGCTTGCCAGGGGCAGCACCAGGCGTACCTAAAAATGAGGTGCCAACCGGGGGAAGCAGCAACACAGGACTACATGCATGCTAAAAAGCAGGAACTAAAAAGCAGAAGCAGCATGCTATAGACCGGGCTAAGCGATCCCACAATCAACGGATCAGATCAAAGCTCTGCAATCCTGCCACATCCAATCCTGAATGGTGGTGGACCATTAAACAACTAACGGGAGGAGGAGGCTCCATCATATCCCCATCCTCAATGATGGTGGAGCCCAGCACGTGAGTGCAAAAGACAAGGCTGAACGTTTGCAACCATCTTCAGCCAGAAGTGCCGAGTGAATTATCCATATCGGCCTCCTCCCAAGGTCCCCACCATCACAGAAGCCAGTCTTCAGTCAATTTGATTCACTCCACCTGATATCAAGCAACTGCTCAGTGCACTGAATACACCAAAGGCCAGGGGCCCTGACAACATCCTGGCTATCGTGCTGAGGACTTATGCTCCAGAAGTAGCCGCGCCTCTAGCCACACTGTTCCAGTACAGCTACAACACTAGCATCTATCTGACAATGTGGAAAACTGCCCAGGTATGTCCTGTCCACAAAAAGCAGGACAAATCCAATGCAGCCAATTACCGCCCCATCAATGTACTCTCTATCATCAGCAAAGTGATGGAAGGTGTCATCGACAGTGCTATCAAATGGCACTTACTCACCAATAACCTGCTCACTAATGCCCAGATTGGGTTCCGCCATGACCACTCGGCTTCCAACCTCATTACAACCTTGGTCCAAACATGGACAAAGGAGCTGAATTCCAGAGGTGAGGTGAGAGTGACTGCCCTTGACATCAAGGCAGCATTTGAGCGAGTGTGGCATCAAGGAGCCCTAATAAAACTCAATTCAATGGGAATCGGGGTGGGGGGAACTCTCCACTGGCTGGAGTCATAGCTAGCACAAAGGGAGATGGTTGTGGTGATTGAAGGTCAATCATCACAGCCTGAGGACATCGCTGCAGGAGTTCCTCAGGGCAGTGTCCTAGGTCCAACCATCTTCAGCTGCTTCACCAATGACCTTCCCTCCAACATTAGGTCAGAAATGGGGATGTTCGCTGATTACTGCACAGTCCGTGCCATTCACAACTCCTCAGATAATGAAGCAGTCCATGCCCGCATGCAACAAGATCTGGATGACGTTCAGGCTTGGGCTGATAAGTGGCAGGTAACATTCGTGCCAAGAAGTGCCAGGCAATGACTATCTCCAATAAGCGAGAATATAACCACCGCCCATTGCCATTGCCGAATCCCCTACCATCAACATCCTGGGGTCACCATTGACCAGAAACTTAACTGGACCAGCCATATAAATACTGTGGCAACAAGAGCAGGTCAGAGGCTAGGTATTCTGCGATGAGTGTCTCCCTGAGGTGGAGAGGGTCAGCAGCTTCAAATTCCTGGGTGTATTCATTACGGAGGACTTAACGTGGTCACATCACATCGACGTCGTAACGAAGAAGGCATGCCAACGCCTGTTCTTCCTCAGGAGACTGAAGAAATTTGGAATGGCCCCCCAGATTCTCACCAACTTCTACCGGTGCACCATTGAGAGTATCCTGTCCGGCTGCATCACTACCTGGTATGGCAACTGCACCGCCACAGACCACCAGGCTCTACAGATGGTGGTGAAAGCTGCACAACATACTATAGGAATTAAACTACCTGCTGTCCAGGATATCTACCCCGAGAGGTGCCGGGGGAAGGCCCTGAGAATCATTAAAGACGCGAGCCACCCCAGCCACAACCTCTTTGCCCTACTCCCGTCCGGTAAGAGATACCTAAGCACACGGTCTCGTACCAGCAGGTTTTGAAACGGCTTCTACCCCCAGGCCATAAGACTCATGAATGTATAATTTATTATTATTTATTACTGTTTTATTTATTACTGTATTTCTATTAGTATTTTATCATTGTTATGCCATATTTATTCCAATGTTGGGAGGACTCATAAAAATCAACATTTCTTTGTGCAGTACACATGTCTGCTGCATATATGACAAATAAAATTGAATTGAATTGACTCCCCAAAGCATTTCTACCATCTACAAGGCACAAGTGTGGAGTGTGATGGAATACTCTCCTTGCCTGGATGAGTGCAGCTCCAACAACACTCAAGAAGCTCGACACCATCCAAGACAAAGCAGCCTGCTTGATTGGCACCCCATCTACCACCTTAACATTCACTCCCTCCACCACCGGCATACTGTTGTTGCAGTGTGTACCATCTACATGATTCCCTGCAGCAACTCGCCAAGGCTTTTTTGGCAGCACCTCCCAAACCCATGACCTCTTCCACCTAGAAGGACAAGGGCAGCAGGCGCATGGGAACACCACCACCTCCAAGTTCTCCAAGTCACACACCATCCTGACTTAGAAGTATATTGCCGATCCTTCATCGTCGCTGGGTCAAAATCCTGGAACTCCCTACCTAACAGTACTGTGTGAGTACCTTCACCACACAGACTGCAGCAGTTCAAGAAGGCGGCTCACCACCACTTTCTCAAGGGCAATTAGGGATGGGCAATAAATGCTGGCTTTGCCAGCGACGCCCACATCCCATGAACGAATTTTTTAAAAAGTCCCACTCCTGCTCTTTCCCCGTAGCCCTGCAAATTTCTTTCCTTCACATACTTATCCAACTCCCTTTTGAAAGCTGTGATTGAATCTGCCTCCACCACCCTTTCAGGCTGTGCATTCCAGATCTGAACCACTCGCTGCAGAAAAAAGTTTTTTCTTGTATTGCCTTTGGTTCTTTTGCCAATCACCTTAAATCTGTGTCTTCTGGTTCTCGACCCTTCTGCCAATGGGAACAGTTTCCTTCTATCTACTCTGTCCGGACCCCTCATGGTTTTGAACACCTCCTCTTTGAACACTGTAGTTTGTATCTTGTAACATTTGAATGCAACAGGAGGAATTGGAACATAAAAGCTGTGTTTGAAATTGAAAGACAATAAGTTGGTTTAAAACAGAGCTGTATGTATAATAAAAACAGAAAATGTTGAAAATAATCAGGTCAGGCAGCATCTGTAGCGAGGGAAACAGATTTAACATTTCAAGTCAATGACCTTTCGTCAGAACTGAAAGTTAGATATGACAAATTTTAAGCAAGGGCAGGGAAAGGGGGGAGGGGAGGAAAGAACAAAAGGGCAGGTCTGATAGGGTGGAAAGCAGGAGTGTTTAAATGACAAGTTATGATTGTACAAAGCAAAAGGATATGGTAATGGGACAGGTAAAGAAACAAAAGATGGGTCTTGAAGAGGTGTAAATAGGAATAGCAGAATCAATAGCTGCCATGTAAAAAAAAAAAAAAAATAGGGGCAGAGGTTATGGTCTGAAATTGTTGAACACAATGAGTTCAGAAAGCTGTAAAGTGCCTAATCGAAAGATGAGGTGCTGTTCCTTGAGCTTAAGTTGAGCTTCATTGGGCCAGTGTAAGAGGTCGGGACAGAGAGGTCAGAGTGGAGTGGAGAATTAAAGTGACAGGCGATTGGAAGTTCAGGGTCACGCTTACGACTGAAAGGAGGTGTTCCGCAAAGCGGCCACCCAATCTGCATTTGGTCTCCCCAATGTAGAGGAGACCGCATCGTGAGCAGCGAATACAGTATACTAAATTGCAAGAAGTACAAGTAAATTCCTGTTTCACCAGGAAGGAGTGTTTTGGGCCCTGTACGGTGAAAAGGTAGGAGGTAAACGGGCAGGTGTTGCATCTCCTGCACTTGTACGGGAAGGTGCCGTGGGCGTTGGAGGTGATTTGAGGAGTGGACCAGGGTGTCGCGGAGGGAGCGGTCCCTTTGGAATGCTAGAAGGGGAGGCGAAGATGTGTTTGGTGGTGGGATTGCGCTGCAGGTGACGGAAATGGCTGAGGATGAGCCGTTGAATGTGGAGGCTGGTGAAGTGAAAGGTGAGGTCAAGGGGAACCCTATCATGGTTCTGGGAGGGAGGGGAAGGGGGTGAGAGCAGAAGTGTGGGAAATGGAACAGACACGGTCGAGGGCCGTGTCAACCAGGGTAGAGGGGCATCCTCGGTTGAGGAAAAAGGAAGACGTGTATGGAAGGTGGCATCATCAGAACAGATGCGATGAAGAAACTAGGAGAATGGAATAGAGTCCTTACCAGAAGTGGGGTGGGAGGAAGTGTAGTCCAGGTAGCTGTGGGAGTCAGTGGGCTGTTATATAGCTGTATCACAGAATCACAGAAACCCCACAATGCAGATAGAGGCCATTTCAGCCCATCGAGCCTGCACCGACACATATCCCACCTGATCCCCGTAACTCCTACACCAACACATATCCCACCCTATCCCTGTAACCCCACGTATTTAATCCCCCTAATACTAAGGGTCAATTTATCATTGCCAATCAACCTAACCCGCACATCTTTGGACTGTGGGAGGAAACCGGAGCACCCGGAGAAAACCCACGCAAACACGGGGAGAATGTGCAAACTCCACACAGACAGTCGCCCGAGGCCGGATTCGAACCCGGGTCTCTGGCGCTGTGAGGCAACAGTGCTAACCACTATGCCACCGTGCTGTATGTATGTATACTTCAGTTTATATAGTAAACAAAAGATAAATGTCAATTTTTGTAATATGTATGTTACTTTGTTTCCTGAGAATTATGATTTTCTCTGACAGTTTGTGAATGAAACAACTTGTGGGTGATTAAAGCAATTGTTTACTTAATGAAGAGAAAGAGAGAATGGTTTATCTGCTTAAAAAATAGCTGATCTAAAATGCATATTATCTGCGTGGAAAACCAAACACTTGGTTTTGTATGAGGAGAGCTCGATGACCTCCATGCCCAGCAAAATGGTGCCCCTGAGGCTGATCGTTCCAGCTTGTTGCAAAGTAGTTGTGAAGTATTTGCAGCACAGAAACAGGCCATTCGCCCAACAGGTTCATGCCAGTGCTTATGCTCAACATGAGCTCCTCCCACCCTTCTTCATGTTAACCCCATCAACATGTTCTGTGTTTATTTAGCTTCCCCTTAAATGCATTATGCAATTTGCCTCAACCACTCCTTGTGGTAGTGAGTTCCACCTTCTAACCACTCTGGGTAAAGTAGTTTCTTCTGAATTTACTATTGGATTTATTCATGACTATAATGGCCCATAACTTCCAATAGGAGGCTTCCTGCGTGCGGATGCCTCCCATCGGGGAAAAAATCTACGCCCTTACCTGAGGGCTCCCGAGGTCCAGACACTTCCGCTCCTGGGCCTCTCCTGGTGCACGCGCGCAGAGGCCCAGGAAGCCCAGGTTTGCAAGCGTCCCTGGGATCACGTGGGTCAGGCGAGCCAGTGGGAGAAGGGAATTCCCCTTCATACTTTTGACAGGTAGACCTGTCAAAAGTATGAATGGGGATCACTGAAAAAAGACAGGAAAACAATGGCCCAGAAATTCGGGTCCCCACGGGTGGGTACGCGCTGTGTACTCGCCCGTAGGGCCAACGGAAGTGCCGGTTTTAAGCATGCACTGCACATGCGCTGGAAACCGGAACTTCCGTTCTCTTGTAAAAAGGGGTTTGAAGGTCAACCGCGTGCGCCGGAGAGGCAGCGTGTACGCATCGAACTTCCGCTTTTTTCTCCGTTTTTTCAGTGCGGGTAAGTCCCCAGCAGCTGCACGTGGAAAAGCAGGCGCAAGGCCTGCTTTTAACAAGGTAAGAGGTGAAGTAAGTAAAATTAAAACATTTTTTCCACAAGTTTATCATTTTAAAATACTTTAAAGAAAGGTAAGTTTATTTTTAGCCCTGTTAAAAACTTTAATAATTTTTTTCAAAAATTTAAGTTTTTGTTTAAAATAGTTAATTTATGTAATTTATAGTTATTTTAAAAATGTGATTTTTTTCAAATTTATTTGAAGTTTTACTTCGGTTTTATGGGGCTGATCTCTATTCATAGATTTGACAGGTCTTCCTGTTAAATCTATGAATGGAGATTCCCTGCTCCGATTGGCTCCCCATGGCCCATGTGATCCCAGGAACGCTGCAAACTAACTGCACCCCTGGGATACGCGTACCCTGCGCACCGGCAGCTGGAGCAGGCACAGCAACGGAATTCAGCGCAGGCCCAGAGCATAACGGTAGGTGCGCTTCTTAAGTGCAGGTCAGGGGCTTGCGCCCGCGGGAAGCCTCCAACTGGAATTTCTGGCCCAAATTAAGTATATTTTTAAAAAACCATCACGTTTTTAAAATGAGTTAAAATTACATAAAATTAATTTGTTTAAAATATTTAATTTAATGAAGAAAAAATTAGTTTCTTTACAGGGCTAAAAATAAACTTACCTTTTTTGAAAGTATTTTTAAATTATAAATTGAACAAAAATTGTGTTTTTACTTTTTTTATACTGAGGCTGGTAAAAGCTTTTACCAGGCGTAAGATTTTTAAAGGTTTTCAATGAGCGGAGGTTCTGCAGAAAGCGGAACTCTCCACCCGCAGAGGCCCTTCTCCAGGGCAGGCGTGCGACCTGTCAAGAGGATTCTTGATGGATTGGAAGTGCCGGTTTTCAGCGCATGCGCTCCACATGCCTGAAACTGGCACTTGCTAGGTCCCGAGGGGTGTGTACACACCCGTAGGGATTGGAAAATACGGGCCCTTCTATTTTTGGCCCCTAGTTCTGGTCTTGCCTGCAAGTGGAAACATCTTCTCTAGATTTACCCTATCAAACCCTTTCATAATCTTGGACCACTATCAGATCACCCCTCATTCTTTTCTAGAGCCTGTTCCATTTTTCCCAATTAGAATGTATAACCTCAGTTCTGGTATCGTTGTAGTAAAAAAAATGTTGTCCTTTCTCTAGTGCCTCTATATCTTTTTCTATAATATGGAGACCAGAACTGTTTGCAGTACTCCCAAGTGTGGTCTAACCATGTTATTCCAAGTGTTAGTTTGTTTCCTGGAGCACTGCCTGAGACCCTGTTGGTGGAGTTCTAGCCTAAATCCTCAGATTTGGCTCCCAGCCTGTCTGTATACAACGCTGTAGGAACACCCTTGCTTCTTATAAATTGTTTTCTTGTGAGTTTGTTTCTGGGTCTATCATGAAGACATGAGAGGTTATGATATTAGCAGTATCAACCTGGGGAGGAATTGGCTTCCAATCAATGTTCCCTGGAAGCTGTGCAGCACGTGCTGTATTTTGAATGGCCCGCGCGGGTCCAAACAAAATTAGAGGGAACATTGCTTCCAGCACCACCATATTATTGCTGGCTCAAACTAAGACTTCAGCCCCGATTTCTGAATTTTCTCCCTCCACTCAAACATCACTTGCACTGCTCGGGCTGATGTTAGCAATGCTATGAAATTTGTACACGAGCCTGGTGCTGAAGCTAATGGGAAATGTGAGCAAGAGAACTTAAAAAGTAAATAGATTTCTGTGGACAAGGCCATGTGATGTTACTAGTTTACATTTATTTATTTTAATATGCCTCTCGGGTCAGACTAGTAATTTTAAATGTTTGGAAAAGGCATGACACCTCACTTGATTTGCACAGCATTGCTGCAATGGGACCTTAATCAACTCTTGGAAATCAGTTTTTTACATGCTGGCTACTATGATGACGCAGTGTAGTTTTTTTTTTAATGTGAAGTATTTTGCAAAAATCAATAGTACTCTAAATGTTGTGGAGTTTGGCGGGGTGGGGGAGGGAGGTGTGTGGTTAAGTGCGAGTTCAATTTGAAATCCATTCCCACGTAGTAATGAATTAATTTGTTTGTTTCTAAAGTTGCTTTCAATTTACTTTTGGGTCGATAGGGTTGGCCATCATTCTGAGATCATGATGCTCTGGAGATATTTTCCTCCCTATATATGTAAAGTACACACATGGGTAGAATCATACAATAGTACAGCACAGAAATAGGCCATTCGGCCCATTGAGCCTGCGCCGGCTCTTTTGAAGAACAATCCAATTGGCTCTTTCCCTGTATTGCTGCGATTTTTTTAATTTTTTTTTCCTCCAAGTATTTATCCAATTCCCTTTTGAAGGCTACTCTTGAACCTGTGTCCACCACCCTATTGGGCAGTGCTTTGCAAATCCTAAGCACTCATTGCGTAAAAAAGTTTTTCCTCATGTCGCCTCTGCCATCACCATAAAAGAAAAAAGACATTCTTGGGGGTATCTTTTATGACTGACATTGCAGCTATAGCCCTCACTGACCTCTGTGGATGCCAACAGAGTCACTCACAGAAGGATGGAAACTTAACTGGTTAGTCTTCAGCAAAAAGCAAATTTGCACTTGTCTCATTCTCCCAGAGACACAGCAACTGTAGTCCAAGTGTTCATTTTGATTATTGCTCATTTCCATTGAAAATGGAGCATTTACATATGTGTCAGCCCAGGCTACTATCCCAATTAATGAGGTTGCATGAATTAGGTGGACATTATTTAAGAACTGTCAGACTGCAGTTGTTTTCAATGAGCTGATACGATTTTGTTGTGTTGCACTTGGTTTAGTTCTGGCTATGCGAAAACTGACTAGAATCTGTTGCTTGCGTCTGCTGGTTTCTGATGTGTCTATGGAAAAGTATGACTTCACCCTGTGTAAATGCCAATTAAACTGCTATGTAAATAGGGACAAGCTTTACAATGACTTGTTAATTTGAATCTGAGTGACCTTGACTTCTTTCCTCTAAATGAAAATATTAAGCTAGTTTCAGTAATTTGCAGCAATTTTTTTCTTCAACATAAACTTTTTTGTGAAAACCTTTCTTGTAAAATTATTGCAAAGGACGATGCGAATTAATAAATAAAGTATTACATGATTTCAGAGCATATGTATTCACTGTAAATTTCACATTTTGGATTAATTTGTAAAATAGTTCTTTGAGTAACTCAGTGGGTTTGGCACAACATTGTAATATCTTGGAGTGTGATTATAGATGTTGACTAAATATGTTGTTCAGAACCAAATCTTATTCAGCTCTGCATTGTGTACATAACTGGGAATGTACAAGAAGATTATATGGAATTGCATAAAATGTTACAGCACAGAAACAGGCTATTCAGCCCAATGTGTTAATGCTGGTGTTTATGCTCCACATGAGCTGCCTCCCACTTTATCCTACCCAATCAACATGGCTCCTGCTCTGCAATGGGATAAAGAAAAAAGAAAGATTTGCATGTATATAGTGCCTTTCACAACTTCAAGATGTCCCAAAGCACTTTACAGCCAATGAAGTACTTTTGAAATGTAGTCACTGTTGTAATGTAGGAAACATGGCAACATATTTGTGCACAGCAAGCTCCTACAAACAGCAATGTGATAATGACCAGATAATCTGTTTTTGTGATGTTGATTGAGGGATAAATATTGGCTAAGACACCGGGGATAATTCCCCTGCTCTGCTTCAAAATAGTGCCCTAGGATCTTTTACGTCCACCTGAGCGGGCAGACAGGGCCTCAGTTTAAAGTCTCAGCCGAAAGACAGCACCTTCGATAGTACAGCACTCCATCAGTCCTGCACTGGAGTGTCAGCCTAGATTTTTGTGCTCACGTCTCTGGAGTGGGACTTAAACCTACAACTTTCTGACTCTGAGGCAAGGGTGTTACCAATTGAACCACAACTGACAATAGGATGAAAACAGAAGATAGAATACTTCTACCCACCACTGCAATCTTATATTAAAACTGCTTTATGTGAGGGCAGATTACATCAGTCCATATTCAAATAAAGGCAACACACTAACTTCTATGTGAGACATGATAATCCTGTTTATGTGAATCATAGAATAGTATCCACACCATAGAATAGTACAGTACAGAAGGAGGCCATTTGACCCATCGAAGAGCAATCCAGTTAGTCCCACTGCACCACTCTTTCCCTATATCCCTGCAGTTTTTTTTCCTTACCCAATTCCCTTTTGAAAGCTACTCTGGCACCACCCTATCATTCCAAATCCTAAATACTTGTTACATAAAGGTTTTCTCTCATGTGGAGGAGGAAATATGCAAACAAATTAGGGAAATTAGTAAAATACATAGAAGAATAATCATGGGAGATTACATCTACCCTGCTATTAATTAGCCAGAACAGGTAGGTAAAGGGGATAAGGGAATGGAGTTCCGACAGTGTGCACAGAATCCCAACAAGAGAGGATTCGCTATTGGATCTAGTAATGGGGAATGAACCAGAGTAGATAAGAGAAGTAAAAGTAGGGGAACATCTAGGCATCATATAATGCACTTTAAGATAATTGAGAAGGACATAAGTATGACGAAGTCCAGGGTAATAGGTTGGAGAAAAGCTGATTTTGCAGGGCTGAAAATAGAACTTGGGGAAAATAAAATGGACAACAATATTGGCAAACAATGATGTAGAACAGCAATGGGAAACATTTAAAACAGTGTTCAGCAGAGTCTGGTTTAAAAAAAAATAATAAAAATAAAAATATTCTGCTTAAAAAAAGAACAAGCTAAACACTAATGAGACCATGGA
Organism: Somniosus microcephalus; assembly: GCF_052327205.1. Taxonomy (NCBI): domain Eukaryota; kingdom Metazoa; phylum Chordata; class Chondrichthyes; order Squaliformes; family Somniosidae; genus Somniosus; species Somniosus microcephalus. The sequence goes on from NC_140991.1 coordinate 267,491,379, forward strand.
TGAATAAAGACGAGGGGAAAAATTGAGGGTAAGGAAAGAGGCATACACTAAGTACATGGACAGCAGGGGAGAGCATGATGAGAGAAAATACAAAGAGATTAGGAGAGAAGTCAAAAAAAATTAGAAAGGCAAAAAGGAATTTCAAAATCAAGGAACATAAAACAAAATAGTAAAATATTTTACAGGCACATAAATAAAAAATATTAAATAATTACTTTGCTTCCGTGTTTACCAGGAAGACAGAACAGGTGGTCATGACATTGGATGATAAGATTAGAAATTAGATAACTATATTTAAAATAAAGAGGAACATTTAAAATAAACTAATCAAACTCAAAAGAGGATAAAACCCCTGGTCCAGATGGATTACATCCGTGCATTTTAAAAGAATCTACGGAAGAGATAGCCGAGGCATGATTGCACATATTTAATAATTTGTTACAACAAGGTGTAGTACTAGAGGATTGGTGAATAGCTAACTTATAATACCTATATTTAAGAAGGGAGCTAGAACATGTCCAGGGGACTATAGATCAGTTAGCTTAACATCGGTAGTAGGAAAAATAATGGAATCCCTACTAAAGGAGAAAATAGAAGAACATCTAGAAACCAAAAATACTATGAATAGTCAGCATGGATTTCAAAAGGGAAAGTCTTGCTTGACCAACCTCATTGAATTTTTTGAAAAGGTAACAGAGAGTAGACCAGGGTAATGTGGTAGATGCAATTTATCTAGATTTTCAAAAGGCCTTTGATAAGGTACCACATAATAGATTAATGAATAAGGTCAGAGCATGCAGAGTCACGGGGCAAGTAGCAAAATGGATAACTAGCTGGCTTCAAGACCGAAAGCAGAGAGTAGCGGTAAAGGGTAGTTATTCAGAGTGGCAGAAGGATCCGTGCCGGGACCACTGTTGTTCACAATTTATATTAATGATTTAGACTTTGGAATCAAAAACACTATTTCTAAATTTGCAGATGACACCAAATTAGTGGGGATGGAGCGATAGTCAATACTGAGGAGGACTGCAACAAATTACAGCAAGACATTAATAAACTTGAAGAATGAGTATATAACTGGCAAATGAAATTCAACATAGTTAACTGTGTGGTATTACATTTTGGTAAGAAAAATAGGGAGGTCACATATTACTTGGAAAATATGATTCTAAATGGGCTGGAAGAGCAATGGGATCACTGAGTACAAATACACATATCACTGAAGGTAGCGACGCAGGTTAACAAGGCCATAAAAAAAACCAAGCACTAGGATTTATTTCTCGAATTGAATTGAAATGTAGAGAAGTTCTGCTAAACTTGTATCGAACCTTGGTTAGAGTACTGCATGCAATTCTGGTCGCCATATTACAAAAAGGATGTAGAGGCACTGGAGAGGGTGCAAAAAAGATTTACAAGGATGATACCAGAAATGTGAAGTTACACCTATCAGGAAAGGATGAACAGGCTGGGTCTTGAAAAGACAAGGCTGAGGGGTGACCTAATAGAGGGCTTTAAAATTATGGAAGGTTTTGATAGAGTGGATACAGGGAGAGTGTTTCCACTTGTGGGGAAGAACAAAACTAGAGGCCATCAATATAAGATAGTCACCAAGAAATCAAATGGGGAATTCAGAAGAAACTTCTTTACCCAGAGTGGTGAGAATGTGGAACTCGCTACCACAGGGAGTGGTTGAGACAAATAGCATAGATGCATTTAAGGGGAGGCCGAACTAGTGTTTTATATAGGTTTCACATAATTTCCTGACTATTGTACTCTATGCCTTTATAAAGCCCAGAATCGCATATGCTTTGTTAACCTGTCCTGCCACCTTCAAAGGCTTGTGCACAAACACTCTCTAGGTCGCTCTGTTCTTGCACCCTCTTTAAAATTGTACCATTTGACATGATGAGTTATGTATTGTCTCTCCTCATTCTACCTACCAAACTGTATACCTCACACTTTTATATGTTGAATTTCATCTGCCATGTGTCCTCCCATTCCACAAGCCTGTTTCTGTCCTCCTGAAGTCTATTACTGCCTTCCTCACTGTTCACTACACTTGAAAGTTTCGAGTCATCTGCAAATTTTGGCTTGTACCCCCAAGTCCAAGTCCAATGTATAACATCAGTGGTCCTCGTACTGAACCTTGGGTAACTCCACTGTATGCACCCCTCCAGTCTGAAAACCGCCATTTACCACAACTCTGTTTTCTATCCCTTAGCCAATTTTGTATGCATGCTGCGACTGCCTTTTTTATAAGAACATAAGAATTAGGAGCAGGAGCAGGCCATATGGCCCGTCAAACCTGCTCCGCCTCAATAAGATTGTGGCTGATCTTTGACCTCAACTCCATTTCCTGCCCAATCCCCATATCTATTGATTCCCCTAGAGTCCAAAAATCTATCTATCTCAGCCTTGAATATACTCAAAGACTCAGCATCCACAGCTCTTTGGGGTAGAGAATTCCAAAGATTCATGACCCTCAGAAGAAATTCCTCCTCATTTCCGTTTTAAATGGGCGACCCCTTATTCTGAAACTATGTACACAGTATTCCAGGTGTGGCCTCACCAGTACCCTGTATAACTGAAGCAAAACTTCCCTGCTTTCATACTCCATCGCCCTTGCAATAAAAACCAAGATTCCATTGGCCTTCCTGATCACCTGCATACTAACCTTCTGTGTTTCATGCACCAGGACCCCCAGATCCCTTTGTACTGTAGCACTTTGCAGTTTCTTTCCATTTCGATAATAACTTGCTCTTTGATTTTTTCTGCCAAAGTGCATAACCTCACCCTTTCCAACATTATATTCCATCTGCCAAATCTCTGCCCACTCACTTAGCCTGTCTATGTCCTTTTGCAGGTTATTTATGTCCTCCTAACTCACTGCTTTCCCTCCCATCTTTGTATCGTTGGCAAACTTGGATACGTTGCACTTGGTCCCCTCCTCCAAATCGTTAATATAGATTGCGAAGAGTTGGGGTCCTAGCACTGACCCCTGCGGAACACCACTAGTTACTGATTGCCAACCCGAGAATGAACCATTTATCCCCACTCTCTGTTTTCTGTTAGATAGCCAATCTTCCACCCATGCCAGTATATTACCCCCAATCCTGTGATTTTTTATCTTGTGCAGTAATCTTTTGTGTGGCACCTTGTCAAATGCCTTTTGGAAGTCCAAATACACCACATTTAATGGTTCCCCTTTATCCACCATGTTTGTTACGTCCTCAAAGAATTCGAGCAAATTTGTCAAACATGACTTCCCCTTCATAAAACCATGCTGACTCTGATTAAATTATGCTTATCCAAATGTCCTGTTACTGCTTCCTTAATAATGGACTCCAACATTTTACCAACCACAGATGTTAGGCTAACTGGTCTATAGTTTCCAGCCTTTTGTCTACCTCCCTTTTTAAATAAGGGCGTTACATTAGCAGTTTTCCAATCTGCTGGGACCTTTCCTGAATCCAGGGAGTTTTGGAAAATTACCACCAATGCATCCGCAATCCCTACTGCTACTTCTCTCAAGACCCTAGGATGTAAGCCATCAGGTCCAGGGGATTTATCCGCCTCAAGTCCCATTATCTTACCGAGCACCATCTCCTTCGTGATTTTAATCGTGTTTAGCTCCTCCGCCCCCCCCCCCCCCCCCATAGCCCCTTGTTTGTCCAGTGTTGGGATATTTTTAGGGTGTCCTCTACTCTAAAGACTGATACAAAATATTTGTTCAGCGTATTTGCCATCTCCATGTTCCCCACTACTAATTTCCCGGTCTCGTCCTCTAAGGGACCAACATTCACTTTAGCCACCCTTTTTCTTTTTATATAACTGTAGAAACTCTTGCTATCTGTTTTTATATTTTTTGCGAGTTTACTTTCATAATCTATCTTCCCTTTCTTAATTAATCTTTTAGTTATTCTTTGCTGGCTTTTAAATGCTTCCCAATCTTCTATCCTCCCACTAGATTTGGCTACTTCATATGCCCTTGTTTTCAGTCGGATACTATCCTTTATTACTTTGCTTAGCCACGGATGGCTGTCTTTTCTTTTACGCCCCTTTTTCCTCAGTGGAATATATTTTTCTTGAAAGTTGTGAAATATCTCCTTGAATGTACACCACTGCTCCTGTACCGTCTTATACCTTAATCTATTTTCCCAGTCCACTTTAGTCAACTCTGCTCTCATACCTTCATAGTCGCCTTTATTTAAGCTTAGTATGCTGGTTTGAGATCCAACTCTTTCACCCTCCAACTGAATTTGGAATTCAACCATGTTATGGTCACTCATACCAAGGGGATCCTTTACTAGGACATTTTTTATTAATCCTGTCTCATTACATAGGACCAGATCTAAGATTGCCTGCCCCCTGGCTGGTTCAGTAACATACTGCTCAAGGAACCCATCCCTAATGCACTCTATGAACTCTTCCTCGAGGCTGCCCTGCCCAATTTGATTTGTCCAGTCAATATGAAAGTTAAAATCTCCCATGATTATAGCTGTTCCCTTATTACAAGCCCCAATTATTTCCTGATTTATACTCCGACCAATAGAGTTGCAACTGTTAGGAGGCCTATAGACTACGCCCACTAGTGGCTTTTCCCCCTTATTATTCCTTATCTCCACCCAAACTGTTTCATTATCCTGATCCTTTGACCCAATATCATTTCTGACTATTGCAGTGATTCCATCCTTTATTGACATAGCCACCCCACCTCCCTTTCCTTCCTGTCTGTCCTTCCTAATAGTCAAATGCCCCTGGATGTTGAGTTCCCAGTCATGGTCACCTCACAGCTATGTTTCTGTAATGGCCACCAAATCATACCCATGTGTAGTTATTTGTACCATCAACTCGTCTATTTTGTTACGAATGCTGCGTGCATTCAGATAAAGAACTTTTAAATATGTTTTGTGACAATTTATTCTTGCTTTTACCCCCTTTACTACTTTACCTTTTATCTTTATATATTCTCACTTACCTCACTTTCCTCACATCATACTCCATCTGCCACCTTACTGCCCGCTGATAACCTGTCTATATATCCCTTTGCAGGCTCTTTGTATCCTCCTCACAGCTTACTTTCCCACCAAGCTTTGTATCATCAGCAAACTTGGATACATTGCACTCTGTCCCTTCATCTAAGTCATTAATATAGATTGTAAATAGCTGAGACCTAAGCACTGATCCTTGCAGCACCCACTAGTTATAGCCTGCCAACCTGAAAATGACTTGTTTATCCCTACTCTGTTTTCTGTCCGTTAACTAATCCTCTATCCATGCTAATATGTTACCCCAACCCCATGAGCCCTTATCTTGCATAGCAACCTTTTTTGTGGCACCTTATCGAATGCACAGGATTACATTGGATATACGGCACAGAAACGGGCCATTCAGCCCAGCTAGTCCATGCCGGCATTTATGCTCCACTCAAGCCTCCTCCCATCTTGCCTCATCTAAATCTATCAGCATAACCCTCTATTCCCTTCTCCCTCGTATGTCTGTCCAGCCTCCCCTTAAATGCATCTATAATATTCGCTTCAACCACTCCCTGTGGTACCGAGTTCCACATTCTCACCACTCTTTGGGTAAAGAAGTTTCTTCTGAATTCCCTATTGGATTTCTTGGTGACTATCTTATATTGATGGCCTGTAGTTATGCTCTTCACCACAAGTGGAAACATTCTATCTGTATCCACTCTATCAAAACCTTTCATAATTTTAAAGTCACCCCTCGGCCATTTTTCAAGAGAAAAGAGACCCAGCCTGTTTATCCTTTCCTGATATGTCTTTCCTCGCATTTCTGGTATCATCCTTGTAAATCTTCTCTGCACCCTCTCCAGTGCCTCTATATCGTTTTTATAATATGGTGACCAGAACTGTATGCAGTACTCTAAGTGTGGCCTAACCACTACAGGTTTAGCATAACTTCCCTACTTTTCAATTCCATCCCTCTAGAAATAAACCCAAGTGCTTGGTTTGCTTTTTTTATGGCCTTGTTAACCTGCGTCGCAACTTTGTGATTTGTGTATTTCTTCTCTGAGATCCCTTTGTTCCTCTACCCCGCCTAGACTCTCACCCTCCAAGTGATAAGTGAACTCCCTATTCATCCTCACATTTATCTGTGTTGAATGCCTTTTGGAAATCCAAGTATACTACATCCACTGGTTCCCCTTTATCTACCCTGCTTGTTACCTCCTTAAACACTATTTCCTTTTCATAAAACCATGTTGACTCTGCCTAATTATGTTATGATTTTCTAAGTGCCCTGTTACCACTTCCTTAATAATGGATTCCAGTATTTTCCCGACGACTGATGTCAGGCTAAGTGGCTTGTAGTTCCTGTTTTCTCTCTTCCCTCCTTTCTTGAATAGCGGGGTTACATTTGCTACCTTCCAATCCGCTGGGACAGTTTTAGAATCTACAAAATTTTGGAAGATCACAACCAATCTTCTTCCTTCTTCTTAGGCAGCCCCTCGGAACCGAGGATGACTTGCTTCCACATTAAAAATGAGTTCTCAGGTGACTGATGAGTCCAATGCGGGACCTACAGTCTCTTGTCACAGGTGGGGCAGACGGTGGTTGAAGGGGCGGGTGGGTGGGGTGCTTGGGTTGACGTGCGCTCCTTGCGCTGCCTGCGCTTGGCTTCCGCTTGCTCCCGGTGAAGAGACTCGTGTTCGGCGCCTTCCCGGATGCTTCTCCTCCACTTTGTGCGGTCTTGGGCCAGGGATTCCCAGGTGTCGGTGGGGATGTTACACTTTTTCAAGGAGGCTTTGAGGGTGTCCTTGAAGCGTTTCCTCTGCCCACCTGGGGCTCTCTTGCCGTGCCGGAGCTCCGAGTAGAGCGCTTGTTTTGGGAGTCTCGTATCGGGCATGCGGACAATGTGTCCCGCCCATCGGAGCTGATTGAGCATGGTCAGAGCTTCGATGCTGGGGTTGTTGGCCTGAGCAAGAACACTGACGTTGGTGCGCCTATCCTGCCAATGGATTTGCAGGATCTTGCGGAGGCAGCGTTGGTGGTACTTCTCCAGTGCTTTGAGGTGCCTGCTGTACATGGTCCATGTCTCTGAGGCATACAGCAGGGCGGGTATCACTGCTGCCCTGTAGACCATGAGCTTAGTGCCGGGTTTGAGGTCCTGGTCTTAAAACACTCTCTTCCTCAGGCGACCGAAGGCTGCACTGGCACACTGAAGGCGGTGTTGGACTTCGTCGTCGATGTCTGCCCTTGTTGACAGTAGGCTCCTGAGGTATGGAAAGTGGTCCACGTTTTCCAAGGCCTTGTCGTGGATTTAGTTAATCGGGGGGCAGCACTGTGTGGCGGGGGCAGGTTGGTAGAGGACCTTTGTCTTACGGATGTTTAGTGTAAGGCCTATGCTCTCGTACGCTTCGGTGAAGGTGTTGACGATGGTTTGGAGTTCGACCTCCAAGTAAGCGCAGACGCAAGCGCCGTCTGCATACTGTAATTCCATGACAGAGGATGGGACGACCTTGGATCTGGACTGGAGGCGATGGAGGTTGAACAGTTTCCCGTTTGTTTTGTAAATTAGCTCCACTCTAGTGGGGAGCTGACTGAGGGTGAGATGGAGCATTGCAGCAAGGAAGATAGAGAAGAGCGTTGGTGCGATGACACAGCCTTGCTTGACCCCAGTTCTTACGTGAATTGGGTCTGTGGTGGAACCGTTGGTCAGGATCACGGCTTGCATGTCGTCGTGAAGCAGGCGGAGGATAGTGACAAACTTTTGAGGGCAGCCGAATTTGAGGAGGACATGCCATAATCCCTCACTGTTGACAGTGTCGAAGGCCTTTGTGAGATCAAAGAAGGCCATGTACAACGGTTGGTGCTGTTCCCTGCATTTCTCTTGTAATTGACATGTGGTGAAGATCATGTCCATTGTGCCCCTTAGTGGGCGGAATCCGCATTGCGACTCTGGGAGGCGCTCTTCGGCCACTGGGAGAAGGCGATTGAGGAGGATTCTTGCGATGACTTACCCTGTGGCAGATAGCAGGGAAACTCCTCTGTAATGCATCCACTATCTCTGCAGCCACCTCTTTAAAACCTTAGGATGCAGGCCATCAGATCCAGAGGATTTGTCAGCTTTTAGTCCCATTAGTTTCTCAAGTACTTTTTCTCTACTGATATTAGTTACTTTAAGTTCCTCATTCTTATTAGCCTTTTGACTCCCTGCTTTTTGGTATGCTTTCTGTGTCTTCTACTATGAAGACAGATACAAAATATTTGTTTAAAGACTCTGCCATTTCCTTATTCCCCATTCTAATTTCACCCGTTTCAGCCTCTAGGGGACCAATGCTTACTTTTGCTACTCTCTTCCTTTTTACACACTTGTCGAAGCCCTTACAATCTTTTTTATATTTCTTGCTAGCTTACTCTCATTCTATTTTCTCCATTTTAATCAATTTTTTGGTCATCCTTTGCTGGTTTCTGAAGCTCTCCTAATCCTCAGGCTACTATTCTTCGCAATGTTATAAGCCCCTTCTTTTAATCTAATACGATCCGTAACTACTTTAGTTAGCCACGGATGGATCACTTTTCCCGTGGAGTTTTTATTTCTCAATGGAATGTATATTCGTTAAGAATTTTGGAATATTTCTTTAAATGTTTGCCACTGCTTATCTACTGTCATACCTTTTTAATCTAATTTCCCAATCTACCTTAAGCTAACTCGCCCCTCATACCTATGTAATTGGCTTTATTTAAGTTTAAGACTCTCGTTTCTGACTGAAGTATTTCACACTCAAACTCAATGTCCCATGGTCTTCAATTTTGCTAACAAGCCTAATATGTGGTACTTTATATCAAATGCCTTTTAAAAGTCATTTAATGAAAGCCATGATGCAAATCTTAGCTATGAGGAAAGACTGGATAGGCTGGGTCTGTTTTCCTTGGAACAGAGGAGGCTGAGGAGAGAACTTATTGAAGTGTATAAAATGATGAGGGGCATAGATAAAGTGGATAGAAAGGACCTATTTCCCTTAGCAGAGGGGTCAAAAACCAGATGGCACAGATTTAAAGTAATTGGGGGAAGGTTTAGAGGGGATTTGAGGGGAAATTTCTTCATCTAGAGGGTTGTAGGGGTCTGGAACTCACTGCCTGAAAGGGTGGTAGAGGCAGGAACCCTAACCACATTAAAAGTAAACATAACATAAGAAATAGGAGCAGGAGTAGGCCAATCGGCCCCTCGAGCCTGCTCCGCCATTTAATAAGATCATGGCTGATCTGATCCTAACCGCCAATCTACTATCTCAGAACCATCTCCTGAATCTAACAGAATTAGACACACGAAATAGGAGCAGGATCAGGCTACACGGCCCCTGGGCCCGCTCCGCTACCCACAGGGCCATGTCCGATCCGAACCTAGACTCATGTCCAAATTCCTGCCCGCTCCCCGTAACCCTTAATTCCCTTTACTTCTAGGAAACTGTCTATTTCTGTTTTAAATTTATGTAATGATGTAGCTTCTACAGCTTTTTGGGGCAGCATATTCCATGGACCTACCACCCTCTGAGTGAAGTAGTTCCTCCTCATCTCAGTTTTGAAAGAGCAGCCCCTTATCCTAAGACTATGCCCCCTAGTTCTAGTTTCACCCATCATCGGGAACATCCTCCCCGCATCCACCCGATCCAACCCCTTCACAATCTTATATGTTTCAATAAGATCGCCTCTCATTCTTCTGAACTCCAATGAGTAGAGTCCCAATCTACTCAACCTCTCCTCATATGTCCATCCCCTCATCCCCGGGATTAACCGAGTGAACCTTCTTTGTACTGACTCGAGAGCAAGTATGTCTTTTCTTAAGTATGGACACCAAAACTGTATGCAGTATTCCAGGTGCGGTCTCACCAATACCTTGTACAACTGAAGCAATACATCCCTATTTTTATATTCTATCCCCCTAGCAATAAAAGCCAACATTCCATTGGCCTTCTTAATCACTTGCTGCACCTGCATACTAACCTTTTGAGTTTCGTGCACCAGGACCCCCAGATCCCTTTGTACTTCAGTACTTTCCAGTTTCTTGCCATTAAGATAATAACTTGCTCTACGATTTTTCCTGCCAAAGTGCATAACCTCACACTTTCCAGTATTGTATTCCATCTGCCAAATCTCTGCCTGCCTATGTCCCCTTGCAGGTTTTTATGTCCTCCTCACTCACTACTTTCCCTCCCATCTTAGTATCATCTGCAAACTTTGATATGTTACACTCGGTCCCCTCCTCCAAATCGTTAATATAGATTGTAAAGAGTTGGGGACCCAGCACTGACCCCTGCGGAACACTACTAGTTACTGATTGCCAGTCTGAGAATGAACCATTTATCCCAACTCTCTGCCTTCTGTTAGATAGCCAATCCTCTATCCATGCCAGAATATTACCCCCAATCCTGTGATTTTTTTTATCTTAAGCAATAATCTTTTGTGTGGCACCTTGTCAAATGCCTTTTGGAAGTCTAAATACACTACGTCCACTGGTTCCCCTTTATCCACCCTACATGTTACTTCCTCAAAGAACTCCAGCAAATTTGTCAAACATGACTTCCCCTTCATAAAACCATGCTGACTTTGTCCTATTAAATGATGATTATCCAAATGTCCTGTTACTGTCTCCTTAATAATGGACTCCAGAATTTTACCTACCACAGATGTTAGGCTAACTGGTCTATAGTTTCCAGCCTTCTGTCTACTGCCCTTTTTAAATAAGGGTGTTACATTAGCAGTTTTCCAGTCTGCCGGGACCTTTGCCGAGTCCAGGGAGTTTTGGATAATTATTACCAATGCATCCACAATCCTTACCGCCACTTCCCTCAAGACTCTAGGATGTAAGCCATCAGGTCCAGGTGATTTATCTGCCTTGAGTCCCATTATTTTACCGAGTACCACTTCCTTAGTGATTTTGATCGTGTTTAGCTCCTCCCCCCCCATAGCCTCCTGTTTGTCCAGTGTTGGGATATTCTTAGTGTCTTCTACTGTAAAGACTGATACAAAATATTCATTCAGTGTTTTTGCCATCTCCATATTTCCCACCATTAATTTCCCGGTCTCATCCTCTAAGGGACCAACATTTACTTTAGCCACCCTTTTTCTTTTTATAGAACTATAAAAACTCTTACCATCTGTTTTTATATTTTTTGCTAATTTACTTTCATAATCTATCTTCCCTTTCTTAATCAATCTTTTTGTTATTTTTTGCTGTCTTTTATAGTTTTCCCAATCCCCTATCCTCCCACTAGATTTGGCTACCTTATATGCCCTTGTTTTTATTCGAATACTATCCTTAATTTCTTTACTTAGCCACGGATGGCTGTCTTCTTTGACACCCTTTTCTTCTCAGTGGAATATTTTTTTCTTGGAAGTTGTAAAATAACTCCTTAAATGTACACCACTGATCATGTATCGTCTTACCCTTTAATCTATTTTCCCGATCCACTCTACTCAATTCCACTCTCATACCTTCATAGTCTCCTTTATTCAAGCTTAGCACGCTTGTTTGAGATCCAACCTTCTCACCCTCTAATTGAATATGGAATTCAACCATGTTATGGTCACTCATTCCAAGGGGATCCTTTACTAGGACATTTTTAATTAATCCTGTCTCATTACACAGGACCAGATCTAAGGTTGCTTGCCCCCTGGTCGGTTCAGTTACATACTGCTCAAGAAACGCATCCCTAATACACTCAATGAACTCATCCTCAAGGCAGCCCTGCCCAATTTGATTTGTCCAATTAATATGATAGTTAAAATCCCCCATAATTATAGATGTTCCCTTATTACAAGCCTCAACTATTTCCTGATTGATACTCCGTCCAACATAGTTGCAACTGTTCGGAGGCCTATAGACTACGCCCACTAGTGTTTTTTTTCCCCTTATTATTCCTTACCTCCACCCAAACTGTTTCATTATCCTGATGTTTTGACCCAATATCATTTCTCTGTATTAGTGATTCCTTCCTTTATTAACATAGCCACCCCACCTCCCCTTCCTTCCTGCCTGTCCTTCCTGATCGTTAAGTAACTTGGTATGTTTAATTCCTCGGCATTGTCACCCTGCAGCCATGTTTCTGTAATGGCCACAAGATCATACCCATATGTAGTTATTTGTGCCATTAACTCGTCTATTTTGTTACGAATGCTACGTGCATTCAGATAGAGAACTTTCAAATATGTTTTGTGACACTTAGTTCCTGCTTTTGCCCTTTTTATGACTTTACCTTTTACTCCATACCTTCTGCTCCTTCCTGACATGCTCTGGTTTTTAATTTCCCCACTGCTACCTAAGTCTATGACCTTCTCTGTTGTCATTTTTATTATTTGCTCTCTAGGAACCTCTCCCCCACTAGTTAGTTTAAAGCCCTCTCGACAGCCCTAGTTATATGATCCGCCAGGACTCTAGTCCCAGCACTGGCCAAGTGAAGCCCGTCCCAACGGAACAGCTCCCTCCTGCCCCAGTACTGGTGCCAGTGTCCCAGGAAGCAAAACCCATTTCTCCCACACCAGTCTTTCAGCCACGCATTTAACTCTCTCATTTTATTTGTCCTAGCCAGATTCGCTCGTGGCTCAGGTAATAATCCAGAGATTATTACCCTTGAGCTTCTGTTTTTTAATTTGACCCCTAGCTGCTCATACTCCTTTAACAGAACCGGCTTCCTAGTCCTATCTACGTCGTTTGTACCAACATGGACCACGACAACTGGATCCACCCCCTCCCACTGCAAGTTTCTTTCCAGCCCAGAGGAGATGTACTTAACCCTGGCACCGGGTAGGCAACACAGCCTTTGGGACTCTCGCTCTCGGCTGCAGAGAACTCTTATCTATCCCCCTAATAATACTATCCCCTACCACTACAACATTTCTGCTTACTCCCCCCTCTTGAATGGCCCCCCGTTCCACGGTGCTGTTGCCAGGTTGCTCATCCTCCCTGCAGTCCCTGCTCCCATCCCCACAGGGAGTAAGAACCTCGAACCTGCTGGACAAGAGCAAGGGCTGCGGCTCCTCCAGCTCTACCTCCTGGATCCCCGTACCTGCCTCACTCGTAGTCACACCGTCCTGTCCCTGACCATGGGCTACATCTGAATTAATTAACTTCATAGGTGTGACCACCTCCTGATACAGAGTCCAGGTACTTCTCCCCCTCCCTGATGTGTCGCAGTGTCTGAAGCTCAGACTCCAGCTCATCAACACGGAGCTGGAGTTCCTGTAGCAGCAGACACTTGTCACAGACGTAATCACCGTGAGCCTCAATGGGGTTCACCGGCTCCCACATCTCGCAACAGTAACACATCACCTGCTCCATTCTATGTAATTAATTAAATTTTTTATTGTTAGTTATGGACACCCTCTGCCCGATTTTAGATGCTAGTATCCCCTTTAATTAATTGGATTTAATTTAAATCAATCCCTCTAATTACACCAGTTAAATGGTTTACCAACAGTCACTGCACCAGAAAGGCCTTATTAACTACAACCCACAGAGTTAAAGTTTGAAAAGAGCACCTAACACCCCACTTACTCTAACTCACACTTACCCAAACTCACAGCACTCTCTGATGACTTGCACTCAGTGCTTGCTCGCACTAGCCTGGTCTTTTTATACTGTTTGTTTGTTTGTTTACAGCCAAATGAGTCACCCCTGCTGATTGGTTAGAAAACTGGTTTCCACTGCCTGCTGTGCCAATTTACTCCTACTGCAGTGTAACCTTGTTTTACTCTTCTGAAACCAACAGAATCCCAAATATTTAACTTTTTCCCCTTTACTTAAACTGCTTAAGTAATCTTATCAAGAATGATTTAAAGAGAAATAACAATTAAAGGACTCACACACTTACCCAAACTCACAGCAATCTCTGCTGACTCGCACTTGGGATGCTCTAACCTGCAGGGCTACGGACCAAGAGCTGGGAAGTGGGTTTAGGCTGGATAGCTCTTTGTTGGCCGGCACGGACACGATGGGCTGAAATGGCCTCCTTCCATGCTGTAACTTTCTATGATTGAATCTTTTGATCAATTTTAACCAGATGTCTTGTTTTAGTAGGTAATTTGGGCACCAACAGTTCTTTGGTATTGTGCCGATTCTAAATGTGTGAGACTCTAGATTGAGAGTCTATTGTACTGTAGAGGACTTCACAGCAGAGCATATGTTGCACCTTGCGCCCTGTAAATTCACAACCTTTGGATAAAGGACACAGAAGTTATTTTTCATCATTTCACGGGGTAAGTACAGATGAGGAAGACCTTTTTACCTCATGCAGTCAGGAAAAGTTATGGTTCTCCACTCGCACCATCTGTCTCTTAAATGATTCCAAGGTTTTTGCTTCTACTCTGTTATCAGAGCACGGTGGCATAGTGGTTAGCACTGTTGCCTCACAGCGCCAGGGACCCGGGTTCGAATCCGGCCTCTGGTGACTCTGTGGAGTTTGCACATTCTCCCCGTGTTTGCGTGGGTTTCCTCCGGGTGCTCCGGTTTCCTCCCACAGTCCAAAGATGTGCGGGTTAGGTTGATTGGCTATGATAAATTGACCCTTAGTGTTAGGGGGATTAAATACGTGGGGTTACGGGGGTAGGGTGCAGGCTCGATGGGCCGAAATGGCCTCTATCTGCACTGTGGGGTTTCTGTGATTCTGTGAATATCATGGGTTGATCACTGTGTGAAGAAGAACTTCCTAATATTTGTCCTAAATTTGACACACTTTTTGTCAATTTGAATCTGTACCCACTTCATTTACAGTTACAGTTAACTTGAAAGTGTTTCAAATTTACTCTTTCTTACACCTCCAGGCTCCCTCTCAATTATCTGCCTTCAAGGCTGAAGACCAACATTTTAATGCTATTTCCTCATTGCTCAGTCGTCTGATACGAGGCATTAGTTTTACACTTCCTCTGTCCGACCACAGCATTGTACAGTTTTAACATGATATCCTGCAATGCATTTCACTGATAGCAATATATTTTAGCATTGAATTTGCTTTGTTGATTGTTAAGAACATAAGAACATAAGAAGTAGGAGCAGGAGTAGGCCATACGGCCCCTCGGGCCTGCTCCGCCATTCAATAGGATCATGGCTGATCCGAATCTAGACTCACGTCCACTTCCCTGCCCTCTCCCCGTAACCCCTAATTCCCTTATCTGCTAGGAAACTGTCTATCTCCATTTTAAATTTATTTAATGTTGCAGCTTCCACAGCTCTCTGGGGTAGCAAATTCCATAGATTTACTACCCTCTGAGTGAAGAAGTTTCTCCTCATCTCAGTTTTGAAAGGGCAGCCCCTTATTCTTAGATTATGCCCCCTAGTTATAGTCTCATCCATCAGTGGAAACATCCTCACCCCTAGTTATAGTCTCATCCATCAGTGGAAACATCCTCACCGCATCCACCTGATCAAGCCCCCCTCACAATCTTATATGTTTCGATAAGATCGCCTCTCATTCTTCTGAACTCCAATGAGTAGAGGCCCAACCTACTCAACCTTTCCTCATACGTCAACCCCCTCATCTGCGGAATCAACCGAGTGAATCTTCTCTGAACCGCCTCGAGAGCAAGTATATCTTTTCTTAAATATGGAAACCAAAACTGCACGCAGTATTCCAGGTGTGGCCTCACCAATACCCTGTATAACTGCAGCAAGACTTCCCTGTTTTTATACTCCATCCCCCTTGCAATAAAAGCCAATTGTTGCTCCACAGTGACTGAACATACGACAGGAAACTTTGTGATATCCGGCACCGACGGGTCCGAGCTGTTGCCGTCCCATCAAAACTGCCGGACAAACCAGCGCTAATGTTAAAACATACGGAGCTTTTGCTAGACCTTGCAGAGCCTGACTGGTTGGAAAAAAAAGCAACGAAAAGAAAAAAAACTTACTGAACTGACTCCTGAATTTTGCCGGTGGATCGAGCATTCCGGACAGTTAACCTCCGGATAAACCAAAGTTTCCTGTAAATGCTGAATCTAGATCTCTCTCGACTTTACCTTTTAACCTTTTTCACACCAGCAGCTTATAAATTTATATAACATCTTTGAGGTAATAAAATTTTCCACTGTGGACAATAAGCAAGAGAGAAGGTATGGGAGATAACTTAAGGCATAGTCAAAGAGGTAAGTTTTGAGGAAGCTTTTGAATAGGGGATGAGAAGTAGCAAGCTGAAGAGGTATGGAGATTTTCAAAGTTATGGTACCTAAAAGTTTTGCTACAGGTGGTGGAGTGGACAGGGGTGGGAGGTGGGGTGGTGGGGGATACACTGTATATTGACATTAAGATTAAATGTTAAATCGAGGCCCCATCTGCCCTCTTAAGTGGACATAAAAGATCCCATGGCACTATTTGAAGAAGTGCAGGGGAGTTTGCTTGGTGTCCTGGCCAATATTTATCTCTTAACCAACCTCACTAAAAAGAAATTATCTGGAGTATGATATACTCCTGCTGCTATTTCTTATGTCTGAATGGCAGCATTCTATGTTTCTCTTTGAGCTGGGACTGGTAGAGTTCCTACTGGTGCTTTGTGACATCTCCGTTCTCTTCCAGGATAAAGTCTAGTGTTGTATGACACAAAGAGGATCCTTTTGAGGGTAGGTACTGGGGCATATGGTTTCCTTCAACTAAGCAGGCTTTCAGGCTGCCTCTGGTCCAGTTCAGTTGAATCATTTTTTGAGTATGGATGGTGCCAACTCTATGGTCTTAAGAACTGCATTGAATTTGCTTGTCATAGATACTTCCCCAGTCACAATAGCCACAGCACCTGTGTTTTTTCTTGGATGTTATACAATTTCCCATGCTCTATAATTTGCATATTGGAGTCAGCAGGTCTATTACAGTGTGTGCATTAGGTTTTCTTTTTGCTCGGTAATCAACAATTGAAGGGAAACTTGAAAATATTCCTAGCTGATGCTAAATTCTTACAACATGCCAATTGTGCATATATGAAATGGGTGTTAAATTAGTTGGGGAAATGGGGAGTGTTTGACAGTTCACCAGAGTAGAAATTAGCTCAACAACACGTGGGCAATGTTTGTTCTTCAGTATCTTGCCCAAGTGGCCTACTTTGTGTGAGCCTTGATGGTGAGTGTTGGCAGCTATTAGACCACAGGACCTCACAGCTGATGTGCACGTATGCAGCTGAATAGTGATTAGGAGAGGGAACATAAGGGCGTTAATTTTCAGTTTACTATCCCTGTGTTCTAAGGCCAGTTTTAGCCCTGCTGCTGCTGGGAACAGTTAACTCAGTATAGATGGGAGATTGAACTTGCCTCCTGGATCCAGCATCCCTGCCTATCTCTCTCCCCCCCCCCCCCCCCCCAAATTGGAGACCCTCGAGGAGGCTTCGGATTTCACCCCCCCCAGTCTTCCGATCACTTTCCCAGTCGCACCACCCCCCCCCACCCCAACATCATTCTCCAAGTCCCCCAGTGTTCTCTCCCTCTCACCCTATCATTCTCCAGGCCCCCTTGATGTGTTCTCCCCACCACCCCCCCCCGAACCCCGTGATCATTTTCCAGGCCCCTCAATGTTTATTGATTGCTTTTATCAATGTGATGCCAGATTTGGAGTTTAACTACCTCTCAAGACAAGTGACCAAAAATTTAATTCTGCAAATTCACCCCCCAATTTAAATTATTGTTTTCCTTGCAAGAGAGAGAATGAGATAAAATGATAAATAAATTCTCTCATTTATTCTGCACTAAAGGATGCACTATTGACTCAATACAAGCAAGTGCTTTGTCACATTGTTGTGAAATTTTAGAATGATGTGAATGGTGCTGCAGCAGCCTACCAGAAATTTCTTTATACTACAGCCAATACCTAAAATTTCTGGTGTGACACTACCTCTTCTGGGTGACTTAAAATAGGAGATTGGCGGACAACAGTGGTTTAGTTACTAGATGTGGCTCCATTGTCTTCACCGTGCCTGAAGGATATTGTTGACTTGGAGCAACCAGTGGGAACAGTACTGTACAGTGAATTGAGATTCAAATGTAAAAAGGTTTTTTTTATTTATTCATTGGATGGGGGCACGCTGGCAAGGCCAACATTTATTGCCAATCTCTAGAAGGTGGTGGTGAGCCCCCTTGAACCGCAGCAGTCCGTGTGCTGAAGGTACTCCCACAGTGCTGTTAGGGAGGGAGTCCCAGGATTTTGACCCAGCGACGATGAAGGAACAGCAATATATTTCCAAGTGAAGATGGTGTGAGACTTGGAGGGGAACTTGAAGATGGTGGTGTTCCCATGTGCCTGCTGCCCTTGTGCTCCTAGGTGGTGGAGGTCACAGGTTTGGGAGGTGCTGTTGAAGAAGCCTTGGCGAGTTGCTGCAGTGCATCTTGTAGATGGTACACACTGCAGCTACGGTCCGCCGGTGGTGGAGGGAGCGAATGGTTAAGGTGGTGGATGGGGTGCCAATCAAGCGGACTGCTTTGACCTGGATGGTGTTGAGCTTTTTGAGAGTTGTTGGAGCTGCACTCATCCAGGCCAGTGGAGAGTATTCCATCACACTCTTGACTTGTGGGTGGGGGAAAGGCTTTGGAGAGTCAGGAGGTGAGTCCCTCACCACAGAATACCCAGCCTCTGGGTTATCCCAATGACCCTTGTAATCTTCATGTAGAGGCTGAGGACATGGCTAAAGTATTAAATGAGTACTGCACCTGTCTTCACAAAGGAAGTGGATGATAAGGTTACACTTAGAGGAGAGGGAAGTTATGTACAGGATAGTAACAGATAGAGAAAATATACTAAAAAGATTAGTGTTACTGAAAGTTGGTAAGCCACCTTGTTAATTGTCAAGCAACTTAATACCATTGCTTGGAAATCTGTTGCCATTCTTTCTCCTTCCCTCCTCCCTTCTCCAAATTCCTGCAGTCTTGGATCTCTTTAATTAGAATAACTAGTATTCAGAGCAGTGGATAGATTTGAGTTAATATATAGATCCACATAAAATAAGATGACTTGCAAGCATACTGGAGCAGGCACTTCTGGGGCAAGCAGTGACCCTTAATATTAGGTACATCTGGTATGGATATAGTGAACAAGTTTCTAAGGTAATTGACTCTAATTAAGCAGCTAGAATCACACAGTGCAGATAGAGGCCATTTCGGCCCATCAAGCCTGCACCGACACATATCCCACCCTATCCCCGTAACCCCATGTATTTAATCCCCTTAACACTAAGTGTCAATTTATCATAGCCAATCAACCTAACCCGCACATCTTTGGACTGTGGGAGGAAACCGGAGCACCCGGAGAAAACCCACGCAAACACGGGGAGAATGTGCAAACTCCACACAGTCACCCGAGGCCGGGATTGTTTCCTGTGGCACCTAGTAATTTGTAATTAAATAGAGAAGGCTCTTTTCCTCCCCTTGCGGTTATTTTTGTGAGCGTGCCAAATTGTCATGACTGTATTCTGTTGATTGTACATTGCATGTTCACAGTCTAATTCTGTTATGTTTTGATACTACGAATAACATACAAAACATTTGAATTAACTAAATTTTTCATAAATGCAAGATAGTGAATACTCTTGTTGTAATAAATGTTTGTTTCCACAAGTGAGGCTGACTAATCTGTGTCTGTTAATATCGCAAGTGGAAATAAATGGTAAGCCATTTAGTATTGTGTATCTTTTTTGTCTGTCCTTTCTCTCTTCAGATATGGTGAGGAAAGCCACTTAGCCCATCCCAATTTAGCAATCTGGCACTAACCTACTGTACTACTGTTGTGTTTTTAACTTCAGGTAAAGTTGCTGGATTTGCCCTTATACAGTTTGGATACCCTACATAAAGTCCCCTCTGAGTCGCCTCCTTTCAAGATTGGATTGTTTCAGTCTTGCCTCATAATGCTAAGGATCCACCTCCAAAAAATCAGATGTTTCTTGTTATCTTGGTGGCCAAAACTGGGTAGATTATTCATTCAAGGTGTAGTCTGATCAGAACACTGCCGTTTTAGCATGACAGCCATCAATTTGTACTCTACTATAATTTGTATATATGGTTCAGCATTTTTTATCTTGATTGCTGCTTTGTGGTGACTGGACTTGAGCACCGAGTCTATTGGTCGCCCCAGATCTCTTTCAAGCAATTATGGCACGATTCATGGAGCACGCATGTGGCCCTTTTTTCTTCCAATGTGGACTGTTTTCTTTACACCTACCTATATTGAATATCATCTCCCACTGTTTAACTGATTTGGACCTTGGCTGTCTTTTCAGATTTGACTGCCACCCATTTGGGTATTGTCTGTGAATTTGATCACTTTACATTGGGCCTCTGAATAGTTAATATAAATTGAGAACAGTAAGGTGTCCCAATACCAATCCTTGGAGTATTGTACTCAGTCCTCTTCCCTCCCCTCCACTGACTTTCTTCCCCTAAACAGTATCAGCTGTTTCTTGCCTTCGGCCAATTTGTTTTATACAACATATCTAATCATGCCATTTTTGAAGCCCATGTAGGAATACAAATGATGACAATTATATATCTCCTGCTTTCAGTCTCAGTTTTAACCTTTAGTTGAGTTGATTCCTACTAGAATTTCCCATGCTGCACATGCTTTATGAAGTAGTTGTACATTTTGATTGTGTAGTACTCGTGGGAAGATGTTACTTTAGCTTCAATTTTTATTTCCCAATGGGTTAGTAATGTTTGTTTTTTGTGTTTGAGACTATCTTGCAACAATCCTTCTATAGATTGGAGTGGGGGGTAGAAGAGAGATGAGGAAAGATATCTGACTGCATTTACACCTGAGTGTGCTAGATTTATTACTGCAATGCCACCAATTTATGACAGTAACAGACAATGAGATGATCTGAGGGGTGATGAATGATAAATGCAGTCTTTCATTCTTGAATACAAGAAATCCTTTGAAAGTTCAGTTTGCATAAGTGACTGATGACGTAGATGTGATTTCTGAATCCCAGTGCAATCTGTTCAGCCTGTCATTGAGTCAGTGGACAGACACATTTAGTTTGTCACTCTATGTGTTGCATCTGTTGGTGACTGTATGAGGCTTTTGTAATAGTACTTACAATTATATCATTACATCTATTCCATATGACAGGAAATTATGATTTTATAGGGAAATGCAGCCTTTGACTTGTAATCTTTGGTGAAAGTATTTCTCCCCTATCCCTCCATTTTTCCCTTGTGTCCAACAACAGAGCTTTCAACCTCTGCTTATGCTTCTTCTAAGTCATTTGCAAGGAAGTATGCAAGAGTGGCCTGGTGATCACTCTCTCTGATCTTTTCTCCATAGAGAAGCTCATGGCTTTTGATTGAGCTGTGGGGATGTGCCAGTCTGGCTATTCAGCAGTGTGGATGACTGTAGCCAGCAGCCCTAGTGTTATCACTCTCTGGTGCAATGCGTGGGAGATTCAGATTGTGTTAGCATTCTGCTGCCCTGAGCTTTCTGTATTCGGTATATTCTGTATATTTATAAATGGGAAATCCTGGATTACCAAAAGTGATGCAATGCAGTAATCTAATCAAGAAGTTCAAATGAGATAACCTTCAAATGTGAAACTCAAGTGATTCATAGCATTCATCTGAGCTTGAAGATAGATTACTGGTTGGAAATCATTCTTGGGTATCTACGGTATGTATCAGTATTTCTTTTCTCTCTGTCTCTCTCAACTCAACTCACCAACTGTAAATGTGTTCCATGCTCTTCGCATGGTTTTGAATGGGGTGGGGACAGGAGTGCTGAAATTGTGATGCACAAGGTATCACAATTGTGTGGGACAGCTTGGATGGACCAGAGGGTCTTTTTCCGTCAGTCATTGTATGTTCTTATGTTCTTGATGCACAATGTTAGCAATGACAGATGAACAATTGGGAAGTCATTGCCTAAAGAATACAGTGTATTGCAAAATGTGTAGTGGTTTACTAAAGTCAGCAACTTATGACTGCATAAATTCTAAGATTGAATTACTGTCTTAAATTTACTTTTGTTCTTTTAATGTATAGTTAACTTAAAAAAAAAACAATGTTGAATTTTCCGAGTTGCAGAGTATGGTAGAATGGACAAGCGAGAATAATAAAGATGATGGTGAATGTCTTTAGCATCATACCTATAGTAATACTAGCTGTTACGGTAGTGGATTATCAAAATTTATGTTATGTACAGTTGCTCCTAGTTGAGTAAATAATAACTGCATTTTTCTATTTAGCCAACAGAAAATCCCTAAACCAGCAGAGTAGAGAGAGGTTTGTTGTGTATCTGGCTGCTGTACCTGACCTGACTGACTGTTCTTGATGTTGATGCAGGAAATAGAAAAGTGTTTCATTCCGCAACACTTAAATTATTTACTTTGATCAGCAGAAAATGTTTAGGAAAGTCCCTAAATGATTTTCTTTCTATGTCAAATTTAAGCAGTTCTGTTAACAGAATTATTTTACCTGCTTAAGCTTATTAGTGAATAATTTTTTTGTTTGGTGTGTGCATTTTCTGTGGTTCTGCTAAATGTATATGACTTGTGTTCTTTCAACTATCTGTCAGATTAGAACCTAAAAATCATACAGAACAATCTTGGCCTGGAATTTGCGGTCAGGGTGACGGCGAACTGGCAGCATTCCGCCTTTGAAACTAACCACAACTTTGGGATTTGATTATTCTGGGCCATTATTGTGTGGAAAGTGGATTTTCACTTAACAGAGACTGACTATTATTGTTCTACTTATGTATTTTATAAGAAAGTTTAAAAATCAAATTACTGGTTGCTAATGTATTTGGAAATATTCTGGGCTGTTGGCATAGGACTGACTTTTCATTTCGCAACTTGTACTACAAGCTTTTACTCTGACACCGTTTTAAACATTTGCAGCAATGAAATGAGATTCTAATTAATATCTGTGTCTCAAAACCTATATAACTCGGTATATAAACTCATTTAACTAATATACCTTGCCCCTGTTACAAAGTTCTCTCTTCTTGGTCTGCTCCCAAAAAAGTCAAATGTTCATAGTTGGAATCAGAAGGCCAGTTGTAGAGAAATGTGCGTGGTACTTTTAAAAGCTGTGTAGAGTTCAAAGCTTTTTCTAATATTGTTGTGTTCACATAGAAAGTTACTTCTTATGTTCAGTTGCCAGCAGAGATCGCTGGTAGCAAGTTATTAATTGATGATGAGATCTTTTAAACAGGGTGATGACAAGTACAACATGTGCCTGCATTTGCAGGGGATTTATTCAGTCAGACTTGGCAAAGACATGAGGGCCAAATTTTAGAATTAGTTTATTGATGTGATTAAAGATACAAAAGGGTATGAATTCTGGAAAACAGGTGCAAGAAAGTGGTTAAGTAGGCAAGCAGAGACAGTGTAGCACAGACCATCAAACATCTGTATGTAGATCAGTAGCTTTTAAAGATCAAGAACAACGATGCTGAAAATTAATGTTTGAGTGTAAAAAGCTACAATGTATCATTAAATTACATATCTGGTCATTAAAACAGGGAGCCCCAGGGATTTTGATACAAGAAGAGGGAATAAAAGAAAGACTTGCATTTATGTAGTGACTTTCACAACCTCAGGATGTCTCAAAGCACCTTACAGCAAAGTATTTTTGAAGTGTAGTCACTGTTGTAATCATAGAATCATAAAATGATATACAGGAATCTTTGTGATATCCGGCACTGACGGGACCAGCGTGTTGCCGATCGATCAAAACTGCCGGACATACAAAGTTAATGTTGAAGCATACGGAGGTTTTCATTTCCGTATCTGACAACAAACACTGTTGCTTAGCAACAGCTTCTAAAGAGTCGGCTGCAGCTGCAAGTGTCTGTAGCTGAAGCTGTTGCTATAGCTACAGACCTTGCAGTGGCTGACTGGGGGAAAAAAAAGAATGAGATCTAAAAAAAGAAAACGGCTCCTGATTTTTGCCGTTAGATCGAGTATTCCGGACATACAACCTCCGGATAAACCAAAGTTTCCTGTGCTACAGAAGGCGGCCATTCAGCTCTTCGTGCCTGTGCCAGGTCTTTGAAAGAGTTATGTAATTAGTCGCACTTCCCTTTTCTTTCCCTATAGTCCTGCAATTTTTTCCTTTTCAAGTATTTATCCAATTCCCTTTTGAAAGTTATTCTTGAATCTGCTTCCACCACCTTTTCAGGCAGTGCATTTCAGATCATTACTCTCTTGTGTAAAAATGTTTCCCTCATGTTACCTCTGGTTCTTTTGCCAATTACCTTAAATCTGTGCCCTTTGGTTACTGACCCTTCAGCCACTGGAAACAGTTTCCCTTTATTTACTCTATCAAAACCCCTCATAATTTTGAATACATCTGTCAAATCTCCCCATAACTTTCACTGCTCTAAGGAGAACAACCGAGTTCTCCAGTCTCGCCACTTAACTGAAGTCTTTCATCCCTGGTACCATTCTAGTAAATCTTTTCTGCACACTCCCTTCAGGCCTTGACATCCTTCCTAAAGTATGGTGCCCAGAATTGGCCACAATACTACAGCTGGGGCCTAACCAGTGTTTTATAAAGCTTTAGCATAACTTCCTTGCTTTTGAACTCTGTACCTCTATTTATAAAGCCAAGAATTCCATATGCCTTTTTAACAGTCTTCTCAACTTGTCCTGCCACCGTCAAAGACTTGTGTACACACCCCCCCAAATCTCGTGTTCCTGCTCCCCCTTTAAAATTGAACCATTTTGTTTATATTGCCTTCTTACTAAAATGAATCATTTCACACTTCTCTGCATTAAATTTCACCTGCCATGTGTCTGCCCATTTCACCAGTCTGTTTATGTCCTCCCAAGTCTGTTACTGTCCTCACTGTTTACGACATTTCTGAGTTTCGTGTCATCTGCAAACTTTGAAATACAGGTTGACTATCCCTTATCCGAAAACCTTGGGACCAGCTGTGTTTCGGTTTTCGGAAATTTTCGGATTTCAGAAGGTATTATTTCAGACTGGGAAACTCTGAACATTAAATTAATTTGTGATGTGCCTTCAATAACCACAAAACTAGAAGTTATAGACTTTAACAAGTTGGCTTTTAATCACTAAGATCAGAGCTAACATCTCAACACACTGACTGGCTCACAGGAATGAGTCATACAGATCCTGGGATCTTTAAGTAAGAGAAGTCAGGGGCGGAGCCAAGAGCCAAGACCTGGAACCTTCCAGGTTAGTCAGGGAAGAGGAAGTGAAACTATACACCATGTGGGGGAGGGTAATATACATGAGTGCAAAACGAATACAGGCAAGACAAACAGGTTTCATTACAATTTGGTAATTAGTATTTGTATTTAATATAAATTTTGAAAGTTCAGGCTACCTCTTGCGACTGTTCTGTGTCTCATTCCCCTTCCTGCTTCTCTGTGCTGCCGCTCCCAGTCTGTTTACAGCTCCCCCTGCTCCGTATCTGAATTCCTTTACTTAGCGGGGGTCTGGGGCTCGACTGCCGCCGCCAGTTGTGGGAAAGCCAGATATTGGCTGACTCCTACGCTAAGCTGGCCCACAAATCCGGTCGGGGGCGGGGGGGGTAGGGGGAGAAAAGAATATCGGACGGGCCGCTGCAGCTATCGGACAGGCCGCTGTATTGTTGGATTCACTCTCCCGGTACCTCCTTCACACTGCCCGGCTCGGCCTGCAATCTCCTACCCAGGAGGGAACTCTCTGCCCTGCTCACAGGGAAAGGCAGAGCTCCCTCAGTCACACTTAACATCGAGAGCAAAGGCCGGCGTGTCGACAATCTGCAGGAATTCTTGTTCTGGGCCCCGGAGGACCACTCCTGTCATGTTTTGCGCCACTCGGGTCATGTCGTGCGCACGACTTGCGCTGAACGAAAAAACTTGAGGTTTTCGGTTTTCGGAAGTTCGGATAAAGGATAGTCTACCTGTACCTGCAAACCCAAGTCCAGGTCATTACTGTAATATGGATCAAAAAAAGCAGTGGTCCCAATACTGACCCCTGGGGGACACCACTGCACACTTCTCTCCTGTCTGGAAAAACAACCAGTTACCACTACTCTCTGCTTTCAGTCCTTTAGCCAATTTTGTATCCACACAGCCACTGTCCCTTTAATCCCATGGGCTTCAGTTTTGCTAACAAGTCTATTATGCGGTACTTTATGAAACACCTTTTGAAAGTCCATATGCACAACATCAACTGGACTATCCTCATCCACTCCCACCGTTACTTCATCAAAGAACTCAATCAAGTTAGTCAAACACGTTTTGCTTTTAAAAAATTGGTGCTGGCTTTCATTTATTAACCCATATATTTTTCCAAGTGCCAATTAATTTTGTCACGGATTAATGTCTCAAAGTTTCCCAACCACCAGCGTTAGGCAGAATGGCCTGTAGTTGTCAGGTTGATCCCTCTCCATTTTTTTGAACAGTGGAAATAGGGGATGTGTGAAAGCATACAGTACTCAATAACTGGCTATCTGGTATGAATTAATGGGTATGGAATTTTTACTACTAAAATGCAAACATTTTGAAGAATTGTTATTGTACACATTGCAAGTTGACAGTAGAGACTATATATGGAAGTGTTTTTTGTATGAAGAATGGAAAATGGGTTTGAATGTTTATGTCCAGTAAACATTTCTCGCACTACCTGATTCAGTGAAAACAATAATTGCACTATGAATGCTCTTTGAATTTGCCTTCAGTTCTAACTACAAATTAAGTGGTATAAAAGTTCTATTTAATCAGTGACTAACAAACATTATGTGCCAAAATACTTGCAGTGACCTTTATGGTCCACTTCAGTATCTATGAAAATTTTATACAATTCTGCATCCACAAATCATTAATTTAAGTAATCATGTAGAACTGAAGTGCGACCACGGCCATGTACAACATCCTCATTTTCCCTGTCTGCCTCCACCTTCTATACACTTACCTTTGGCCCTTGGACCCCATGCCCCCCAAACCAACTCTCCCTTTAAATCCCAGCTCCCCTTTACTGGCCCTCTATCTACCAGGGAATTGCCGTCTCAGTTGACCTGCTCAGTAGCTGCCTTGTTTCTCCTATTAATGGCCTCAATTCTGACACCCCTACATGCCATCTGACACAAGATCCACCGTTATGACATCAAATCTGTAGACTGCAGACTTGAGTGCATGTTGTGTACAACTTACACAGTTGCCCCTCACCAGTTCTGGCTTGACGACCTTGAGCAATATTGTGTCTGCCCTCTGCTTCTAAATCCTCTTAACTGCTCCAGCATCAGCCTGAGGGGCAAGGACAACCATAGACTCCTCTTTCTCCTCCCTAACACAAACTACTTCCTTTGACTTGCTTCCTTTGCTTCTCCATCCTCAGCTCTGACATTGTGTGAGTAGCTCATGGATTTCTTAATCTGCAACATTAAGACCGTCTTCTCGACTGCCTCAATGTCCTGCTATAACAAGGATTTTCTCTTTCCATCCTCTGCTTATCTACCCTA
Source organism: Somniosus microcephalus (assembly GCF_052327205.1). NCBI lineage: Eukaryota > Metazoa > Chordata > Chondrichthyes > Squaliformes > Somniosidae > Somniosus > Somniosus microcephalus. The sequence goes on from NC_140991.1 coordinate 267,518,769, forward strand.
GCCCTAACCCAGTAATACTTTGTAGCTTCTTCGCTATCATCCTACACCCCTAGCCCTCTTTCATAAAATCCATCATTTGCTCACTTAGTTTGCTCACTTGGACCCAGTTCCAAGTCCTGATGGTTGAATTACCTTACTTATCTTGGCCTAGTGCTTGCTGAGATTGCTTTCTGCTCCCTCTCTTCAGTAGTTGCTCCTTTTTAGAACTGTTTTCATCATCCCTATCCTTAAAAAGCCTGTCTTCGAGTTCTTGGTCCTCTACAAGTACCATCCATTTCTAACTGCCTTGTCTTCTCCAAGGTCCTCTCGTGTGTCACCAACTCTGTGCCCATCTCTCCTTGTTTAAATCTCTCTAATTTGGTTTCAGTCCTGCCCACAGCACTGAGACTGCCCTGGTCAAAGTCAGGAATAATATCCTGCGTGGCAAACGGCAGTGCATTAGCTCCCCCTCCTTTTCTCGACTTCACTGGGACCCCGAGATACAGTTGAGCACTCTATCCTCCTCTTCTGCCTCTTCCATGGTTCCACTCTTACCTGTTCAACTGTACCTGTACATTTGCTGCAGTGGTTGTTTCTTCTGTGGTTAACTCTGGACATTCAGCATATCCTAAGGTTTGATCCTTAGCCTTCTCCCTTTTCTTTTTTACATGCTGCCTCATTATTTATAAGCATTGGGTTAGGTTCCATGTGTATGGCAATGATCTTTATCGCTTGGCCATCACACTCCGCTTTACCTTTCAGGCCCCATCCTGGGTTCCACTGTTGCTGGATGGATGAACCAAAAGTTCCTCCATTTAATGTCTTCTAGTTCTATGTTCCAGAAATTGATGCATTTCAGTCATTTTCAGTTTGAACATATTAATCTATTGTCATATTCTCTGTCTTATTAGATCATTATAACTTTGCAGTCCTGTTGGTTGGGAAGAGAGTGGGCATCATTTTTCTGGATGGGGAGTGCGTGATAGCATAGTTAACAAGTCCCATAAATCCAATAATCAGGAGTGTCTGCTGAATGTGCAAGTGGCTGATGCTTCTGTATCAGTATACAGGACCAAATAAGGATACTGATGCACACTGCTGTTGTAGACCTGTTCTGCAGGATTTGGATGTGATATGGCTGTCCATGGATTTGTGAAAGGCCATTAAATGTTAATTTCTGCTGCTAACTTTTTCACAATCTATTAAAGGAGGAGGTGGAGTAATGTATACTGAATGTACTCTTAAGTGTCAACTTGACTCGGTGGTGCCGTTTTTGCATCAGAGTCAGAAGATTGAGTTCCAGATCAACTCCAGGTCTTTTATCACACAATCAAAATTGACACAACAGCCGCAGTACTGCGGCTGTTAAGCACTTTGGGATATCCTGAGGTCGGGAAAGACTATAAATGCAAGCCTTTCACTTTTGAAGTGTAATCACTGTTGTAATGTATGAAACGTGGCGCCCAGTTAGCGCATAAGCAAGGTTTCACAAACAGCAATGTGATAATGACCAGACACTGTAATCTGTTTGTAATGTTCGTTGATGGGTAAATATTTGTTAGGACACCAGGGAAAACTCCCCTGCTTGCCTTTGAAATAGTGCCACAGCATCTTTTACATCCAACTGAGAGGGCAGACGGGGCCTCGGTTTAACGTCTCATCCAAAAGGCGGCAACTATGACAGTGCAGCACTCCCTCAGCACTGCACTGGAGTGTCAGCCTAGATTATGTGCTTGTCTCTGGAGTGGGACTTGAACCCATAACCTTCTAACTCAGAGGTGAGAGTGCGACCAACTGAGCCACAGCTGATGGAATGTAGCCAATAGGAGACGCTCAGGAAACCAACACCATGGTCAATGTGGAATTTAAAAAAAGACAAAAATCCGAGTCTAAGTGTAATGTTGGATTAAGGGAATTAATTTCATGGAAGTACACACAGCCAACCAGTTCCCCATGCTTTCATTCGGCATATTCCTCAGCAGAGCCCATTGCCACTAGCACCCAACTATAAGTAGCCATGGTGTGGAGATGCCGGAGTTGGACTGGGGAGGACAAATGTAAGAAGTCACACAACACCAGGTTATAGTCCAACAGCTTTATTTGAAATCACAAGCTTTCGGAGCGACGAAGGAGCAGCGCTCCGAAAGCTTGTGATTTCAAATAAAGCTGTTGGACTATAACCTGGTGTTGTGTGACCTCTTACATTTGTCAACTATAAGTAGAAGGGGGAGTGTGGCTCACGGAGGTCACTTAGAGCACCAAGAATCCAGGTAGTAAAAACGCCCCTTCACTCTATTGGAAGTGAAATAAAACTGATTATAATTACTGTAGTTGATAGACTGGTTTTTTTTTAACTGAGCAGTATGGGTGAGCACCGTTTCCATTATTATGGTACAAACACTTAGCCTGATCAGAAATGGTAGCGGGACTGTGGTAAGGGAAGCAAAGCAATAAGAAAAAAAAATGAAATAAAGTAATAAAAAGGTAAAAGGGTGGAAAAGCAAGTCTTTCACATACTGATGGCAATGCCCAGCAGCAGACTTTATTGAAATCCAAGTGAGTCTTATTACATTTCAGACCTAGGATCCTGCTTGCCTGTTTCATCAGCATAAAGTGATCACATTTCAAAAAGTAATTCATCAGATATAAAGCACTTTAGAAATTCCTGAAGATATGATGGGGTGCTGGACAAATACAAGTTTGTTCTTCTACCCCATTGAACTTTGAAGATGTACAGAATGCTAAGTGGAGTTCCCTGATAATTTTGACAGGCAAAAAAAACCATTTTAGGCTAAACTATAAATTGTACTTGCTGAATGATTTAAATTTAAAAATCAAAATAAATGAACAATTGGAGATCAGTACAGTACTTTACTTTCATGGGTACTTCAGTTTCAGAGACAAATAGCAAAGCATTTTGAAATTATTCGAGCCCCTTTCAGGCCCTTTAACTCAAACTTTGATTAGTATAATATGGAACTTCTATGCCATTCTATCTCAGCACTACTGGTTAAATGGTTGAAATAGTGAATGAGCAAAATGGCAAAAGGCTATGTAGTAAAGGTATGCCTGGTCCTCTTCTCTCTCTCAGGCAGTCCCTCAGAACCGAGGATGACTTGCTTCCACATTAAAAATGAGTTTGCAGGTGACTGATGAGTCCAATGCGGGACCTACAGTCTCTGTCACAGGTGGGGCAGACAGTGGTTGAAGGGGAGGGTGGGTGGGGTGCTTGGGTTGACTTGCGCTCCTTGCGCTTGGCTTCCGCTTGCTCCCGGTGAAGAGACTCTAGGTGTTTGGCGCCTTCCCGATGCTTCTCCTCCACTTTGTGCGGTCTTGGGCCAGGGATTCCCAGGTGTCGGTGGGGATGTTACACTTTTTCAAGGAGGCTTTGAGGGTGTCCTTGAAGCGTTTCCTCTGCCCACCTGGGGCTCTCTTGCTGTGCGGGCATGCGGACAATGTGACCCGTCCATCGGAGCTGATTGAGCGTGGTCAAAGCTTCGATGTTGGGGATGTTGGCCTGCACAAGAACACTGACGTCGTTGCGCCTATCCTGCCAATGGATTTGCAGGATCTTGCGGAGGCAGCGTTGGTGGTACCTCTCCAGTGCTTTGAGGTGCCTGCTGTACATGGTCCATGTCTCCGAGGCATACAGCAGGGCGGGTATCACTGCTGCCCTGTAGACCATGAGCTTAGTGCCGGGTTTGAGGTCCTGGTCTTCAAACACTCTCTTCCTCGGGCGACCAAAAGCTGCACTGGCACACTGAAGGCGGTGTTGGACTTTGTCGTTGATGTCTGCCCTTGTTGACACTAGGCTCCCGAGGTATGGAAAGTGGTCCACGTTGTCCAAGGCCTTTACGTGGATTTTGATAATCGGGGGGCAGTACTGTGTGGCGGGGGCAGGTTGGTAGAGGACCTTTGTCTTTCGGATGTTTAGTGTATGGCCCAAGCGCTCGTACGCTTCGGTGAAGGTGTTGACGATGGTTTGGAGTTCGAGCTCCGAGTGAGCGCAGACGCAAGCGTCGTCTGCATACTGTAATTCAACGACAGAGGATGGGACGACCTTGGATCTGGACTGGAGGCGACGGAGGTGGAACAGTTTTCTGTTTGTTCTGTAAATTAGCTCCACTCCAGTGGGGCGCTTACTGAGGGTGAGATGGAGCATTGCAGCAAGGAAGATAGAGAAGAGCGTTGGTGCGATGACACAGCCTTGCTTGACCCCAGTTCGTACGTGAATTGGGTCAGTGGTGGAACCGTTGGTCAGGATCACGGCTTGTATGTCGTCGTGAAGCAGGCGGAGGATGGTGACAAACTTTTGAGGGCAGCCGAATTTGAGGAGGACACTCCATAATCCCTCACGGTTGACTGTGTCGAAGGCCTTTGTGAGGTTAAAGAAGGCCATGTACAGTGGTTGGTGCTGTTCCCTGCATTTCTCTTGTAATTGACATGCGGTGAAGATCATGTCCATTGTGCCCCTTAGTGGGCGGAATCCGCATTACGTCTCTGGGAGAAGCTCTTCGGCCACTGGGAGATGGCGATTGAGGAAGATTCTTGCGATGACTTTCCCTGTGGCAGACAGCAGGGAAACTCCTCTGTAATTACCGCAATTGGACTTGTCACCTTTCTTGAAGATGAAGAAAGCGCAGGAAATCCAGCAGCTAGCCGACAACCACGACGTGCGTGGATTCTTTAGCGCAGTCAAGACCATCTACGGCCCAAGCACCCAAGGCCCTACCCCACTGCGGGCCAAGAACGGAGAGGTACTCATCAAGGACAGAGAGGCAGTCAGTGCCCGCTGGAAGGAGCACTTCGAAGATCTCCTTAACCGCGACTCTGTCTTCAACGTGAGTGTCCTCAACTCCATCCCACAGCATGCTACCCGCCACCATCTCAGCACAACCCCAGCCCGGCATGAGGTTGAATAGGCCATCCGACAACTGAAGAACAATAAGGCCTCAGGAGCAGATGGAATACCCGCTGAGGCACTAAAGTATGGCGGAAAAGCACTACTGGCGCGAATTCATGAACTAATTTCTCTTATCTGGAAGGAGGAGAGCATGCCAGGGGATCTCAGATGCCTGGTCCAGGCAGCTTCTGACACCTTGGATCAAAAGCATATCTTTTAAAAGCTAGTGTTTTTGAAGAAAAAATGAATTTTCACAACAATCCAGTAATAAGAATAATTATTTCTGTCACCTGGGCAGATGAGAAGTGGGGGGCAAAAACTCCCCTTGCTGTCTGGGGAATTGATTATTATATCAGACATGCTATTCCCCCTTTGTGAAACATTATGCATCAGCAAGCTGTCGGATGCCAGCAAATGCCACGTAGAGCAGAGAAAATCTCCATGTGTAATATCTGCAGAAGGAATTATTTCGCTTGACCTACAGACTTATAAGACAAAAGGACAAAGAAAATCTTATCCGAAACAGCAAGCATGCCTTTCATTTTCGAGATCTCCGCTCTCTCGATGAGCTAAAATTTACATAAGTTGTAACATTGATGTATTTTATAATGACTGGGGACACATCCAGCATCCATCATAGGCATTTAAGGGATTTTGGATACTAGCCTTATTAGTTTGTTCACCCCTGCTATTTAAGAAAGGAGGAAGAGAAAAAATGGGGAACTATAGGCCAGTTAGCCTGACATCAGTAGTAGGCAAAATGCTAGAATCTGTTATTAGGGACGTGGTAACAGGACACTTAGAAAATCATAATTTGATTAGGCAGAGTCAACATGGATTTATGAAAGGGAAATCGTGTTTGACAAATCTTTTCGAGTTTTTTGAAGATGTAACTAGTAGGATGGATAAGGGGGAACCAGCGGATGTAGTGTATTTGGATTTTTGAAAAGCATTTGATAAGGTGCCATGCAAGAGGTTATTACACAAAATTAGGACTCATGGTATTGGGGATACCATATTAGCATGGATTGGTTAATTGACAGAAAACCGAGAGCAGGAATAAATGGGACTTTTTCCAGGTTGGCAGGCTGTAACTAGTGGGGTACTGCAAGGATCAGTGCTTGGGCCTCAGCTATTTTCAATCTATATTAATGACTTAGATGCAGGGACCGAGTGTAACGTATTCAAGTTTGCTGATGATACAAAGTTAGGTGGGAAAGTAAGCTGTGAGGAGGACGCAAAGAGACTACAGAGAGATATAGACAGGTTGACTGAGTGGGCGAGAACATGGCAAATGGAATACAATGGCCCTGAAATTAGGATCGGGAGCTTGCCGCGTGTGCAAGCCCCCGATGTGCACTTACCCGGCGCGCTGACATTTCAATCCTGGCCCGCATTGCATTTCCTCTCACTGGCCCGCTTGAGGTCCTGCGCTGTGCGTGCGTGACCCAGCGGCGTACTTAGTGCGATGAGCCGGCTGGGATCACGTGAGCACAGGGCAACCAATGGGAGGTTGCAAAAGTTCATTCATGAGTTTGATAGAGCTGTCAAACTCATGAAAACTCCTGGCCCCAAAACACTACTTAAACTAGAAAGAAAATTTAAAAAAAACATTGCACTACTTAAATGAACCATAAATAACTGTAAAAAACTATTTTAAACAATAATAAAATTTGAAAAAAATTATTATCTAAAAAATCAGGGCTAAAACTAAACTTACCTTACTGTAAATTCTTTAAAAATAATAAACCTGTGGAATTTTTTTAAATAAATTGTATTAATAGACCACTTACCTGTAAAACTAAGTACTTATGTGTGGTTTTTCAATGCGTAAAAACCGGAGGCCTTTACACATGCGCAACTCTCTAAAAATAAAGGAAATCCAAGTCGCACGCGCTGCCTGTGCAGTCGCACGCGTTCAGCCTCTTAACCCCTTGGGTCAGAGGAGAGGAAATGCCGGTTTTCCCCGCATGCGCTGTGCATGCTGAAAACCGGCAATTCCTCCGGGCACACGCGTGAGTACCCCGTCCGTACTCACGCGTTGGGAGAGGAATTACTGGGCCAATGTGGGAAAGTGTGAAGTTACCCACTTTGGTAGGAAAAGCAGAATATTTTTTGAATGGTGAGAGACAGGGAAATGTTTGCACTCAGAGAGACCTGGGTGTCCTTGTACATGAATCACAGAAAGTTAATATGCAGGTACAGCAAGCAATTAGAAAAGCAAATGGTATGTTAGCTTTTGTTACAAAGGGATTAGAATAAAAGAGTAAAGAAGTCTTACTACAATTATACAGGGCATTGGTGAGGCCACACCTGGAGTACTGTGTACACTTCGGGTCTACTTACCTAAGGAAAGACATACTTGCCTTGGAGGGAGTGCAGCAAATGCTCACGAGACTGGCTCCTGGGATGAGGGGATTGCCCTATGAGAAGAGATTGAGTAGACTAGGCCTATATTCCTCAGAGTTTAGAAGAATGAGAGGTGATCTAATTGAAACATATAAAATTCTTAAGGGGCTTGACAGGGCTAATGCTGGGAAAGTGTTTTTCCGGCTGGGGAATCTGGAACACGGGGTCGCAGTCACAGAATAAGGGGTAGGTCATTTAGGACTGAGATGAGGAGAAATTTCTTCACTCAAAGGGTTGTGAATCTTTGGAATTCTCTATCTCCGAGAGCTATGGATGCTCAGTTGTTGAGTATATTCAAGACAGAGGTCGATAAATTTTTGGGAACGAAGGGACTTAAGGGATATGGGGACAGTGCCGGTATGTGGAGTTGAGGTAGAAGATTAGCCATGATCTTGTTGAATGGCAGAGCAGGCTTGAAGGGTCAAATGGCCTACTCCAGCTCCTATTTCTTATGTTTTTATGTACTAATTTGTTAATGCATGATCTACAGAAAAATGTATTTGTTTTTAATTATGTTGAAGCACAACATTCAACAGTAGAGACCTAGATCACAGAAAAAACTCTGGACGCTTGCAATAAGGAGCTGAGAAATAATGGTAGAGATGTATGTCAAAGCTTAAAAAAAAATTCTGGGGACAGAAAGACTGAATGCATGCTTATAAAAGTATACATGATCATTGTATACGTTTAAAAAGTATATACTGTATTGACATCTGAATTTATATCTCCATATTTCATTTTATTGTACAAATTTTACAAATATAAATGTGCATAGTTTTAATGAGTTTATGGTACCACAATGGGATCTATTCACTTGTGTATATATAAATGGAAGGTCAATTTATGGAAAGAAAAGGGAAAGTAGTGAATCTTGCTCTTGTAGCTCTTGCCACTGCTTCAGTTCTGCCCAAAGTAAACCATTCCAGTCTTCAACAGTACAGACATTGAATGAATATATCCTGTGGAAAAAAATTCTGTTCTAAGGTGAAGGATCATTGACAAAACATTAACCACGAATATATTGTCTGATCTCTCTTCAGATTAAACATTTTACACTGTAATTCTAAGACTAGATAAAATCAGAAAATAGTGAGATACAATTTTAAAAGTAACCACTGAATACAAGTAATTAAAGCAAGCCTTCTGCTTACCCCACTACAGATAAGAAACCCGTTATATAAAGTGAACACTAATGAATGTGCAAGTTTTAAGTGAATGTAGCATGGGATTATTGTATGTTGATGACTGTACATTTGACATTAAATTCCTTGATGAATAATTTGATTCAGAAAGTGAGTGGAGTATTTCACTTGATTCTTTATTTATTATTGTGTATCCTTATTGGGCTTGACCGTGATACCTCAGTTATATTAGCTTTTGGTGTCATGAACTATCCTAGTTGTGTCAGTTCTGACTCTACCATGACCTGTGTCAGTTCTGACTCTACCATGACATGATTCTTTTCCCCAACTTGGACATGTTATATTAAAAATCTTGAAAAATAGTACATGTGCACAGAATAGCCTCGCATTCATTAGGTAATGACACAATGTGTGTTAATACACAATACATTCTATTGCTTGCTATTTTGAATCAAAACTGGCTTGTGTTTTACTTTCTTCACTGTCTAGCTGCATAGAAGCACATTGTGCTGGTTTTGTGTGGTTCAGTGTTGGTCTGTTCCGAAGGAACCTACTATGGTGGTTATAGTGATGGAAAATGCAGTATATCCAGCAATTACATCTCAAACCCTGTACAGTTTATGAAGAAAATGTGCATAGGGCTTTCCAGTGCTAAATAATTAGTGTGTTTATTCTGCTCTAAAGTGACAAACTGCATATGTGAACACTTATACAATGATTACAAGTGATCATGATTACAACTGTTGGAACTATATTTGCTGAAGTAATTGAAAATGTTGGATGACTTCTTCCTAATGTAGTCAAAAATTCCCCCAAATTTGTGTTTAGGCTCTTGGCTCCTTTAATGACACAATTAAATTTATAAATATTGGTGCCTATATTTTTATATAGTTTAAGAACTGATGAGATTACATTTAGCAATCCATTTTTATCAGTTTCTACAAAGTCCACTTAATAATTCTTCAATAAAATGTTTCTCTTTCATACAGTTGTGTGCCAAGTATCAATTAAAACATCACACCGTTGGTCTTAAGATTTTGAGGCTATTTTAGTTTCAGAAACCAGTTCAGAAGAATTAATGTTTTATTGTTTTCATTTTAAATGTTTAAATAAACATCACCTGGCAATAAAGCCATGATTTCCTACCATTAGGAATCTATAAATTCTCAAGTGTTTAAAACTCTAAGCCTCAAAAATATTATATCGATCTTCAAACCATAAGCATGCTAAATTTTGCATGAGGTTTAGTATTCACTGGCATAGTCTGTGTTTGCGATCCCCATAGTTGGTCTGGGCTAATAGTGAGTCTCCCACTGTTAGTCATAGTTCACTTACAGTAGCTGAAGCAAATGAAAGACTACAAACAGCTTTCTGTTCTAGTTTCCAACTGTTAAGTTTATAAAGGTGCTTTCTGTAGTACTGTATAATTTTTATTGTGCAAAGAAGCTGGCTCTGCACTGTTTCATTAAGTTTTTGGTAGTCTAGTGCCCCCATGTATCATAGCTCAAGTACAAAGCAACAAAAGGCCATCCTAGTGGCTGATGTTCAGTTTTTACACTTTTATATTTTTGGTGAATTTTATGCTATGGGTGATTGATGGTGCTCTGGAATGAAACACTTTTCCAGTTTTTGAATCCAGTCTCAATGTAAATAAGTCTAATTTTGAATACCGCTAGGTGCAGACCTAAAAGCGCACTTTAACCAAGACCTCAGAGGGACAGCTCCAAATGCTCATAGTTTTCCATTTCAGACACCAGTCACTCCTGTAGCCTCTGGGTGAGAGTGCCAATTTATGCCCTTTTTTGTTGTTGACCCACACCCTCTTGGAACTGATTTGAGACTGCCGAAGTAGATTTTTTTCCAGGATCCTTGAGGAAGAGAGAAGACTTTGATTCCGTCAATCTGAACTAGATACAAATCCAGTGTGCAAGATGAATAGATGATATGCTGAATCACTGTGGTATTCAGCCCCCGTCATTGCTTATGTTTAATTTGGATTGTCATGCAATCTCCCTAGCTTAATCTGTTGAGGTACCATAGAATCATAGACTGATACAGCACAGAAGGAGGCTATTCGGCCCATCGTGCCTGGGCCAGCTCTTTGAGCTATACAATTAGTTTCACTCTCCTGTTCTAGCCCTGTAATTCTTTTCCCTTCAAGTATTTATACAAACCTCTTTTAAATGTTACGATTGAAGCTGCTTCCACCACCCTTTCAGGCAGTGCATTCCAAATCACAATAACTCAGTGTTTAAAAAAAAAAATCTCCTCATGTCGCCTCTGGTTCTTTTGCCAATCACCTTAATTCTGTGTCCTCTGGTTACCAACCCTTCTGCCACTGGAAATAGTTTCTCCTTATTTACTCTATCAAAACTCTTCATGATTTTGAACAGCTCTATCAAATCTCCTCTTGACCTTCTCTGCTCTAAGGAGAACTCCAGCTTCGCCAGTCTCTCCACATAACAGAAATCCCTCATCCCTGCCACCATTCTAGTAAACCTCTTCTGCACCTTATGTATGGCCTTGGCACCCTTCCTAAAGTGTGGTGCCCAGAATTGAACACACTAATCCAGCTGAGTCCTAACAACTAGTGTTTTATAGAGGTTTAGCATAACTTCCTTGCTTTTGTACTCTCTGCCTCTATTAGTAAAGCCAAGAATCCATTCTGCTTTTTTAACTGCCTACTCAACTTGCCCTACCCCATTTAAAATTGTACCATTTAGTTGATATTGTTTCTCCAAATTCTTCCTATCAAAATGTATCACTGCATATTTCTCTGCATTAAATTTCACCTGCCATGCGTCTTGACCATTTCACCAGTCTGTTGGTGCTCTTGCTGTGCTCCTCATTGGTTACTACATTTGAGTTTTGTGTCATCTCCAAACTTTGAAATGATGCGCTGTAACCCAAGTCCAGGTCATTACTATATATCAAAAAGAGCAGTGGTCCTAATCACTGTTCCCTCTAAGGTGTGCGGCTGCGCGGCCACGCACTGATCTGTTAATTCCCGCGCACTTAAATTCAAAGGCCATGCACTTGAGCTGGATAGCTGGAGCGGCGAGAGAGGCCCAGTAAACAATGGCCCGGGAATCCTCATTTGCCACCTCAGAGCCGATCCCAATTGGAAATTAACATAGAGTTAGGGCAGTGGCCACATGTTAAGGGAGTGGGTGAGGAGTCGGTTGTGTCGCCCTCTTAGAAGCGCCGTGTGCTGCAGGCAGAAGCTGTAGAGGGCTCAGCCGGTTCCCATGGTGATGAGGGCAGCATGTCCCCCCCCTTCTCGTTTGGTGCACGGTTCCGGGGGCTGTGTTTCAGAAACTCCGCACTCTCCGCCGAACAAATCCGAGTGGGCCAGATCAGTGCATCCCGCCACCACTACGGGGCTGAACCAAGCCTTCAAATCGGTGGGAGAGATCGATAGTTACCAAGTGTACCTCATCATCTTGTTAAAACCTGTTACAGGTGAGTGAGTCGCCAAGTTTTACCCGCAACAGTTGAGTAAATAGGTATTTTGTTGCTGTCAGATGGTTGTGACATGTTTTAGGAGAGGAAATGAGAAACGAGTTTGTGTGACTTTTGAGCTGTACGTGAATCTGCTTTTTAAAATAAAATGATCCTACAGCGGATGAGTTTGTAACTTCAGGCTTTCAATCGTTAGGTGAAGCAAGGAAGCATTTTAGCAGAGGGAAGAAGAGTGATTAACAACAAGTTTAACTTGTTTTTATTAGCTACTTTTTACTAAATCCAATATTGCACCGGGGTGGATTTATGGTTGTAGTCTTGTTGCTGATGAAAGTTAATAAAAACCTTATTAACATAAAAAGTGGGGAAAATTGGAGCTTACTTTTGAAAATCAGAATTCTGGCGTGAGGTTTATATTTTTAGAAATGTTGAAGCACCTCACTTTCTACAGGAACCAGGCGAGCATTGTCTCTGGATTCTGTCAGTACTTTTTTCTGTGGAGTCGCGTGCAGGTCATTCCTGGGACTGAGTGGCGGCCGCACTTTGGAACAACACAGGTGAAGGCACAGCTCGTGTACAGTGACTGCTGAAAGGAGGCTTAAAGCAAACAATTTTTAGGCCTGCGGTGAAACAAAAATGAGAAAAAAAAATTAAATTTGGAAAATTGTTTAAAGCTGGAAAAAATACGGGAAAGTGATGTTGAATGTCCCGCGGTAAGTTCCAATTAAAATTTACCAGGTGTTGTTCCCTTTTGAAAGAGTTTATCAGGGTTATTTAAATCAAGTTGTGAGAGAGGGGAAAAAGTTTGTGCCCCTGTTTGTACCTCGGTCTGTGAGAGACGGAGGGAACGGCAGCAGAAAAAGATGAAACAACTTCTCCAAAACTGATCCCAATTCATCGCCAAGGCTGCGGATAGATAACCTCACTGCCTTTTTAGGATTATTTGAGCACCGTTTGGAATTATAGTTTATTTTATTTTGTTGTATGTTTAATGACGGCGTTGAAGAGGGAAGAGAAACTTGGAGCAACTTCTTCTGTCAAATCTGCAACGAGACTTGAAGGAATTTAAAGATTTTTAATAACTTTTCACAAAAAATGAGTGTTAAAAACATTTCCCCCCCCCATAAGTTTCGAATATAGTTTTGGAAGAAACGAGCAAAAATCAATTTTTCCCTCATCTAAACAAGTTTCAACTAGGCCTTGAAGTCCAAACGCTTTTAAAGAGGCTCCGAAATGCTTAAAACGTTTTAAAATTGAAATTTCTCTATTTGATTTTGAACGTTTGACTGAAGTGAGCAGCTTTACACAAACATACAGCCATCCTGTTGAGGAGGGGGAGGGGAGGATTTGTAGGAGATGCATAGTTTTACTGACTTAAAAAAAAATCATTAAGACGTTTAGGAAGAGAATCAGAAAAGGGAAAAAAACACAAACCTTTTTTATTTTGTCTCGTTCTCTAGTCCGAACAAGTCCCAGGAATAATGTAAATATTGATTTCCTCTTAAACGTTTAGTGGAGTGTTAATAGAAACATGAGTTATGAGGTATAAAAATTGCAGGAAGCTACTTTAGAAGAAATCACTATTTGTTTATTGCGAAAGACACAGAAAATACTTTGATTAAACTGATGATGTACAATTTTGATTTGGTATAAATGTTTGAAATAGGAGATTAAAACTTGAGAATACAATTAAGTTTGTTTCCCGCTATTTAGTTGTGAAGTACCTAAAACAATTCGACAATTTTCGTGATAAGAGCAGGGATTAATATTGTGGAGAATGTTTGAGAGAATAAATTAAATTAACATCTTTACATCAACATATTAGTAAACATTTCCAAGTCAGTCTGATTGGTTCTGCTGTCCAGGAAGAAAGCTGAATGTTTATTTCTGTTAAATCATAGCTTTTCCTGCTTTTTGTTTTTAATTCAGTGACTCAAATTGTGTGTGTGTTTTTCTGCACTTGAGAATAAGTGCTGCATTTCTGACATGTTACATTGGGGCTGTGCTGGTTCAAGAAGGCAACGTTTATTAATGGAAGTGAAAATACGGATACCGGTTTCTGTTCAGCTCTTTTTAATACTGCGAACTGAAGAACTACAGCACTTTATATTTGTAGGTTGTCTGGTTGCATTGTGATTAATATTCTAATTACTTATGTGGGCGTACACCACGGCAGCGTCAGAGGAAACCTGCTGCTTGTGCAGCCACTGCTATAGCGACATGAGGAATGGGCTAATACATTGAAAACTTTAAAATTAATACAAATTGCATGAATAGCCATGCCTCTTTCAGCTCACCTTGTGCTTTTGGATTGTTTGTCATTGCATAACAGTGTAACTGAGTGATGTTTCCGAAATGTTTATGCATTATTTTGCAGTTCTTTTATACCCCAGTCATTTCTGACGAGTAATTTATTTTTAAAATAGAGTTTGTACATGAACTGAAAGCTTTTCATTAATTCTACCGTAAACAAATTTGCAAATTGGGCATGTAAATGACAAATGAATTTCAATACAGATAAGTGTGAGGTGGTGCAATTTGGTAGGAGGAATAAGGAGGCGAGCTACTCCTTGGAAATAAGATTCTAAATGGGGTAGAGGTGCAAAGGGATTCAGGGGTATGGATTCACTAATCATTAAAAGTAGCAACCCAGGTTAAAAAAGCCATAAAAGTGCAAATACAGCACTGGGGCTCATTTCTAGAGGAATGGAATTCAAAAGCAGAGAAGTTATGTTAATCTTGTATAGAGCCTTGTCTGATTGTCTCAAGATTTGAGACAGTGGGGTGGCAATATGGCATTACTGTATATATGTTTTTAAGTGGTTGTTGTTGCTGTCATTGTTGTTGTAAAGGTGGTGGTTGTTGTTTGTAAAATTTGCCCATGGGCAAAAAGGTCGCGCTCAAAGGAGTTTGTGGCCCTCTCCGTACAAAGAAATGAAGTGAACACTGGTCCTTATACCAACCCCTGAAGAACAACACTCTATATCTCTCTCCAGTCTGAAAAACAACAGTTTACTACTACTCTCTGCTTTATGGCTCTTAGCCAATTTTGTATCCATACTGCTGCTACCCCTTTTATCCCATGGGCTTTAATTTTGCTAACTGGTCTATTACGTGGTACTTCGTCACATGCCTTTTGAAAGTCCATATACACTTCAACAGCACTACCCTCATCAATCCTGTAACTTCATCAAAGAACTCAATCAAGTTTGTCAAACACGATTTGCCTTTAACAAGCCCGTTTTGACTTCCATTTATCAGCCCATTCTTTTCCAAATGCCAATTAATTTTGACCTGGATTATTGTCTCTAAAGTTTCCCCACCACTGACTTTAGGCTGTAGTTGTTGGGTTTATTCCTCTCCTTTTTCAAATGATTGTAACATTTGCAATCCTCCATTCCTCTGCCACCACCCCTATATTCAAGGAGGATTGGAAGATTGTGGCCAGCGCCTCCACAATTTCCCCCCTTCCCTTAGTAACCCATCTGAACCGGGTGACTTTTCTATTTTGATGACTGCTAAACTTTTATGTACCTCCTTTATCTATTTTTATCCTATCCAATATCGCTACTGCCTCCTCCTTCACTGCTACATTGGCAGCATCCTCTTTATTGAAGGCAGATGCAAAGTACTCATTTAATACCTCAGCCATTCCTCTGCCTCCAAGAATATCTCCTTTCTGGTCCCTAAACGGCCCCATCCTTCCTTTGACTACCCTTTTACTATTTGTGTGTTTATAAAAAGACTTTTGGGATACCTTTAATTTTAGCTGCTAATCTATTCTTCTACTCTCTTTGGCCCTCTTATTTCCTTTTTTAGGTCTCTGTACCTTCTATATTCAATTTGGTTCGCTGCTGTATTATGATCCTGACATTTGTCATAAGACTTTTTTTTCTGTCTCATTTTAACCTCCATATCTTTAGTCATCCAGGCAGCTCTAGCTTTGGATGCTGTTCCTTTCCACCCTCATGGGAATGTGTCTACCGAACCATTTCCTCTTGAAGGCCTCCCATTGTTCAATGACTGTTTAGCGCACCAATTTTTGATTCCAATCCATCTGTCCAGATTCCTTTTCAACTCACTGAACTTAGCCCTCCTCCAGTTAAGTATTTTTACACTTGATTGTTCCTTGTCCTTTTCCTAACTATTCTCAACCTGATGATATGATCATTGTTAATGCTCTCCCACTGAAACATGCTCCACTTGCCCCACTTCATTCCTCAGAACTAGATCCAGCACTGCTGGATGCATAAGTACAGGTAACACTTCCCAAGAGATTCTTTGTAGAAATGGACTTCTGGCCTGTAGAAATCTAAAGTCTGGTTTCTACTTGAGTACCAAATTCTGTGAACAGTATTTCACTGTTACCTTTTACTTATTGGACATCTCTATGCAGAAACCCCACTGCTTTGTTATATTGTGCAATAATCTTTTTTTAATATAAATTATTAGATTGATATACTTCTAAAATCTCAAAGCTGCAAGATCGCGCCATTTTGCTCTCCCGCCTCCCCCTGTCGCGCTTACCATATGTTACCAGATACTAATTTCCTTTCATCACAAACGCCTGCTGGCTCAGCTTTCTCAAATTCTTTTATTTGTCTGTTATTACTTGATATAGCGACTACTATCGTTGCTTTTCACTAAAGTTCCTGGTTTCTTGTTACACATCTGTTTTGGTGTCTGTACATACTTAGTGCTCGCCTGCCCTGGTCAGCAATAACTTTATGCCCTGCCGGATACTTGGATCTTTCTTCTTCCAATCCTGTAACACGAAAGACAACATCTTGCATTGGACTGAAAATAGTTAAGTGGCTTCAGAAAACGTTTTTCCACATCTCTGTAACACTCTCCAAAAATGAGAATATTTGAAACATGGATTTCATTCATACCTGGGCTGCACAGCCACCAACTGTTGCTTGATCCAAACCAGACTTAATAGTAATTGTAAATGTACTGCATATACTGGAAGGATCAAAACCACTGCTGCTCAGTTTCCTTCGTTGTCACTCCAATGTTGTACTAAAAGTAGCCTTCATTGCAAATTGCTGAAAACATACTGAAAATGTTATTATTTGTGGGAGTTTTAGCTACTAAGGCTACAGATGCGTGGCTGTTGACTGAATACGAGTTACTGTTGCCATTAGTGTATCCCTTTGTAAAAGTTTAAGGGTTATCACCAGGATTGCAGAAAAGCCGAATGTGTCTCTATTACCCAGTACTAACTCATTGTAATGAAATCTGTTTGTCTTGATCCTGTATTCGTTTTGCACTCATGTATATTACCCTCCCCCACTGTGTATAGTTTCACTTCCTCTTTCCCGACTAACCTGGGAGGTTCCAGGTCTTGGCTCTTGGCTCCGCCCCTGACTTCTCTTACATAAAGATCCCAGGATCTGTATGACTCATTCCTGTGAACCAGTCGGCGTGTTGAGATGTTAGCTCTGATCTTGGTGATTAAAAGCCAACTTGTTTAAGTCTATAACTTCTAGTTTTGTGGTTATTGAAGGCCCATCACTCATCATTTACAATGAGACCTGCACAGAGCCTGTGTTTAAAGCATCATGTCTATCATTAATAAAGGAATATATTTTATTTTAAAGTTCAAATACCTCTGCATATCATGTTGTGCAAGACCATACTGAAGACCAGAGGCAACTCCAAAGTAAATCCCCAACCCCGCACAGCCCGCTTCTACCTTCTTCCCAAGATCCACAAACAGGACTGCCCCGTAGACCCATCGTTTCCGCCTGTTCTTGTCCCACGGAACTGATCTCAACTCTCTTTTCTCCCCTTGTCCAGTCTCTTCCTACCGACATCCGCGACTCTTCCAATGCCCTCTGCCACTTTAACAGTTTCCAGTTTCCTGGCCTCAACCGTCTCCTTTTCATTATGGACATCCAATCCCTCCACACTTCCATCCCCAACCAGGACGACCTGAGGGCGCTCCGCTTCTTCCTTGAACAGAGGCCCAACCAGTCCCCATCCACCACCACCCTCCTCCGCCTGGCTGAACTTGTTCTCACATTGAACAACTTCTCCTTTGACGCCACTCACTTCTCCCAAATTAAAGGTGTTGCTATGGGAACCCACATGGGTCCTAGCTATGCCTGCCTTTTCGTGGGATATGTGGAACATTCTTTGTTCCAGTCTTACTCAGGTCCCCTCTCTCACCTTTTTCCAGTACATACATTGACTGTATCGGTGCTGTTTCCTGCTCTCACGCTGAACTAGAAAATTTCATTCACTTTGCTTCCAATTTCTACCCTTCTCTCACCTTCACATGGTCCATCTCCGTCTCGTCTCTTCCCTTCCCTTCCTCGACTTCTCTGTCACCATTTCTGGGGATAGGCTATCGACAAACATCCACTATAAGCCCAGTAGTGACTCCCACAGCTACCTGGACTACACTTCCTCCCACCCTGCTCCTTGTAAGGACTCTCTCCTATTCTCCCAGTTTCTCCGTCTCCGTTGCATCTGTTCTGACCATGCCACCTTCCATACTAGATATGTTTTCCTTTTTCCTCAACCGAAGAATCCCCTCTACCGTGGTTGACGGGGCCCTTGACCGTGTCCGTTCCATTTCCCGCACTTCTGCTCTCTCCCCTTCCCAGAACCACGATAGGGTTCCCCTTGTCCTCGCCTTTCACCCCACCAGCCTCCATGTTCAACGGATCATCCTCTGACATTTCCGCCACCTCCAGCGTGATCCCACTACCAAACACATCTTCCCCATCCCTCCCCTTTCAGCATTCTGAAGGGACCGCTCCCTCCGCGACACCCTGGTCCACTCCTCAATCACCCCCGACACCCCCTCCCCTTCCCACGGCGCTTTCCCTTACAAGCGCAGGAGATGCAACACCTGCCCTTTTACTTTCTCCCTTCCCACGGTCCAGGGCCCCAGACACTCCTTCCAGGTGAAACAGCAATTTACTTGTTGTACTTGCAATTTAGTATACTGTATTCGCTGCTCAAGATGTGGTCTTCTCTACATTGGGGAGACCAAATTCAGGTTGGGTGACCGCTTTGCAGAACACCTCTGTTCAGTCTATAAGCGTGACCCCGAATTTCCAGTTGCTTGTCACTTTTTAATTCTCCGCTCAATTCCCTCTCTGACCTCTTGGTCTTTGGCCTCCTCCACTGTTCCAATGAAGCTCAACGTCCGCTCGAGGAAAAGCACCTCATCTTTCGATTTGGCACTTTACAGCCGGCCGGACTCAACATTGAGTTCAACAATTTCAAACTATAACCGCTGCCCCCTATTTTTTTCAGATGGCAGCTGTTTGATTCTGCCATTTCCATTTACACCTCTTCTCGGCTCATCTTTTGTTTCTTTATCTGTCCCATTACCATTTCTTTTTGCTTTGTACAATCATACCTTTTGTCTTTTAATCATTCCTGCCTTCCACCCTATCACAGACCTTCCCTCCCCCCTTTCCCTGCCCCTGCACTTGCTTAAAATCTGCTACATCTCTAACTTTTTCCAGTTCTGACGAAAGGTCATCGACCTGAAACATTGGCCCAGAAATTCGGGTCGGGGGCTTCCCGCGGGTGTAAGCACCCGACCTGCACTTACGCGCGCCGGCCGTTGAGCTGTGGGCCCCCGTGGAATTGCGATCCTGGGCTTCCTCCAACTGCCGGCGCGCAATGCTTGCGTATCCCAGGGGCGCAGTTAGTTCGATGCATCCCCTGGGATCACGTGGGCCATGGAGAGCCAATCGGAGCAGGGAATGCTTCATTCATAAGTTTGACAGGAACGGCTGTCAAACTTATAAATACTATAAGCCCCAAAACATCACTAAATCTTCAAATAATTTTTTTTAAATCACATTTTTTTAAAAACTATAAATTACATGAAATAACTATTTTAAACAATAATTAAAATTAAAATTTTTATTTTTTATTTTCTAACGGGGCTGAAAAATAAACTTACCTTTCTTTGAAGTATTTAAAAATAATAAACCTGTGGGGGAAAAAAAATGTTTTAATTTTAATTAACTCACCACTTTTAATTTTAATTAACTCACCACTTACTGTACCTTGTAAAAAGCAGGCCTTGCGACTGCTTTTTAAATGTGTAACTTCTGGAGACTTACGTTTTTTTTTGTAGGTTTTCTCAGGAGGGTAAGTTCGATGCGCACACGCAGCCTCTCCTGCGCACGCGTTCGACCTCTGAACCCCTTTCAGGGGAACGGAAGTGCCGGTTTCCCGTGCATGCGCAGTGCATGCAGGAAACCGGCACTTCCATTGGGCTTACGGGTGAGTATCCCGTGCGTACTCACCCGTGGAGACCCAAATTTCTGGGCCATTAACTCTGTTTCTCTCTCCACAGATACTGCCTGATCTACTGAGTATTTCCAGCATTTTCTGTTTTTATTCCAAAGTAAACTTGCCGGATTCACTAAGGCCGGTTGCCAGACAGGCTCGAGTTTTAAAATAAACAAAATGTAAATATAACCATCATTCCTCGCCAGAAATGCTAATCTGCCACTTAAAAAATATCTTCACATTTGAATCTGGGAAAACATTTCTTTAAAAAGTTAGACTGCAGTTGTAGCTCTTGATGGGAAAATTCCTTCCTGATTAATTTTTCAAAATGCCAGGTTTTGTATTAAATATTTAAATTTATAGTCCATAGCAACCAGCATAAAAAATGTCTGATGCTGGTATCAATCAGTAAAATAGTACTAAAGCTAACAGCATGATTTCATGTAGATGCCATCTAAGACTGGGCTTATCACTATAATGATGGTTATACTTACATTTTATTTATTTTAAATGCACAATGCAGACATGTTGGGCCCCGGGCAGTGGCGTGTAAGGAAGAGTGTTTGACTGTACGTAGAAAAATGTTATTGTGCATTGCTTGCATATGTTACTGTTTTATGTTGTTGGGGTTTTAAAGCATTGAATGGAATTAATCTACGCTGCAAGCCATGAGTACATAGAATTAATCTTGGGACATAATTGCAATATGGTATGCCTCTTAATGCATGTCATGTGAAATGGTAAGATGAGTTCTTGTGATGCTGAGAAGCATTTTCAGTGCATGAAAAATTGATCGATCTAAACTGCAAACTGCATTTTGGGTTGCTGGGAAGGTGGGCTACCTGAATGCAATCCCATCTCGAGTGTGTCGGGCCACCCTTGAGCTTCACAATGGAGGTATGTAAGTTTCTAAGTGGAATAAAAAAAAGTTAATCCTGAACGTTATTTCAAGTCCAATCACAATTGTAGGACAGAAGACGTGGGTACAAACTGATAAGAGGCAAGTTTCAGAGTCAAGTGGCTTCAGATTATCTCTCTGGCCTGTGAAGTGACAGTCCATTGTCTGCATGGGCACAACAACAAAATAACTTTCAAATATTTTTGTAGGCAGGTAGACAAATGGGAGGATTTATGCAGGCAGTTCTACGGGGTAGGACTAAGGAGGAGCGTTCCAGTGGAAAGGCTCTTCTCCTTCAGTCATAGAATCATAGAAATTTATGGCACAGAAGGAGGCCATCCTGTCTGCGCCAGTTGAAAAAGAGCTATCCAGCCTGAAGTGGCAGAAGATGAGAGATTGCACAGAAAGCCTAATTCAGTGGACTTGTGGTCATGGAAAGGATATAAGGCTGGAGAAGGTTTCAGAGGCAGGTGAGGCCATAGAAGTCCATTTTAAATTTAAGGTGCTGGGAGAATAGTGTAGATCAGCGAGGACAGGGGTGATGGGCTTTGGTTGAGTTGAAGTTTAAGGGTGGAGGTTGGGAGGCTTTGGAGCAATCAAGTCCTGAGGTAATGAAGGCATGGATAACTGATTTGGTAACAATGGAGGTGAGGTAGGAGCAGCACCTGCATTAGTCTCTGCTATTTGTAAGATGAAAATGATCTTGGTGATGGACAGGCTCTGGGCCAAACGGGGACACCAAGGGTGTGAGCAACCAATGAAAGGGAAGGATTCACTGCCAAGGTCGACAATTTCTTTGGCTTGGGCTGAAAACAATGATTTTGGTCTTCCCAATGTTCAATTAGAGGAAGTTGTGGCCCATTCACAGCTTAATGTAAAGCACAGAGAGGGTCGAAGGAGATGGTGAAGTAGAGCTGGCTGTTATCAGCATATATACAGAAACTGGTCCCATGATGATGGATGATATGGAGGAGCCGCCTGTAGATAGCGGAATAGGAGGCCGAGGATGGATAGTTGGTGTACTTCAGGGATGATTTCTGGAGAAGTGCTTAAAGCAGTGGAACCAAAGCAGAGCACACCTATTGAGGTGGACCACTGAGCAAAGGAAATGACGACTGCCTTGGAGCGGTTGAGGAGACTAGGATGGAAAATACATCACAGCTACAGTGGATATTGTTTACTTTGACCAGGACAGTGTCAGTGCTGTGAACAGGTTGGAAACTGGACTGAAGGGATTCAAGCAGGGAGATGGTGCAGATACAAAAAAAAACTAGCAGAGACAGGCCTGATCGTCACAAAGTAGAATTTTTCTTATCTGTGCACTGGTGCAGTAGGAGCAATTCTTTTTTGAACGTGGGTCAAAATAAATAGAACTTTGCTCTGTAACAAACTATATTCTACTTGACCTGAGAGTACTTATTGCAGACCTTGAGTGCCTGAAATGCTAAGTGTTCTGTTCCCCAGCACTAATATCTCTCGTCTTGAGTGCAAAATTCATGATTAAATTACCTGATTCTCGTAACCAGTTCGTTACTTTCTTTCCTTCCACTCGATGCCCCCAGTTGCCATCTGTTAGCCAGTATCTTGTGTTTAGTAATTGCCATTGATTGTTCTTGTTCTTTGCATCTCCGGTGTCCCATGCAGATCAAACTAGAAAAATTTAAAATTCAATTGGATAATTGTTTTTGATTAAGACTTAACCCTACATCCTGCTCATGCTATTGAAACAGAATCTCTAGTTATAAGTTTTAAACATGCTGTGTCCCAAAGTTTTCTAAAGTAAAGCTCCTTTTAAACAATTGGTTGTCCTATCCAAATTAACTTCTGAAAAGCTCGTTTGAAGTTGATGTGAAATTTGTTTTAATGTCGGTATGAATTGCAGAACAAGTAACAGTGGCTGTGAGTTTTGAGGAGTGTTGGAAGCGGGGCTTCAATCAATCCACATTGAGGAGATGGAAATGTGTTTGCTATTTGTTAAGGGCAGGGTTCATCATTCAGGTTACCTGGCCGCAAAAGAAACACCAACAGAAAACCTTGGACTGTACTTTGAAGTGCAAATAAATAGGACAAGCAGTACATTTACAAAGTTTTCCTAATAATGTACCATTGTGGGGAAAACCACTCCACAATTGATGGAGTGTGAACTTTGCCAAGTCTTAAGAGCTTGATATTTATTATCCATATTAAATAATGCTAGAAATGAACATTCCAAGTAAGTTAACTTTTGGCACACGATGACAGTGAGTGGGTAATAATGCTAAATGCTGTATTGAAAAACAGCCTGCAGGCCAGAGCAAGTATAAGGCTATAATATGGTTTTATTTAAACAAGATTTTAAGCCTGTACAACCTATATTAAACCTAAAGTGAATCTGTTATGGACATAAATATATGTCCTCTCATACCAGCATTGTACTGGTATAACAGCATGTTGTGGATTTCATTGTAGTATAATCCTGGTATTGCTATACTGCAGCATAAATGTCATGCTGGAGTGAGGCCAGAGGCAATGTTAACCTTATCCAGTGTTTTTCTGCATCACAGGGATGTTGCACGGGATTTTGATGGCACCACACTACGATTCTTGATGCGTAAAATGTGTGTTGGATTTAAAAGGATCTGAACTCTAGTAGCATCAGTTATGGAGTTTTCACACCAAGGGCTTATCCTATCCATGTAATAAGAGTTGCACATTGAAAGCAAATATATGCTACAGTATGTAAATCTTGCAGTGATTCATCTCAAGAAAACATAACCAAATTATGATATTGTATTTCAGAATTAGCTACTTGAAGTGCAAAAGCTGACCGCTATATAGACCAAAAACAATTTTATTATATTTTGTGACTTTATTTTGGGTTAATAGATTTGTTTTCTAATTTTCTCTCGATCTTTTTACCTTGCGTCTGCCTGTACTCCATCTGCACATGTGCACATCATCCAGTGCTGCAAGACTGCTGTCCACTGCAGTAACACTGGCATTTAGCATTGATGTGAAGTCTTATGGCTTTGCTGTAATGATAAATTTGGGGAATGAATCCGGTGTAAGGGCCTGAACTGACTCTAGACTGAAGTGGAATGGGATGACCTCGTCCAGAGTTGGTTTGAAGCTTTCCGAGAACCTGCCTTGCACCAAAACTACGGTTGTACTTTGAGTTAATTGATCATTACCAGGCATTCGTTGGGCAAATAGCCCAACTCTCCGCCCGCGGATGCCCTTTTCCCGGGGCTGCGTTTGATCCATCAAGAAGGGGATACTGAATTTTTAGATGACAGATCTATACATGTATCTGGTTAAATTGCAGTATCTTTTTCAAATTAATACTCACATTGTGGTCTCTGAACCTGGACTACTTTTGCAGATCTTCTATCATAATTACTGTTTCCATTTAACAAATCAATCTGTAGCCAGCTGGCACACCGTGTTGGCACTCCATTGCACTTACAGAGCAGTAGACTACAGGTTTAAACTCTCAATTCCCCACACAGCGCAATCTGTTGGATAGATGCTGAACAGAAGCCAGGTGCTGCTTCAAGTTGAGAGAAAAATCAGGTGATGTGTTACTCTGTTGCATGCTTGCACATCCACTTGTGATCTCCTTAAGATTAATTAGCAGCGGTCTAGGTTCAGACTGGCCATCCTCAGTCAGGAAATTGTGACTGGCATGGGAAAGGCAACTTTACAAAAAAAGGATTGGTAATTCTGAATGTCAGCATGTTAACACTTAGAGCTGCAAAGTTTGAATCTCGTTCCAGTTTGTTCTTGGTTGTGACCAGATAGAACAGGAAGTCACGGAATGGAGGCTACAGTGTTTGCCTCCAGCGCTGGGGGAGAGAAGGGAAGAGGTGCATAGGCAAGAAATTGAAATGGAGAGTCACCCCAATGCCTTCAGGAAACATTGGCAGCTGCTTGGGAAGAGGGTGTAAGCCTATCCTTTCAGCTGTTAACATCAGGCCAGGCAAATGAAGAAAAGGGGATTGTAAAAAGGGAGAAACTTGCCTAAATACTCCATTTAAAAAAAACCTAAACAACTATTTGTGGCGGAGCCACTAAGGGACTATGATCAAATGTATATAATTCCCTTTAACAATATGTTAACTACAGCCTGAGTCTGTATCTTTGTATATACTGTTTGCATGTACAGAGCGCGGGCAAACACGATGACGCCACGCCGTTCATCACGTGAGCCCCATCGGCGGGAAAAACATGATGACGTCATGATGCCAGCCACGGGACCGTCCAAGCAGTCCTCGTGGAGCTTCCGAACTGACTAGACCTATATTCGTAGTTTTCTTGCATCTGTTTGTTAAACTCAATTAGTTTCACATTAAACATCGTTTGTTTGATCGCCTGAGTCGACCTCAGTCTCTTGATAGGAACGAGACATTCCTACATATTGGTATATTGTTGGTTTAGCCTAGTTACTGTAACCTTTATTCATATGAAGATAACTTGCACCACAAAGGTCTAATGTGCAAGTACCACCAAGTGAGCCTCTGTTAGATTGCATGTCACTCAACCATTGGTAGCCGTGCCTTCAGCTGCCTAGGCCCTAAGCTCTGGAATTCTCTCCCTAAACCTCTCTACCTCTCTTTCCTTCTTTAAGACCCTCCCTAAACCTACCTCTTTGACCAAGTTTTTGGTCATCTGCCCTAATTTCCCTGATGTGGCTCGATGTCAATTTTTTTGTTTTATAACACTCCTGTGAAGTGCCTTGGGACATTTTACTATGTTAAAGGCACTATATTAATGTAAATTGTTGCATGTGACAGTTCTTTACAGGATTTCACAATGCTTGTCTACAAGTCTTAATGTTTATTAGGTTACACTGGCTAAAAAGTTCAGTAACTTTCTGGCACGGCATGAGAGCCCCAGGTGGGCAGAGGAAACGCTTCTAGGACACCCTCAAAGCCTCCTTGAAAAAGTGTAACATCCCCACCGACACCTGGGAATCCCTGGCCCAAGACCGCACAAAGTGGAGGAGAAGCATCCGGGAAGGTGCCGAACACCTTGAGTCTCTTCGCCGGGAGCAAGCGGAAGCCAAGCGCAAGGAGCGCACGTCAACCCAAGCACCCCACCCACCCGCCCCTTCAACCACCGTCTGCCCCACCTGTGACAGAGACTGTAGGTCCCGCATTGGACTCATCAGTCACCTGCAAACTCATTTTTAATGTAGAAGCAAGACATCCTCGGTTCCGGGGGACTGCCTAAGAAGAAGAGAAAAAGATTGCAGTTTTTGTCTTGCTTTCACTAATTTGAACGTAGATGATTATGTACCTTAGATTTTGGGTATGTAGCTTAGACTTCGGATAAAGTAGTCTATCATTGGTGTGACGACAGATTTATGAAGAATATTCTCACGGGAAAGAATGGGATGTGCAAAACTGCAACGTGTGTTTGTAGATTTATATTCCATTGATAGACCTATATGGTCCATCAACAGTTTTTTTTAGTAAAAGTTAGTGTAAAGCATTGTCATAAGTGTTTTCCATTGAATCTTTGCCTTCTGATTATATTGCTGGGAAGAAAATTATTCTCTTTATCACGTGTCGCACCTTGGTGTCTCCCACAGAAATTGCAGAACTTCATAACTCTTCCTTATTTTCCCAAGGTTTGATATATTATGGGAAATAATTGGGCTGAAATTATAAATACATAGGCACCAGATAAGTGCTTGTGATTGGAGATAAGATTATTTTAGCACACTTACATTTGTTACATTTTAGTTGTTGCCAGTTTTTACAACACATCCAGCTAAAGAAGAAAGCTGTTGTGCAAATTGCTTTCAAATGACCCTGTGTCATCTGTTTTTCAGGTTTGCAAGCCAGAAAATATTGTTTCTAATTGTTGATACTGTGATGTTGATTCTGGTTAAAGTATTCACTCACATTATCGAGCACCATTCAAGCTCTTTATCAAGATATTTAATTTGACAAAATGCTCCGACTCTGAGGAGTGTAAGTGTTGCTATTACAAGAGTGTCCAGTAATGAACAGCATGCATAAAGTATTTGTGTTTTAATGAGAAATATGTGCCATGTCTTTATTCACTGCTTTGGTGATAAGGCTGAGCGATGGGTGGAAATCATGTTTTCAGCCTGTTACTAAGGATAATGCGATGCATTGAGGCACTAAATGGGGAGCCATGGGAGTTCTTCACGTCACTGTTTCTTAAAAATTATACATGTGTATATATTATTTAAAATCTGGAGGAAAATGTTACAGGTAAGTTTTTGAATTGTAAAAGAAAAAAGCATAACAAATGAAACCAAGTAGTTGCTTTAATCAATAGATTTAAATTTATAGGTGATTTAAATGATCATATCATTGAAGACCACAGTTAAGGTTCTGAGCTTACAACTTGGAACCACAGTCGATCTATAATGTAAAGGCAACCTGCACATATTTCAGAACAGCTCTATTCATTTGAATAGCGGATAGTACTTTGTATTGGCCTACCGGGTATTTTGAATGAATCAAAGCTGGATACTGCTGTGTACTGAGATATTATTAGCCTTTTTTGGCTTGGGTGACCCACAGATGGTTTCCAGAACAGTCTAAAATGCTGACTTCTATGTAAGTAATTGGACCTGCTGTGTTGCACAGCAGACTGCAACTGTAATGTATTTTATGGGTACGTAGAAAGACCGTAAATAACTGCCCTCTGCCCTCTGAGAAAGGGCAAATGGCTTATAAAATCCTCTGTTAGAAACATATGCTTTAAAAGGTTATGGGTTTGAAGACGAACACAGTGTTGAGTGTAGTCTGTGCCCCATTATAGCATGTTGTGAGTAAATTTATATTGACAGTATTTCAACAAACTTGATAGCTGATAACTCAGCTGATACTTTTGATAAATTTGCAGTTAATCAGAAAATGCCATTTTAACAGTTGGTTGTGGTGTCACTAGATTTGTTCAGTGTATCAATACCAATATGTTTTAGGAAAATTCTGCTTAAGCATGTACGCCATGCTGCTGTTGACCCTGAGCTGAGCTTCCGACCCCATAACTTTGCCTCCAGACTCAACTATTCCAATGTCCTCTTGGCCAGCCTCCCACCCTTAGCCGTCTGTAAACTTCAACTCATTCAAAACTCTGTTGCTTGTATCTTATCCCACACTAAGTCCTGCTCATCCATCATTCTTGTCCTTGCAGACCTACATTGGCTCACAAAACCCCAATGCCTCCAATTTAAAATTCTCATCCTCATGTTTAAAATCTTCATTTCTTCTCTCCCCCTATCTCTGTTGCCTCCTCTAGCCGTACAACCTCACCCAGAACTCGCCGTTCTTCTGACTCAGGTCTCTTGTGTATCCACCCCTCCCTTCACCTCATCTTTAAAGCAATCCTTTTTGATCAAGCTTTTGGTCACTCCTCCTAATGTCTTCAGTGCAGTACTGAGGAAGTGCTGCACTGTCTGAGTCTTTCGGATGAGATGTTAAACTTGGGTCCCATCTGCCCCCTCATTGATGTAATAGATCCTGAGACACTATTTCGAAGAAGAGAAGGGGATTTTTTCCTGGTGACCTGGCCACTATTTATCCCTCAACCAACATCACTAAAGAATTATGTGGTCACTATCTCATTGCTGTTAGTGCGACCTTGCTGTGCACAAATTGGCTGCCGCGTTTCCTACATTACGACAGTGACTACACTTCAAAAGTACTTCATTGGTTGTAAAGCGCTTTGGGACGTCCTGAGGTTGGGAAAGGTGCTATATCAATGAAAGCCTTACTTTATTTGCTTTTATTTCCCTCTTTTTCTCGGTGTCCATTTTTGTCTGATTAGTATCTCTGTGAAGTACCGTGGGACTTTAGGTGCTATGCAAAGTTGTTGTTATATTCTTAATTTGCCACCATAAATTGTTCCCAACACCGGTGACACACCTGTAACCACCTCCTAATTAGTCCTAATGTTGCTTAGCTCAAAATATTCTCTCCAGATGCAACCCAAGTTTTGAAGGTTAAAATCATACAATTTTTCTACTTGGGTATCATTCACTGTGTCAAGTGGACGTAGTGAAAATGTTGCCAATGCACCAATATGCCTCACTGAAATATTGTGTCAAGCCTGGGTAAGTGAGTTGAAGTCCTACTTATTTTCCAAAAGTGCCTTTATACTTGCCAGTCTGAAAATAAGCCCTAGTTTCATAAAAATTGAAAACATTTCAGTAGCTTCAGTATTCACATAATGCGCTCCATGTTCTAAACACACTTTGCAGGAATGGCAGCTGAACATTCCTGGTTACAGGGTTTTCAGACAAGATTGAAAGGGGGATAAAAAAGGAGGGGGGGTCGCAATATTGGTTAAAGAAACAATTACAGCTGTGAGGAGAGATATCTTAGAAGGATCATCCAATGAGGCCACATGGGTTGAACTGAAAAACAAAAAAGTGGCAATCACACTGCTGGGAGCGTACTATAGACCCCCAAACAGTCAGAGGGAGATAGAAGAGCAAATATGTTGGCAAATTTCTGAGACGTGCAAAACTAGGGCAGTAATAGTAAGGGATTTCAATTTCTCTAATATTAACTGGGATAAAATTAGTGTGAATTGTATAGAGCGAGCAGAATTCTTAAAATGTATTCAGGAGAACTTTTTTAGCCAGTACGTAGCAAGCCCAACAAGAGAGGGGGCGGTTCTGGACCTAGTTTTAGGGAATGAAGCTGGGCAGGTGGAAAGGGTATCAGTGGGTGAGCATTTTGGTGGTAGTGATCATAATTCAGTTAGATTTAGTGTAGCTATAGAAAAGGACAAGGATAGACCAGGAATAAAAGTTTTCAATTGGGTAAAAGCTAATTTTACTAAGCTGAGATGTGATTTAGCCAAAGTGGACCAGAGACAGAAACTTGAAGGTAAATCAGTGTCAGAGCAGTGAGAGGCATTCAAGGAGGAGATAGTGAGGGTTCAGAGCAAGTATGTTCTCTTACAGAAAAAGGATGGGACTAACTAATCTGGAGCTCCCTGGATGTCAAGGGGCATACAAGGTAGGATAAAGAAAAAAAGGGAAGCTGATGACAGATACCGAGGGCTCAATACTGCAGAAACCCTAGAGGAGTATAAAAAGTGCAGGGGTGAAATTAAAAGGAAATTAGGAAAGCAAAGAGAGGGCATGAAAAAATATTGGCAAGTAAAATCAAGGAAAACCCAAAGATGTTTTATAAATACATAAATAGCAAGAGGATAACTAAAGTAAGAGTAGGGCCTATTAGGGACCATAACAGTAACCTGTGTGTGGAGGTGGAAGACATGGGTATGGTTCCTAATGAATACTTTGGGCGGAATCTTACTTTCCAGGCCGAGTTCGAGGCGGGACTGCTGGTTTTCGGGTTCCAGTCCCGCCCCCAGCAACGCCTGATGAACAGATGCTTTTGCCCTGATTGGCCTTGTTAAGCCCACCCTGCTGGCCAATTAAGGGAAAGCCAGTGTCAGATGATGTCAGTTGAAGATGCTTCATCTGCTGGTTTTCTTAGTTATATGCACCACACTTGTTTGACAGATGATTTGATAGTGTTTGACAGCATTGAGGTGCTGTCAAACACTGACAATCACTGTCCAAAGGTGAGCCCTTGCACCCAGACTCTCCAATTACTCTCTCCTTAGGGTAAAACAGATGGCAGCTGCAGCTGCGATTGCAGAAGCCATCTGTCACTTCTCCCGATGAGATGAGGCTACACAAACACTTAACAGCTTGTCACCTGCAGAAACATCTAACCTCATTAAAAATTACTTTCACTACATTTCCTTACCTCTGATACTAACTAGTGTCCCGTTGCATCCTTCACACCACTTCTACAGCTGTCTTCCAAACACCAACATAACAACAGATCCACGGCATGCCCCACTTACCCTGGCAGTCAAAAAATTGGAAAAGCCTCTTAACTGCCTGTTAAATGGCAGTTAAGTGGCTATACTCCTCTTCCCGCCGCTAGGAGTCGGGTCCCTGCGCAAATCGGGGATCCGACTCCCGGGAAGATTGATTGGGAGGGGTTTGGGACCCGCTCCCATTTTTGGGGATTTTCCCAGCAGTCCCGCCTCCAGACTCTCCTCCTCGAGGCTGGTAAAATCCAGCCCTTTGTGTCTGTTTTCACAAAAGAGAGGGATGATGCAGACATTGCAATCGGGGATGAGGAGTGCAAAATATTAGTTGAAATAAACATAGTGAAAGAGGAAGTATTGAAGGGTTTAGCATCTTTGAAATTGGATAAATCCCCAGGCCTGGATGAAATGTATCCCAGACTGTTAAGAGAAGCAAGAGAGGAACTAGCAGAGGCTCTGACCATCATTTTCCAATCCTCTCTGGTTACAGGTATGGTACTGGAGGACTGCTAATGTGGTACTGTTGTTTAAAAAGGGAGAAAGGGACAGACTGAGTAATTATAGGCCAGTCAGCCTAACCTCGGTGGTGGGAAAATTATTGGAAAAAATTCTGAGGGACGAATAAATCTTCATTTAGAAAGACACAGAAAGACGGACAGTCAGCATGGATTTGTTAACGGAAGGTCGTGTCTGACTAACTTGACTGAATTTTTTGAGGAGGTAACGAGGGTTGATGAGGTTAGTGCACTTGATGTAGTCTATATGGATTTTAGCAAGGCTTTTGATAAGGTCTCGCATGGCAGACTGGTCATGAAAGTAAAAGCCCATGGGATCCAAGGCAAAGTGGCAAGTTGGATCCAAAATTGGCTGAGGCAGGAAACAAAGGGTAATGGTTGAAGGGTGTTTTTGTGACTGGAAGGCTGTTTCCAGTGGGGTTCCGCAGGGCTCAGTACTAGGTCCTTTGCTTTTTGTGGTATATATCAATGATTTGGACTTCAATGTAGGAAGTATGATTAAGAAGTTTGCAGATGATACAAAAATTGGCCGTGGGGTTGATAATGAAGAAGAAAGCTGTAGACTGCAAGAAGTTATCAATGGACTGGTCAGGTGGGCAGAACAGTGGCAAATGGAATTCAATCCGGAGAAGTGTGAGGTAATGCATTTGGGGAGGGCGAACAAGGCAAGGGAATATATGATAAATGGTAGGACACAGAAGTGCAGAGGATCAGAGGGACCTTGGAGTGCATGTCCACAGATCCCTGAAGGTAGTAGGACAGGTAGCTAAGGTGGTTAAGAAGGCATACGGGATACTTGCTTTTATTAACCGAGACATAGAATATAAGAGCAAGGAGGTTATGCTTGAACTGTATAAAACACCAGTTAGGCCGCAGCTAGAATACTGCGTGCAGTTCTGGTCACTACATTACAGGAAAGATGTGATTGCACGAGAGAGGGTGCAGAAGAGATTTACAAGGATGTTGCCTGGGCTGGGGAATTTTAGTTATGAGGAAAGATTGGATAGGCTGGGGTTGTTTTCTTTGGAACAGAGGAGGCTGAGGGGAGACCTAATTGAGGTGTATATAAAATTATGAGGGGCCTAGATATGAGTGGATAGGAAGGACCTATTTCCCTTAGCAGAAGAGTCAATAACGAGGGGGCATAGATTTAAAGTAATTGGTAGGAGGTTTAGAGGGGAGTTGAGAAATTTTTTCACCCAGAGGGTGGTGGGGGGGGTAGGAACTCGGTGCCTGAAAGGGTGTTGGAGGCAGAAACCCTCAACACATTTAAAAAGTACTTGGATATGCACTTGAAGTGCCGTACCCTACAAGGCTATGGACCAAGTGCTGGAAAGTGGGATTAGGGTGGATAGCTCTTTGTCAGCCGGCACGGACACGATGGGCCAAATGGAGCGTCCTTCTGTGCTGCAGGGCAGAGGCTGGGAACTCTTGGTAGCTCACCTTCTGATACTGAAAGCCTCTCCACCATTTGCAAACAGACTGCTCCGTCCTTGATGGCGTTGAGCTTCTTTTGTGTAGGTTCTTGAATGTTGCTGTGGCTGCAAGTTAGGAGTGTGATGGAATACCTAACACTCGTCTGGATGGGCAAAGCCACAACAACACCCAAGAAGCTACACAAAAGAAACCTGGTACATTTCAGGCCTGAGAAAGCTGCTTAATCAGTACCTCTCCCACTGGACATTATACACCTCTCCATCACCAGTGCACCAATGCTTTTGTAAATGCTATCAACAGGATGCAGTGTAGCAAATCACCAAGCTATCTTCAACAGCACCTTCTAGCCCTATAATCTCTACCACTCGGAAGGGTAATAACATCATAATCATGGATAAACTATCCACTCCAAACTCCCCTGCAAGTTGCACACCATCTTGACTTGGACATAAACGACCATTCCTTTGTCACTGCCTGGTCAAAATCCTGGATTTCCCCACCTAACACCATTGTGGGAGCACCATTTGCACAAGGACTGTAGCAGTTCAAGGAGAAGGCCCACCATCACATCCACAGGGCTTCTAGGGATGGACTATAAATGTGCTTTGCCAGTGTCGTCCACATCCCAAGAAGAAACTTTTTTTAAGTGACTGTTCACATCCTTGGTGTCATAGTGAATGTACAATATTCTTTGTACAAGGCGGTCCCCAAAACTACATGGCTCTACTTGAGCTGTGACCTAACCATGATCATCGGCTCGGCTTATTTGGCAGCATTCTTCCTTTTGGTTCAGAAGGTTGTGGGGTCAAGTCACACCCCTGGACTTGAGCACATAATCTAGGTTGACACTTGTGTGCTGTACTGATGGAATGTTGCATTGACGAGGTGTTGTCCTTTGCATGAGATGTTAAACTGAGTCCCAATCTCCCTGTTCTGGTAGCCCAGGTAGAGGTTCAAGATCTCATGACACGGTTAGAGAAAGACCAGGGAGTTCTCAGTCTCGTAGCCAACATGCTTCTCTAAGCCAACACCACCCAAAAAGAGACTAACTGGTTATTCATTTCATTGCTGTTTGTGGGACTTTCCCATGTACAAAATGGCCACCCTATTTATCCGTACAACAGTAACTGCGCAATACCATTCATTTTGTGTGAAATGCTTTGAGTTTGTGGGCGATGTGACGTGCTATCTAAATGCAAGTTGTTTCTGTTTCTTCTAACTGATGCATAGATTTATCATAGAATGAAGAAATTATAATGCAGAAGGATGCCTTTTGGGCCTGTGCGGTGTTAGCTCTTCAGCTGGAGCTGTCTACTACAGTCCTCATTGCTTATAACAGGCATGTTTGTGCGAACATGATTTGCCCGCTACAAGTGATGGCCGGTATAAAGCGGCAGCGTTAATAAAATTAAAAATCATTGGGCGGACAGTCTAAACTTACACTGTTACTAACCTAAACATTTGCCAAAAAGTCTTCTAAACTCTTACCACCTCTGTGGATGGGCAGAAAATAAGAGATATAACATTAACTGATCAGTAGTTTCTTCCAGACACAAGTAACCAACAATTTGATTAGGAGGTTAAAGGTGAATGCCATTTTAGAGAAATTTTGAATCATAATTCTTCCTAGAATCAAAACAATGCTATTTCACTCAGTTATCACTATACTAGAGGCTGCATTTTTATTGCAGCCCTCCCTTAGAAAAAAAATCAGTGCTGTACAAGAGGACAATGACATTCAACAGGAAGTGAAGAGTTTGGGGGGAGGGAGAGAGAGAAAGAGTAGATACAGATGGAACTATTTTAGGGTTTACGTAAAAAAGTTAATGTCAGAAATGAACATACTCATTAAATTTCTATCCCTGAGCAACCAGAATCAATTTAGTCTTGGCTTAGCCGAGACCTGTTCTGTGCGATAAATTATCAACAAAGTGTTTTAAAGATTTCTTATTGAAGATTTCATGCTCGAATAACGAATTGATCAACCCTTACTATGTGCAGTAGTTTTATGCAAGCTTTTGCAGAGTCTTTGCGAGATTACCCAGCACGTTTTTGTACACGCAGCAGTAAATCACAGTTGCTTTTAATGCCTTGAGCTTTGAGCAATGTGTATGCCTGTCATTGGTTAAAATTATATTGGCCATAATTTCTTCTAACTAGAAATTATTCTAGCCTCCTGTAGTTTTTGGGGCTAATTCGTTTAATCTGCATTGTAGAAATAGATTTCAAGGTTTATGCTTCCCACTTAAGAACAGTTGTTTGCTGCTGTGGGTAGATAGTTTCTGGAAAGTTGTTCTGTGTTAAATAGAATTTGTTCAGAGCCTAAAATTCCATTTGAATGGCTAGTTATGGTTGAATTATTTCTGGGCCAGCTCCTCATTCAGTCACATGTTCCATTGTGTAGCTTCTTGATTCGCCTAAAATGAAATGTACCTGATCTCTCAAAGTGAACAAATCAATGCATACTTATATAATAGCCAACTGACATTTTAGCTAAAAATCAAATTGAAGGTGACATATTTTAGTATTGACAAGTAAATCTCCCACGTCATTGCACATGGGTAGTCAAGACTAAGTGTTATCTTCAGGTGAAGCAGCGTTAGAAGGTAGAGAATGTGGACCAGGACATGCAGATTAATTTACCACCATTCTGTCCTTATTTTGACATATTACTATGATTTTACATTATTGATAATTAAAGAGCAAAACATGGCAATTTGGTTGGAGTTAGTTGGAGCATAAACATTCCTCAAGTGCAGGTTGAGGAGTTGGGAGATGCAAAACTGAAGGCCAGTGATTGGAGCGTGTAATTACAGCTTGACAAGTTTAAATGTGGACATAGGAATATATTATTGAAAAAGTGGACAATAGGAAGTATGGTTTTGTAGGCGGGCAGTTTACAACTCTTACACCGTTACAGTTAAATAGTGGAATCCAGGGCAGTTTGGGAAGTAAAGTAGTAGAATTGGTTGCAACATAGGCATTTCTCTGCAGTGGTGGGGAAGGGCTGGGAGAGACACAACTGAGGTTTGACAGCGCCATTACTGATGGGAGTGTCATTTTACAGCACGACCAAGTTACATGGGCAGTTTCCATCACAAATCAACATGGGAATTGATAATGGAAAAAAGCTGACACAAGACAGAAACTTAACAGGAAGTAAGGTTTTTCGAACAAGATGCTGTGCATACATTAGGTTTTTAAATATAGATTTATTATTTAAACTTGGATTTAATATACCTGAGAAAATAAAATGGTTTATGTTGATCAAGTTCAGATATGTTAGTGCAGGGGTATTAAACATTATTTTCAATTATTCACTGTATTCAAGGAGAACTTTCAGTCAACCAAGCACATCGGAACACCATCCCTAACTGCACTAGTGTGATTTTTTTCCCCCTCTGTCACTAATCTGTTCCTGTGGTTTCTGAGTGAGATTGACTTAAGTTTGTGCTAAACTTATCTTATATAGGACCCTTATAGACAGCAGATCAAGACTTTAGTTCCATTGGTCTGGTCTGAATTTTGACTGAAATGAAAGTAATTGTATCTTTAGGATATTTGAAAATTTCACAGGCTCCACTTAGTTGCAAAAGTGCCCTGCTGGTTTTCTGTCTTACGGTTCACCATTGAATTCTCAGTCTCTACAAATGCAATTTTACCTTCAAGATTCGTGTTCTTGCTGAGTTAGTTACATCTACGTTGCCAAGATTATTCCCCAATAGCTTTTGGAATCATGGGTTCAAAGTCACCTGTTTCTCTCACAGGTATGAAATTGTGTGTGCATGTTACTTTTTTATTACAATGCTATTGATTGAGCTATTTCAGAGATAGCCACTTTCTAAACCTCCGATGTGTAACTCTATTTCTCCCTGAATACAGTGAATAATTGAAAATAACATGAATATTTGCTCAACATCACTTGTCTTGATGCAGTGATTTATTAGGACTGAATAACCCTCTCAAGCACACCCTTTTAAATTAATGGGATGAAAAATGAAAGTATGCTGGCCTGTGGTTTACTGATCAGCTCTACTCCTGTTCCAATTGAGAAATTGGCCTTGGTAGGGAGGTTTTACTTCTTGTGATAGTACAGGTAGAATTCTGCACTTTAGGAGGGATGTGAAGGCCTTAGAGAGGGTGCAGAAAAGATTTACAAGAATGTTTCCAGGGATGAGGGACTTCAGTTACGTGGATAGACTGGAGAAGCTGGGGTTAATCTCCTTTAGAGCAGAGAAGGTTGAGAGGAGATTTGATAGAGGTATTCAAAATCATAAGGGGTATCGACAGAGTAGATAGAGGGAAACTGTTCCCATTTGTGGAAGGGTCGAGAACCAGAGG
This sequence comes from Somniosus microcephalus, assembly GCF_052327205.1. Lineage (NCBI taxonomy): Eukaryota > Metazoa > Chordata > Chondrichthyes > Squaliformes > Somniosidae > Somniosus > Somniosus microcephalus. Next base: position 267,555,942 of record NC_140991.1, read on the forward strand.
ACATAGATTTAAAGTGATTGGCAGAAGAACCAAAGGCGACATGAGGAAAAACTTTTTTACGCAGCGAGTGGTTATGATCTGGAATGCACTGCCTGAAAGGTAGTGGAGGCAGATTCAATTGTGGCTTTCAAAAGGGAATTGGATAAGTACATGAAAGAAAAAAAATTGCAGAGCTATGGGGAAAGGGCAGGGGAGTGGGACTACCTTAAGTGCTCTTGCAGAGTGGTAACATGGGCTTGACGGGCTGAATTGTCTCCTTCTGTGGTGTAACCATTTTATGATTCTAATTCAATTTAATCATTGTTAATCAGAAGGTCGAAATAGTGAACCAAAGTGCTCAACTCAAATTTCTCTCCACGGATGTTGCCTGACCTCCTGAGTTTTTCCAGCATTTTCTGCTGTTGAGGTCCATGTTTTACATGTAACTTATTGAAGGATTGAGAAGCATGAGCATAAGGTCATTATTATTAATGAGTCATTATGGAATCCCTGCAATAGAATCTGGTTATGTTGTTCAGAACAATTATGTTTAAAGGTAAAAGTAACTTATTTTTACCGACTGCTATGACATGTTAGTTTTATTTAAACACCATCCTCCTGAAGGGAAGGAAGCATTTTTATCAGGGTTCAAAATTCACACTGGTTTGCTCGATTAAAGACCATTATATTTACCAATGGCCCAGTGAGAGTGGGAATGTGACTGGAATGATTGGCCAATGAATACAACGCTCAACAACTGCTCCCACATGTGGGCAACTACTTTTGCAGGAGTTTTAAAAACAGCTTCAAATCTGTGTCAGTGTGTATAGAGTGCAATAAATACTTTTTTATTGTTTAGGATCGGGGTCCATTAAGTATGCCTGTGGAATTTCCTCCTCGACGGAGTTGTCGCCTAGAATTTTGCCCCTTTTTTATGTGGTAGTTCAACCACAGAGTTCAACGGATGATTCATATTCTTTAGGCTTTGAAAAAGCTCTGAGCAGGCTCATTAGCACTCTAGTACAGATTCTAAAGGCTTTTCTCTATTCTCAGCAACCGCTAGAATAAATCTTGAGCAATTTCAAAATTACTTTGCAGTACTATACATTTCAATATATGAAGTAGTTCCTCTGCTCCACTTTTTACAAACCAGAGGTTTCTGACATACTGGCCTTGATAACCAGTGGTTCTGTTACTTTAATTTGAAGCCCTGATTCTGTTGTTTATTCTGCTGGCGAATCAAACCCCTGATCTACACAATGTTCTTTGTTTATTCTATTTCCTAGTTACCTGGAGTGGCAGGTGATGGTAAATCAGTTGCATCTGCCACTGTAACCTGTGTGAATTGGAGAATGGGATTGAACTGTTGACAAAGAAAGCAGAGCTCCAGCCTGCTCACTTCAGCCACATTCAAAACTAAAGCCATGGGTGAAATATTAAGAGGGGTATACTGTTTGCTGTTTAAACAGGAGGAATAATGTTGGAGTGATGTCTTTTTGCGCAAAGTGCTTCTTTTTATGCTTGAAAAATGATACTCATCAGAAATTTCTTTGACAATTTAAAAAAAACAACTTTTTTTGATGCTGTGGAGACCCTTGAAGTTAGGTCCTTATTCCTGCCAGGCAGCTTTAGCTGTTGCAACATACAACTCTGTATTTTGGAGAGAGTTTCTCTACAAAGAGTGGGGTGAGGCACAGCATCAAACTGACCTCTGGGTATCTTCAGAGTTGCCTGACCCCAGGAAAACACACTACCAGCTGGGAATGCCGATAGTTTCTAAGTGATGGCTTTTGCCAGAATGGCCTTCAGACCGATTTGAAGTCCAGCTTTCCACTCTTTTGAATAGATCCGCTCCAGGATGTACTGGGGGTCGCTCCCTGTGCGTGAAATCACCGGAGTGTGGCATTGAAAGGGGTCCTATTTGAGGGAGAAAATTAAGTGTTTAGAAAAGCTTAAATTGTAAACTGCATTTTAGCAATGTACAATCTGATTCTGTCTGATCCCAAGAGATTAGAAAATCAGGTGATTAGTGGTGGGAGGGGGTGGTGGGATTCAATCCATGTTCTGCCACTCAGTGGAATAACTTTTTTTAAATAGTGGGTTTGCAGCATTAAACACCATCATTTCAGTTAAGCCCCCCTCACTCCTGGTCCTGTCTAGTAATAAATGACAATTATGGATGGCCCTAGCGCAGCCTATTGTATACTGCCTTTTATATAAAGGACTGCAAAACAGCTGCTCTTTTGTACTCATTAGATTGCTACATACTGTAAATATGTGAGAAATAAATACTAGTTTCCCACTGAATGCTCACATTTGAAAAGAGTCCATTAATTATTTGTGAAATGGTTAAAAAATGCCTTTGGTGCAATTTCTTGTATGTTGAGAATCATATTGGGAGATTTTTTGAAAAATTATATTTTTACTCGTTAAATTTTATTTCCGAAGTAAGTGACCTGTCTTCATCGGTGCACTGGACACCTACTTTTTCTGGTGAAAGAATGAACAGCCTGCTTTCAGACCTTTGCGAAGTGTTCCCTTTGGCTGGCTGCCAATAGGCATGGATTACTTTTTTTTCCCCCCAGCCAGGACTACCCTTTTTGATTTTTGACTTGACATCTTTAAGCAAGGAGATGGCACAGTCTCCACTGCATTTCCAACTCCGATTGAGCAATCAACATTTTTGCTCCAGTATGCAACATTAGTTGTGCCTCACATTTTGGAAATGTGACCTGTTTCACGCTATTAATTTTGTGAATGTATGGAATGGGCTCCCAAGGGAGGCAGTGGGGGCTGACTGTACCAGCAAACTTGAGAGAAAGTTCAATAAGCACCTGGTGGAAAAATTGATGGAGGAGTGATACTGAAGAATATATTTCCTGGACATTGATGCATGCCAGATGGAGTGCAATGGTTTTTTGCAATATTGTACATCGCTGTGTTAAATTGAATTTGGTAGAAGTATTGCAAGTCCTCCAAGGTGTTACGTGAAAGATAATAAGCAGTGAGTGAATCTTGTAACCTGGACAAAGAGAATTATACTAATTCAGAATTTTTGTTAGTGAAAATTAATACAACGTTTATCAGATAGAAAATGGTTTGGGATTTTCAGTTTTTATCTACTTAACAGGTGTGTTGATCAAGTAGATGAAATTGATTGTAAAATAGTTATTCTGAGAAACATTTTACCACAGACCATTTACAAAAGTTTTGAATATCATGCATTGCTGGCACATTCTTTGCCTGTCTTTTTGCTTATCATTTGCATGACTGCGCTCCACCCGGATCCCTGGGGGAAGCCACAGGTGTTGCACAACTAAATGATTGGCAGTTAACTGAAAGACAAGGTAAACCTTTCAACAGATTTTTTTATACAGCAGGTTGTAGATGACAGCCTCTGTCTTGTTTTAAAGAAGGCATTATTAAACAAAAGGCAACTTAGCCTGTATTTTGCTTGAGGGACTGAATATATGGTGTAAACATAGATTGCATGTTCTACTTGTCATTACCGACATCTTATTTATTTTGTATTTAACCCAGCATCTAGTCCCTCAGTGCCTAAAAATTAAAATTCTCATCCCTTTGTTTAAACCCCTCCTTGGCCTCGCGCAACCCTCCATATCTCTAACCTTCTCCAGCCCCACAATCTCACCCGCTCCCACCCCCCCCCCCCCAAATACTCCATTCCTCTGGTCTCATTCTCTTCCTATGCTGCACCATTGCTGGTCGTGCTTTCAGCCGCTCAATCTTTGGAATTCCCTCCCAAAGCCCCTCTCTGCTTACACCTCCTTCTCCTCCTTTAAGACCTTCCTTAAAACCCACCGCTTTAACAAAGCTTTTGGTTACTATTACCATCTCCATTTGACTCGGTGCCTATTCTTCCACATGCCTCTGTGAAGCAAGCGCCTTGAATTATTGGCTCGTATTTTCCGATCAGAGGCTTCCTGTGTGCAGAGGATTCCGATCTGGAAAAAATCTATGCCCTTACCTGAGGGCTCCAGAGGTCCAGCCATTTCCGCTCCTGGGCCTCTGCTCTATAAAATGTGCAAGGCCCAGGTATCCCAGGGGCGCAGGCGGTTCGCAAGCGTCCCTGGGATTCCGTAGGCTATGGGGAACCAATGGGAGAAGGGAATCCCCCTTCATACTTTTGACAGCTTAGACCTATCAAAAGTATGAATGGAAATCACTCCAAAAACGCATCAAAACATTAAATACATTTTTTTAAATCACGTTTTTTAAATTTGTTAAAATTATATTAAATTACATATTTTAAACAATTTAATTTTTTGAAAAAAAAGGTTTTTATGGGGCGAGAAATAAACTTTACCTTTATAAATGAGTGGGGAAAAAGATTCTTTACTTTTTTAAAACTCTATGTTGGTAAAAGCAGGCCTTACGCCTGCTTTTACCAGGCGCAAGATTTTTAAAGGATTTTAGCGGGCGGAGGTTCTGCAGAAAGCGGAACACTCTACCCACAGAGGCCCTTCTCCAGGGCAGGTGGGCGATCTGTCAAGAGGATTCTTGACAGATTGGAAGTGCCGGTTTTCAGCGCATGTGCAGCTCGTACACACCCGTAGGCATCGGAAAATATGGGCCATTGTTGCTGCTGTACTTGCCCAATTCTGAATTTTACTTCAGCTGAACAAGAGTTGTTTTCAGTAATTCGGATTGCCAACTCTGTGTGGGTATATTCCTGGAGGTTTCATCACGACCTCCTACCTTGAACCACCCTTCCCCCACACTCCAGCCATTGGTTCAACCTCCAGGTGCGCTGTCATCCCAAGCCAATTGGAAAGGGAACAAAATCTTCGTTACCCAATTGGGTTAATCTGGACTGTTCGTGAAACAGCCTTTTTTCCCTTTTTATTCATTCACTGGTTGTGGGCATCGCTGGCAAGGCCAGCATTTATTGCCCATTCCTAACTACCCTTGAGAAGGTGGTGGTGAGCCATTTTCTTGAACCGTTGCAGTTTGCGTGGTGAAGGTACTCCCACAGTGCTGTTAGGGAAGGAGTTCCAGGATTTTGACCCAGCAACGATGATATATTTCCTTGTCAAGATGGTGTGTGAATTGGAGGAGAACTTGGAGGTGGTGGTGTTCCCATTCGCCTGCTGCCCTTGTCCTTCTAGGCGGTAGAAGTCACGGGTTTGGGAGGTGCTGTTGAAGAAGCCTTGGCGAGTTGCGTCTTATAGATGGTACGCACTGTAGACACAGTGCGCCGGTGGTGGAGGGAGTGAATGTTTAAGGTGGTGGATGGGGTGCCAATCAAGCAGGGTGCTTTGTCCTGAATGGTGTTGAGCTTCTTGAGTGTTGTTGGCACTGCTTTCATCCAGGCAAGTGAAGAGTATTCCATCACACTCCTGACTTGTGCCTTGTAAATCATGGAAAGGCTTTGTGGAGTCAGGAGGTGAGTCACTCGCCACAGAATACCCAGCCTCTGACCTGCCTGTGTAGCCACAGTATTTATATGGCTGGTCCAGTTAAGTTTCTGGTCAATGGTGACCCCAGGATGTTGATGGTAGGGGATTCGGCAATGGCAATGGGCGGTGGTTATATTCTCGCTTGTTGGAGATAGTCATTGCCTGGCACTTCTTGGCACAAATGTTACCTGCCACTTATCAGCCCAAGCCTGAACGTCATCCAGATCTTGTTGCATGCGGGTCCATTTAAGTTTCTGGTCAATGGTGACCTCCAGGATGTTGATGGTGGGGGATTCGACGATGGTAATTCCTTTGAATGCCAAGGGGAGGTGGTTAGACTTTCTCTTGTTGCAGATGGTAATAGCCTAGCACTTAAGTGGCAAGTAACATTCGCACCACACATCAGCCCAAGCCTGAATGTTGTCCAGGTCTTGCTGCATGCGGGCACAGACTGCTTCATGATCTGAAGAGTTGAGAATGGAACTGAACACTGCAATCGTCAGCGAACATCCCCACTTCTGACCTTATGATGCAGTATTTTTTATAATAAATGAAAATATTCAAAGAAAGTGAACAGAATTAGTTTAATGCTCATACGATTGATTTATCCCATGTTAGCTTGCAAAATTCCCTGGAGGTTAATCTGCTTGGATGAGTGCAGCTCCAACAACACTCAAGAAGCTCGACACCATCCAGGACAAAGCAGCCCGCTTGATTGGCATCCACCACCTTAAATATTCACTCCCTCGACCACCGGCATACCGTGGCTGCAGTGTGTACCATCTACAAGATGCACTGCAGCAATTCGCCGAGGCTTCTTCGGCAGCACCTCCCAAACCTGTGACTTCTTCCACCTAGAAGGACAAAGGCAGCAGGCGCATGGGAACACCACCACCTCCAAGTTCCCCACCAAGTCACACACCATCCTAACTTAGAAGTATATCGTCGTTCCTTCATCGTTGCTGGGTCAAAATCCTGGAACTCCCTCCCTAACAGCACTGTGGGAGTACCTTCACCACACAGACTGCAGTGGTTCAAGAAGGCGGCTCACCACCACCTTCTCAAGGGCAATAAATGCTGGCCTTGCCAGCGACGCCCACATCCCATAAATGAATTTAAAAAAACATTTCCTGGAGACTCCAGGACAACCCTAACAGCAGTCCCTTTTCCCTCTCTATTACCACTGTTGCTAATAATTTACCCTGTATGTCAGTTAATGTGGTAAGGGCAACAATCCAAGAGATGAAGTGTTAATTTTCTCTCACTTTGAGACACCAACTCACCAATCTGGATAAGAATCAAACAAAGCTTAAAAGCATCCAACGCTGTCATGCCTCATTTTTCCCTGACCCCCCACCCCCCAAATCTGCCATGTGTCTATTCTAATTATTCTTGGTGGTATAATATTGATATGTTTGTTTTTACAGAAATACACGAAAACGTTACAAGTAAATAAAACAAATGCTTATTCATGTTCTTTGAAAAATGCCGTTCCATCACTATCTTCATGCTGTCAGACTCGGTGGGCTCTGGTTTATTTCAGTTGGGGTCTACTTAAATTGTCAGCATTGCAGACTGCAGCTCCAGTTTTTTTGTGTGAAAGATAAATTATGTTGTATAGTGCCCCCTTCAAATAATGAAGGTGTATAATGTTTAGTCATGCCTTGGGTAGTAGGTTCTTGCTGCCCAGCCCCTCCCAGGTATTGTACTGAAAATGTGTCTCTAATTTGAATTTGACTTTTTAAAAATTACTATATTATTAAATAGCACACAGCTTCCATCTAGTGGTCAATTTGCATGTAGTGTGATTTCACGTTCCCTCATTATGATCTGTTTGACAAGGTTTTTCTTTAAAGTCTGAAATGATGCACCATTATCATGCACCTCTGATGTATGTAGTACTGTATATTGAGTTTTTCATCTGATAACAGTCTGAATATCAAATGTCCTAATTTATGATTTTTTTTCTCTATGTCCATTAAAAGAAAAAAAGAAACATTTATTGGAATAGAATCATAGAATAGTACAGCACAGAAGGAGGCCATTTGCTCCATTGAGTCTGCGCCGGCTCTTTCGAAGAGCAATTCAGTTTGTCCCATACCCCTGCAATTTATTCTCCTTCAAGTATTTATCTAATTCCTAATTGAACGCTACTATTGAATCTGCATCTATCACCCTATCAAGTAGTGTATTCCAAATTCTAACCACTTGTTGCGTAAAAAGAATTTCCCTCATGTCGCCTCTGGTTCTTTTGCCAATCACCTTAAATCTGTGCCCTCTGCTTATCGACCCTTCAACCATTAGAAACAGTTTTGCTTTATTTACTCTATCTAAATCCTTCATGATTTTAAACATCTCTATCAAATCTCCTCTTAGCCTTCTCTGCTCGAAGGAGAACAATCCCAGCTTCTCCAGTCTATCCACCTAACTGTAATCCCTCTAGTATTACCATTCTAGTAAATCTCTTCTGTACTCTTTCTAAAGCCTTCACATTCTTCCTAAAGCATCGCACCCAGAATTGGACACCCGAATAATGTCTTATATAAGTTTAGCATAACTTCTTGGATTTTGTACACTCTGCCTCTATTTATAAATCCCAGGATCCCATGTGCTTACACCCCCAGGTCTCTCCCTTTAAAATTGTACCATTTAGCTTGTATTGTCTCTTCATTCTTCCTACCAAAATATATCACCTCACAATTTTCTGCGTTGAATTTCATCTGCCCGCCCATTCCACCAGCCTGTCTGTCTTCTTGAGGTCTGTTACTATATTCCTCACTCTATTACACTTGCAAGTTTTGTGTCATCTGCAAATTTCAAAATTGTGCCCTGTACCCCCAAGTCCAAGTCATTAATGTATATTAAAAACAGCAGTGGTCCTAGTACTGAACCTTGGGGAACGCCACTGTATACCTCCCTCCAGTCTGAAAAGCAGCCATTCATCGTAACTCTGTTTTCTATCCCTTAGCCAATTTTGTATCCATGCTGCTACTGCCCCTTTTATCCCATGGGCTTCAATTTTGCTAACAAGCCTAGTATGTGGTACTTTATCAAAACGCCTTTTGAAAGTCCATATATACACAATATCAATTGCACTGCTCTCATCCACCTTCTGTTACCTCATCAAAAACTCAATCAATTTAGTCAAACACGATTTGCCCTTAACAAATCTGTGCTGGCTATCCTTTATTAGTCCATGCTTGTCCAATTTCAATTTAAAATAAAATTGTTTAAATCCTTTTGAATGAGAAATTTCTATTTTTGAGGGAAAAAATGGTGCATGCAAATTTTTTCAGAAAGTACTTTTGAGCGATTTGTGGGACTTTAGTGGCTTCATTGCACAGTCATAGTGAGATTATATAGGAATTTGCAATGGAAAAAACTGACACAAAGGTTTGTCAAAAGAAGTTGTGCACAGATGTAAGATTTTGAATATATTTTAGATGAGTGTGGAATGTAATCCAGTACATACCGGTGAAAAATAAATTACTGGATTACTGACTCTCCTGGTCAAACACGATCTACCTAAAGATCATCAGTGTTGCTGTGTATTTTTTAACTTGATGTGTTAGCCTCTTTAAAAATAAACTGTGATTAGTTTTATGTTGAAATAAAATGAGGATTAAAAAGACCAAAATGGCTGAAAATATCCAATTTAACTGAAGGAAGTTTTGCAAGTGCACTTTTATGACTAGTGACAAACCTTATGATTAAATAGAGAGTAATGGATAACTGGGACTGATGTGAAATAGTAAGTGCTTCAACTGATTAAAATTACCTGACAAACCACAAAAACATACAGTACACCATCTGTATACAAAATTGGGAAATATTGTATTGACATTACCCCCATGTAACCATCACATTTGCAATATATACTGTGGGGCAGTTCTACTTTTCCATTTTTTGAGGGGTAGTTTTGTTGTGGTGAACTTTGGGGTTGTGTTGTGGGCTGTTAAACTTTGGCTCAATATAAACCACTAGAGTGAAGCTGGAGCAATTTACCATATTTTTAGAAATAAAAACAGAAAATGCTGGCAATACTCAGCAGGTCAGGGAGAAAGAAACAGAGGGGTGAATTTTGCCAGCCCTGGGGAGGCGGGTAAAGAGGCGGGACTGCCGGGAAAATGGCAGAATCTGGGGGTGGGTACCCATCCCGCCCCCAACCTGCCTCCGTGCCATCTTCCCAGGAGGCGGGTACCCGACCCGCGCTGGGAGCCGCCTCCCCAAGGCGGGAAGGGGATTACAGCCACTTAACTGATACGATAGCAAAATACTGCAGATGTTGGAAATCCGAAATAACAACAGAAAATGCTGGAAAAACTCAGCAGGCCAGGCAACATCCGTGGAGAAAAATTAAGAGTCGCTGTTTCGGGTGAACCCTGTTGTTATTACAGCCACTTAACTGCCTGTTAACAGGTAGTTAACAGGCAGTTAAGAGGATTATCCCCATTTTACCCCTGCAAGTGTGGGCTTCCTGACGTCTGGAAACCCCGCCAGGGTCAGCGAGGCGAGCATTGGGTCTGCGGGGGTTGAAAAGTGCGCTGTGGAGGTGAGTGATGGGTGCAAGTGTGGAGAGGTAAGTGTGTGAGGTGAGTGTAAAGTGATAGAAAATGTTTACTTACCTTTGTTTCTTCCTGCAGGCTTCAACAGTTGGGCAACCGGAGACTCCCACATCTCATTGGTAGAGATGACAGAATGGCTGCTGCATTCTCTGATGCAACAGCCATCTGATTTCTGCTCAGCAGATAGGTTTGATAAGTCTTGAATACACGGACTCGTCAAACAACAGAGAATGTCAGTGTTTGACAGCTTCACAGAACTGTCAAACGATGACAGTTCATCTTGTCAAAAATTTTTGACAGATGAAACGTCATACGCTGACGTTCTCTGTCACCGGCTTTCCCTTAATTGGCCTGCTAAGCCCGCTGGGCAGGCTTCACAAGGTCAATCAAGAAAATAGCGTGGGTTGGCCAGAAGTCGATGGAGGCGGGACTAAAACCAGACAAGTGGGAGTCCCGCCTCCAAAAGCTCCCCATTGTTAACGTTTCAGGTTGATGACCTTTTGTCAGAACCTTTCCAGCATCCGCAGTATTTTGCTTTTGTATATCTTTAGAAATGTTCGATTGTATTTTGTAAACCTCTAACAAGCTGCAGTTATTTCATGATGAATATTGGTTAGAACAATGACAGGAACTAAGTCATCAGACCAGAAAAAGTGTGATTTCTGGAGTACAACTAACCAAATCATTGGTCTTGCTTACATCCTTGCACTCTTGATTTGAAGTTCAGATTTGTTATTTATTCCTGCATACTACACATTTATAGGAAAGCGTGTTTACTTAAATGAAAAGTCCCAATTCTTGGAAGACTTAGTTTTATAATTTTAGTTGGACTTTTGAGAATTTAAGTCAAGAATTTTAAATAGCTTTTCATCCACCCAAAACTCTGTATTTGCAGATGCCAGTCTCCTTTGCCATTTACAATAGTTTGTTTTGAGCTGTTTAGCTGTGTATGCATTGAAAGTATTATTCTTCAGATAAGTTTCTGCTGGAAAGTACCTGACTGGTCTTTGAAAGATGGCATGCATGAGGTGACAGGTGGAATGAGGTGTCATTCTTAATGCATACATACGGGCCTCTGGAAATGCAACAGCAAGGAAGTGTCTTATGGGCAACTCCAGGAAAAATAAGCTTAAAACAGACATGGTATGACTATTGGAAAATGGGATTAGATTAGACAGGGCTTGATGGCCGGCGCGGACGCGATGGGCCGAAGGGCCTCTTTCTGTGCTATATAACACTCTGACTCTATGAGAAACTTTAATAATGCTCTGTTTTGAGTCTGTTGGTGTTGCTGTTATTTTTCCCTTTTCCTCAGGCCTGCTGCAGAGTAATTAGTATGTGATTTAGTTAGCAATTATGTAGCTAAGCCTAATCAAACCAAGAAAGCTTTTCCTCCAAGTTTTCTATTTCCCATTCAGTTCAATCATGCCATCAGCACACTGGGAAATGTATTTTTTGAAGTGTATACTGTGGAGTTTAATACCTTTTAAATTGCTTTTTATAGAAGATTACTTTAATAAGAAGGCCCAATTTCTAATAATGTTCACATATGTATGTGACGGGTTGGATTAGGAAATTGCTTTATACAACATTCTGTATAATGTACACATTCAGCATTTACTGTATGGCGAGCTTCATATATTCTGTGTCTGATCAGGGGAATCAATGTAACACTGAGGTAATTTCTCAACTACTTGTCAGAATGGTAGCTAACTTATTTAATAAAGACTGATTTATGTTATCAAGCAGCTTTATTAGGGTGTGAAAGCTTTCCAAACTTGTGTGCCATGCGCTTGTATTTCTCTTGTTTCTACAGTGTCTTTCTAAAGGGCTGATATCAAGAGTATTTGTGTGCTTTCATTCATTTTTTTTGTAACTTTTTTGTACAGTTTTATAAATACATACTTTATGATGCTCTTGTTTCCATTTTATCATGGGGTATAAGAAAAATGTTATTGTTGCTGAATTATAGGATTAAAAGGGAAAATACAATGCTTATGTACTAAACTGGGTCAGAAACCTTGATTTTCTAATACGCCATTGTTTCTTTTCACTTGCAGAAAATTCATCTGATGCAGATTTGTGGCTGCTAAACAGTTGTACTGTGAAAAACCCAGCTGAAGACCATTTTAGAAACTCGATTAAGTAAGTACAGTGAAGAGAAACCTAATTGACTCTAAAAGATACTATCTTTTAAAGATTGATTAGCATTTTATTCGTATTAAACTCTGTAATTTTAATGTTAAAGTTTGACACAACATGGTATCAGTTGCGACGCATGATTTCCAAATAGTAGTTAAGCAACGTTTAATGCAATGTGGAAAAATAAGAGCCAAATCTTAAAACAAAAAAAGTAATCAGTATCAACCAGATTTAATATCTATCAAATATTTGGTTCCTCAGCTGTAACAAAGATGTTCTGATGTGTGTCAGATGCTAGAGTGCAAGAAAAATAACCAGATGTTATGCAAAAATATATATACAAACATGTTACAACAGCTAATACATTTTTCTATTTGAAAACCTACAAGATTTATGAAGAAATTATGGATTTTAAGATTCCGACATCTGGTTATCTTCCATGCACACTCCTGTTATTAAATAATTCATATATAAAAAATAATTCTTTCCCTCTGAAGAACATTCCAAGAGGTACACCATTTAAATAGCTTTTAAAACTTTAAACCTTTTTACGCTGTTAGAAATATTGTGCTATTGCTTAGCTTTTTGAGATTGAAACATTAAGCTTGTTAACCTTTTTAGAATGTTGGTATTTGAATATCTAATTTGAATATCATAGGGCAAATACATGGTAAACTGTCTAAAGCCTCACTTCCATTTATACCTGGTGTGGCTTCAAGGCTCTTTTCTGTTTATACTCTGGGTGTGTTTTAGCTGGAGCACACCCCAGGTACTGATCTCTTAAAAGTATTTTAGTGGCCTCGTTCACAATGCTGTTTAGATTGGGACAATTCAGAGTCCCAGATAATGGAGTGCGCACAATGTGTATCCTTTTAAGATCAGGAGGATACCAGTGAAGTCATGTCATGGTACTCTGTAGTTATAATTGTAGGCACTGCTGATTTGAGTAAGCTGCATTAAAAGACACTGCCTCATTCATACCACCTGAATATTTGTTTATAGTCTTTGACAAACCCTAGTTTTGGAGGAAATCTGAAAGCCCAGTGTGCGGCTTGCTTCACACATGCAGAAAACTGCTTATTGCTTTTAGTCTATCAATATGAGAGTCAGATATGCTGCGTTGTCAATTAACTAGTTTTATACACATTGCAAAGTTATGGCGTTTACCATTTTCTGTTGTGCTGTGCTGCTAAAACTGATAGAACTATGTGTAGCTTGATTGCAATGTTCAGTGGATCTTGTCATGATGTAGGGATGCTGATTTTCAGACTCTTAATACCAATATGGATTTGTTACTATTGGTCGTATAATAACTCCCGTAATTCAAGGACTATAGATGGACACAATAGAAAAATACAGCGGATGCAGGAAACCTGAAATAACAACAGGAAATGCTGGAAACACTCAGCAGGTCAGGCAGCATCCTTGGAGAGAGAAACAGAGTCGATGTTTCAGGCCTGTGGCCCTTTGTCAGAACTGGAAAAAATTAGAGATGTAACAGATTTTAAGCCGGCGCAGAGCCAGGGAAAGGGGGAGGGGAAGAAAGAACAAAAGGGACGGTCTGTGATTGGGTGGAAGGCAGGAGAGGTTAAATGTTGCAAATGGGGACGGCAGAATCATCAACAGCTGCCTGAAAAAATAGGGGCAGAGGTTATAGTCTGAAATTGTGTGGTATCTTGAGGTGGCCATAGATGGAGACAGACACAGGTTAACTCCTTAACATGGTTTAATCAACACTTGCACATAAAAGCTTCTGCCATGAGGCAGCAAAAACAAAGAGTACAACCAGTACAGATCAGACTTAACTCAGGAGAGCAATTGCCACAGCACCACCTGGTGGATCAGGTTACTTACAACCTCCCAGGTTACTACACTCCTCCCCCCCCTTAAGATTGCCGTATGCAATTCTTAAACAATAACCCTAACTAGGTACTACGTTTTAATTAACCAGTATGCTCTAACCATGGTTAACCCCTGACTAATTTAACAGGTTTGTATAAGTCTTTCTGGTTGCTTGCGAATCCTTTGTGAACGCCTTAATTCCACTTGTGGTGGATTCTCAGATTCATTCGCACTTGAGATTGGAGTAGTCTGTGATGTTGGTTTTACTCTGTCCTGCTGTGGCCTGGCAGTACCAGTGTCCACTGGCACCTTATAAGCCGTGCTGGGTCCTGGAACAGCCTCCTCTACTGCCCTTTGTTCCATCTGAGGCAGTTCCCCCTGCTGCCGGCTGAAAAGCTGATCCACATGCCAACAAACCTCTCGACCATCCCCTAGTAACACGGAGTACGACACAGGTCCTGTAATGTCCTGGTATCCATTTAGGTCCATAACCGAAGTTCCGGGTGTACACAGAGTCCCCTATGGCGAAATGGCGAGCTTTAGTATGTTTGTCATGGTACGCTTTTTGGTTTGTTTGTTTTGTCTCAACCTTGCTTTTGAGATCTGGGTGTATCAGGTCTAACATGCACCGCAACTTTCACCCCATCATCAACTCAGCCGGAGAAAGCCCCGTGGTAGCTTGGGGTGTTATACGATAACTAAACAAGGCTCTATTGAGCTTGGTCTCCAGGGTGTCACCTGAGCTCTTCCTCGTGAGCTCCTTAAAAGTCTGCACGGCTCGCTCGGCTAGCCCATTTGAGGCTGGGTGATATGGAGCCGAGGTGACATGTGATTCCATTCCTTACCATGAATTCTTTGCTCCCTTCACTAACAAAACACTGTGCATTGTCGGATACAATCATTTCTGGAATACCATGCGTGCTGAAGCTGTTCCTGAGACAATTCAGTGTGGCATCAGTCGTTGCAGAGCTCACTGGAGAAACGTCGATCCACTTTGAGTGAGCGTCAACCAGCACCAAAAACATTTTGCCCATAAAAGGTCCCGCATAGTCCATGTGAATTCTCCTCCAGGGTTTGCTGGGCCACTCCCAGGGATGGAGTGGTGCCCCGGCAGGTGCTTTCCTCTGTTCCTGACATATAGTGCATGACTTTACCTTTGACTCAATTTCAGCATCCAAGTTAGGCCACCACAGGTAGCTCTTAGCCAGTCCTTTCATTCTAGTCATTCCTGGGTGCGATTGATGCAACTGTTCCATCAAAGTAGAGCGTCCCCGCTCTAGGACTATGATGCGTGCTCCCCATAGCACACATCCATCTTGGACACTGAGCTCGTGCTGTCTCTGTCTGTATGGCGCGAACTCCGGTCCCTCAAGGTGATCTGGCCAGCCTTTCAACACATACTCACGGACCCTTGATAGAACGGGGTCCTTGGCTGTCCAGCCCTGGATTTGCGCTGAAGTCATCAGGGGACTGATCTCCTGATCCAGCATCAGGACGTGCTCCTCAGGGGAAGTACTGCGAGGAGATTTTGAGAGGGGCAGGCGGCTGAGAGCATCCGCGTTCCCGTTTTCCTTGCCGGCTCTGTACGTGATCACATATTCATAGGCTCTTAGTATTACTGCCCATCTCATTATTCTCTGTGATGCCATTTGAGGCACCGCTTTCATCTCATTCAGTAAGCTAATAAGAGGCTTGTGGTCAGTACTGATTACAAACTTCCTCCCATATATGTACTTATGGAATTTCTTTACTCCAAATATAATGGCCAACCCCTCTTTATCAAGCTGTGAATAGTTCTTTTCCGCAGCTGTGAGCGTGCGTGAAACAAACCCGATGGGCCTTTCCGCTCCATCTGGCATGCGGTGGGCCAACACTGCCCCCACTCTATAGGGTGATGCGTCGCAGGACATTATCAGCTCCTCCTTCTCGTCGTAATGCACTAACACCCTGCTGGACTGAAGTAGCTCCTTTGACTGCTGAAACGCTTTCGCTTGCTCTGGCCCCCAACGCCATGGCTCCTCCTTTCTCAGCAGTTTGTGCAGGGGTGCCAGCAGCATCGATAAGTTTGGAAGAAACGGGTTATAATCATTCAGGAGCCCTAGATAGGCTTTCAGTTCAGTCACTGAGGTGGGTGCCGGTGCATCCTGCACTGCCCGCACTTTCCCTGGTAATGGATGGAGGCCTGTGGCATCCACCCGATGTCCCAGGAATGTAACTTCCTTCTCCATGAAACTACACTTACTCTGTTTAAGGCGTAGCCCCGCCTCTTCCAGCCGCTGTAGCACTTTGTCCAGTGTTTTTAAGTGATCCTGATCGTCACTTCCTGTTAGCAGAATATCATCTAAGTACACGGCCACCTTTGGAATGCCCTGCAGAATGCCCTCCATAGTCCGTTGGAATATTGCTGGGCTAGAACTGACACCAAATGGTAACCTGGCATACGTGAACAGCCCCTTGTGCGTGTTCACCGTGACAAACTTTTTTGATTCTTCATCTAGCAATATCTGCTGATGCGCATGACTCATGTCCAGTTTGCTGAATCTTTCTCCCCCAGCGAGCGATGTTAACATGTCCTCCATTCTCGGAATGGGGTACTGTTCCAGTGATGATACTCTGTTCACTGTTAACTTATAGTCACCACACACCCTTACGTTTCCGTCGGGCTTCAATACCGGGACTATTGGTGCCGCCCAGTCTGAAAATTTCACTGGTTCTATAACTTTGTCCTTTAGCAGGCGATCTAGTTCCGCCTCAACCTTGGTTTTCATTGCAAAAGGTACCGACCTTGGTTTAAAGAAATGAGGCGTGGCATCACTGGCTACATGAATCTTGGCTGTGGCTCCCCTTAAGGTGCCCAGTTCGTCCTTGAACACTAACTCATGCTTCATCAGCACTTCTTGCAGTGCCTCTGTACTGTCCTCCATTTTATTCATTGCCTGCCAGTCCACACTCAACTCACTGATCCACCCTCGCCCTAACAGGTTTGGCCCTGACCCTGCTACCACTACCACCGTAAGCTCTTTGGTGACTCCTTTGTGTTCCACTTGTACTTCGGCCACCCCCAAAATGTCCACCTTCTGTCCTGTGTAGGTTTTGAGACTAATGGGGCATGTACCTAGCTCTGGTACTTTTGCTTCCCCCCATAGCTTGGCATACTCAGTCTGCAACATTATGGTTACACTACATCCGGTGTCAATCTCAAACTTTACTTGACCTCCGTTCACTATCAAATACTGAGTGAGAGGGGGTACGTTGGGCCTTGAAGTGTCTATACTGTATATAGTGAAAACCGACTCACTAGACTCTTCCTCTTGTATGTAATTTGCCTGCTTTGTGTACTTCTCCCTCCCCCCTTTAGCATGCTTTTCCCCTTTAGCGCTGCTTCTCTCACTCACTGCCCTTTTACAGACTTTCTTTAAGTGCCCTATTTTTCCACAATTGTGGCACTTTGTCTTTGCAAACCTGCAGTCCTTTGCATAATGGCTCGTCCCGCCACATCGGTAGCAATCCCCAACCCCGACTGGTGGACTTTTCGCGCCAGCTTCCATCTTGAAAACAGCTCCTACCACTGGTTTACTCCATTTCTCCTTGCTCATACTGTTTAAGTCCTTAATGTCCTTGTTAGCCATCTCCATGGCTTGTGCTTTTTTAAGTGCCGTCTCAAACGTTAATCCTTCTTCTGACAGCAACCTTTGCTGTATACTGTCGTTGTTAACTCCGCATACTAGTCTGTCCCTTAACATGACTGTGAGCGCATTTCCAAAATTACAGTCCTATGCGAGCTTCCGAAGCTCCTCCACATACTCAGTAACGCTTTCTTCCGGCCTCCTAATCCTCAAATTGAATTTCCATCTCTGTACTATTTCACTAGGTTTCGGATTGAAATGATTCTTCAGTAGACTCACCAACTCGTCAAAAGATTTTTCTCCTGGCCGCTCCGGGCTCAGCAGATTCCTCATCCGTGTGTAGGTTTGCGCTCCCACACAACTCAGTAAAATGGCCCTTTTCTTTTCAGCACTGTCCACCTCGTTTGCCATAAAGAAATGGCCCAGTATTTCACAATACTCCTCCCAAGACTGCGACTTGCTGTCAAAAGGTGCCACGGAGCCTACCGTTCCTGCCATCCTGGGAGTCCGGTCACTTCAGCCAAAAAATCAAACTCCGTTTCGACTCCCGCGGCCTAGCCTCGTGCTTTTCCGACTAGTTTGCTAACCAACCCGAGCACCTCTTCCGAATACTCCAAAACTCTTCCGTCCTTTATTCTCGTCGCCATATGTGGTATCTTGAGGTGGCCATAGATGGAGACAGACACAGGTTAACTCCTTAACATGGTTTAATCAACATTTGCCCATAAAAGCTTCTGCCATGAGGCAGCAAAAACAGAGTACAACCAGTACAGATCAGACTTAACTCAGGAGAGCAATTGCCACAGCACCACCTGGTGGATCAGGTTACTCATAACCTCCCAGGTTACTACAAATTGTTTAACTCAATGATGAGCCCAGAAGGCTGCAAAGTGCCTAATCGAAATATGAGGTGCTGTTCCTCGAGCTTACGTTGAGCTTCATTGGAACAGTGTAAGAGGCCGAGGACAGAGAGGTCGGAGTGGAGTGGAGAATTAAAATGACAAGCGACCGGAAGCTCGGGGGTCACCCTTACGGACTGAACAGAGGTGTTCCGCAAAGTGGTCACCCATTCTGCGCGACCGCTTTGCGTAAAACCTCCGTTCAGTCTGGAAGGGTGACCCCGAGCCTTTAATGAAGTAAAATGTCCCAAGATGCTTTGCAGGAGCATTATCAAGCAAGATTTGACACCGAGCCACATACAGAGATATTGGGGCAGGTGAGGAGAGAGAGTTCGAGAGGTTCAGGGAGGGAATTCCAGAGCTTTGGACCTAGGCAGCTGAAGGCACAGCCGCCAATGGTGGAATGATATGCAAGAGGCCAGAATTAGAGGAGCACACAGTTCTCGGAGGGTTATAGGGCTGAAGGAAGTTACAGAGCTAGGGTGGGGTGAGGCCAAGAAGAGATTTGAAAATGAGGAAGAGAATTTTAAATTCTTGGTGATGGAGAGAAATTGAGGTCAGAAGCTCAGTTCAAAGTCAAATAGGACTCCAAGGTTGCGAACAGTCTGGTTCCGCCTTAGGCAGTGGCTAGGGAGAGGGATGGAATTTGTGGCGGGAGATGAAGACAGTGGCTTTGGTCTTCCCAATATTTAATTGGAAGAAATTTCTGTTCACCCAATACTGAATGTTGAGCAAGCAGCGTGACAAATCAGAGGCAGTGGAGGGGTTGAGAGAGATGGTGGTGATGTAGCACTGGGTGTCGTCAGCGTATACGTGGTACCTGAAGTGTGTTTGGATGATGTCACCGAGGGGCAGTATGTAGATGAGAAAGAGGAGGGGGTAAAGGATAAATCCTTGGGGGACTCCAGAGGTAACAGTGCAGGAACGGGAAGAGAAGCATTTGCAGGTCATTCTTTGGCTCTGACTGGATAGATAAGAATGGTACCAGGCAAGAGCAGTCCCACCCAGCTGGACAACAGAGAGACGGCATTGGAGGAGGATGGTGTGTCAACCATGTCAAAGGTTGCAAACAGGTTGAGATGTCTGAGTAGATAGTGTCCAGCATGGTCACAAGTCACAAAGGATGTAATTTATGACTTTGATAAGAGCTGTTTCAGTGCTGTGGCAGGGATGGAATCCTGATTGGAGGGGTTCAAACATGTAGTTGCGGGAAAGATGGGCACAGATTTGGGAGGCTACAACACATTCAAGGACTTTGGAGAGGAAAGGGAGGTTGGAGCTGGGGCGATAGTTTGCAAGGACAGAGGGGTGAAGGCTGGGTCCAGAAACAGATCAGCTGGTCACTTATCTCATTTGCTGTTTGAGAGACCTTGCTGTGTGAAATTGGTTGCTGTGTTTGCTAACATGACATTTCAAAAATACTTCTTCGGCTGTGAAGTGCTCCTGAATGTTCTGCGAATATAAAAAGTGCTTTTTAAATGCAAATTCTTCATTTCTAGCATCAAGAGTAAACTTAAGTAATTGTTCCTGCAGTTCATAGTTACTTGAACTGCAAGAACTGGAGCAGTATTGAGTGATGCAGAGAAACAAATCTCAGTTCGACCGCCTCTGGAAAATGGCTACAATAACTTAATAATTTAAGAGACATAAACGCCCAAAATACTGAAGCAAAATGCCACACTTTATCTTGAGTTGGACATCTATGCTGATCTCAACTATTAGTGTTGATTAATTTGCCTGTACCATATTCTGAAATGAAAATTAACTTTTTGTACTGCTCATAGTTAACCACTAATTAGTTTCTGTTTAAGCATATTTTAGATCAAGTGTATATGATCAAATAAGCAGCACAGATGCCCCATTGTAACAGTGTACAAATCTTACTTGAGTTTGCATTTAAAAAAACATTTCAGTTACACTTGACTTGTGAGAAACAGCTGTGAGGTCTGCGAAACCCTTCTTGCTTTCACTTCACAGTGGAGTAATTTGCTTGTTTTGTACTCTACTTTAAGATATTTTCCCATGCAAATTATTAAAATGTTCTGGCAGAATGCTTTCCTTTGAGCTCAGAGTACACTGCTGTATTTGCATAAAAACCGTCAGGTTAAGCTTGAAACTATTTTGCATTTTTATTTTGCTTTCCTCTGGGCAGGATATTAAGTTGATGTGTACCTTTGATGCGAACGGTCACGCACACATTTGGGTCAGGTTCATTAAATGAATTTGCAGTTCATATGGAACTAATGAAGGTTGTGAAACTTATACATTGGTGTGTGGCTGGCATTTTTCTGACTTCTCACAAGCTGTGATTTTGTTTTGGTCCTAGAATGTGAACGGATGAAATGATAGTAACAAAATGATAGAAAAGCAAAACAACTTCTGCATTTCAGCAATGGAAATTGGTCCCTCACTTGCAATTGTCAACATGGCCTTAGCAGCATTAAAAATGAAAGAAAATAATTCCTACCTTGTTTTTACCTCTTCCTGGAATGTGCCTTTGGTGTTGTCTTTGTCCCATTGACAACTTTCTGAACTGTTAATTAAGTTCTTAAGCTGTGCTTGTCATGGGTTTGTTTGGTTTTCATTATTTTAACTTTTTTTAGGGGGCAGATCCTATATAGACTTCATTAACTTTCACACGTTGCATGTCCAATTTATGCAAGCTCAGCTGTTCCATTACTTGGTTGTAAAAACGGACTGAATCATGTTGGCAGGTCCGAGGTGGCAGAAGTACCATTGTGGGAGGAGAGAAACGTAGCCTTTTATCTATCCTTCCTTTCCACTTAGAGACCTATTCAGTTTCTTTACTCAAAAACATGACAATCCATTCAAATTTTACACTTGGTTTCTGTCATCTTGTGAATAAACTTGATGTGTTCATTCAATAACCTTGTAAATTCTGATTTTTTCCTTGTATAAATCTAGTTGAGTTATTGAATGCCGACTATTATGCTTTTACTGCATAATAAATTAGATCGTTTGTATTTCTGGTTAGGGTGACTGGTTGTGGTTTGAGTATTGTATTTCGCTTACCAGAACCAGTTTGTTTCTTTTAAACAATCCTTGCATCTTAGTTGTAAGAAAAGTCTGGGTTCATTTTAATTTATTTTTCTTTCTTAAATTTCACAGACAAATGTAAATAGAAGAAGTGTTATTCTTGCATCTGCTTGATTTTGTCTAAACTGTTGATACATTTTCTGCAGCAAAAATCATGGATTTTGTCTCGGGCACTGTGGAATTTCAGGTCTGGGCTATTGATGCTGACTTGTATCTTCTGATGTATGTGGGTGTACAAGGGAGGGAGTAGCAAACAGATACAGTACTTAAGGTGGCTGATACAGCTTTAGCACAATGATAAGGAAATATTCTGTCTCTGCTGAATTCTGCTTCAAATGAAACAAACCTATGTACAGTACTTGGAGTGCTATGAACAGGCAGCCAATTAGCACAATAACGTTGTAGCTCTGAGGGCCCACTATTATAAGCTCTAACGAGAACTGATGCTTGGATGCTATACAATTAACCTTAAATTTACTTGTGCTGGTGAAAAGGGCATTCATTAAATTGGATTTAAGGGGAAATAAAACTTTTTAACATGCATCCTCCTGGTATTCCATGCCAAATCTCCCCACCCCCCCCCCCCTTTCATTTAATGCTACTTTTAATGGCGTTGCACTCTTTATCCAGCAAGTAGCTCAGGCACATGGACCCAGGAATGTAGTTTTAATCTGTGCTAAGTTAGCTGATTATCAGCCAGTGAAGCAATATGGGTATGAAACTAGCCTCAGGAACTATGGCTTAGGGAGAGGAAAACTGCTGGAGGTTCCAGCTACTGATTGCTCAATGACCTCTGATGTTATGTTTATAGAGGTCAGGTGACGGCTAGACTGTGATGCCTTCTGTGGTTTGATAACTCATTGACATTCATTGACATGGCTTTAATGAACAATGGCCACTTAGGCGAGGTACTGGAGGGTGCCCAGACCTTGTTGAACTATACCACAGCAAGGAGTTAACTCCTTCAGGTGAGGGAAGAAAAGTGAAGTGTTTAAAAGCTGAACTTAACATCAAAACTGTATTTAGTGCAGTCAGTTAAAATGCTTGTGTTTAACATTATCCAAAATATTACCATCTTGATTTGGCTGTTTTCCCTATTTGTACTGCAGAGCCCATGGCCGAGATTTTGCTCACCTCGGCGTGTCCAGTGCGGTTGGTGGCGGGTCATCCCGCTGCCTAAAATTAACGTGCCTCAATGGGACTTGTTAAGTCCTCCCAGCATTTTTCCCGGCCCAATGAGAAGGAGCGGGTCTGGTGATGTCATTCGTGACCCGTCTTGAGCCGGTTTCCATAAAGGGACCATGGCCACATTACTTTTGACGTTTGTGCTGTCAGTGTTCGACAGCATTGAAGTGCTGCAAACACTGACAATCACTGCATAGAGGCAGAGGGCTGCACCCAGGTTCTCCCATGACTCCCTCCATCTGCTTATGGAGGAAGTCAGAGCACGCAGGGAGGTTCTCTTCCCTTCTGATGGGCGGAAGAGACCTCCCCAGGAGACCAAGACAGCCTGGTTGCTCATTGCAGAGGAGGGCACAAGCAGGGATGTCGTCAGGAGGACCTGGGTGCAGTGGCACAAACCTTTCAATGATCTCAGATCAGGAAACGTGAGTACAAAACCACACTCCTTCATCCTGCTGTGCCTCTTATCACATCCCCATCACTCTGCCTTCCCTACCCTACTCCTACACATCCTTACTCACACCAACTTACCTTGCACCTCCACCCATCCCTCTCTATCTATATTATCTCATCCCATCTCACTAGCCACCCCTCACACTCCCCTCATCCTAGTGCAATCATACCCACTAACAACACACAAGGGTAGGCACTTGGGTGTTTTATCCAGTGTTCATGTAAAGTTTCTGTTAATGTGCTGTCAAACATTGAAACCTTTATTTTCAACACTTTGCGAGCTCATCTTGTCCATGAGACCCACTTCCTGCTCCCTCGACCCTATTCCCACTAAACTGTTGACCACCCAACTTCCTTTTCTGGCTCCCATGGTTTCCCGCTTGGAAACAAGTTTCCATCACAACGTGGTTTAACCTCTGACCCAATATATGTTGACTGTCATCTTACTGTATATCCAGGGCTTTAACAAAGAAATCATAGAAATTGATTACATGAATACATGAGCATATTTGAGTACCATATGGACTGATTAGGAGAGAAAGGAAATGGAAGGAAACACAATGGGAT
This sequence comes from Somniosus microcephalus, assembly GCF_052327205.1. Classification (NCBI taxonomy): domain Eukaryota; kingdom Metazoa; phylum Chordata; class Chondrichthyes; order Squaliformes; family Somniosidae; genus Somniosus; species Somniosus microcephalus. Next base: position 267,579,674 of record NC_140991.1, read on the forward strand.
AAGTGTGTGACAGCAATACACAGCGAGGATTAGAGCGAGAAAGCCGCACAAAGTCATCTGTTGAAAGAGAAACTAAACTTGTTCTTTGTTTATGAGCAATACCAAGGGATTAGTCAAAAGAGAAAAATCTAACATTGAATATTGGAAAAATAAATATTGTAACTGTGCCATCGCTCCTCTGACAGCTCTATAATATGCCTATCGAAGATCTTTGGATTCCCTTTTATGTTAGCTGCCAATCTATTCTCGTACTGTCTCTTTGCCCCTCTAATTTCCTTTTTCACTTCTCCTCTGTACCCTAATTCTCCCTTGTATTATTAAGCTGACATCTGTCATACGCCCCCCCCCCTTTCTGCCTCATCCTACTCTCCAATTCCTTCATCATCCAGGGAGCTCTGGCTTTGGTTGCCCTTCCTTTGACCCTTGTAGGAATGTACGTAGACTGTATCCGAAACATCTCTTTAAAGGCTACCCATTGCTCCATTATATTTTTGCCTGCCAGCCTTTAACTCCAATTTACAGGGGCTAGATCCCTCCTCAGTTTGCTGAATTTCACCCTCCTCCAGTTAAGTATTTCTATTCTAGATTGCTCCTTGTCCTTCTCCATAACTAATCCTAAACCTTATGATACTATGACCACTATTCCCGAGATGCTTCCTGACTGTGACAATTTCCACTTGACCCACTTCATTCCCCAAGACTAGATCCAGCAATGTCTCCTCCTTCGTTGGGCTGCAAAAATACTGATCAAGAAAATTCTCCTGAACACACTTCAGAAATTCCTCCCCTTCTCTGCCCTTAACCAGTCACTGCCTCCATTCAATATTGGGGTAAAATCTCCCATTATTACTATTCGATAGTTCATGCACATCTCAGTACTGTCATTGCAAATCTGCTCCTCTATCTCCTTCCCATTATTTGGTGGCATATAAAATACACCAAGTAGTGTAATAGCTCCTTTATTGTTTCTCAACTCCAACCAAATAGATTCTATCTTTGACCCTTCAAGGACATTCTCTCTTCCTAGCACTCTAATATTTTCCTTAATCGAAACTGCTACTCCTAGTTTTTTTCCTTCCCTATCTTTCCTGAATACCTCGTGGCCAGGAATATTAAGCATCCAATACTCCCCTTTTTTGAGTCAGGTCTCAGTTAATGCCACTACATCATATTCTCACGTGGCTATTTGAGCCTGTAGCTCACCAACCTTAATTAACCACACTTTATGCATTTACACACATGTATAAGAGACATATTAGATAAAGTGGTCTCAGCGTTTGTTTTTGTCACAATATATTGTAATTGAAGATGATTAGATGTCACTATCGAAGAGGAAATACCCCAGTTATTTTTTTTGTCCTTTAATTGCAGAAAAAAGTCACAGTGGGTGTTCTGTACTAAGGATTCCCCAACAGCCACTTAAAATTACCCTCAGAGGCTTTTTGGAAATGCTGAATTGATCTGAACAACTGTTATTCTTTGTGATAAATTGTCCAAACAAGTGTCAATGAATTTTATGAGATGCTATAACCTGTGCTCTGACCTTTCCAGTATCCAACAGTTATGGCAAGGAGTGGACTGGCTTGATCCAGCCGCCCAGGCAAGTTCCATCTGACTTGCATCTGCAGTGAAAGTGTTTGTTGAAACTGTGCAAATTTTCACAAACATGGTTATATAGCCCCATAAATCTCAAACTCAGTTCTTTCAAAGTTTACAATATGGTTTTGCTTGATTATTGGCTGATGTAAATGAATGCTTTGGATGACTTTTGGTAAGCAAGTTTGCAAAAAAATGACATTTTGAAGACCACCACTGGTTACAGTTATACTTGCAAATATTTTATAACAAGATGCTAAACAACAATAACTTGAATTTATATAGCTCCTTTAACATAATAAAACATACTAAGGCACTTCACAGGAGCGTTATCAAACAAAATTTGACACTGAGCCACATAGAGATATTAGGACAGGTGACCAAAAGCTTGGTCAAAGAGGCAGGTTTTAAGGAGCGTCCTAAAGGAGGAGAGAGAGGTTGGAAGAGAATTCCAGAGCTTAGGGCCTAGGCAATCGATGGTATTGCCGCCAGTGATAGAGCGCTATACATATATCTACTGCAATACCCTCATCAACCCTCTCCGTTCATCAAAGAACTCCACCAAGTTAGTCAAACACGATTTGTCTTTAACAAATCCGTGCTGACTTTCATTTATTAGCTCATCATTTTCCAAATGCCGATTAATTTTTCCCGGATTATTGTCTCTAAAGGTTTCCCCACCACTGACGTTAGACTGACTGGCCTGTAGTTGCTGGTTTATCCCTCCCCTTTTTGGAACATAAGAAATAGGAGCATGAGTAGGCCATACAGGCCCTCAAGCCTGCTCTGCCATTCAATAAGATCATGGCTGATCTTCGACTGCAACTCCACTTTCTCACCCTATCCCTTGATTCCCTGAGAGTCCAAAAATCTATCGATCTCAGCCTTGAATATACTCAACGACTGAGCAGCCACAGCCCTCTGGAGTAGAGAATTCCAAAGATTCACTAACCTCTGAGTGAGTATGTTTCAATGAGATCACCTCTCATTCTTCTAAACTCCAGAGAGTATAGGCCCATTCTACTCAATATCTCCTCATAGGACAACACTTTCATCCCTGAAATCAATTTAGTAAACCTTTGTTGCACCGCCTCTGAGGCAAGTATGTCCTTCCTTGGGTACGGAGACCAAAAATATGCACAGTACTCCAGGTGTGGTCTCACCAAAGCCCTGTACAATTGCAGCAAGACTTCCTTACTCTTGTACTCCAACTCCCTTGCAATAAAGGCCAACATACTATTTGCCTTCGTAATTGCATGTTGTACCTGCATGTTAACTTTCTGTGTTATGTGTATAAGGACATCTAAATTCCTCTGATCACTAACATTTACTGGTTTCTCACCATTTAAAAAATATTCTGTTTTTCTATTCTTGCTACCAAAGTGAATAAACTCACATTTCCTCACATTATACTCCATCTGCCACCTTCATGCCCACTCGGCTCCCGACCTCATTATAGCCCTGGTCCAAACATGGACAAAGGAGCTGAATTCCAGAGGTGAGGTGAGAGTGACTGCCCTTGACATCAAGACAGCATTTGACCGAGTGTGGCATCAAGGAGCCCTAGTAAAACTGAAGTCAATGGGAATTGGGGTGAAAACTCTCCACTGGCTGGAGTCATACCTAGCACAAAAGAAGATTGTTGTGGTGGTTGAAGGACAATCATCACAGCCCCAGGACATCGCTGCAGGAGTTCCCTCAGGGCAGTGTCTTAGGCCCAACCAGCTGCTTCATCAATGACCTTCCCTCCAACATAAGGTCAGAAATGGGGATGTTTGCTGATGACTGCACAGTGTTCAGTGCCATTCACAACTCCTCAGATAATGAAGCAGTCCATGCCCGCATGCAACAAGACCTGGACGACATTCAGGCTTGGGCTGATAAGTGGCCGGTAACATTCGCACCACAGAAGTGCCCGGCCATGACTATCTCCAACAAGCGAGAGTCTAACCACCGCCCCTTGACATTCAACGGCATTACCATCGCTGAATTCCCCACCATTAATATCCTGGGGGTCACCATTGACCGGAAACTTAACTGGACCAGCCACATAAATACTGTGGCAACAAGAGCAGGTCAGTGGCTAGGTATTCTGTGGCGAGTGTCTCACCTCCTGACCCCCCAAAGCCTTTCCACCATCTACAAGGCACAAGTAGAGTGCGATGGAATACTCTCCACTTGCCTGGATGAGTGCAGCTCCAACAACACTCAAGAAGCTCGACACCAGGACAAAGCAGGCCGCTTGATTGGCATCCCATCCACCACCTTAAACATTCACTCCCTCCACCACCGGCGTACCGTGGCTGCAGTGTGTACCATCTACACGATGCACTGCAGCAACTCGCCAAGGCTTCTTCGGCAGCACCTCCCAAACCCGTGACCTCTTCCACCTAGAAGGACATGGGTAGCAGGCGCATGGGAACACCACCACCTCCAAGTCGCACACCATCCTGACTTAGAAGTATATCGCCGATCCTTCATCGTCGCTGGATCAAAATCCTGGAACTCTCTACCTAACGGCATTGTGGGAGTACCTTCACCACACAGACTGCAGCGGTTCAAGAAGGCGGCTCACCACCTTCTCAAGGGCAATTAGAGATGGGCAATAAATGCTGGCCTTGCCAGTGATGCCTGTCTTGTTTTGCACACTTTGTACAAAAATAATAAATTGCAGGACAACGGGGTATTGCAGTTTAAACTCTTTTAATGAAGCATCAGGTCTGTGAATTTTCTCATATAGCACCGTGTGGACAAGATGGAGTTAGGACCCCTGGGTCTTCTAAACAATAGCAGTCCTTACAGATGCCTGCAGGCCAATGACAACTCGGCATGTGATCACGTGAATATAATGGGTATTCCTTACAGATGCCTGCGGGCCAATGATAAATCAATATGCAAATGATACAATGCCCACATCCCATTAATAATTTTTTAAAAACTCAGTTATCCTGTCTATATCCCTTTGCAGACTCTTGCTGTCCTCTTTACAGCTTACTTTCCCATCTAGCTTTGTATCGTCAGCAAACTTGGATACATTACACTCGGTCCCCTCATTTAAGTCATTAATATAGATTGTAAATAGTTGAGGCCCCAGCACTGATTCTTGTGACACCCCACTGACAACCTGAAAATGACCCATTTATTCGTACTCTCTGCTTTCTGTCCTTTAACTAATGCCCTATCGATGCTAGTATATTACCACCAACACCATGTGTTCTTACCCTGTGTAACAACCTTTCGTGTGGCACCTTATCAAATGGCTTTTGAAAATGGACGTGTCTGTTTGCAACACCAATGCTCTGATTGGTTCCCTTGGAGGACAAAACACATCCAGCTGTTTCTCTGGAATGTGTAATTCGATTCTGCCTGCCGATGTAATCAGTTACTTTGCAAAGTGTAATTTGAGCCATTCTGACTGCCGGGCTCCAGACAGAACAGAACTCACTTAGAACAGGGCTCATCCTCGCGGGTTAAGACCTTCTCCCACCCCCTGCCCGAGATCCTGACCTCCCCCTGCCCAAGTTCCTGACCTCCTCCTCCCCCCACCCAAGTTCTTGCCCCCCACCCAAGTTCCTGACCTCTCTTTTCCCCTCCCCCTGTTCCTGATCTTCTCTCCCCGCCGGTCCTGATCTTCTCTCCCCGCCGGTCCTGATCTTCTCTCCCCGCCGGTCCTGATCTTCTCTCCCCGCCGGTCCTGATCTTCTCTCCCCGCCGGTTTCTGACCACCTCTGCCTCCTTCCCCCCCCCACCAGTTTCTGACCACCTCTGCCTCCTCTCCCCCCCCCCCCCCCCACCAGTTTCTGACCACCTCTGCCTCCTCCCCCCCCCCCCCAGTTTCTGACCACCTCTGCCTCCTCCCCCTGTTCCTGACCACCTCTGCCCCCTCTGATTCCCCTTCTCTCTCCCGTTGTGATTCCTCCTCTCTGTCTGTCTCTCTCTCAGTTCAGTTCAGTTCAGTTCAAATGCTTTATTGGCATGAAAGTTTACAGAGAACCATATTGCCAAAGCTTACATAGCAAAAAGGTACAGTTTTCCAACATTCTGTAGGTGTCAATCGATTTGACATTTGTTGGGTATATACAATATTACTTTTAAACAATATTAATTTTAAACAGTCTTTCTACTTCATTTGGTACGTTCAATATTAATTTTAAACAGTCTTACTTTTAAACAGTCCTCAGGTTGTGACATGTTGTTACATATTTAGCCCCAAGGTATGGTCTGTCTCCTTCTCCTAGGACTAATCTCAATTTTGACAGATCATCCAATTCCTTGAAATCTGGGGTTGTTTGGCTTAGCTTGTTGAATAATATGTTTCTTGATGTGTTGAATTTTTCGCATTTTAGGAGGAAATGCATTTCTGTTTCAACCTCGCCAGCCAGACATTGATCGCATATTCTATTCTCTCTAGGCTGCCAGGATTTCTTGTATCTGCCTTTTTCAATTTCCAGTTGGTGGTCGCTTAGTCTGTACCTGGTGAGGGTCTGTCTCTGTTTTGTGTCTCTGATGGTCGTGAGGTAGTCTGCCAGTTTATATTCTCTTTTTAGGGCCCGGTAACATTCTAATCTGCTTTGGCTTTCGGTTATTTTGTTCCAATGTTCCAGGTAGGTTTCTTTGCATTTTTTAATGATTTGGTTCACTCGGATTGGTGTTTGGACGGCTGTGTTGGTCTGGGGCTGGTCAGGGTCCGGCTGAGTACTTAGTTTCAGTAGCAGCTGACTCAGGGGACTCTTTTCTGGGTTTAGCTCTTGGGTCTGAAAGGCTTTAAAATGAAGGGTGTCTGGGGAGCTAGATTTGAGGTGATTTAGGAAGTTTAGTGCTCGTTTTTGGATGTTTATTATCAGTGGGTATCTGCCTAGTTCGGCTCTGCATGCATTTGTTGGCGTTTTTCTTTGGGTGCGAAGGATGCTTCGGCAGAATTCTGCATGTAGGGCTTCTATTGTGTGTTTTTCCCATTTAGTGTAGCTTTGGTGATTTAGCGGGCCCCATACTTCACTACCGTACAGTGCAATAGGCAGGATTATGCTGTCAAAAATTTTGAGCCAGATTTTGATTGGGATTTGGATGTTGCAGAATTTTCTTTTTATTGCATATAGGGCTCTTCGGGCTTTTTCTTTTAGTGCATTCACTGCTATGCTGAAGCTCCCTGATGCTGTAATAGTTAGACCAAGGTAGGTGTAGCTCATAGTGTGTCCTATAGTGGTATCACTGAGGGTAAACTGGTATTTGTTTTCCTGACATCTGGGTCTTTTCTGAAAAATCATGATGTTGGTTTTCTTTAGATTTACTGTTAGAGCCCAATTTTGGCAGTATTTGTCGAGTAGGTCTAGTTGTTGCTGTAGTCTCTCTCTCTCTCTTTGTCTCTGTCTCCCTGTCTCTCCCTGTCTCTCCCTGTCTCTCCCTGTCTCTCCCTGTCTCTCCCTGTCTCTCTCTGTCTCTCTCTGTCTCTCTCTGTCTCTCTCTGTCTCGGTCTCTCTCGGTCTCTCTCGGTCTCTGTCTCTGTCTCTCTCTCTCTCTGTCTCTCTCAATTCAATTCAATTCAAATGCTTTATTGGCATGAAAGTTTACAGGGAACCATGTTGCCAAAGCTTACATAACAAAAAGGACAGGTTTCCAACATTCTGTAGGTGTCAAACGTTTTTGACCCTCGTTGGGTGCATTCAGTATTAATTTAAAACAGTCGTTGGGTACATTCGGTATTGATTTAAACATTTTTAGCGTATATATGCTATGGGTGTGCTCGTTAGTCGCTCAATGTTCCTCAGGTTGTGACATGTTGTTACATATTGGGCACCAAGATATGGTCTGTCTCCCTCCCCCGGGACTATTCTTAATTTTGACAGGTCATCCAATTCTTTGAAATCTGGGGTTGTAAGGATGAGCTTGTCAAAATATATGTTTCTTGTCTCGTTGAATTTTTCGCATTTTAGGAGGAAGTGCACCTCTGTCTCAACCTCGCCGGCCAGACAGTGATCACATAATCTATTTTCTTTAGGTTGCCAGGATTTCTTGTATCTTCCTTTTTCAATTGCCAGTTGGTGGTCGCTTAGTCTGTACCTGGTGAGGGTCTGTCTCTGTTTTGTGTCTCTGATGGTCGAGAGATAGTCTGCCAGTTTATACTCTCTTTTTAGGGCCCGGTAGCATTCTAATCTGCTTTGGCTTTTGGTTATTGTGTTCCAATGTTCCAGGTAGGTTTCTTTGCATTGTTTAATGATTTGGTTCACTCGGATTGGTGTTTGGGGAGCAGTGTTGATCTGGGACTGGTCAGGGTCCGGCTGGGTAGGAGAACTTAGTTTCAGTAACAACTGACTCAGGGGACTCGTTTCTGGGTTCAGCTCTTGGGTCTGGAGGGCTTTAAAATGAAGGGTGTCTGGGGAACTAGATTTGAGGTGATTTAGAAAGTTTAGTGTTCGTTTTTGGATGTTTATTATCAGTGGGTATCTGCCTAGTTCGGCTCTACATGCATTTGTTGGTGTTATCCTTTGGGTGCGAAGAATGCTTCGGCAAAATTCTGCATGTAGCGCTTCTATTGTGTGTTTTTCCCATTTAGTGTAGCTATGGTGATTGAGTGGGCCCCATACTTCACTACCATACAGCGCAATGGGCAGGATTATACTATCAAATATTTTGAGCCAGATTTTGATTGGAATTTGGATGTTGTAGAATTTTCTTTTTATTGCATATAGGGCTCTTCACGCTTTTTCTTTTAGTGCATTCACTGCTATGTTGAAGCTCCCTGATGCTGTAATGGTTAGACCAAGGTAAGTGTAGCTCATAGTGTGCCTTATGATGGTATCACTGAGAGTAAACTGGTATTTGTTTTCCTGACATCTGGGCCTTTTTTGAAAAATCATGATGTTGGTTTTCTTTAGATTTACTGTCAGGGCCCAATTTTGGCAGTATTTGTCGAGTAGGTCTAAATGTTGCTGTAATCCCTGTTCTGTGGGAGACAGCAGAACCAGGTCATCCGCATAGAACAGGGATTTCACTTCCCCATCTAGGAGAAAGAGACCCGGTGACTCGCTTTGCTCCAGCTTGTCTGCTAACTCATTTATGTATATGTTGAACAGGGTCGGACTCAAGTTGCAACCCTGCCGGACGCCTCTTCTCTGGGTGAAGAAACCGGTGCGTTTGTCTCCAATTTTGACACCGCATTTATTTTTCAGATACATCGATTTAATAAGGTCATAGACTTTGCCCCCTATTCCACACTGAAGAAGTTTGTAATAGAGCCCTTCGTGCCAAATAGAGTCAAAGGCTTTCTTGAAGTCAATGAAACAAGCGAATATTTTCCCATTTTTTGTTTGGTGTATATGTTTTTCAATGAGAGTGTGAAGGGTATAGATATGGTCGGTGGTGCGGTGTTTTGGAAGAAAGCCGATTTGATTTTTTCTAAGGATATTATGTTTATTAAGAAAATCCAGTAATCTGCTATTTAGAATACTGCAGAATAACTTCCCTAGGCAACTGTTGACACAGATGCCACGGTAGTTGTTTGGGTCTGATTTGTTTCCACTTTTATATATGGGCGAGATGAGTCCTTGGCACCAGATATCTGGAAAACAGCCCGAACGTAATATGATGTTGAATAACTTGAGTACCGCACCCTGCATCTCCATAGTGCTGAACTTGAGCATTTCATTTTTGATGTTGTCTGGACCACAGGCTTTCTTCAGGTGGAGAGATTTTGTTTTTGTGGCCAGATCTTTCCAAGTGATTGGGGAGTCCAGAGGGTTTTGGTTGTCTTTAATTGTTACTTCTAATGTGTGGAGTTTTTCTGTGACATGATGTTGACTTGAGTTTGATTCGTTTACTGGGATGTCTTTGTAGAGGTTTTCAAAATGTGTTCTCCAGATGTCACCATCTTGGATTGGTAATGCTTGTAATTGAGTTGTACTCAGGTTATTCCACATATCCCAGAATTGATTTTGATTAATGGAGTTTTCAATTTCTGTCTCTCTCTGTCTCTCTCTGTCTCTCTCTCTCTCTCTCTCTCTCTGTCTCTGTCTCTGTCTCTGTCTCTCTCTCTCTCTGTCTCTCTCTCTCTCTGTCTCTCTCTCTCTGTCTCTCTCTCTCTGTGTCTCTCTCTCTGTGTCTCTCTCTCTGTGTCTCTCTCTCTGTGTCTCTCTCTCTGTGTCTCTCTCTCTGTGTCTCTCTCTCTGTGTCTCTCTGTGTCTCTCTCTCTGTCTCTCTCTCTGTCTCTGTCTCTCTCTCTCTGTCTCTCTCTCTCTCTCTGTCTCTCTCTCTCTCTGTCTCTCTCTCAGTTCAGTTTCAGTTCAAATGCTTTATTGGCATGAAAGTTTACAGAGAACCATATTGCCAAAGCTTACATATCAAAAAGGTACAGTTTTCCAACATTCTGTAGGTGTCAATCGATTTGACATTTGTTGGGTACATACAATATTACTTTTAAACAATATTAATTTTAAACAGTCTTTCTACTTCATTTGGTACGTTCAATATTAATTTTAAACAGTCTTACTTTTAAACAGTCCTCAGGTTGTGACATGTTGTTACATATTTGGCCCCAAGGTATGGTCTGTCTCCTTCTCCCAGGACTAATCTCAATTTTGACAGGTCATCCAATTCCTTGAAATCTGGGGTTGTTTGGCTTAGCTTGTTGAATAATATTTTTTGCATTTTAGGAGGAAATGCATTTCTGTTTCTCTCTCTCTGTCTCTCTCTCTCTGTCTCTCTCTCTCTGTCTCTCTCTCTGTCTCTCTCTCTGTCTCTCTCTCTGTCTCTCTCTCTCTGTCTCTCTCTCTCTGTCTCTCTCTCTCTGTCTCTCTCTCTCTGTCTCTCTCTCTCTGTCTCTCTCTCTGTCTCTCTCTGTCTCTCTCTCTCTGTCTCTCTCTCTCTGTCTCTCTCTCTCTGTCTCTCTCTCTCTGTCTCTCTCTCTGTCTCTCTCTCTGTCTCTCTCTCTGTCTCTCTCTCTGTCTCTGTCTCTCTGTCTCTCTCTGTCTCGCCCTCTGCCTCGCCCTCCCTCCTCCTCCCCGGCCAGCACGGATCTAGTGACCGGCCTTCTCCCACGGAGCTTAAGGAAAGCGTGACCCACGCTGCACTGTTGGCTGCAACTGTTGGGTACTGCGCATGCATGGCCTTGGTAAATAGTGCTCATGTGCAGGAGGGGATCAGGTGCGCATGTGAGGCTCCGCATACCGCGCGCATGTGCAGACGGCCACAGAAATGTTTGTGCAGATAATTACTTTGTTTGAAAATCTAAATATACTGCATTCACTAATTCCCCTTTATCTACCGTGCTAGTTACATTTGCAAAAAATGCGAATAAATTTGTCAAACACAATTTCCCTTTCATAAAACCATGTTGACTTTGCCTAATAATATTATGATTTTCTAGGCGCACTGTTACCAATTCTTCAATAATGGATTCCACCATTTTCCTGACGACTGATATCGGGCTAACTTGCCTGTAGTTCCCTGTTTTCTTTCTCCCTCTTTTTTTGAAAGGGTGTAATATTTGCAATCCTCCAGTCCTCTGGCACCACTCCCATATCTAAGGAGAATTGGAAGATTGTGGCCATAGCCTTTGTAATTTCCACCCTTACTTCCATCAGCAACCAAGGATGCATCCTAGCTGGACCGGGTGATTTTTCTACTTTGAATGCTGCCAACTTTTTAAGTACCTCCTCTTCATCTATTTTTATCCTATCGAATATCACTACTACCGCCTGTACATTGTAGACTGGAATTAAAGTTGGGTTCCCCAGGACAAAAATGAAAAGTCGACCTATTAGACAGTTACAGTACTTTCAAACGGCAACATCACACAACACAAATTCTGTTAGTGCCTGTTTTAAAGGGATACACCCTCAAATTCTTTAAGTATCTCAAAGATCAATCAATGAACTAACTGAGTGTTAACCTGAAGTCTACTATATTTAGATTTTTCTTGCAATAATTCTCTGAATCCTTCACATTTAATTCATTAAATCAAATTCCTTTCTGTCCCAAGGCCGGCAGTTCCTTTAAAAATGCCTTTGTTTTGTGACAGCAAACTTTCATCATGTGGCCTTGAAGTAAATGGTGTACAAATACAATGGCATGTTGTGATATTCATGTGCGTTGGTAACCTCTACTGCAGACCTCAGGTCCCTGACTGATGACAGGGTTGTCTCCGTGCACACCACTTGGAGCTACTTTTTGAACAGCAATCAGTAAATCTTCAGAATCAGTTTGCCTCCCTGCTAATATATACAGATATAGTTGTCTAAAGTGTTGGGGCGGGGTGGGGGGTGGGGGAGGTTCATGATGTCCCCCAATCATTTTGAGGTTGGCCAACATGACTATGGAGGAGTACCTCCACTTCTCTCCCAAGAACCTTTGTCACTTGACTTCAGCCTCCAGGTTCAGCTCGCAAGTTTGTGCGGTTTCTGGCTCAATTTTTGGACTTAGTAAGTCGGCATTCCTCAGTTCCAAGCTTGGTCACCCTCCTGCCTAATTGGCCAAATCTCGAGTTCGAGCCCCTCCCCCCAAGTCAGCCAAACTTAACTCTGCCACTTCTTCTCTATGCTGCTGCCCAGTTAGGCAGATGATTTTATAAACTGCTTTTGCTTCACTCTTATTTCTGACATCATTAGAATGTCTTGATTGTGTTACCAACTTGTAATATGTTCTTGAGCAGCTGTTCTGTATTTGGCACATACAAGTTCACACAATCCCAGTAACAGCTGGGAGATTGAGAAGTCATTATGAATGTCTTTAACATTTTCGCTTATAAAATATACAATATATTGACCTAATTTTTGTTTTGTTAAAGGATTTAGCCACTACTACTGGACTCAGACTACTGTAATTTTACTCCTATCCCATTTAATTGATCCAACAGTGAAATTTACTTATGTAATACACAGATATATGACTTGTATTATAAAGTCTCTAACTTGTTAAGTTTTCATCTAACAAACAGGGCTAGTTCTTCCTTCTGTTATACTATGGCATACAGCTTGTACAGAAGGTACTGAATCAGTTTTGACCCCAGGCTGCAAATTTTATTTTATCACGGATGCTGCCTGGCCTGCTGAGTACTTCCAGCATTTTCTGTTGTTATTTCAGATTTCCAGCATCCGCAGTATTTTGCTATTGCAAATTTTATTCCCATCTCTAATAGTATACAGACACATGGAATGCAAACAGTATCAGTGGTTTGGGTCAGATCAACCTTATTAAATGTTGTGTAACACAGGAGTACATCACAATGCAGCTTTTAATTAAAAAATTATGTTTAAAAGCCATCCAATTTGTCAAGTGATGGTTCTGCAATATGAGTAATTTGTAATCATGAAATTTTACAAAATTCCCCATGAATAATGAATGACTACTTGGCAGTGTGTCTTTTTTCTCATTCAATAATGTCCACATAATTATTCCTTTTGGAGTTGAAACTTTAACGGTGGTCAAAGGACTGCAGCAGTCCACAGATCAACTTGTTCAGTATTACAGTACTGTAAAATGAAGTGAATGTTTTGGCAAATGGCCAAATAGACACTTTCTGCCTTTTCACAGGAGGTGAACAGTTCACAGAGAGGGCAGCAACAACAAACACATCTTGTGTGTGCCTACAGTTATTTGAAACCATATGCATCAGGTCATCTTGATCTGTAATTAGTATCCTTTATTATCTTGAAACCAAGGAGAAATTGATTATGACAACTCCAGGTGAAAGGGAACATTTTGCTGGACAGATCCATAAAGCGTAAAATGTGTCTGCAGCATTGCTGACCATGATTGTCCTGGAGTCTCCAGGAATTAAAGATTAATCTTCTGTGACCATCCCAGGAGAAAAATCATTGAGGCTTTAAAAAAAATTCTATGTTTCTTTGAACACTTCTGTTTATTAGTTATAAAAATATTCAAGATGGGATAAAAGATTTCACTGGTAGGGTGGTTGGAGATGGAAGGCCATGTGATGAAACCTTCAGGGACATGTCCAACCAGAGTTGGCTATCCTAGCTGATCACATTTACTAAAGTGATATGTACTTGTCATGCATGGCAGATAATAAAAAGTGCGGAGATTAAGGCTACCTTTCTCTTCTGTAAACTTCACAAATTAACCATGTTTCCATTATTTGTCTACTGTCTTACCTGCCAATTTTTCTTCTGGATAAAATTAATTTTCACTACAACTAAAGCCTAGCTTATTTTGACATAATAGTTGCAATCAGTCACTTGTCTGAGCCAGGTCTCCAAGGGACACACCAAGCCATTCATTCAAAGCCAAATTTCTGATGGAATTGGTTTGAATATATATTTAATTGGTAGTTCTTCTAGGGTTTGACAAATATTTAAATTTGTTTGGTCCTGATTTTTTATTTTGTAGGCTTCTCTTGTTCAAATTGGAGAGTCTGCCTGAAATCATGGGTCAGGCCAGAGACCTCCCACAGTTGGTGAGAGAGGAAAAATGAACAGCCATACAGGAATATTATGTAGATTATACTTTAGTGCAGCAATTGCGACTACAGGAAACTTTTGATTAACCGGCCCCTAAATAACCGGAACGCTCTATCCACCGGCAAAATTTAGGAGTCGGCTCAGGTAACTTTTTTTTACTTTTAGTTACTTTTTTTTTTACTGTGCAAGGGTGTAGCTGAAGCTGTTGCTAAGCTACAGAGACGCTTGCAACTTGTGCCGATTGTGTTGAAGCTGCAGGGTTTGTTGCTTTATACGGAGCTCTGAGCTCTGTATCTTTTACTGTAGCGTTCGGTTATCCGGAATTGTTGATGAACCGGCAACACGTCGGTCCCGTCCATGCCGGATACCAGAAAGTTTCCTGTATTTGCTATTTTCTACATGAGATAATTAAGCTTAAAAACGACTTTAACATCTACTATATGTCATTGCTATTGTTCTCTTATGCTATTGTTGAATATATTTGTTGAGCAGCTAAAGCCCAGGCCTCAGTCTGGCAAACTGTTCTACTGCTCCCTTCTGAAGTTGAGGTAGATTATGTGAGGGCGTTTGATAAAATCAATAAGCCAAATTTATAGTGGGAATTTTTCTGTTCACTGCCTACAAAGTGCCTAGATATCTGAGCAAGTAAAAGCACTCTCGTGGGGCATCGGGAAAGAGGTCTCCCTTACTGGATAAGCCTGAGAAATGGAACCCCTAAAGAACAAGAAAAAGTAAAAATAGAGTGACCCTTCCACCCCCCCCCCCCCCTTCCCCCAGTAAAAGGCAATGAAGGAAGCCTTTTAAGCAGTTGGGTGTGCTTGACCTGAGGAGACTAGAAAAGGACACAAAAGAGAAGAGCAAGAATGAAGGTAAGATACACTCAAAATAATTTTTCTTTCCTTTTGGAAATTGGGTGGCATAGTGGTTAGCACTGTTGCCTCACAGTGCCAGGGACCTGGGTTCGAATACGGCCTCGGGTGACTGTGTGGAGTTTGCACATTCTCCCCGTGTTTGCGTGGGTTTCCTCTGGGTGCTCCGGTTTCCTCCCACAGTCCAAAGATGTGCGGGTTAGGTTGATTGGCTATGATCAAATTGACCCTTAGTGTTAGGGGGGATTAAATACGTGGGGTTACGGGGATAGGGTGGGATATGTGTTGGTGTAGGGGTTACGGGGATCGGGTGGGATATGTGTCGGTGCAGGCTCGATGGGCCGAAATGGCTTCTATCTGCACTGTGAGGTTTCTGTGATTCTATGATCAAAATGGAGCTCTGGGGTCCGTTTTTAGTTCCATCTGAAATCTTTCTGGGTCACAAATAGAATATGGGTCTCAATTTATCTGATCCCTAAAGCTGAATCCTTTTTTAGTTTAGATTTGGAGGATTGTGCCAAACTTTCATGTCAAACCAGCAGTACCCAGAGTTCTGCTAACAATGTCGAGATTTGTGCAATCTCCTCGTAATTTAACCCTTGGAGTCCTGGTATCATTCTGGTAAATATAACTAATGGATTACTTGATTATGACGATCAAAATTGCTCTCTAGTTAACAATTAGAACCCCGTTAATTCACTTTTCTTCTCAGGTTTGTTTCTTTTTCTCAATAATTCCTTTGTTGTGGTGCAGCAAAACTGCACAACATAAAGATCTTGTGACTGATCAGTCTGCAAGTTTTAACAATGGAGCTCAGTCAGACCAAAGTCATACAAGGGCATAACATTTTGGGAATGTTTTGGTGCTGCTTGTTCTGTTCTGTCTGGATTAACAAGAAGGGGTTGTCAGATATTCTAAGTTGTATCATGTTGCATGCATACAGTTACTGCAAATATCTGATTGCATCAGTTAGTACTACTTTCATACAATGTTATGTTGCATCAATAGGCCAAATTGGAAAAATGACCCGTTATGGAAATACTGACAGGAACATAGAATCAGGCGTAGGCCATTTAGCTTCTCAAGCCTGTTCTGCCATTCAGTGAGATCATGGCTGATCTGTGGCCTAACTCCATATCCCCACCTTTGCCCCATATCCTTTAATATCTTTGGTTAACAGAAATCCATCAATCCCAAATTTAAAATTAACAATTTACCCAGCATCAACTGCTATTTGCGGAAGAGAGTTGCAAACTTACACCACCCTTTGCATGTAGAAGTGTTTCCTAACTTCACTCTTGAAAGGCCTGGCACCAATTTTTAGGTTAAGACCCCTAGTCCTAGATTCCCCAACCAGCGGAAATAGTTTCTTTCTATCCACCGTAGCGGTTCCCCTTAATATCTTGAAAACTTCGATCAGATCACCTCTTAACCTTCTAAATTCAAGGGAATATACCCTAGTTTGTGTAATCTCCTTGTAATTTAACCCTTGGAGTCCTGGTATCATTCTGGTAAACCTACGCTGCACTCCCTCCAAGGCCAATATATTCTTCCTACGGTGTGGTGCCCAGAACTGAACACAGTACTCCAGGTATGGCTTTGTATAGCTGCAGCATGACTTCTAACCCCTTGTATTCTCGTCCTCTAGCTATAAAGGTCAGCATTCCATTAGCCTTTTTGATTATTTTTTGTACCTGTCCATGACATTTTAATGAGCTATGTGCACGGACCCCTAAGTCCCTTTGGACCTCCACAGTTTCTAGTTTTTCACCATTTAGAAAGTACTCTGATCTATCCTTTTTAGGTCCAAAGTGGATGACCTCACACTTGCCTATGTTGAAATCCATTTGCCACAGTTTTGTCCATTCACTTAAGCGATGAATATCTCTTTGTAAACAGTGTAGATGGGGGCATAAAATTACAATGCTGCCTATCTTTTTGTCATCGGCAAACTTGGATATGTGGCTCTCTATCCTGCCATCTAAGTCGTTAATAAATACGGTGAATAGTTGAGGCCCCATCACAGATGCATGTGGGTCGCCACTAGTCATGTTGTGCCAATTAGAGTACCTGTCCATTATCGCTACTCTCCGTCTCCTGCTGCTCAGCCAATCTCCTAACCAGGTCAATTATTTGCCCTCAATTCCATGAGCTTCAAGTTTAGTTAAGTCTCTTATGAGGGACTTTTATCGAAAGCCTTCTGGACGTCCATATAAATAACATCCGTAGATAATCCCCTGTCCACTACTTCAGTCACCTCTTCACAAAATTCAATCGGGTTCATCAGGCAGGACCTACCCGTTACAAATCCATGCTGGCTCTCTCTGATCAGCTAAAAAAAATTCAAGGTGTTCCGTCACTCCACCCTTAATTATAGACTCTAGTAATTTCCCAGCATCAGATGTTAGGCTAACTGGTCTGTAATTCCCTGGTTTCTGTCTCTCTCCTTTCTTAAGTAGTGGGGTGACGTGCAATTATCTAATCTAAAGGAACGGGAGAACTTTGCAAATGCCCTAACTATTATCTTGCAATGTTCTCACCTACTTCCCTTAAAACCCTGGGATGAAAACGATCTAGTCCTGGGTATTTATCACTCTTCGGTGCCATTATTTTCTTAGTTAGTTAATTTGCTTACGTTAATTTTGGTGAGTCCCCGTCCCTGATTCGATATTCATGCTATCCTCTTCCATGTCCACCATTTCCTTATTTTCATTTATAATGTCAAATTCAAATTCAATTCAAATCGCTTTATTGGCATGATAAGGCACATCTTATGTTGCCAAAGCATCATAATACATTTATGGTCACCATTGGCAGTTTTTAACCACCCTCTTTTTCCTAATATAATTGTAAAAGTTTTTTTGTGTTGATTTTGATATCCCTTGCAAGTTTCTTTTCATTCTCCCTTTTTGTAGCTCTCCGTTTTGTCACCCTTTTCTTTGTATCTCTCCCATTCACCGGGATCTGTGCTATTTTTTGCATTCCAGTATGCTTTTTCTTTTAGTTTTAGGAGAACACTCTTCTAGGTTTGGCAATTTGTACGTAAAGTAACTTTTTTTGGTTCGATAATGGTACTGAACTGGCTTTTCAAAGTGTTGATGCTTGGCATTGAGTGGAGTGTAACTGGCAAGGCCAAACAAAAAAGTTTAAGTTTACGGTCAGTCCCACATTGACCAAATGCCTGCTTATAACACATTTAACTTGGCTAGATGGTGCTTCTTGTATGCAGGATTGCCTGTATCTGTAATACTGAGAAATTGCAAGTTCTAACTTTGGAATTGCTGCACCGATGGCACTATTCATCATTAGCATCTTAGACAACAATTTTTTTTAAAGATCCTTTCAGTTGTATTATGATGCAATGGTTCCCCCAAATACTGCCTTACATTTTGACTGATACGGATTTTTTCTGGTTTGGCAGAAGCTTTACAGTTGAGATGCAACTGCAACAGCTACCATCTTCTTCAATATTTAACAGATGCTAACCTTACTGGTTGGTAAGCAGACAATGTGGCCCTATGATTTGTTAAGAATGGTTTAGCTGTAATGTAGCACTTAGGAAGTTGGAACACTGACAGACAGGTTCAGCAGAATTAGAATAAAATTCTACAATTAGATTCTGCTTTTGGAAGTAATTGCCAGGCTATTCCAAAAAGTAAGATAGCCTTGAAATAGGCCTGTGTAGCTCAAGCATAGATGCACAATTTAAAGCTGCATACTTGAGAATCCTGGAAATTGAAATACAGTATGCTCTCACTTTTTAAACCCTGAATCTAGGAAGATTTTAGTTGCTTTGCACTGGGTCTTAAAACCTTATTTCTTTGCTCTCCTCTCACCGCTGGAGACTTGTACCTTGACTCTACCACTGTAGTGTAACCTTTTCCCAATTAGGGTTTGAACACTATGCTCCTGTTAACCTTTAACTAGTTGCCTGATTATTGAGTGACACAGACTACAATGCCTACCATTGCAAGTTATTGATACTATTTAAGTCATCAAGGGCACTTGATGCTCAGAATAACAAGTTGGAAGAAATTTGCCATCTGGTCTCAGGATATGTGATCCTAGTATGTATAAAATCCTGTCATGGTTACAGAGCTCTTTATTTGAAGGTCTTAAAGCCCGTTTTTATCAAGAGTATTTGCGTGTGACAGGTTTGGGCTTTCTCCCAGCACTTTTTGTGCTCACAGCAAAAAGGCAATTTCCATAAGCAGACCAAGCTGCCTATGAATCAAAACCTGTGTTCTTGTATGTGCTGTGTGTAGGATGGAGTGCCAGTGATAAAGTTAACTACCAATTATGGTGTATACTGTACTGGAGATCATGTGGGATGCCATTACATTCTTCTGTTTTTTCCAAAAGATGATGCCACACTATAAGACCAAATCATTTAGGCTGAAATAATAAAAGTATTTGCAAGTTGAGTATTACACAGGTGTGGAAAGATCCAGCATGTTACTGAAAATACAATACTTAAAATAATAAAGTATAATCAGTGCCATGGGGCTTAAAATGCTCTTCTCGGGCATGTTTCTTAGCTAGCTTGATAAATGTCTTTCGTAGACTTTCACAGTGCTAAGTTGCACATGGATGGTATGAATTTCCAATGCCCAGAATTCACAGCTCCAAACAAAACTAAAGTTGATTGACCAGTTCTGTGATTTATGCTGTGGGAATCCTTTTAAGGTACAGCCATGGCTTTAAAGTCAGCTTTTGCATTTTGTGAGGTGTGAATGTCCAGGTATTCCTGCAATATATCACTTCAATGGTTCAGCAATCCCAGTAATTGACTTAGCCTATATTACAGTCTGTTAATTTGTATATGTTAACATTGCAAGCAGTGAATCCTAGCGCTTGAACAGGTTTTTACTCACTTTCTGATACAAAGAAAATCTATCCAAGACCGACATCTTGGGGAGAATTTTAACCCAAAAAAAGGGGTGGGTTGGGTGTGAGGTTAAAGTATTTTAAGTCTGAATCCCGACGGCAAGCAGCCCATTTCTGGTTTTAAGGGGGGCGGGCAGCCAACATGCTCCCAGCAGGCGGATCTCCATTTAAATATTATAATGGAGCTGGCGTGCCTCAAATTTAACCTCTTTTAAAAATTTTACTGTCGCTGGTTGGGTTTTGCCGGCCTTGTGAAACCCGCCAGCTAAAGTAAGGTGAGGACTGCTGGTTCTAGGAGGTATCGGGAACGGTAGCATAGTGGTTATGTTACTGGACTAGTAATCCAGAGGCCTGCGCTAATGATCCGGAGACATGAGTCTCTGGTTCTTTTGCAGATCTTGTGAACTACTCTTCATACTCTAACGAGTCTGAGTTCTGTATTAGAGTATGGCTGCAACTGTAGTCACTCACTGCCCCGAATGTTTGAGATGTCAGCTAAAAATCTCATTCAGTGGCAGCAGGAGGAAAATGCTAGAATCTATTACAGGAAACTCTCGATTTACCGGCACCTAAATAACCGGAAATCTCTGTTAACCGGCAAAATTCAGGAATAGGTTCAGGTAAGTTTTACTTCATATTAGTGGCTGTTCCTGAATCTGTGGCTGTGTAACCGGGGTTCCTGCACCTGTTGCTAAGCAGCAGGGATGCCTGGATCTTGTGGCCGGGGTTCCTGCACCTGTTGCAAAGCAACAGGGAAGCCTGGATATGTTGCTGTGTACGGGGCTCTCGTACCTTTTACTATACCTCTCTGTAATCTGGACTTTTAGATAAACCAGCACCACATCGGTGCCGGATTTAAAAAAAAGAGTCTCCTGTATTAGGAAGTGGTAACAGGGCACTTAGAAAATAATAATATGATTGTGCAGAGTCAACACGGATTTATTAAGGGAAATAGTGTTTGACAGATCTGTTGGCTTTTGAGGTTGTAACTAGCAGGGTAGATAAGGGGGAACCAGTGGATGCAGTGCATTTGGATTTTCAAAAAGCATTCAATAAGGTGCCACACAAGAGGTTATTACACAAAATTAGAGCTCATGGGATTGGAGGTAATATATTAGCATGGATTGCGTATTGGTTAATGCACAGAAAACATTAGGAATGAACGGGTTATTTTCGGGTTGGCAGGCAGACAGGGTACCGCAAGGATCAGTGCTTCGGCCTCTGCTATTTACAATCTATATTAATTGACTTGAATGAGAGGGACCGAGTGTAATGTATCCAATTTTGCTGACGATACAAAGCTAGGTGGGAAATTAAGTTGTGAGGAGGACGAAAAGAGGCTGCAGACAATACTCTCCTAGCTTAACTTTTACTTCTTTAATTGCATTCAGTGTTTATATCTAATGTGTAAATTATAACAAAGAATGCAGATTCTTTTTTAATAATGGCAAGGTTTATAGTACATATAAACTCCATAAATCCTGGAAAATCATATGCTTTTTGTGTTCTGCAGGTTGCACTTTTCACAAATGACCAAGTCAACATCAATTGTCTTGATGCAGTGACTTATTAGGACTGAGTTCCCCACTCAAGCACACCCATTTAAATGAATGGGACGAAAAATGAAAGTATGCTGGCCTGTGGTTTACTGATCACTACTCCTGTCTGGGAGCCCCCGATTGAGGAATTGGCCTTACTAGGTAGGCAGGCTTTAATTCTTGTGATAGTACAGGTAGAATTCTGCACTTTAAAGGGATGTGAAGGCCTTAGAGAGGGTGCAGAAAAGATTTTGAAGAATGGTTCCAGGGATGAAGGACTTCAGTTACGTGGATAGACTGGAGAAGCTGGGGTTGTTCTCCTTAGAGCCGAGAAGGTTGAGAGGAGATTTGATAGAGGTGTTCAAAATCATGGGTCTAGACAGAGTAGAGAGAGAGAAACTGTTCCCACTGGCAGAAGCGTTGAGAACGAGAAGACGCAGATTTAAGGTGATTGGCAGAAGAACCAAAGGTGACATGAGGAAAATCTTTTTTACGCAGCGAGTGGTTATGATCTGGAATGCAATGCCTGAAAGGGTGATTCAATCGTAGCTTTCAAATGAGAATTGGATAAGTACCTGAAAGAAAAAAAATTTCAGGGCTACGGGTGAAGGGCGGGAAGTGGGACTAGCTTAAGTATTCTTGCAGAGGTAGCACGGGCTCAACGGACCGATTGGCCTCCTTCTGTGCTGTAACCATTCTAATATTACGTATCTGGGCCTGCTTAGTATTGGGCTTTGCCCAGATCACAACATTTAATCAATATTTGTTGCTCCTTTGTAACTCTTCAACTCTGACCTTTTGAAGTACAATTCATATCAGCAGCTATAATCCTATGTTTTTAATCACTATTATAATTGCACATTCTGCAGCAAAATGAATTGTAATGTATGGATACACTGTCCCTTAAATCAGTGATACTTTAGCCTGGGTTTATGCTTTTTATTAATTGAAATCCTTTTACAAATGGAGAGACTGCAAATTCAAAAGGAAAAGAGATCTTACTTATGAACATTGAAGGTTTCTTGTGAAAGGTTTTGCAACTGTGAAACAGTAGCAGTTCCATGTTGCTATTTGTCTGTCACTGAACAAAAAAAGATAGCATGTCAAGTTGTCATGTCTAAACATGAAGTACTTCCATCACAAGAGAGCAATTTAAGATAGATCTGAGTACAAAACAAAAATAGACTGGATAGTTGTCCTCTTAGGCAGTCCCTTGGAACTGAGGATGACTTGCTTCCACATTAAAAATGAGTTCGCACATGACTGATGAGTCCAATGCAGGACCTACAGTCTCTGTCACAGGTGGGGCAGACGGTGGTTGAAGGGGCGGGTGGGTGGGGTACTTGTGTTGACGTGCGCTCCTTCCGCTGTTTGCGCTTGGCTTTCGCTTGCTCCTGGCGAAGAGACTCGAGGTGTTTGGCGCCTTCCCAGATGCTTCTCCTCCACTTTGTGCGGTCTTCGGCCAGGGATTCTCAGGTATCGATGGGGATGATACACTTTTTAAAGGAGACTTTGAGGGTGTCCTTGAAGCGTTTCCTCTGACCACCTGGGGCTATCTTGCTGTGCCGGAGCTCTGAGTAGAGCGCTTGTTTTGGGAGTCTCGTATCGGGCATGCGGACAATGTGACCCGTCCATCGGAGCTGATTGAGCGTGGTCAAAGCTTCGAGGCTGGGGATGTTGGCCTGAGCGAGAACACTGACGTTGGTGCGCCTATCCTGCCAATGGATTTACAGGATCTTGCGGAGGCAGCGTTGGTGGTACCTCTCCAGTGCTTTGAGGTGCCTGCTGTACATGGTCCATGTCTCTGAGGCATACAGCAGGGCAGGTATCACTGCTGCTCTGTAGACCATGAGCTTAGTGCCGGGTTTGAGATCCTGGTCTTCAAACACTCTCTTCCTCGGGCGACCAAAGGCTGCACTGGCACACTGAAGGCGGTGTTGGACTTTGTCGTCGACGTCTGCTCTTGTTGACACTAGGCTCCCGAGGTATGGAAAGTGGTCCACGTTGTCCAAGGCCTTTTCGTGGATTTTGTTAATCGGGGTCAGTACTGTGTGGCGGGGGCAGGTTGGTACGGATGTTTAGTGTAAGGCCCATGCTCTCGTACGCTTCGGTGAAGGTGTTGACGATGGTTTGGAGTTCGACCTCCAAGTAAGCGCAGACGCAAGCGCCGTCTGCATACTGTAATTCGACGACAGAGGATGGGACAACCTTGGATCTGGACTGGAGGCGACAGAGATTCATATCCGAGGCCAGGACCCAGGAGCGAGGACGAGCCCAGCAGCGAGGTCAAGGCCCAGGAGTGGCAGAGCATGGACCAGAAGCGGGATCGGGGCCCAGGGAAGGTGCAGCACGGGCCAACAGCGAGGTTGGGAGGACCACAATGCATCGTACGAAACCCAGGCAGAGAGGACCTGCGGGAAGGAGGGAGGAGGACAGTAGCAGTATGTTTGTGTGTGTGTGCTAGGCCGTTGTGGCAGAGCCTGGTCTCCAATCATCTTGGATCCCCTTGCCATTGGACCAAGACCTTGCTCTGTCAAGCCCGTGTGGTAGCTGGTGTGCAACGGCCACCCCACGTTAAAAGAATTCATGTACAGGCATCTTCAACCCTTAAAATGAAGTTCGGGACCTGGAATGTCAGGACCATCATGGACAACCCCAACAGTGACATAGACAGGAACGCCGTACTGCTATGGTGGGTGGTGAAAGCGCAGATATCCAGCAGCTAGCCGTAAACCACGATGTGCGTGGATTCTTTAGCGCAGTCTAGACCATCTATGGCCCAAGCACCCAAGGCCCTACCCCACTGAGGGCCAAGAACGGAGAGGTACTCATCAAGGACAGAGAGGCAGTTGGTGCCCGCTGGAAGGAGCACTTCGACGATCTCCTTAACCGTGACTCTGTCTTAGACGTGAGTGTCCTCAACTCCATCCCACAGCATGATACCTGCCACCATCTCAACACAACCCCAGCCCGGCATGAGGTTGAAAAAGCCATCTGACAACTGAAGAACAACAAGGCCTCAGGAGCAGATGGAATCACCGCCGAGGCACTAAAGCATGGCGGAGAAGCATGACTGGCGCGAATTCATGAACTAATTTCTCTTATCTGGAAGGAGGAGAGCATGGCTGGGGATCTCAGACGCCGTAATTGTGACCATCTTCAAGAAAGGTGACAAGTCCGATTGCGGTAATTACAGAGGAGTTTCCCTGCTGTCTGCCACAGGGAAAGTCATCGCAAAAATCCTCCTCAATCGCCTCCTCCCAGTGGCCGAAGAGCTCCTCCCAGAGTCGCAATGTGGATTCCGCCCACTAAGGGGCTCAATGGACATGATCTTCACTGCACGCCAATTATAAGAGAAATGCAGGGAACAGCACCAACATGGCCGTCTTTGACCTCACAAAGGCCTTCGACACTGTCAATCGTGAGGGATTATGGAGTGTCCTCCTCAAATTCGGCTGCCATCAAAAGTTTGTCACCATCCTCTGCCTGCTTCACGACGACATACAAGCCATGATCCTGACCAACGGATCCACCACAGATCCAATTCATGTACTGATGTGCCTTCAATAACCACAAAAGTAGAAGTTATAGACTTTAACAAGTTGGCTTTTAATCACTAAGATCAGAGCTAACATCTCAACACACCGAATGGCTCACAGGAATGAGTCATACAGATCCTGGGATCTTTAAGTAAGAGAAGTCAGGGGCGGAGCCAAGAGCCAAGACCTGGAACCTTCCAGGTTAGTCAGGAGAGAGGAAGTGAAACTATACACCGTGTGGGGGAGGGTAATATACATGAGTGCAAAACGAATACAGGCAAGACAAACAGATTTCATTACATTCACCCCTTCTTTAGATTTAGTCCATCGGGGTGATGTTTCTTAAAAGTTGGTATAAGTGAGTCTGTCAGGAGGTTTTGCGGTTCTCAGTGATCGGCGCAAAGCCGGTTGGGGTGCCTCTAGGGGAGTGGATTCTGGTTCCTCCGCTGTCCGGGCCTCCGCAGTGTCTTCCAGGTTATCTGCAGTGTCCTCCAGGTTAAAGTTGGGTATTGATACCTCTGGGCGTCCTGTCTCTTTGTAGTGTAGGTCTTCATCGGGTAGTCTCCCATCGTTCTCTCCGCTCCCCGAGGGAGTGAGGTCTTTTATGGAAACAGTGTCCTCTCGCCCGTCAGAGTATTCAATATAGGCGTACTGAGGGTTTGCATGGAGGAGCTGTACCTTTTCCACAAGGGGGTCCGTTTTATGGCCTCTCACGTGCTTCCGCAATAGTACTGTCCCCGGAGACGTCAGCCACGCGGGTAGAGATATGCCCGAGGTGGATTTCCGGGGGAAAACAAACATCTTTTCGTGAGGGGTAGCGTTAGTGGCTGTACATAACAGAGACCTTATGGAGTGGAGCACGTCTGGGAGGACTTCCTGCCAGCGGGAGGTCAGAAGGCCTTTTGACTTTAAGGCTAACGTGACAGCCTTCCAAACAGTAGCATTCTCCCTTTCCACTTGCCCATTACCCCGGGGGTTGTAGCTAGTGGTTCTGCTAGTGGCTATCCCCTTCGAGAGCAAGAACTGGTGCAGTTCGTCACTCATAAATGACGTCCCCCTATCGCTGTGTATGTAGTTCGGCATGCCAAACATGCAGAATAGATTACAGAGACACTTGATGACCGTGGCACTGGTCATGTCTGGGCAGGGAATGGCGAAGGGGAAGCGATGATATTGAGGAAGTATATGTTACGGTCGGCAGAGGGAAGGGGTCCCTTGAAGTCCAGACTTAGGCGCTCGAATGGCCGTGTGGCTTTGATAAGGTGTGCACGGTCAGGCCTGTAGAAACGAGGCTTGCATTCCGCACAGATGCAGCAGGCTCTGGTCATTGCCCTGACCTCCTCGACGGAGTGGGGCAGATTGCGGGACTTTATAAAATGGTATAGTCGGGTGACCCCTGGGTGACAGAGGTCGTTGTGGAGACCCTGTAATTTGTCCGTATGAATGCTGGCACACATTCCCCGCGATAGGGCGTCTGGGGGTTCATTAAGGGCTCCCGGCCTGTACATAATATCATAGTCGAACATGGATAGTTCGATCCTCCACCTGAGTATTTTGTCATTCTTGATTTTCCCCCTTTGTTATTAAACATGAAAGCCACCGACCGCTGGTCGGTGAGCAGGGTGAAACGTTTGCCGGCTAGGTAGTGTCTCCAGTGCCGCACTGCCTCCACTATAGCCTGTGCCTCCTTCTCGACAGAAGAGTGCCTGATTTCAGGTCCCTGAAGGGTTCGGGAGAAGAAGGCCACAGGTCTCCCAGCCTGATTGAGGGTCGCAGCTAAGGCAAAGTCTGACGCATCGCTTTCGACTTGAAAGGGAATGCTTTCGTCCACTGCACACAGTGCAGCCCTTTCAATGTCCTGTTTGATACTGGTGAAAGCCTCCCGAGCTTCAGCTGATAGTGGGAAGGACGTCGATTTAATGAGGGGCGGGCCTTATCAGAGTAATTGGGCACCCATTGGGCATAATACGAAAAAAATCCCAGGCACCTTTTTAAAGCTTTGGGATTGTGTGGCAGGGGCAGTTCCTTTAGGGGGCGTAATCGGTCAGGGTCCGGTCCAATTACCCCATCTTCCACCACCCAGCTGAGGATACAGAGACGGGTTGTGTTGAAGACACATTTGTCTTCGTTGTAGGTTAGATTCAGCTTTAGGGCAGTTTTTAAAAATCTCGCAAGATTTAGATCGTGGTCTTGCTGGTTGTGCCCGCAGATAGTGACATTGTCCAGATAGGGGTAGGTAGCTTGTAGTTTATTCTCGTCAACCATGCGGTCCATCTCACGTTGGAAGACCGAGACCCCATTTGTTACCCCGAAGGGCACTCTGAGAAAATGGTAGAGGCGTCCGTTCGCCTCAAAGGCGGTGTATGGGCGGTCCTCCGTTCTAATGGGGAGCTGGTGATACGCGGATTTGAGGTCGATAGTCGAGAAGACTCGGTATTGCGCGATCTGGTTGACCATTTCTGATATGCGGGGTAAAGGGTAGGCGTCCAGCTGGGTATAAATATTAACAGTCTGGCTGTAGTCAATTACCATCCGTTTCTTTTCGCTATTTTTAACTATGACTACTTGGGCACGCCACGGACTGGTACTGCATTCAATAATGCCTTCCCGCAGGAGTCTGTACACTTCCGCCTTGATAAAGTGTCTGTCTTCCAGACTGTACCGTCTACTTTTGGTCGCTATGGGCCGACAGTTCGGAGCGAGATTAGCGAATAAAGAGGGCGGGCTGATTTTTAAGGTTGATAGGCCACAGACTGTGAGTGGCGGCTGGGACCCGCCATATGCTAGCGTGACACTTTCGTGGTGGCACTGGAAGTCCAGGCCCAAGATTACATTAACACAGAGTTCTGGCATCACGAGGAGTTTAAAATCCTTGTAGTCCGTGCCTTTTACTGTCAGTGTTACCACACAGTAGCCCAAAATGTCCGAAGTGTGGGGCTTAGCAGCCATAGCAATTCTGCTCCGTGTAGGGGTTACCGTTAATGAGTGCTGCCGTACCAGGCTAGGGTGGATAAAACTCTCCGTACTCCCACAGTCAATTAAACATTTCGTTAAATTCCCGTTTACCTGTATGTCCATCATAGATTTTGTCAACGGGTGTGGCCTGGATTGATCCACCGTGATCGAAGCCACTGTTGGGCCCTGGGCGGCCGTTGAGTCGGGAAAAGATGGCGGATCCCAAGATGGCGGCACGCACGAGGCGGTGACGGAGTTGGAAATCGGATTCCCCCTGCAGACTTTGCTAAAATGCCCCTTTTTCTTACATTTGAAGCATGTAGCGTCCTTCGCTGGGCATCGTTGTCTGGGGTGCTTGGCCTGGCCGCAGAAGTAGCATTTCGGGCCTCGAGACATTGCCGCTGTAGTAGGACTCCTGGGTGAACTTCTGTGTGGGGACTCTGGCGGTGTAGAGCTGGTCTGAGACCTGGATGGGGAAGATGGCTGATTCCAAGATGGCGGCCCGCTCGGCGCGCACGAGGCGGTGAGGGCCGCATGGCCGGAAGAACAAGAGTCAGAGTTTTTCTGGGCCACGTCCAGCGATCGCGCAGTGGCCACTGCCTTTTTAAAGCCCAGGACCACCACCTCCAGCAGTCTCTGCTGGATATAATTCGATTTGAGGCCCGTGATGAAGGAATCGCGGACCAATTCGTCAGAGTACACGTTGGCCGCCACGGCCTTGCAGTTACAGTCCCGGACCAAGTCCTTTAGGCCCTGTAAGAAATCGTCCATTGATTCCTCAGGTCGCTGCCTGCGTGTAGCCAGCAGATGTCTGGCGTACACTTCGTTTACTGGCCTCTGGTATTGGGCCTTCAGGATAGTGATGGCCTCCGTGTAAGAGGTGGCGTCCCGGATGAACGAATAAATCCGATGACTAACGCGAGTAGTCAGTAGACTCAGTTTATCTACCCCGCTAGCGGATGAGGCCCTCGCGAAGAGTTCTAAGCATTTGAGCCAGTGTCCAAATTGATTTGATGCTTCAGCAGAATGTGGATCCAAGTCCAGACGCTCTGGTTTTGGGAGTCGATCCATCCTAGTATTCTTTAGCGATTAAAATTGATGTGCCTTCAATAACCACAAAACTAGAAGTTATAGACTTTAACAAGTTGGCTTTTAATCACTAAGATCAGAGCTAACATCGCAACACACCGACTGGCTCACAGGAATGAGTCATACAGATCCTGGGATCTTTAAGTAAGAGAAGTCAGGGGCAGAGCCAAGAGCCAAGACCTGGAACCTTCCAGGTTAGTCAGGGAAGAGGAAGTGAAACTATACACCGTGTGGGGGAGGGTAATATACATGAGTGCAAAACGAATACAGGCAAGACAAACAGATTTCATTACACGTACGAACCGGGGTCAAACAAGGCTGTGTCATCGCACCAACGCTCTTCTCGATCTTCCTTGCTGCAATGCTCCATCTCACCCTCAGTAAGCTCCCCACTGGAGAGGAGCTAATTTACAGAACAAACGGGAAACTGTTCAACCTCCGTGGCCTCCAGTCCAGATCCAAGGTCGTCCCATCCTCTGTCGTCGAATTGCAGTATTATGGATAGTGAAGGGAAGTTGGTGGACGAGAACATGTGCATTGAAGTTTGTTTCTGGTGCAGTAATTAGATTAGTGTAGCTGCAATTGGCTATAGAATACATGCTCTCCAGTCTCTGTTGTCAAATATACAAAATGTCGTCACAGTTTTAAAATCTGTTTCCCTAGACTTTTTTTTACAACAGTATTTGCCATTTTCAGAAGAAACTTTATCATTTCACTTGCTTAAAAATTACTTTCTATAATGGTGAGTACTGTAAGGTTGAATGTAACCATGGGACCTCATTTCTAATACATCACAATAAAAAGAACTTGTACTGTTATATTTTTACCTTTCCTAGTTGATTTTTTACAGCATTGTTCATGCACAGAAATAAACTTGTTGTAAATGTCTTTACTTATCTTTTACGCTATAATGTATGCTTTTATTTGACTTCCACTCCATTTTTTTCTTTCTATGTACACCTCTCATGGTTTTACTTGTTTGATTCTGACTCTTTCTCAGCTTCTGTGCCTCATTCGATGTCTCACTTTCCCTTTGTATTATCTCTCCCTCTCTCTCCCAATAAGTCTCGGAGCCAGCCTAGAGGAATCTGATATTATGATATCTGTAGAAATCTTCCTCGGGAGCTTGGTGCTGGTGCATGTTTTGCCTTGTCATTTTTGTATGTGCCTCTACCATGGGCTCCTTCCCTCCACTCACTTTCAGGTCAAGAAGGACGGAGATAGTGTGGGGTAGTTGGGGTTGGGGCTGGACTTCCAGCATGAGAGTTGAGCCAGGAATGTGGGGATTGATTCTGAAGAACCATATGACCAGTAATAACAGTCCCATGGCTAGTTGTATACAAGATTTATCAATCTTGTAGTTACCATGGACCCAATTAGATACCTGAATATAGACAATTGGACTGATACTATATATAGAATAATTTGGTTTATTTTAATTTTAATTGTATGCAAATTTCAGCTTGGAGCTAATATGCACATTAAAGGCATTGGAGATAATTATAGGATATTATTAGAGATTATTTTCTCTACAAGTATGCCCTCAATGTCTGATTTTCAAGTATTTCTTCAAATGCAATCATGATTTAGTAAAGCTGATACTTTCTAAAGGTCCATATAATTTTGAGTTGGCCATCAGTTACTGTCAAGTACAAGAAAGTATTTTCTTCGTTTGATATTCATTCGTGAAGCTCTGGACCACCAGCATTATTCTACCCCCTTCTAACTAAGGAAGTAAAGGATGGTATCAAATTGAAAATGAAGGCATACAATGTTGTCAAGATTGGTGGGAGACCAGAGGATTGGGAAATTTTTAAAAACCAGCAAAGGATGACTAAAAAAATAATAGCGAGAAGATGAATTATGAGAGTAAACTGGCAAGCAACATTAAAACAGATAGTAAGAGCTTCTACAGGAATATAAAAAGGAAGAGGGTAGCTAAAGTAAACGTTTGTCGCTTAGAGGATGAGAATGGGGAATTAATAATGGGTAACGGGGAAATGACAGAGACTCTGAACAAATATTTTGTAAAAGACGCTAACAACATCCCAATAATGGATAATCAAGGGGCCACAGGGAGGGGGGACCTAAAGACAATCACTATCACTAAGGAAATAGTACTCGGTAAAATAATGGGACTAAAAGATGACAAGTCCCCTGGGTCTTAAAAGAAGTGGCTGCAGAGATAGTGGATGCATTGGTTGCAATATACCAAAATTCCCTGGACTCTGGAGAGGTCCCAGCGGATTGGAAAACCGCAAATGTAACACCCCTATTTAAGAAAGGAGGGCGACAGAAAGCAGGAAATTATAGACCAGTTAGCCTAACATCTGTCGTTGGGAAAATGCTGGAGTCCTTCATTAAGGAAGTAGTAGCAGGGCATTTGGAAAATCATAATGCAGTCAAGCAGAGTCAGCATGGTTTTATGAAAGGGAAATCATGTTTAACAAATTTGCTGGAGTTCTTTGAGGAGGTAACGAGCAGGGTGGACAAAGGTGAACTAGTGGATGTGGTGTATTTGGATTTCCAGAAGGCATTCGATAAGGTGCCACATAAAAGGTTACTGCATAAGATAAGAGCTCATGGAATTGGGGGTAATATATTAGCATGGATAGAGAATTGGCTAACTAACAGAAAGCAGAGTGTCGGGATAAATGGGTCATTTTCCGGTTGGCTAACGGTAACTAGTGGGGTGCACAGGGATCGGTGCTGGGGCCTCAACTATTTACAATCTACATTAATGACTTGGATGAAGGGATCGAGTGTCATGTAGCCAAGTTTGCGGATGATACAAAGATGGGTGGGAAAGCAAGTTGTGCAGAGGACTCAAATAATCTGCAAAGGGATATAGATAGGCTAAGTGAGTGGGCAAACATTTGGCAGATGGAGTATGCTGTGGGAAAGTTATCCACTTTGGCAGGAAAAATAAAAAAGCAAATTATTATTTAAATGGAGAGAGATTCCAAAATGCTACAGTTCAGAGGGACCTGGAGGCCCTTGTGCATGAAACACAAAAAGTTAGCATGCAGGTACAGCAAGTAATCAAAAAGGGCAAGTGGAATGTTGGCCTTTATTTCAAAGGGGTTGGAGTATAAAAGCAGGGAAGTCCTGCTACAACTGTACAGGGTATTGTTGAGACCACACCTTGAGTACTGCGCACAGTTTTGGTCTCCTTATTTAAGGAAGGATATACTTGCATTGGAGGCAGTTCAGAAACGATTCACTTGGTTAATTCCAGAGATGAGGGGGTTGACTTATGAGGAAAGGTTGAGCAAGCTGGGCCTATATTCATTGGAATTTAGAAGAATGAGAGGTGATCGTATTGAAACATATAAGATACTGAGGGGGCTCGACAAGGTAGATGCAGTGAGGATGTTTCCCTCGTGGGGAAACCTAGAACGCAGAGGCACAGTTTTAGAATAAAGGGTCTCCACTGAGATGAGGAGGAATTTCTTCTCTGAGGGTCGTAAACCTGTGAAATTCTCTGCCCCCGAGAGCTGTGGAGGCTGGGTCATTAAATACATGTAAGGTGGAGATAGACAGATTTTTGCAAGATAAGGGAGTGAAGGGTTATGGGGAGTGGGCGGAGAGGTGGCTTTGAGTCCACGATCAGCCACGATCTTATTGAATGGCGGAGCAGGCTTGAGGGGCCAAGTGGCCTCTTCCTTCTCCTATTTCTTATGTTCTTATCTTCAGAAAATGCAACAGAACTTCAGTAGACCGCATGTAATAGAATTTTACACTTTATTTACTTCACATTGCATTGCCTATATAATTTTTAAAAATTCATGCTCATAGAAATCACTTCTCAAAAATGTACATCATGCTTTTGCATGGCTTGGTTTTCTGATTGGCTTAGATAACTTCTATCTGATTAATTAACCATGCTTATTTGCTTAGATCTGGACAGGCAAGAAAAGGTACCAATTGAGAACTAGGCTTCCCCAAGACAGTTACCAATCAGAAGCTAGCAACCAACACAATACCACATTGACAGATTCATTAGTTCAGGTTAACACTGTTCATTGTGTTGAATAAAAAGTAATATATTTGGATTACAGCAATTCACTGAACTTAACAAATCTGTTTAGAAACAATAAAAGTGTTGAGTTTTAGTTCAGTTCTGTAACTAGAACCATGTGACTGACTAGAAGTTATTCACGAGAAACTAATACCCTTCCTTGCCACCATGACTCGGACGCTTGGCTTCCTGTGGAGCAATCGTCAGTAGTTGTCATATTTATTCCTAGCCTGTTCATCCCTGGAGATGGAGCAGCTCATCAAAAATCAGAACCAAGACACACACTGGCAAGAAATGGTTCATGTACCATTTTGATTCATATTAAAGCTCTGTGTCTTCTATAACCAGAAGGTTCTAATTCTGACACAATATGCAACTGGCTGGCTTTTGGAAAACAAAGCTTATTTTCGATAGGTCAGCCATTAGCAATGATGGTCTTTTCTCTCAGAATCAACATTACATATATTAATAAATCAGAAACCTAAGGTGCCTGACTGAACAATCTGGATCTGATGAGGTTTACAGACAAAGATTTAAACAAATAGCAGACCAAGCACCCCTACATCCCTCCATGACTTCACTGTCAAACCTAGACCCCTTACGTTTTCTTTCCTTTCGCAAATCTCATCAGGGTGGGTGCAGCAACAGAAATTTGCATTTATATAATGCCTTTAATGTAAGTCACCTCCCATAAAAGAAAGGTGCTCAGATGAATGCAACTGAACCCAAGAAGGTATCTACAGTCACCCCTAATTTGTAACGAGTTGCAGAAGCCAATTTCCAGTAGGTACAGTACAGGTGTACAGTAGTTACAAATTCTTAATGTAAAATATATAACATGGAGATTCATATGATCTAAAACAGGAATGATTCCCTCGGTCCTTCAGATTTCATAGAATCATACAGCACAGATGGAGGCTATTCGGCGCGTCGTGCCTGTGCTGGCTCTTAGAAAGAGCAGTCGTGCTTAGTCCCACATCCCCGCTTTTTGTCTGTAACCCTGTAAGTTCCTCATCCTCAAGTACTTGTCCAACTTCCTTTTAAAATTATTTATGGAATCAGCTTCCACTACCTTTTCAGATAGAACGTTCAAGATCCCAACAACTATGAGTTAAAAAAAATTCTTTTCATCTCCCCTGTAGACCTTTTGCTAATGGTTTTGAATCTGTGACCTCTGGTTATTGACCCACTCGCCAGAGGGAATAGTTTTTTTTCTATCTACTCCTATCAAAACCCCTCATGATTTTGAACAGCTCTGTTAAATCTCCTCTTAACGTTCTCTGCTCGAAGGAGAGCAACCCCAGCTTCTCCAATCTCTCCATATAACTGAAGTCCCTCATCTCAGTCTCTCCACATAGCTGAAGTCCCTCATCCCTGGTGACATCCTGGTAAACCTCCTCTGTACCCTTTCTAAGGCCTTCACATCTTTCCTGAAGTGTGGTGCCCAGAATTGTCCAGAATACTCCAGATGAGGCCTAACCAGTGATTTATAAAGTTCTCGCATGATCTCTTTGCTTTTATATTCTATTCCTCTATTTATAAACCCAAGTAACCCACATGCTTTTTTAATTACCTTATCAACTTGCTGTGCCACCTTTAAGGATTTGTGTATATGGACACCGAGGTGTCTCTGCTCACATACACTGACTGCATAGATAAAGGGAATGCAGCAGATGTGGTGTTGATGTTTGGGCTGCAAACTTCTAATGGTTCTATAGATCTAATGCTGGAATTTCAGAACATGAGTAAGCTTCTTGCTGCTGCTTATCCAGCGATTATCACTCTTTCTCTCTCTTCACCCCTCCCAGGAGGATAGAAACTAGTTGGTCAATCTACCTTTCAACAGGTGTTTGATAAAATACCACATATTTGGCTTGTTAGCAAAATTGAAGCCTATGGGATAAAAGGGGCAGTAGCAGCATAGATACAAAATTGGCTAAGGGATAGAAAATAAGAGTGTTACGGTGAATGACTTTTTTGGATTGGAGGGAGGTACACAGTGGTGTTCCCCAAGGATCAGTGCTAGGACCACTGCTGTTTTGGATATACAGTAATGACTTGGACTTGGGGATGCAGGACACAATGTTGAAATTTGCAGATGACACAAAACTTAAAAGTGTAGTAAACAGTGAGGAAGATAGTAATAGACTTCAAGAGGACATAGACCGGCTGGTGGAATGGGCGGACACATGGCAGATGAAATTCAATGCAGAAAACTGTGATGTGATATATTTTGGTAGGAAGAATGAAGAGAGACAATGCAAGCTAAATGGTACAATTTTGAATCGGGTGCAAAAAGAGAGAGACTTGGGGGGGGTGGTGCGGGGGTGTTTGTGCATA
The DNA here is from genome assembly GCF_052327205.1 of Somniosus microcephalus. Lineage (NCBI taxonomy): Eukaryota > Metazoa > Chordata > Chondrichthyes > Squaliformes > Somniosidae > Somniosus > Somniosus microcephalus. The sequence goes on from NC_140991.1 coordinate 267,614,918, forward strand.
CATTTTTGATGGTGGCAGGGCAGGTTAACAAAGCAGTTAATAAAGCACATGGGATCCTGGATCCTGGACTTCATAAATAGAGGCATAGAGTACAAAATCCAAATAGTTATGCTAAACCTATATAAAACACGAGTGCCCAATTCTGGGCACCACACTTTAGGAAGGATGAGAGAGTACAGAAGAGATTTACTGGAGTGATAATCCTCGAGGGATTACAGTTAGGTGGATAGACTGGAGAAGCTGGGATTGCTATCCTTAGAGCAGAGAAGGCTAAGAGGAGATTTGATAGAGATGTTTAAAATCATGAAGGGTTTAGATATATAGAGTAAATAAAGCAAAACTGTTTCTAATGGCTGAAGGGTCGATAAGCAGAGGGCACAGATTTAAGGTGATTGGCAAAAGAACCAGGGGCGACATGAGGGAAATCCTTTATACACAACAAGTGGTTAGAATTTGGAATACACTACTTGATAGGGTGATGGATACAGATTCAATAGTAGCCTTCAATTGGGAATTAGATAAATACTTGAAGGAGAATAAATTGCAGGGGTATGGCGAAAGAATGGGGGAGTGTGATGAACTGAATTGATCTTCAAAAGAGCCGGCGCAGACTCGATGGGGCAAATGGCCTCCTTCTGTGCTGTACTATTCTATTCCTATAAATGTGGATTTGAGCCCTCTTAGGCAGACAGCAACTGTTATAAGATGACCATTCTTACTGTTTTTGTTTCCAGTGAACATAGCGATAAGTGATGGTGGAGGGTGTGGGAACAGTGTGATTGATCCAATTAGCAATGTAGCGGGCACTCCAGTCAATGAAGTTGTGGAGCGACCTAGAAGGGACAGATGCCTGGTTTGAGGGTCTCTTTGTAGGTAGTAAGATTATGTTTCTAAAGAAATAACAAATCAGCTTCTTGAGTATCTTCTTTATATAGAAATTAGCCAGAATATGGAATTCCTGCCACAAATGATGTTGTTGTAGAGGCCATAAATTATTCTAAACAAGCATTAAATAATTGTTTGAATAAGAGAAATAGGGAGCAAGCAGGCGAGTGGGATTAGACTAAGTGGCTCACTCCTGGGGAAAAACAGCTGTGCAGAATTGATGGGCCAAATAGCCTGTTTTTGTCCTGTAACATTTGACTCTGATTTTTCTATATAAAATGAGGGAGGACTTAGAACAACAAGACGTTCTTCCCTAGACTTTTCTTCCTCTTTTAATGAAGTTTGGTTCAGGTCCTTGTTTCTTATTGCAGTCGGAAGTGTCTGCTGTGGCTCAGTGGGTAGCACTCTTGCCTCTGAGTTAGGAAGGTTGTGGGTTCAAGTTCCACTCCAGAGACTTGAGCACAAAAATCTAAGCTGACACTCCAGTGCAGTACTGAGGGAGTGCTGCACTGTCAGAGGTGCCGTCTTTTGGATGAGACGTTAAACCGAGGGCCCCGTCTGCTCTCTCAGGTGGACGTAAAAGATTCTATGGTACTATTTTGAAGAAGAGCAGGGGAGTTACCTCTGGTGTCCAAGCCAATATTTATCCCTCACTAAAAAACGGATTATCTGGTCATTATCACATTGCTGTTTGTGGGAGCTTGCTGTGCGCAAATTGGCTGCCGCATTTCCTATATTACAACAGTGACTACACTTCAAAAAGTACTTCATTGGCTGTAAAGCGCTTTAGGACATCCAGTGGTCGTGAAAGGCGCTGTATAAATGCAAGTCTTTCTTTTCTACCATGTCCACTCTTGTGTGGAATGTCATTGGTTAAGTAACATAATTGTGTTTGGGTCTTTCAGGAGTACAGCAGACAGGAAGGTTGCTGTTGCACGTGTGCTAGTAACAGCTGGGATTCAGCTCTGTGTTTATGTAATTAGAAATAACATAGTTTTCCTAATAACTGGAGCCTTTGGTGGCAACTGGAGAAATAAAATTGAGACTGCATAGTAACTTGCTACTACAGGATTCAACAAGATCGGAACTTGCCCTGACTGCCCTCTTTTTTCTGTTGTTATTTCATTAATTCTAAACTGTACGTCTATGATACAGGAATAGAACTTGTTTGTACTGGTCTGGTTGAGTGGAAAACATCCTGTTGCTCGCTGCAGTTGAAATGCAGAGTGCGCAGAAAGTGTGTTTGGGTTAAAAATAAGTACTGCATTTTTTTGTGTCCTTTCAAAGAGGAGGCACGGCACTACAGTTTATCAGAGCTGTTTAACAGTCAAGTGATCAAACAAATGAATTAAAGATTTAACATATTGGAAAAACCACAAAGTGCACCATTAAGCATTCTGTATATAATAGGAATTTTATACAAATGTGGTTCAAATGCATGCAAGGTACAATTATCAGCAGTAATCTATTCATTTTGTTGTAGTTTGTAGAAAGTATTTGGTGCACATTACTGTTAAAAAGTAAGCAGTGTGTGGAAACTTCTCCAATGAGTTTAAAAAAAAAAATAATTATTGTATAGCAGTCCTATTTACATGCAGTTCATATTGGTTTCTTTGATCAGATAAAATGTAATAAATAGAAAAATGATTTCAGTCCATTTACTGTATTAGTTTTATGTCAAAATATCATTAATTCCAACTTCCAATATCTGAACACAAAGCAAGTTAGAACTAAGAATTAATGTCTGTCACAAAGAAAATATAACCATTGGTACAGTGACTAGTTTCCAATTGTTAACCAGAGAACCTCTTCCCAGTGCATTTTATCAAGTAGATTATAAACTAGTTTTCAGAAATATCTTTGATTTGCAGTCTCACTGATGAGCAAATAAATCATTCTCATATCACATTATCCAGTGAACTAGTCAATAACAAACTTATCATCACAAATCGCTAAAAATATGCTATTAGGATCAGCGTGTAGTCTTTTGTGCAAAATGCGTATGGCAATTTAGCTATGAGGATATGATTTATTCCTGACCAAATGCTGCTGTTTGCTTGTTTCTAATCATGTATTTGCATTCTTAAGATGCTCCTAATGACATTCCAAGGAGTAAAATTTGTGCACATTTATACTGTGATCCTGATAAGATCCGTAAAACTAATCAATATAGCTCTATTTTTGGAAGTTACCTCTTGGAGTGTGTTATGTATTGTGTGTTCTATTGTGTGTTCTCCTCCCACCTGTGGTGGCGCTGTCACAGGAGATAAATGGTTGGGTGTTCTCTGTTAAGTTTAGCTCTCTTTGTTCGGAGCTTCCTTTCCTTCCAATAAAGCACTTCATGTTTGAATCTCTGAGTTCTGAGTCCTAAATTGTGTCTAGGTAGAAAGGTACCGACACAACAGAGTGCTACAGGTTTTTCATCAAGCTAGTAACTAGTTTTGCTGCATTTGCGAATTAAAGTAGAATAAACATGAGGCTTGTTAACTTAAACATTTGAGTAAATTAGTTCAATGTGTATAACTGAATTAAAAAAGAAAGACTGCTGGCATTGGATTAGGAGGGGAAAGAGAGTGCTTTCACGTTGAATACTTGTTCATCTATATCATTTCAAAATGTTCATGATCTTTTAACAGAATATTGTTCTAATTCTCCCACCCTTTGAAAAGCTGGTACTTTGTCATCTCACGAGAGGAGGTGCAATGAAGTCGCTCTGTTCAAATAGGTTGTGTGTGCATTTCAGAACAGTAACTGATACTGGTGTTCAGAATTGGCTTGAATGATGATCTGAAGGTACGCAAGCTGAGAAATGTATTCTGAAAATATTCCTGAACTATCCTATTCCTTCATACTGTTGCATACAAAAGTGCCAGCGACAAAATGTGCTTTTTAAAAGTGCATATTGCTGAATTTTCTATTGATTTCATTCCAATGTTTCTGAATCTTGGATTATGGTTGTGTTTATAAGCCTATGAAGAGTGCTCCCGAGAGAGAATAATTATGAAGCATACATAGCGTTTGTAATTAATGAAGCATTTGGTATTTTACTATATGATAAACTACAATTAGAAGCAAGTGCAACACTTGTGTGTGCTGATGCTACATGCAAATGAGCAGGGAATTTATGAACAGTTGCCTCCATTTCTGGTGATCATCAAACAGGAAGCTCTAGGCTTAGAAGTAAACATGAAGACTATCCACAAACTATGTAATAACTTGCAATTCCATAAAAATTTTTAATGTAGAAAAATGTTCTAAGGTGCAGTACAAAAGAGGGGAATGAACCGATGTTGAGTCTTGATGGGAGAATTGGGAGGAGTGACTAAAACGTTGGTTGAAAAGAGGGGTTTTAAGAACACTTGTAACGGCAAAGAGAAGTAGAGGCAGAAAGTTTAGGGTGCGACTGCAAGAGAATATGCCCAAGGTGACTGAAGGCTCTACCACCAGTAGTGAGATGAACGGAGGGGACTGCACAGAAGTCCAGAGTCAAAGGACTTAATGTGATCATAGATCACTAAGATTAAGAACATCCATTCAGCTGTCCTTGCTGCTTCCTCCCACCAAGCCACATCTCTCCCTAGACTCTTCCCCAACCACCTGAATCTACGCTTTAGTTTCTCTCCTACCTTCCCTCGTGTTCTCTCCGAGTTCATCTCATCTGAGACCCACCTCCTGCTCCCTTGACCCCATTTACACTAAACTACTGTCCACCCAACTTCCCTTCATGGCTCCCATGCTACCTGACATTGTAAATGGTTCCCTCTCCTCAGATACTGTCCTCCTTCCTTTCATTCATTTCCTAGGAAACCCAACTGATCAAATAGGTTTAAATTAGTCAAATTAAAATCTAGTTTGTGAGTAAATTAAATGTGAAGTTCCAGTTTTATTGACTTTGGTTTAAAAGAAACTTACAGAAATGTTAATATCGTAAAGTAATTTCTAACAAATGAGCAAGGTTTCAACCAGTTGCAAGTTCAGAAAATGCTACCAAATACTTTTATTTATTTATATTTCTTGATTGAAAGCAGCCTTTTTAGTCTCCAGTTATACCTTTTGAGATGAACCTGCACACATTTCTGACAAAGTGTAGGTTTGCAAACCAGGTTGAAGAAACCGCTTAGCGGTGGCATCAACTGTCTTGAGTCAAATATCCTTGTTCTACATTGTCTTTGTGCTCATAACACAGATACAGGACAGCTAGAAGGAGGTCAAGGGAAAGAACTAGCAAAATGGCAAGATGAAAAGTGGTGAACAAAACTGCCCCACAACAGGTTGAAAGAAGGGTAAGTCAGCAAAATCCTGCTCTCGTCATAGCTGGAATCTACTAGTCTGGCACATGTTCGAGGAACAGAGAGGAAAGGGTTTTTGTTTTACATATGTGCTGGATCTGCTGAGTCATAGGGCTCGATTTTGTCAGGCCCGAGTAGGTGAGTTTGGAGGCGTGTGAGGTGTTAAAATCGCAAAAAAATGGCGGGTGGATCTGATCCAGCCTCCAGCTCGCCTCTGAGCAATTTTCCCAAAATCGGGGTTTCCAACCCTGTTTCCATCCCGCCTCTTTGCCCTTGAGGCCCTTAACAACCAGTTAAGTGCCTCTATAATCCCATTTTGAGAGGTCTTTCTGAATTTAACACCTTTACCCCGTGCTGCATGACATGAATCGGCCATTCATGAAAGACAGACTTGTGAAGTGATGCTGTGCGGCCTGCGGGCGGCGCTGTCCAGTGAGAGTATAAATACTCGGGCACGGGCCCAGCTTGCGCAGGGACATTCTTAACGGGAACTAGTGAAGGACACAACTAGACCTCCATGTTGTAAAACAGTTGATTAAACGTAAGGTGTGTTCTACGCGGAGTGAACACACGTAAGACTGCTGGACCTGATAGCATCCCTGGACGGGTACTCAAGGAATGTGCTGATCAGCTGGCTGATGTCTTCACCGCCATCTTCAATCTGTCATTGGCCCAGGCAGTAGTCCCTACATGCTTCAAGACCGCTACCATTATTCCTGTGCCAAAGCAAACGGCTGTGACGTGTCTGAACGACTATCGACCTGTTGCACTCACACCCATCATAATGAAGTGTTTCGAGAGACTGGTCCTGGCTCACATCAAAGCCAGTGTTCCCGCCTCTCTTGACCAACACCAGTTTGCCTATCGTGCAAACAGATCAACGGAGGATGCAATCACAACTGCTCTACACTCTGCACTGAATCACTTAGACGGTAAAGAGACCTACATCAGAATGCTGTTCATAGACTACAGCTCAGCATTCAACACTATCGTCCCCAACAAGCTGGCCACCAAACTCCACACTCTTGGCCTGAACACTTCCCTCTGCAACTGGACCCTGGACTTCCTAACAAACAGACCCCAGTCTGTCAAATTAGGTAACCACACCTCGCCCCCCGACCCTGAACACGGGGGCCCCACGAGGATGTGTGCTGAGCCCCCTCCTCTACTCCCTCTTCACCCACGACTGCGTGGCTGTTCATGGTTCCAACACCATCATCAAGTTTGCGGATGATACCACGGTGGTAGGCCAGATCACCAACAACGATGAGTCAGCCTACAGGGAGGAGGTCCAGCATCTCGTGAAGTGCTGCGCCGATAACAACCTGGCCCTTAACATCAAGAAAACCAGGGAAATCATTGTGGACTTCAGGAAGTCTAAAGGCGGAAGTCACACCCCCATCCACATCCATGGGGCTGTGGTGGAAAGGGTGGACAGCTTTAAGTTCCTCGGAGTCCACATCACGGAATACCTCCTCTCTGGTGAAGAAGGCCCAGCAGCGCCTATATTTCCTAAGGAGGCTGAAGGGATGTAACCTGTCACCCCTGATCTCCTCTAACTTTTACTGCTGCACAATAGAGAGCATCCTGACAAACTGTATGACAGTATGGTATGGCAGCTGTAGCTCCTATGACCGGAAAGCCCTGCAGCAGGTAGTCAAAACTGCCCAACGCATTACCGGCACCCGGCTACCGACCATAGAGCACATATACCAGAAACGCTGTTTACGGAGGTCACGGTCCATCATCAAAGACCCGACCCACCCCAGCCACAGTCTGTTTGCCCCCCTGCCATCTGGGAGACGCTACAGATGCATTCGCACCCGAACGACCAGATTTAGGAACAGCTTCTTTCCCAGGGCTGTCATCCTACTGAACTCCACAAATAAACTCTAAAGCCTGCACATCTGCCAATGCACTTTATTATGTTTATGTTAATGTATTACAAGCCAAATGAATGTTGAATGTTTAAATGTCTTAATCTAAATGTACACTCTCGGGAGTCGCAAGCCTACATTTCGTTGTACTGCACTTGTGCACTATCAATGACAGTAAAGTTGATTATGATTATGATTAAAGCTTTGTTTAACGCTTAGACCAAGTGCCTAGTAGTTTTCTTACGTCACTGCACGTCTCCTCTGGAACACGCCAGTTAATCCTGGTGGCCTCGCAAGTGGATTGCTTACTAACAGCTGCAGCTCCACCATTAAAAAGGAGCTTTCAGCAATCATCATTTGCAGATGGCAGAACTTTGTTGTCACAGATCTGGGGGAACTTTTAGCAGGCCTACTCATTGTTGTGGAAGTTTGGAGCCTGAGACTCATCTCCAGTGTGACCTCCTGGAAAACCCCTCTCCCCACCTTGACTGAGCACTTCTTCAACTGAGGCATATACCAGAAGAATGGGAACTATTTATTTCCTTTCCTCCTGGACCTCAGATTGGGACGAAGACCAGCCACGGCAGCAGCAGGAGCAACAACAGGAGCGCCAAGCTGCTGCTCACCCACCTGAAGCTGCACAGGCCAGAAGATGCCAGCGCATAGAAGCACGTCGCCGCAGGAGATACCCCCAAAACAGGGTCTACAGACCAAAACAGGGTCTACAGACAGAGGATGAGCTACCTCAACATGACTGAGCATCAGTGGCAAAGGAGGCTCAGACTTTCGCGAGAGGTAGTGGGTGACATTTGCGCAATGCTGCAGCAAGACCTGGAGCCCAGAGGAGTGGGTGGACACCCATTACCAGTGGCCGTCAAAGTCAGTACCGCACTCAACTTTTTTGCTTCAGGCTCATTCCAGGGATCAACAGCAGACATCATCAGCGGAGTCTCCCAGGCGGCCGCACACACTTGCATCATGCAGGTAACCGATGCTCTCTTTGCCATCGCGCACAATTACATCAACTTCTCCAAGGATCAAGCAAGTGTAACCGCGCGTGCGGTTGGGTTTGCGAATCTGGCAGGCTTTCCAAGGGTGCAGGGCGTCGTTGACTGCACACATGTGGCCCTTAAGGCACCCCATCACAATCCAGGTATTTTTGTCACTCCCTTAACGAGCAGCTGGTGTGTGACCACAAGAAGGAAATTTTGCATGTTTGCGCCAAGTACCCTGGCAGTTGCCATGACTCCTTCATCCTGCGCCAGTCTAGTGTGCCTCCGCTCTTCAGTCACCAGACCAACTTTTCGGATGGCTACTTGGAGACCAGGACTATCCCCTGAAGACGTGGCTAATGACCCCGTTTAGGAACCCATCCAACGAAGCTGAGGCGCGGTACAAATCAGCCACATTTCCACCAGATCCATAATCGAGCAAACCATCGGCTTGCTGAAGATGCGATTCAGATGCCTTGATAGATCAGGTGGAGCCCTGCAGTACTCAGCAGCCAGGGTATCCAGAATCGCCGTGGTCTGCTGTGCACTTCACAACATAGCACAGCATCGTGGCTTGCAGATGCCTGAGGTACAAGTGGCTCATCGCATAGCCTCCTCAGATGAGGAGGAGGAGGTTAGCGATAATGAACAGCTTGCGGAGGCGCATCAACCAGCGGCAGCAGCACGCGAGCACCGTGGCCAGATTTGCTTAGCCTGCCCAATCAAACACTTTCGCCTCGCACCTTTTTACCAGAGCATCGACAGTGGCCAAGAACCTGCGGATTCCTATCACTCTGACCACCACACTGAGAATTGCAAGTCGCCCGAAGCCCTCAATGTGGGAGTCCCATTTGCGAAATGACACAGGCCACAACTTCAACAGTTTGCCATCAAATTTTTTAATCACATTTCATGGATGGCATTTCAAAAATAAATAACAGAACACCCAAGTGATTACCCTTGTGACTACTTGTGCTTTATCTTCCTCTTACGCGTGCTCCTACGTGGTGCTTCCCCTGTGGCTTCAGCAGATGTGGAGGCCCCTTGCTGCTCCTGCCTCGACACCTTTGGCGGGCGTCCTCTGGGGTTGCGAGCCTGTGAGGGCTCGGCAACAGTCTGCTGCTCCTGCGGCTGTGCAGGGGCTGAGACGCCGATCTCAATTGGGTGAGGACTCTGGTGGGGCTCTGACCGAGGGCTCTGCAGTGGCATGGTTGTGTGAGTGCTTGGAGAGGAGACCCCACTTCCTTGTTCTCTACTACCAACATCCCTCTCATGGGTCAGCTCCACTTAAGAGCTAGCAAGTGGCTTGACAGCACCTTGCTGCACTTCAGGGAAGCTATGAGGACCCATTTCTGCACTGGAACCATGAAGGTCTGGTTTCTCTGCTCAAAAGCTGACCATTGTTCAGAATAGAATGACATCTCGAGGAGCAATGATCATGTTTTCAAGACCCTAACGACTTAGCTCCTCCATGGCATTAGCCATCCTCTCCTCTACCATAGCCACCCTCTCCTTCACAGTAGCCAGCCTTATCACGGAGGTAGCCATCCTTTCCGTGGTGATGCGTTCATGCGCCAACACCTCCACAAAGGCCCTGCTCATGTTAGCGATGGATTTCTCCATTCGCTCCACACTCGCAACGACCTTGGAGACAAAACCCGCCAGAGACTCCTGCACCTGTTACTCGAGTTCCAGCACTGCTCTCCTTCTGGATGGACCCGGAGGCACAGGGTCGACATGCAGCGGAGCCGAGCTGGAAGAGTCCTGCGCCCTCCGACGAGGACTCTCCACTGCTGTCCCTGTCTCCACCATCTGCTGATGCTCACTTGTGAGCTGCGATACACCAGGTGACAACGCTACTCTATGTCCCGAAGGTCCCATCGAGGTGTGAGTGTCTGCGCTGGTGCGGAGTGTGCTGAATTCTACTGACGCTGCTCCCTCAGCGGTTGCAGCTTCCTCTGAGGAGTCTGGGCGCTCAGGCTGTTCCTCCTGGACAGTGGGGAGGGGGGCTGTCAATGGTCCTGTGGGGGAGTAAAGGAAAGAGTTAGACATGTGAGATAAACTTTGAATTGTGCAGATGATCATAAGTCAATCTGTTAGAGCATCAATCAACATCAGTCACTCATGCAATGTCAATGAGAGAGATGAAAAACTATTCTGTCACCAGCTTGCTCTGATGCGCCCGTCTGTCCATCCTCCCACTTGCGCATCCTCCTCCACGCCCACGATCTCCAGGGCCATCTCCTCTGCAGTGGTGAGCTGGGCTATTGAGGGTGACCCTCCTCTTGTCCTCGCCCTCTCCCTCTTACTGTGGGCTCTCTCTTCCTGCAATAAGGGAGACAAGTGGAGTTTGAGTGAGAATGAAGGAGTGAGTATAGAGAATCCATAGCATAGATGCTTAGAAGGACACAAAGATGGAGTGAGGTGCCAAGACCAAGGGCCCTCCCCGTGTGTTGTAAGTTGTCATTGCATCACAGTGATAGGGAGTGTGAGAGCTGCATAGTCGAATAGTTAAGTGAATGTGAACATACAGAGAGAGGGAATGGGTAAGGGTGAAGTGGGATGTGGAGGAGGAGGTTGACAAAGCAGAGTGCTGGTGATGAGAGGCGATGGGGATCAGATTGAGGGTCATGGGAATGGAATACTCACTTTTTCTGTGTGGAGAAGGTCATGAAACCTCTTTCTGCACTGCAGCCAGGTTCTGCTGCACATTGATATCTCATTCACCTGTGCCACTTGCAGCCACACAGCTTTGTTCTGTTGTGGAGGCTTTTTCCTCCCTGAGGAAGGAAAGAGCACCTCCTTATTTGCTCTTGCTCCCTCCACCAGAGCTTGGAGGGAGGCCTCATCGAATCTGGGTACACACTTTGGTCTGGTGCTGGACATAGTTGCAGTAGGAATCCCTCAGAAGTATGTTGATAAAGTTGTACAACTGAAAAAGAACCAAGGTTGCTTGCAGGCATTAAATCCAGCTGCATAGATGATGTCATCGGTGGCGAGTTTCAGTATCGAAAGACTCATTGGGCCAGGGGTTCCAACACACTGGAAATCAAGTGCCCAATTAGGGCAAAATCGCACTTTTGTCCCGCCTCACATCGGAGGTGGGGTCCTGACACGCCGACCACCTGACACGCCCCCAGCCCCCCCCCCCCCACCAATGACAAAATCCAGCCCATCGTGGTTCTGGGAAAGAATCTTAGAAGATATGTTTCTTTTAATTTACCGCCATCAGAGTGGGAATAGATGCACATTACTTGTTTCCTACTCTCTTTGAGATGCATTCTGGGAGCAGGCTTAGTGGATCTGCTTTTGGACAGGGTGCTGCACTTCCTTTTTGGGAAAACAGTAGATGTTTGCTCCTCCAAATGTCCTGGTTCAGCATCTGAAACACATTTCTCCATGACTGCTATTGTCAGTGTGGTCTAGAGCCTGAGTCAAATGATTGCCTCATGACTCAGTGAAACTGAGAAGCAGTGCACATCTTGACTGGTGATCATGCACAATCCAGATAACAGCGAATGGCAGTCAAGGCACCCCTGTTGATAGAAATCTCTAAATTATCAAGTTTGACATGATCTAGAATTCTTTGACTGAGGACCAACTGCTAGGTTTTCAATTTAAAAAAAGCTACTTCAAGGGAAGGGACAATAAGCTTCAGCAAATTAATTGGGATGGGAGGGGTTGTTTACTGCTGCTCCAGTTCAAGACAAATGGAATACCGTGAAAGGCCAACTGCTGATTACACAAAATAAATATATACCTAGAATTAACAGACATAGACTAAACAAGCGTGACCAATAAAACATCAAAATGAAACAGGAAAAATAATGAACTTTGTAAATCCTGCAGTGAGAAAAATGAGAGACACTTGGATGAAAACAAGAGCCTTAAAAATCACAATAAAAGGGTGGTCAGAGGAGCAGTCTGGAAATCGGCATAGCTGGCGATGCTAAATACAACAAGAAGATATTCTTCCAGTACTACATCAGTAAGAGGGCAGTCAAAGAGCCATAAATCTTGCCGACGGGCCAACATGGAAGATGAACATCAAATAGTGAATACACTCAATGATTACTTCTAAGTGTTCACTAGAAAAGATGTTATTAACAAGTCCTTCATGATTAGAGATATTGGGCTGAATCTTACTGGAAAAAAAAACGACATGTTAATAATGCACCCTGTTATTAATGCGCAAATCAGCCAGCAGGTTCAGGGGATTAAGAGGTATGCTGTGAGTTGCAAATCTCCAGAACTTTTTGGTCGATTTACACTGCTTCATTGTTTGCTTTGCACAAACAGCATCTTGCCCTCAAACTCCCCATTATTTTTAAGATCTTGCTGGATTTGCACATTAATTGCCCATTAAACTCGGTGCAGAAAGTTAGGACTGGAACCTAACAGTGCAAGTACCTTTTTAATGGCGTGATAATTGTTAACGCAATGCCAATTAGCCTCTCCGACCTGGAAAGAAAACCGTTTGAACTGTTCAATCTCATTCCTGCATGTAATAAATTGTTGGAGATTTTTAAAATGTCAAATTTAAAATACTCTTTTGTTTTTCCTTTGTCTTTTTTGTCGCTCTCAATCCAGTCTTTCTTTCCCTCCCGTTGTTTCTTTTTCTGTATTTGATTTGACTTTAATTCACAAATTCTAGTTCACCCTCCTCCGTCGTTCCTGCTTCATGCTCAGTCCTTCTCATTGGTTAAGGAGATCCACTGTTGGTCCCGCCGTTCACTAAGGTAGCAGATGCCCTGTTGCCCTCACTATGCCATTATCTGCTCGCACTTCCAGCAAGGTATGGCGCAAAATATCTTTGATCTGCAGGAAAAAGTCTAACTAACTGTGTTTGCTGCAAGCTGCCCCACTCCAGCAAGATCTGGCCCAATCACGTAGAATTAGCAACTTTGACATCAATGAGATGGAGGTCTTAGACAGAAAGAAAAAAGAAAGATTTGGATTTATATAGTGCCTTTCATGACCACAGGACGTCCCAAAGTGCTTTCCTCCATTGAAGTACTTTTTGAAATGTAGTTGCTGTTGTTATGCAGGAAACACAGCAACTAATTTCAGGGTCCAACAAACAGCAATGTGATAATGACCAGATAATCTGTTGAAGTGTGATGTTGGTTGAAGGATAAATACTGGCCAGGACACTAGGGAGAACTCCCCTGCTCTTCAAAATAGTGCCATGGGATCAGACAGTGTCTTGGTTTAACATCTCATCTGAAAGACAGCACCTCAGACAGTGCAGCACTCCCTCAGTACTGCACTGGAGTGTCATCCCAGATGATGTGCCCAAGTATTTGGAGTGGGACTTGAACCCACGACCCTCTGACTCACAGCTAAAAGGACTTGAAACAAACAAATCCCTAAGTCTGGGTGGAATTTATCCCTAGCGTAGTATCCAGGCCATTTTCCTTTATGGGTTACTTAGGTGCGTACCATGGAGTTTCAGCGCACCTATAAAGTTTAAATCCATGTTTCCATTAATTTGCATACATCTCAACCTGAAAAGTTTCTGATTTAGGATTTATACACCAATGAAGCATTAGAGTTAAGATCAGCCCTACACGCTGTGTAGGACCTGGAACTTCAAACAGAACAAACCGAATAAAGAAATCAAAGTGCAAATAGCATGGAATTGCTTTTGGTACATGGGCTGCATTACTTGAATTTGTGAGTGTGCTCTCCGAGAAGACTGGCCTTTTCTACATCCCCCACTTCCTTCACCTCACAATTGTGTCGGCCATGGCTCAGTTGGTAGCACTCTCACCTCTGAAGGTTGTGGCTTTAAATCCCACTCCAGAGACTTGAGCACAAAAATCTAGACTGAAACTCCAGTGCACTACTGAGGGAGTGCTGCACTGTCAGAGTTGCCGTCCTTCGGATGAGACGTTAAACCGAGGCCCCATCTGCTATCTCAGGTGGACTTAAAAGATCCCATGGCACTATTTCAAAGAAGAGCAGGGGAGTTATCCCCGGTGTCCGGGCCAATATTTATCCCTCACTCAACATCGTAAAAAATGGAATATATTGTCATATCACATTACTGTTTGTGGGAGCTTGCTGTGTGCAAATCGGTTGTCGCATTTCCTACAATACAACAGTGACTACACTTCAAAAGTACTTCATTGGCTGGAAAGCACTTTGGGGGAAAAATTCAGTTGTTTGCGCCTCCCGTTAGCGCCTTAAGAGGGTGCCAAGTGGGGCGCAAAGCAACTAGCGCCCGGGCGTAGCGATGTTTACGCCGCTCGCAAAATTAACTAGACATTTTGCGGCGGCGCTAAACACTAACGCCACGATCTCCTGCACCGGCAAATCGTGACGTCAATCGAGTGCGAAACGCCCTGTTAGCGCCCCGGACCGGAAATTGAGTGGCGCCCCCTGCCTTACCGCCTGCCGCTAGCAACAACAGGTTGAGGGGAGCGTTATGCTGTCACAAAGGGACTAGGGGAGCGCTATTTAAAGGCGACCACTTCCTGCCTTTTTTTGTCGTTGACATTTTGGCACCACTCATTCTGAGAGAGAGAGAGAGACACTTCTGGAGAGATTCAAGGCTGTGTGAAGGAGTTTTGGGTACTGAGCAGCACTTTGCAGGTTGATTTTGATTTGCCCTTGTATTGATTTAGAAGAGACTATGGGGTCTGCACTCAGCTCTTTCCCTGGTTCTCTCCATTGTTCTTTCCAGCAGATTTGATGTACAGGTCTCTCCAGGCTGAGATTCAGGCCGAGATTCAAGGCTGCAATGAGCAGGATGTGGATGGAGAGCAAGATCAACCCTCCCCTTTAAGATAAAAACAGAAAATGCAGGAGAAACTCAGCAGGTCAAGCAGCATCTGTGAAGAGAGAAACAGAGTTAACGTTTCAGCTCGATGACCATTCATCAGAACTCCCCTTTAGGAATTGGATGGTGCCAGTGTGTCTGTGTTCCATTGCTGACTGACATCACATGAGCTTCGCCAGCGCTGTGAGGTAGCGTCTCGCTCCTCGGCCTTAGCGCCTTAAGAGAGGTGTGTAGCGCCTGATTTAGCGCTCCAATCACCTCCAGGGGCGATAAAAGCCAAGTTTGCTGTTGGAGGCGATAATTAGCGCCAGGCGCTAAACTTTGCGCACTGCCAATAATGGTGCCCCAAATGGGGCGATACCGAATTTTTCCCCCTATGGGACGTCCTAAGGTTGTGAATGGTGCTAAATAAATGCAAGTCTGTCTTTCTTTCTGTCTCTGTCTGTCTGTGTGTCTCTCTGCCTGCCTCTCTCTCTCTCTCTCTCTCTCTCTCTCTCTCTCAATTCAATTCAATTCAATTCAAATGCTTTATTGGCATGAAAGTTTACAGGGAACCATATTGCCAAAGCTTACATAACAAAAAGTACAGTTTTCCAACATTCTGTAGGTGTCAAACAATTTTGACCTTCGTTGGGTACATACCATATTACTTTAAACAATATTAATTTAAACAGTCTTTGTACATCAGTGGGTATATTCAGTATTAACTTTAAACAGTCCTCAGGTTGTGACATGTTGTGACATATTTGGCACCAAGGTATGGTCTGTCTCCTTCTCCCAGGACTAATCTTAATTTTGACAGGTCATCCAATTCCTTGAAATCTGGGGTTGTTTGGCTGAGCTTGTCAAATAATATGTTTCTTGATGTAGGCTGCCAGGATTTCTTGTATCTTCCTTTTTCAATTGCCAGTTGGTGGTCGCTTAGTCTGTACCTGGTGAGGGTCTGTCTCTGTTTTGTGTCTCTGATGGTCGAGAGATAGTCTGCCAGTTTATATTCTCTTTTTAGGGCCCGGTAACATTCTAATCTGCTTTGGCTTTTGGTTATTTTGTTCCAATGTTCCAGGTAGGTTTCTTTGCTTTGTTTAATGATTTGGTTCACTCGGATTGGTGTTTGGACGGCAGTGTTGGTCTGGGATCTGGTCAGGGTCCGGCTGAGCAGGAGTACTTAGTTTCAGTAGCAGCTGACTCAGGGGACTCTTTTCTGGGTTTAGCTCTTGGGTCTGGAAGGCTTTAAATGAAGGGTGTCTGGGGAGCTAGATTTGAGGTGATTTAGGAAGTTTAGTGCTTGTTTTTTGGATGTTTATTATCAGTGGGTATCTGCCTAGTTTGGCTCTGCATGCATTTGTTGGTGTTTTCCTTTGGGTGCGAAAGATGCTTCGGCAAAATTCTGCATGTAGGGCTTCTATTGTGTGTTTTTCCCATTTAGTGTAGCTATGGTGATTGAGCGGGCCCCATACTTCACTACCGTACAGCTGTCGCGCTCTCTGTTGCGCTCTCTGTCGCGCTCTGTCTGTCTGTCTCTCTGCCTGTCTGTCTGTCTCTCTGCCTGTCTGTCTGTCTGTCTCTGTCTGTCTCTCTGTCTGTCTGTCTGTCTGTCTCTGTCTGTCTCTTTCTGTCTGTCTCTTTCTGTCTGTCTCTTTCTGTCTGTCTCTTTCTGTCTGTCTCTTTCTGTCTGTCTCTTTCTGTCTGTCTCTTTCTGTCTGTCTCTTTCTGTCTGTCTCTTTCTGTCTCTCTTCTGTCTCGCGCTCTCTCGCGCTCTCTCTCGCTCACTCTCGCTCGCTCTCGCTCTCTCTCGCTCTCTCTCGCTCTCTCTCGCTCTCTCTCTCGCTCTCTCTCTCGCTCTCTCTCTCGCCTCGCTCTCGCTCGCTCTCGCTCGCTCTCGCTCTCTCTCGCTCTCTCTCGCGCTCTCGCTCTCTCTCTCGCTCTCCTCCCTCGCTCTCTCCCTCGCTCTCTCCCTCTCTCTCTCCCTCGCTCTCTCCCTCGCTCTCTTCCTCGCTCTCTCCCTCGCTCTCTCCCTCGCTCTCTCCCTCGCTCTCTATCCTCGCTCTCTCCCTCGCTCTCTCCCTCGCTCTCTCCCTCGCTCTCTCCCTCGCTCTCTCCCTCGCTCTCTCCCTCGCTCTCTCCCTCGCTCTCTCCTCGCTCTCTCCCTCGCTCTCTCCCTCGCTCTCTCCCTCGCTCTCTCCCTCGCTCTCCATCCCTCGCTCTCTTCCCTCGCTCTCTCCCTCGCTCTCCTCCCTCGCTCTCTCCCTCGCTCTCTCCCTCGCTCTCCTCCCTCGCTCTCTCCCCTCGCTCTCTCTCGCTCTCTCGCTCCTCGCTCTCTCGGCTCTCTCGCTCTCTCGCTCTCTCGCTCTCTCGCTCTCTCGCCGCTCTCGCTCTCTCTCGCCTCTCTGCTCTCTCTGCTCTTCAGCTCTCGCTCTCGCTCTCGCTCTCGCACTCGCTCTCGCTCGCTCTCTCGCTCTCTCTCTCGCTCTCTCGCTCTCGCTCTCTCTCTCTCGCTCTCTCTCTCGCTCTCTCTCTCTCTCTCTCTCGCTCTCTCTCTCGCTCTCTCTCTCTCTCTCTCGCTCTCTCTCTCGCTCTCTCTCTCTCTCGCTCTCTCTCTCGCGCTCTCAGCTTCGCTCGCCTCGCTCCCTCTCGCTCGCTCCCTCCTCGCTCATCGCTCTCCTCCGCTCGCGCTCCATCGCTCGCTTCGCTCTCGCTCGCTCTCGCCTCTCCGCTCGCTCGCTCCCTCTCGCTCGCTTCCCTCTCGCTCGCTCCCTCTCCGCTCGCTCCCTCTCGCTCGCTCCCTCTCGCTCTCTCCTCTCGCTCGCTCCTCTCGCTCGCTCCCTCTCGCTCGCTCCCTCTCGCTCGCTTGCTCATCGCTTCGCGCTCTCTCTCGCGCTCTCTCTCCGCTCCAGCTCTCATCGCTCTCTCTCTCGCTCTCTCTCTCGCTCTCTCTCTCGCTTCTCTCTCTCGCTCTCTCTCTCGCTCTCTCTCTCGCTCTCTCTCTCGCTCAGCTCGCTTCTCCGCTCGCTTCGCTCTCTCGCTCTCTCGCTCTCTCGCTCTCTCGCTCTCATCGCTCTCTCGCTCAGCTCTCTCGCTCTCATCGCTCTCTTCGCTCGCTCTCTCGCTCTCCTCGCTCTCGCTCTCTCGCTCGCTCTCTCGCTCGCTCTCTCTCGCTCTCTCTCGCATCTCTCGCTCGCTCGCTCTCATCGCTCTCGCTCTCGCTCTCTCTCTTCGCTCAGCTCGCTCTCTACTCGCGCTCGCTCGCTCTCCTCGCTCGCTCTCATCGCTCTCTCTCTCTTGCGCTTTTCGCTCTCGCTCTCAGTTCAATTCAATTCAAATCGCTTTATTGGCATGACAAGGTACATCTTATGTTGCCAAAGCATCGAAAAACATTTAAGGTTGAACACATAAACGCAGATCTATCCATACAGTGTATAAACCGATATATCCCTGAGTGTATAGATATACATTCATATAATTTGTATATACTCTTTTCTTAGATTTAATGGTTGTCCCTCTGTTTATGGCAAGCTGTAACATAGTGTGCCGCTAAGGTTACACAATTTCTCTGTTCCCCTAGTAGGTATGGGAGTTTTTGGTCGTCATTCAAATTTCTGAATTGAGGGCATATTTTTGTGAATTTTGTGTAGAAATTCTCCCTTATGTCCTGATATTTTCCACAAGCTGTGAGGAAGTGCATCTCTGTCTCCACCGCTCCCTGACTGCAGTGAGAGCATATCCTGTCCTCTCTTGGCAGCCGGGTCTGCCTGTGTCTGCCTTTTTCGATGGCCAGGCTATGTTCACTAAGTCTGTACATTGTCAAGGTTTTTCTCAGTTTGCTATCCTTTACCATGGTCAGGTATTCAGCCATGTTGTATTGTCTGTTTAGGGTCAAGTAGCAATTGAGTTTGTTTTGGGTTTTTGTTGTTTCTGCCCAATATGACAGATATTTTTCCTTTTGCTTCGTGACAATTGTGTTGGGGTCGAATTCTCTGTGCTGTGATGTCACTGTCCTGGGGCTGGTTATTGTTAGTAGTGTTAGTAGTTATTTCACTGAGTCCCAGGACTAGTTGACTGAGGGTACTCTTCTTTATGGTCATCTCTTGGCATTTCAGGGCTTCGTAATGATAGCAGTGGGGTTGCTCATTTTTAGGTGTTTCCAAAATTTGGTGGCTCTTTTTGGATAGTAATTATTAATGGATATTGGCCTAGTTCTGCCCTGCATGCATTGTTTACGGTTTTCCTTGAGTCCGGAGGATACTTTTACAGAATTTTGCATGTAGGATCTCAATTGGGTGTTTGTCCCATTTTGCAAATTCTTGTTGTGTTAGCGGTCCCCACACCTCACTGCCATAGAGTGCAATTGGTTCAATTACTGATTTAAAAATGTTGAGCCAAATGCTAATTGGGATTTCTATTTGGATTGATTTTTTAATGGCATAGAAAGCCCTTCTTGCTTTCTCTTTCAGTTCATTCACAGCCAGATGAAAATTTCCCGTAGAACTGATTTTTAAGCCCAAGTATGTGTAGTTAGTGGTTTGTTCAATTTTAGTTCCTAGTGTGAAATCCATTCTGGGTCCCTGATGTCTGGATCTTTGCTGGAACACAAGGACTTTGGATTTTTGGGGGTTTATTGTCAGGCCCAGGCCTGACAGAACGACTCTAGCAGATCCAGGTTCTGCTGTAGACCCTCCTTAGTTGGTGACAGCAGAACCAGGTTTCCCTCCCTCCCTCTCTCTCTCTGTCTCTCTCTCGCGAGCACTCTCTCTCTCTCTCTCTCTCGCTGCTCTCTCTGTCTCTCTTCTCTCTCTCTCTCTCTCTCTCTCTCTCTCTCCTCTCTCTCTGTCTCTCTGTCTCTCTCTCTCTCTCTCTGTCTCTCTCTCTCTGTCTCTCTCTCTCTGTCTCTCTCTCTCTGTCTCTCTCTCTCTGTCTCTCTCTCTCTGTCTCTCTCTCTCTCTGTCTCTCTCTCTCTGTCTCTCTCTCTCTGTCTCTCTCTCTCTGTCTCTCTCTCTCTCTGTCTCTCTCTCTCTGTCTCTCTCTCTGTCTCTCTCTCTGTCTCTCTCTCTCTGTCTCTCTCACTCTGTCTCTCACTCTGTCTCTCACTCTGTCTCTCACTCTGTCTCTCACTCTGTCTCTCACTCTCTCTCTCACTCTCTCTCTCACTCTCTCTCTCACTCTCTCTCTCACTCTCTCTCTCACTCTCTCTCTCACTCTCTGTCTCACTCTCTGTCTCACTCTCTTCTCTCACTCTCTGTCTCACTCTCTCTCTCTCTCTCTGTCTCTCTCTCTCTCTGTCAAATTTCAAATTCAAATTCAAATTCAAATGCTTTATTGGCATGAAAGTTTACAGAGAACCATATTGCCAAAGCTTACATAGCAAAAAGGTACATTTTCAAACATTTTGTAGGTGTCAATCGATTTGACATTTGTTGGGTACATACAATATTACTTTTAAACAATATTAATTTTAAACAGTCTTTGTACTTCATTTGGTACGTTCAATATTAATTTTAAACAGTCTTAATTTTAAACAGTCCTCAGGTTGTGACATGTTGTTACATATTTGGCCCCAAGGTATGGTCTGTCTCCTTCTCCCAGGACTAATCTCAATTTTGACAGGTCATCCAATTCCTTGAAATCTGGGGTTGTTTGGCTTAGCTTGTTGAATAATATGTTTCTTGATGTGTTGAATTTTTCGCATTTTAGGAGGAAATGCATTTCTGTTTCAACCTCGCCGGCTAGACATTGATCGCATATTCTATTCTCTCTAGGCTGCCAGGATTTCTTGTATCTGCCTTTTTCAATTTCCAGTTGGTGGTCGCTTAGTCTGTACCTGGTGAGGGTCTGTCTCTGTTTTGTGTCTCTGATGGTCGTGAGGTAGTCTGCCAGTTTATATTCTCTTTTAGGGCTCTCTCTCTCTGTCTCTCTGTCTCTCTCTCTCTCTCTGTCTCTCTCTCTCTCTGTCTCTCTCTCTCTCTCTCTCTGTCTCTCTCTCTCTCTCTCTGTCTCTCTCTCTCTCTGTCTCTCGCTCTCTGTCTCTCTCTCTCTCCGGAAATGTCGGGAAATGTGAGGTTATTCACTTTGGTAGGAAGAATAGAAAAAGATGATTTTTGTTTTTTATTTTTTAAATGGTGAGAAACTTTCAAATGTTCAGAGAGATTTGGGTGTCCTCGTGCAAGAAACACAGAAAAGCTAGCCTGCAATAAGGAAGGCAAATGGCATGTTGGCCTTTGTTGCAAGGGAGTTGGAGTATAAGAGTAAAGGAAGTCTTGCTACAATTGTACAGGGCCTTGGTGAGAGCACACCTGAAGTACTGTGCACAGTTTTGGTCTCCTTATCTAAGGAAGGATATACTTGCCTTGGTGGCGGTGCAAAGAAGGTTCTCTAGATTGATTCTGGGCTGAGAGGACTGTCTTATGATGAGAGATTGTGTAGAATGGCCTATACTCTGGAGTTTAGAAGAGAGGTGATCTCATTGAAACATACAAGATTCTGAAGGGGATTGACAGGGTAGATGCTGAGAGGTTGTTTCCCCCTGGCTGGAGTGTCTAGAACTAGGGGGCATAGTCTCAGGAAAAGAGGTAGGCCATTTAAGACTGAGGTGAGGGGAATTTCTTCACTCAGAAGGATGTGAATCTATGGAATTCTCGGCTCCAGAGGGCTGTGAATGCTGAGTCTTTGAGTATATTCAAGGCTGAGATAGATAGATTTTTGGACTCTAGGGAAATCAAGGGATATGGAGATCGGTAGGCGGAAAGTGGAATTGAGGTCGATGATCAGCCATGATGTTATTGAATGGCGGAGCAGGCTCAAGGGGCCGTATGGCCTACTCCTG
Organism: Somniosus microcephalus; assembly: GCF_052327205.1. NCBI lineage: Eukaryota > Metazoa > Chordata > Chondrichthyes > Squaliformes > Somniosidae > Somniosus > Somniosus microcephalus. Next base: position 267,636,562 of record NC_140991.1, read on the forward strand.
CTCTAAGTTCTTATGTTCTTTCCTTCTTTCCTTTCCTTCCTTTCCTTCTTCAGCTGTTCCTTCTGCCATCTGGGCTGTAAGCTCTGGAATTGCCTCCACAAACTTCTTTGCCCTCTCTTCCTTTAAGACGCTGCTTAAAGCCTACCTCTTTGACCAAGTCCTTGGCCACCTGTCCTAATGTCTCCTTTGGCTCAGTGCTTGGTTTTGTCTTGCTATGCTCCTGTGAAGCGCCTTGGGGCATTTTAACCAGGAAGATTTTCAAATGAGGTGTCCTAGTTCTCTGTTGTTGCGCAACCTGAATGAAATGGCCTCTGTGGTTGTCCCGATCAGCCGGGTAAATTGCTCTTTAGGTTCAGGTCAGTGAAGCTGCGTTATCATCATACCTGAAAGCTAATCTGCTGTGGCAAATTTCTGAAAGAACCCATAAAATATTGTCAACAAACCAGCATCTGGTGAGCTCTCAATCATGTGAAGGTAAACACAACATTTCTGTAATTACCTCCACAGAGCATCTGTCAAACAGGTAGGTTCAAAACACTATGGGCAAACAAATATGTTCCAAGCAAATTCGAGGACCTATAAACTTTTCCTTCCCTCACATCTGCTTGAGTTAGGTATACGGTGGGCCAAGCAGAGACAACTTATTTGCTCCATTCACATGCATGCACACTCATATCTAATGGTACTTCTTAAAGAACTATGCAGTCCTGTGGGGCCGGTAGCATGTTTTACTCCCAGTGCATACAACAACTTGCATTTATAAAGTGCCGAAAGATCTTTAGGGCTTTGCCATCCTATTTAGAGGTAATTTAAAAAAATTTTGCAGCACACAAGAATGTGGTTTATTAATCACTGCTAACTTGTGCTCTTTGTTTCTGAATTCTTGCCAATCACCAAGGCCAGTCCAGGTCAAAGGTTTGAGTACACACATTGAGTGTTTGTGAAATTGACCTCTGCCGTGCCAAATTCAGTCTGCGGAGAAAATAAACTAGACAATTTCTTTCCTTCTCTTTGTGCATAAGGAAAATGACAACTGTAAGGCTCTGCAGCTTTAAACTGCCCTGTCCCTTCTCATAGATATTATTGGCCTTATATAGAACACTGGTAAATTAAATGCATTGTTTCAAAAAAAAAATCTTGTTGAATGCTGTTGCTCATCAAGGTGAGGGATGTCAGTACGGGGAACAATGTTTTATTCACGTCAGGAACCCAGTGTCAAGTTCAAGCACGTCCAGGTCTAGTATGGCAAAGTGTCTTTGTACTGCTCAGCAACATGTCTTAGCTGCAACCTTAGAAGAGCATGCCTAAAGGCTGAGTGAGAATAACAGTTCAGTGGAACATTAGGAGCAGTTTTATGCTGTGTCCATAAAACTCATGTATCCTATAAGCCAGCAGAGACATTGGGGTGAGCTGGACTTAAATCCAGGCCCCAGAAGTGAAACATTTTATTTTAGCGATTATCTCCCAGTTCTTTTAAATCATTTGGAGTAAACTATGCTTGTGGTCCAAATCCAAAATACGTAACTTGAAATCATGTGATTGCGGGTTGGTTCATTTTGATACACTTCTGTGTAATCACTTGAAACTGTGGATTCAGTGATGAATTATTTGTATTACATGACCACTTCAAGCAGAAGCTGTTGTGTGATCTGTTGGACCTCCTGGAATCTGCCCATGTGCATTGCATGACTGCACTTGTGGCAACAGAAAAACATTTGTATGCACTCCAGCTTGCACCTTTACCGTTTAAAAGCCATAGATCCTGACTTCTTTTTTGGCTACAGATTTCCTCTCGGGCTGGGAAGGCCCATTCAAGTCAGTGATGTGAAAACTCTATTGCTGGCCTGTATGAGCAAGCTGAATGCCTGGGAACTATTTAAAACTGGTGTTTTTGACCTTGCATAAATCCGAGATAAAGTTAACTATATCATCCTTAACTGTTGTGATTCATAAGGTATCTGAGTATTTTCCACAAGAGAAGTGCTGCTTATTGCAAGAATGCTTACTTGAGGTAAAATTTGAGTATGATTTAGTGACTTATAAGCCAATGTTAACACTTTGGACTAATCATCTGTAAATACATTTGTTTCACACCATGACAAGGGTATCCATTTCAGGAAGCAGCATCAAGCCCCCTTTACATTACAGCTCTTGAGATAGTCTCTGCTTTTTGTGAAGTAATATTATTGTTTCATTTACATTATAGCAATGTTGCGGTTGCTGGCAGTAGCAGAGCTGCCATGTAAAGTGGGTATGATACCGCATCTTGAAATGGCTATTGTATTTTTGTGTGAAAGTGTTCTGTCTGATTGTTTAATTGAAAGTGCTCCTCTCTTGGTAACTATGCCCATTGCAAAACCTGTCACTACCACCCTAGACATCAACCACAATTGTCATCAACAACACCAACAACTTGCATTTATATAGTACCTTTAACGTATCAAAATGTCGCTAGGAGCTTCCTCGTCTTCTGTTCTATCTTGTTCTCTGTTCCCAGCTTGCTTCCTGGGGGTTAACCTCTCTAGCCTCCTCTCCATCCCCTCCCGCCCCACTGCCTTATAAGAACATAAGAAATAGGAGCAGGAGTAGGCCAATCGGCCCCTCGAGCCTGCTCCGCCATTCAATAAGATTATGGCTGATCTGGTCCTAACCGCCAATCTACTATCACAGAACCATCTCCTGAATCTAACAGAATTAGACACACGAAATAGGAGCAGGATCAGGCTACACGGCCCCTGGGCCCGCTCCGCTACCCACAGGGCCATGTCCGATCCAAACCTAGACTCATGTCCAAATTCCTGCCCGCTCCCCGTAACCCTTAATTCCCTTTACTTCTAGGAAACTGTCTATTTCTGTTTTAAATTTATGTAATGATGTAGCTTCTACAGCTTTTTGGGGCAGCATATTCCATGGACCTACCACCCTCTGAGTGAAGTAGTTCCTCCTCATCTCAGTTTTGAAAGAGCAGCCCCTTATTCTAAGACTATGCCCCCTAGTTCTAGTTTCACCCATCATCGGGAACATCCTCCCCGCATCCACCCGATCCAACCCCTTCACAATCTTTTATGTTTCAATAAGATCGCCTCTCATTCTTCTGAACTCCAATGAGTAGAGTCCCAATCTACTCAACCTCTCCTCATATGTCCATCCCCTCATCCCCGGGATTAACCGAGTGAACCTTCTTTGTACTGACTCGAGAGCAAGTATGTCTTTTCTTAAGTATGGACACCAAAACTGTACGCAGTATTCCAGGTGCGGTCTCACCAATACCTTGTACAACTGAAGCAATACATCCCTATTTTTATATTCTATCCCCCTAGCAATGAAAGCCAACATTCCATTGGCCTTCTTAATCACTTGCTGCACCTGCATACTAACCTTTTGAGTTTCGTGCACCAGGACCCCCAGATCCCTTTGTACTTCAGTACTTTCCCGTTTGTTGCCATTAAGATAATAGCTTGCTCTATGATTTTTTCCTGCCAAAGTGCATAACCTCACACTTTCCAGTATTGTATTCCATCTGCCAAATCTCTGCTCACTTACTTAGCCTGTCTATGTCCCCTTGCAGGTTTTTTATGTCCTCCTCACTCACTACTTTCCCTCCCATCTTAGTATCATCTGCAAACTTTGATATGTTACACTCGGTTCCCTCCTCCAAATCGTTAATATAGATTGTAAAGAGTTGGGGACCCAGCACTGACCCCTGCGGAACACCACTAGTTACTGATTGCCAGTCTGAGAATGAACCATTTATCCCAACTCTCTGCCTTCTGTTAGATAGCCAATCCTCTATCCATGCCAGAATATTACCCCCAATCCGTGATTTTTTTATCTTAAGCAATAATCTTTTGTGTGGCACCTTGTCAAATGCCTTTTGGAAGTCTAAATACACTACGTCCACTGGTTCCCCTTTATCCACCCTATATGTTACTTCCTCAAAGAACTCCAGCAAATTTGTCAAACATGACTTCCCCTTCATAAAACCATGCTGGCTTTGTCCTATTAAATGATGATTATCCAAATGTCCTGTTACTGTCTCCTTAATAATGGACTCCAAAATTTTACCTACCACAGATGTTAGGCTAACCGGTCTATAGTTTCCAGCCTTCTGTCTACTGCCCTTTTTAAATAAGGGTGTTACATTAGCAGTTTTCCAGTCTGCCGGGACCTTTGCTGAGTCCAGGGAGTTTTGGGAAATTATTACCAATGCATCCACAATCCCTACCGCCACTTCCCTCAAGACCCTAGGATGTAAGCCATCAGGTCCAGGTGATTTATCTGCCTTGAGTCCCATTATTTTACCGAGTACCACTTCCTTAGTGATTTTGATCATGTTTAGCTCCTCCCCCCCCATAGCCCCCTGTTTGTCCAGTGTTGGGATATTTTTAGTGTCTTCTACTGTAAAGTTCCTTTGCCCCTGAATTCAACAGCTGATTAACCACTCCCTTACCCACCAGAATGTTTTTCTCCTGCTAAATCATCACATATAAATCTATTGACATTCTGGCACCGACAGGTGTCAACTCCTTCCCCCTCACCGAAGTTTCCCCACCTCTGTACCTTGCTGCCCGCACCGCAATTTGCCCTGCCAGACTGCCATGGTGCTGGCTTAGCTCTGGCAAATCCCACTTCTGGATTTTCCCAAGGATATAAATGTTGCTCCTCTGTAGCATCATTTACAGGCATGGAGTCAACATGTATGCTGATGACATCCAACTCGACCACTTCCCCTGACCCATGACATCTGCTGGGCTGTCTGACTGCCTGTTTGACAATAAGTTGTGGATGATTCAAAATTTCCTCCATCTAAAGATCAGGAAGACTGTAGGCATCTTCTCAGCCTGCCCCCACACCCCATAAACATCTGTCTTTACCACCTGTTCAGACTAAATCATGTCTGGGAATACCTAGGTGACCTTTTTGGCTTCGAGTTGAATTTCAAGCGCTTTATCCTATACATCACAAAGACCACTTGCTTCAATCTCTGCGTTATTACCCACCTTCAGCCCTACCTCAACCCCATCCTTGCTGAATCTGTTAACCATATTTTTGATGCCTCTAGACTCGATAGCTTCAATATCCTCCTTGCTAGGCCACCATCCTCATGCTATCCTCAATTCCCTCCATGACCTTGCCCTACCCTACTTGTGCAACCTCATCTAACCCTACATTCTCTCACCTTTCCGTCCTCAGACTTTGCCTGTGTTCATCCTTCTCCCCTTTCACTCATTCACGACAAACTCTTCAGCTGCTTCGGACCTACTCTGGATCTCCCTCCCTAAACCATCTGCCTCTCTTTCCATCTTTAAAAGCCTCTTAAGACCAATCTTTTTGACCAACATTTGGTCATTTCACATCTCTCTCACCATGGCTCGGCATTCCATTTTAATTTCCAACTGGAATGTTTTTCAATGTGAAAGTTGCAATATAAATGCAAATTGTTAATGGCTTGCACCACACCCATCTTGAGTCTGTTACTGTAAATTTACCTAATTAAAATGTTCTTGCAATAACTGCCACTTCAATTGAGAAAATATGTAGATCCTGTGAATTTCAAAGTGACATAGTTGGCTTCGTCAGTGATTTGCACAAAGCCAAAAGCATTGGTTTAAGATGGTTCCTGAATGAGTACTGAAATGGTGATTCATTTTCTGTATTACAGCAAACAATAGAAACATACAGTAGGGTTCTGTTTAATAGCAGTTTTATCAGGCATGTTATCAGGACATACGCATAACACCACTCCACGTGATGCCTGTTGGGCTGATTTGTATCTAAAGCTGTAATTATTTACAACTCTTGCACCTGTCTCTTTTTCAGGTTTTGGTTTGTTCTTCAAACACTCCAGTGTTTTCATTTCAGTGATAGTAACTTGACAGATAATGCTGGGGGCGGTGATATTGGTTTAAATGTAAACAGGGCAATCTGGACCTCTAGCATTATGTGCCTCGCTCAGCATTGAGTTTGATACAGCGCAGAATCTGTTGTGCATGGTGTATGTGACCTTGGAAAGGTTCATTGTAAAGGATTTATTTTAAAAGTTTTCTCTTGAGAAGACACAGTGACATCTCATTGGAGAGTTTTTCAGCGTGATTGATTCTTGGCAAAGCCTGGAACAGCCTGTTCTGAACATACTGCTATAACACAACCATGGTGTCTACCACTGAGTAAAGTTTGTGCTGCAGCAGATGTTGTGTCTGTTGCCCTGTGAGCTTTTACTGTGAGCTTTCCACGCTATTAGTTTAAAGTGCTTTTCAAATGTAAAATTTAACAGGAGTTGGTTGGCTGGTGGTGTTATTCTGTCATGATTGATTATGACATTGTACTCTTATTTACTAGGCAACAATACCTTTAATTTTGTCTGACTCAGAGGGGAAATCCTGCTTTTCAAAACCCAGAACAGGTGCTTACATAGTCAATTTGAACTGTCCTTCAACTTTTCTAGATTTGAGTTTCCATATTGAATATTTAATCCAAGAGTAAGGCTATATGCTACTTGTGACATTTTATCATGGATCCTCTTGTATTCAGTCTTTTTATGTTTTGTGGTGTGGTGTGCTCTGATAGCTGCCTTGCAAATGCTGGATAGAGCATAGTCTTTCCCAAGGCAGAGTTTTAAATACACAGAGAAAATGTTAAATGTGCAAAATTAAAGATATTTAATGTGCTAGTTTAAAATTTTGAATGTAAATTTAACATGCTCCTATTTTTTGTTTTGTTTGAATTAAAAAATAGATTTTTTATTTAGCTTAAGGACTTGGTGCACTGATCCAGCCAGCTGCTCCTCCCTCACCACCACCCCCTTACTCAGCTGATGTGACTTTACTATCAATCTGTCATCATAAGTTTAAAGGTTGTACCACTGCCAAGTGGAAGGATTGCAGCACCTCTCAGATCCAGTGTGTTAGATGTGGTGGTTGTGCAGTGTACCAACATGTTGTTACAGAGTGGCAAACTTTTAATCTTCAGTCGTCAGGGGAAGGAGGCCCACACAGGCTAAGCATTTCCTCAGAAGAAGTGTAAAATTATAGGACATCTTGGCTGCCCTCGCATACCTTGTAGCTTTTGACTGATGAGTGCTAATGGCAGAAGTTGGGAGTCAGTTGCCTAACTACTTTCTCAGCTGTAAAATGGTGTCAGGCAGAGAGTGACTGAGGGGAAGAAAACATATTATATAATGTAATGGCCCAGAAATTCCATTCGCAGGCTTCCCGCGGGCGGAGGGCTGCGATCTGGAAAAATTGCGCCAAGACCAGAGGACTCCCAGGAGGCGCAGAGTTCCATTCCTGGGCCTCTCCAAACTGCCGGTGTGCAGGACGCACGTATCCCAGAGGCGCAGGCGGTTCACAGCATCCCTGGGATCACGTGGGCCATGGGGAGCCAATCAGAGAAGGGAATCACCCCCAAAACATAGTAAAACTTCAAATAATTTTTTTTTTTTAAATCACATTTTTAAAATGACTTGAAATTACATAATTTTTGTTTAAAATAGTTAATTTTTAATTTTTGGAAAAAATAATTAAAGTTTGTAATGGGGCTAAAAATAAACTTACCTTTAAAGTATTTTTAAATGATAAATCAGTGGAAATTATAAAAAAAAAAAAAAAAAACTTTTTTCAACTCTTATCCTGGTAAAAGCAGGCCTTGTGCTTTTACCAGGCGCAAGAATTGTAAGTGTTTTTTGCGGGCGGAGGGTCTCCAAAAAACGGAACTCTCCACCCCCAGAGACCCTTCTCCAGGGCAGCCGGAGGATCTGTCAAGAGCTTTCTTGACATCAGAAATGCCGGTTTCCCGCGCATGCCTGAAAATGGCACTTCCGATGTCCCTACAATCCCGTAGGGATAGGAATGTCTGCCCCAATGTTTTGGCCTGAATTATCTTTGTAAAACTGGTTTCAAAGTAGTGAGCCCACAGCTTATTGTGATTTCTGTGAATGCTGGAAACCTTTATTTAAAGGCTACAGTTGCATTTAAAAATATGATCCTGTGTCATTTCTGTAGAACTGTTGAGATTCATGTCTTCCAGATTTGCTTAAAATACCAATGTAGTGGCTGCAGCTCTCTTTTGAAAAACCCTCCACGCTTCTCTCTCTTTCTGCCTTCTGCCAAAGTGGTGACACATGCTGGGGTCTGACCCCAGGGCTGCAGAGATCTCTCAACCGTTGTCCAGTATAAATCTAAGAAGTTGGCAGGTTATTTAACTGGGGTGGTGGAAAAGTGGGAGAAGCAGAGTGTCATAGTCCAGCCAATCTTGCTCGTGCCCAATACATGTACACATTCCTGTTGCCACTGAAATTGATTTTCTTTGTAATGAAACGTGACCTGTAGCGCTCAGCAATTCCCTTCTCTGACAGCACCTACCATTCAAAAGGAGAAAGAAAAAGAGGAATAATCAAAAGAATGCAAAGATAAGCAGAGGAGATACAGAAACAGATCAGGAGAGGGGCAGAGAAACTCATGTTCTGTACCAACTCTAACTGATTGCTGCTCTGTTTCCTGTTGTTCCACCCATCTCCAATACATCCTCCATCCCACCTCCTTTTCCTTTTTGCCTGTCCTTCCTAAATATTGAATATCCTTGGATATTCAGCTCCCAGGAAGGAGCTGATGGCCAGAGAAAAAAGCTTTGAAGACTCGGGACCCGGATCCTGCAGGGAGGCCAGCTCGTGAAAAATTCAAAAGATGCCAAAGGTGGAGAAGCTCTGATAAGATGTGCAGGCTGGCTGAAGAGCTGGGAAGCAAGCAGCTAAAGACAAATTTTAAAGGGGCCAGAAATCAGTGGGGAAACTGGCTAATTAAAGTATAGGCCTCAGCCAGGTGATGCCAGAGGTGGTGCAGTAAGTCCTGCTCAGCATTATTCCTTTCCTTATTGATCTAAATCGGCTCCCTATCTTCCAAAGCATTACATTTAGAATGCTCATTCTTGTCTTGAAATCCTTGCATGACCTTCCCCCACCCTGTCTGTAACCTGCAGTCTCGGTTCCCCTCGCATACTCTTCGCTCCTCCAAATCTAACTTCTTGTATATCCACGCCCCCTCCTCCCCGTCCACCCAATTTCGCTCCCTGTTTACCTTAGCTCTAATGTTTCCCAAAACTCTTCCACCTCTCCACTTTTCCCTTCATCTTAAAATTGTTCTCAAAACCCAATTTTTGTTCTCCTGTGTTAACTCATTGTCCGCCTCTCCCTCCCCCCCCCGCCTCTCCCTCTCCCTCCCCCCCCCGCCTCTCCCTCTCCCTCCCCCCCCCGCCTCTCTCTCTTTCCATCCCACTGTCTCTCTCTCCTTTCCTTTCTCTCCCTCCCTCCCCTCTCCCTCCCTAGCGCTTCAGGCCTGGCCGGACTCACCTCGGTACCAGAACGGAGTCAGTCCGACAATGGGAGGCCGGGTGCCCAGCGCTCCGAAGCGAGCCTGGGGTTTCTGCTGGTTAACGCGATGGGCCTTTGGACCCAGTTGGCCGTGCGGCAGACAAACTCCTTTTGCTGCGAACTCCTGTGTCCGATTGCGGTCGGGGATGGCTCGTTGGAAAGCCCCGGTTTTGCCGGTCCAGCACTCACGGCAGGAGAGAGAGGGGGGAAGGAGAGAGAGAGTGAGTGAAGGAGAGAGGGAAGAGGAGAGAGAGAGAGAGCGCGAAATTTTTTGAGCTTCAGGCCCGGCCGGTCTGTAATGGCCGCCATTCACCTGACTAAGAGCTCGGCAGTGACATCCTGCAGAGCGGAGAGGCCTGGGTGACAGGAGAGAGGGGAGAAAGCGGAGAGAAGGAGGCAGCCAGCCTTTACCAAGATGGCGGCGATGGCGGGCCGCTGGTTTGGAATCGGGCCCAGCGGGACGGGCGGTGCCTAGCTTGGGCGTGGCTGGCGAGGAGAGGCCGAGGCTTCGAGGCCTGAGGCCTGCAGGCAGCTCATCCACAGTGGATGCAAGCAACCCGCGAGCGGAGAGGCCGGGGTGACAGGAGAGAGGGGAGAAAGCGGAGAGGAGGGTGAGGGTGGGACTGGGGCCCATGGTCGGACAGAGGCAGAGTTGCTCCATCACAAACAACAATGGCCGCCGTTTGCTTTTCAGTTTGAAGGATTAGGCCCTGCCCACACACGCCATGAAACGCCCCCCGTGACGCAGCGCGCTCCCCCTGTAGGATTGGTCAACCTTCACGTCACTCAACGCTGATGAGTGGTAGGATTGGTCAACCGCTAATGAGCGGAATTTTGCTGTTTTTTGAACGTTTTTTGTATACTGTCCGAACAATTTTTGTCTGACCAAAAAGTAAATACACCTATGACACCCTCCTAATCATAACCTTTCTTTTGATATAACATATGTGTAGGTACGCTCTATAACTTTTGAGTGATGCCCAGACAGACAGACACCACTATATATATATATATATAGACTAGCTGGGGGAGCCCGGCTTTGCCAGGGCTGTTTTGGGCCGGGCAGTTTAAATCGAGTCCCAGGCTTTGGGGCCTGTCTGTCTGTCTGTTCCTGTGTGAATCTGCTGCCGGGAAACATTTCTAGCTTTTAATAACTTCAAACGTGAAAGTGAAAGTACTTATAAAACGTTTTTGGTAAATGTTATGTAATTTTTAAAAGAGATACTAACTTTTTCGAAGCTGGATTAGCAGAGTAGTTTGAGCTGGAAGTAGTGAAGCAATGGCTGCCCGATGCCTGAGTTGAAAAGCATTCGTCCCGCCCACAGACGCAGCGATTGGCCAACCATCAGGCGACTGAACTGTAGGATTGGTCAATCGTGCCGGCACAGGATTGGTCGACCTTGACGTCAGTCAATCAATGCTACTTAGCAGATAATGAGTTTAATTTTGAAGGTTTTTTGCATAATGCGTGGGGAGGGAGGGAGAGGGGAGGAGGGAGGAGGGGGAGGGAGGGAGGAGGGGGGAGGGAGGGAGGGGGAGGAGGGGGAGGGGGTGCGGAGGAGACGCCGAGGCTTCTAGGCCTACCTGGAAAAACGGGGAAAGGTAGGAAAATTAATGAGATTAGATAAGTTAATTACTTTCTAAATCATTTTTTTAAAAAACAATATGTGTTTTAAAAGCAACGTTTTTTTTTAAAACGCAGAAAGCGGGAAAAAGAAAGGAAAAGTTTGGAATCAAGATGGCGGCGACTCACCTCGGTTCAGAACGATGAGGCCCGGCCACACACGCACCGATTGGCCCGGCGGCACACGCCAGCAACCCGGCGTACGATTGGTCGAGCTCGAGGTCACTCTGTCGCTAATGAGCGGATAATGAGATGCTAATGAGCGGAATGTTGAAGGTTTTTGGGATACCGCGGGCGCAATTTTAGCCTGGCCGAAATGTAAATACGCTTAAAACCGTCTCGGAAGCGTAAGCTTTCTTTGGAGGTAACGCGCGCGTAGGTACGCCCTGTAACTTTCGAGCGCATACCCGACAGACGCACATGCGATGACAGACAGACAGAAGTACCGATTTATATATATAGATAGATAGATGTAGAACTTATTAGTTATACTAATTTGAGAATTTACATTATCCCTATTCAAGAATAGTTTTGAAGATGGCAATGTATGTCAGTTTTCTAATGTGTGGCATTCTCCCACACACTTTGGATGTGGGGTGTACGATTCCTGCTTGGTAGGAAATCTGAATGACTTGCTGGCAATGTCAACATCATTAATTAAAGCCTGATTAATGATTTGGTTTGGCAGTGTGGTGAGCCAACATGATCTATCAACGCTAACTTTATAGCTATTTTAAATAAAGATATATCATTGTGCAAAATGCAAAGTAGGTGCTTATCTTGTGCCACTGCTGAAGACTTGAGCCCTTCCCTCAAGTATATCTATTACTAATTTTCAGTTGCAAACCTAAGGGAAATAGCTATTATATTAAAAAATAAATAATTCAGATTAACAATTACCTTCCTTTTGTAAAAAAAAAGACTTGCATTTATATAGCGCCCTTCACGACCACTGGATGTCCCAAAGCGCTTTGCAGCTAATGAAGTACTTTTTGAAGTGTAATCACTGTTGTAACGTAGGAAACACGGCAGCCAATTTGTGCACAGCAAGCTCCCACAAACAGCAATGTGATAATGACCAGATAATCTGTTTTTGTGATGTTGGTTGAGTGGTAAATATTGGCCATATAAACTCCCCTACACTCTTGGAAATAGTGCCATAGGATCTTTTACGTCCACCTAAGAGGGCAGACGGAGCCTTGGTTTAACGTCTCATCTGGAAGATGGCACCTCTGACAGTGAAGCACTCCCTCGGTACTGCATTGGAGTGTCAGCCTAGATTTTTGCGCTCAAGTCCTGGAGTGGGACTTGAACCCACAACCTTCATGACTCAGAGGCGAGAGTGCTACCAACTGAGCTACTGGCTGACTAATTTTGTAGAATTTCATATTTAAAAACTGAAGTGCTAAATCTTAATGAATATTTCATGAACTACATAGAATGAAGGTAAATATGTTTTGAATTAAAAATGAAATGCTAACAGTACCGTGATTGCAATCTGTGAATTAGATCTTGTATTAGGATTTTAAACTGTCTGGACAGTACTAACAGTATATGAGCTGGAAACTAATTTTGCAGCCAAACCCTGTGGAAGACTAGGTTGATGAGTGACTATTTAATCTGACGTATAGAGTAAACCACTCATGTTAATCTGACGTATAGAGTAAACCACTCATGTTGGACTTCTAAATAACAGGCCTCAATACTTATTGACTTCACAGTTTCAGCTATTAAAGGTAAAGATTACCACACACTATCCCAGCCAGAAAATTGAGGCCTGTTAGACCAGAAAATTAAAGCTGTGGGCTCACTGTGCATCATTTCTTAACCTCCTAATATTTACACAGCAATTGTAGAAGAAATTAGAAAATGTCAGCACTTAGAGAAATATAGAGAGAACATTTTATTCAGTAATATAAATTTGTTTTAGGACTAGACTAGCAGAAAAAAATCCTTTGTGGTCCAATTGACCACAAATTCACAAACTGAGATTGATTTGGAAAGAATACTGTAATCATAGTGTGTTCTTCAAAAAGTATTTCAGTTTGCCTAAAATAATTTGTAGCCAAGGGAAATAAGTATCAATCTTAAAGATTTGCAGTGCGATTAAAACAGCAATGAAATGAAAGGGGTCATGTGAAAAGAAATGCTTATAATGGTAACCATGAGAAAATGTTAATTTTATTTGATTTGATTGTCTGTGTAAATCATCATAGAGAGGGATGACCTAAGTTCAGGAAACCAGAATGTAGAAGCGGTTTGGGTAGAGATGAGAAATGATAAAGGCAAGAAGTCACTTGTGGGAGTGGTGTACAGGGCCCCTAACAGTAACCACACGGTAGGATGGAGTATAAAGGAAGAAATAATGGGAGCTTGTCAGAAAGGTACGGCAATAATCATGGGGGATTTTAATCTACATATAGACTGGAAAAATCAGATGGGCAAAGGTAGCCTAGATGAGGAGTTCATAGAATATTTTCGGGATAGTTTCTTAGAACAGCACGTTCTGGAACCAACCAGAGAGCAGGCTATACTAGACCTGGTATTGTGCAACGAGATAGGATTAATTAATGACCTCATAGAGAAGGCGCTCCTAGATAGCAGCGATCATAATATGATTGAATTATACATTCAGTTTGAGAGAGAGGAGTGGGTCCAAGACTAGTATTTTAAACTTAAATAAGGGCAATTATGAGGGCATGAAAGCAGAGCTAGCTAAAGTGAACTGGCAGATTAGGTTAAGGGATAGGTCAATAGAGTTGCAGTGGCAGACATTTAAGGGGATATTTCAGAATACCCAGAATATATACATTCCAACGAGAAAGAAAAATTCCAAGGGGAGGACCCATCATCCGTGGTTAACTAAAAAAGTTAAAGATAGTAGAAAACTTAAAGAAAAAGCATATAATTGTGCAAAGATGGGTGGCAGGTCAGAAGATTGGATTGAATATAAAAAAACAGCAAAGAATGACTAAAAGATTAATAAGGAGAGAAAAATTAGAGTACGAGAGAAAGCTAGCTAGAAATATAAAACAGATAGTAAGAGTTTCTATAGATATTTTAAAAAGAGTTAACAAAGTGAGCGTTGGTCCTGTAGAAAGTGAGTCAGGGGAATTAATAATGGAAAATAAGGAGATGGCAGTTGAATTGAACAGGTATTTTGCATTGGCTTCACTATAGAGGATACAAGTAACATCCCAGAAATATCTGGAAATCTGGAAATGGAAGGGAGGGAGGAACTCAAGAAAATTACAGTCACCAAGAAAATTACAATCACCAGGAAAGTGGCACTGAGCAAATTGTTGGAGCTGCACGCTGACAAGTCCCCGGGTCCTGATGAACTTCATCCTAAGATCTTAAAAGAAGTGGTTGGTTTTAATTTTCCAAAATTCCCTAGATTCGGGGAAGGTTCCATTTGATTGGAAAATTGCGAATGTAACTCCTTTATTCAAAAAGGGAGGGAGACAGAAAGCAGGAAACTACAGGCCAGTTAGCTTAACATCTGTCATAGGGAAGATGTTGGAAGCTATTATTAAAGACGTTATAGCAGGGCACTTAGAAAAGTTCAAGGTAATCAGGCAGAGTCAACATGGTTTTATGAAAGGGAAATCATATTTAACCAATTTATTGGAGTTCTTTGAGGAAGTAACATGTGCTGTGGATAAAGGGGAACCGGTGGATGTACTGCACTAGATTTCCAGAAGGCATTTGATAAGGTGCCACATCAAAGGTTATTGCGGAAAGTAAAAGCTCATGGCTCATATTGGCATGGATAGAAGATTGGCTAGCTAACAGGAAACACAGAGTAGGCATAAATGGGTCATTTTCTGGTTGGCAAGATATAACGAATGGTGTGCCACAGGGATCAGTGTTGAGGATGTTTCCTCTTGTGGGAGAATCTAGAACTAGGGGGTCACTGTTTAAAAATAAGGGGTCGTCCATTTAAGACAGATGAGAAATTCTTTCTCACAGAGGGTCATGAGTCTTTGGAACTCTTCCTCAGAGGGCGGTGGAAGCAGAGTCTTTGAATATTTGTAAGGCAGAGGTAGATAGATTCTTGATAAGCAAGGGGGTGAAAGGTTATCGGGGGTAGGTGGGAATGTGGAGTAATCAGATCAAGCATGATCTTACTGAATGGCGGAGTAGGCTCGAGTGGCCTGCTCCTGCTCCTAATTCGTATGTCCGCATGTATCAGTTAGAAATCATCTCATGCAAAGAACACACATGGTTAAATGCAAAAATCTGTGTTTGTTACATGGGTCAGAGAGGATGTCTTCTTTTAATACTTTAATTCACGTTCACTTCTGTCTGACATTAGGTGGTTAGTCACTGAGTTCCCTCAATTTTAGTCAGTGATCTGAGTTGCGACTCCTGGCAGCTATGGGAAGCATCACGCAGGCAGTGAGAAGTCAATAAACAGTCCAAATGCTTAAGTTTGAGTACATATTTATAGAGTTCTTTCCCAACTTCATGCCAGTGAAAGCAAGAATAGAAAACGTCAATCTATCTTGCGTTATCATTAAAATTAAGTTTATTGCATCCTTCAGTGAAAAAGTGGCATTTTCTCCTTTAGTCATTTCTCCTTATTTTTCTTTCTGGTCTCTTTCTCATTTTATTTCTCCCCTTCTTTCTCTGTCTCTTCTCCTTTGCTCCTCTGCTTCTGACCGTGCCCAACCCCCTTCTGACCATGCCCAACCCCTTCCATCAGTGGCTTCTTGTCAACTTTATTCTTTGGCTCATTACTGGAGAAAATAATGTTCAAATACACAACACTAGCAGGTGCATGGTCTCTGCCGCAACAGGATTTGGTGTTGTACACCTCCTTGCATTAATACTGTGATGTTTCTTCCTGCTACAGTTGTTTGTGTGTTCTCAGCTGGTGGGGTGATTGAGCTGGTGGGGTGATTGTGCTTATGAGCAGTGTGAAATTTTCCCACAGTGCAGAACTGCCAGTATCACAACTAGTTACCTTTTTGAGCCACCCCTCACTGGAAAATGGGACCACCATTAACACAACATTGCGATTTTTAAGCAGGAAGGGCGGGTGTGAGACTGCAATTTCACATATGAGCCTCCAACGAACTGAAAGATTTGGTAGGTGTATTTGCAAATAGGAAATTACTTCATTCAAATTTGTTGTGACTGGGTTGAGGGAGGGGGGGTGGGTGGCGTTTGGCGAGTCACCAAGACAATGTGACCCTGTATAAAGTCTAATTCTGGAAGGCATTCCTCATTCCTTTTTTTAGCTGTCACGTTTTGGATGTTACAACTGTTTGGCCTAGGAGGGATTTCAGAGTACTTTATTTTGAAGTGTTGCTATTAAAATAAATTTAGCTCACAAGGGATTAAATCCACACAACACACATTGCTTCTGAGAATGTGGATTAGATTCGGACCACCCGGCTGGCAACATAGTGTCTCCCCCCATACATATTAGGTTAAAACAATGGGGGTTCAGTGAACTTTCACATTATGTTGGAATTGCTTCATTCATGTGAGCAGAGCAGCGGGGTAGCTGCCAGGTCCCCACACATAGGAGGTCAGTACCTGGTTTATTTGGCAGCTACTGGCTAATCCCTGGGCACAGATTTGGGAGGGTAAGAGGTAAAGTCTGCGGGGGGGGAAATTCAGTTGTTTGCCCTCCCGTTAGCGCCTTAAGAGGGTGCCAAGTGGGGCGCAAAGCAACTAGCGCCCGGGCGCAGCGATGTTTGCGCCGTTCGCGAAATTAACTAGACATTTTGCAGCGGCGCTAAACGCTACCGCCACAATCTCCTGCGCCGGCAGATCGTGACGTCAGTTGAGTACGCAACGCCCCGTTAGCACCCCGGACCGGAAATTGAGTGGCGCCCCCTGCCTTACCGCCTGCCGCTAGCAACGACGGGTTGAAGGGAGCGTTTTGCAGTCAGAAAGGGACTAGGGGAGCGCTATTTAAAGGCGACCACTTCCTGCCTTTTTCTGTCAGCGACATTTTTGCACCACGCATTCTGAGAGAGAGAGAGACTTCTGGAGAGATTCAACGCGGTGTGAAGGAGTTTTGGGTACTGAGCAGCACTTTGCAGGTTGATTTTGATTTGCCCTTGTATCGATTTAGAAGAGACTATGGGGTCTGCACTCTGAGCTCTTTCCCTGGTTCTCTCCATTGTTCTTTCCAGCAGATTTGATGTACAGGTCTCTCCAGGCTGAGATTCAGGCCGAGATTCAAGGCTGCAATGAGCAGGATGTGGATGGAGAGCAAGATCAACCCTCCCCTTTAAGATAAAAACAGAAAATGCAGGAGAAACTCAGCAGGTCAAGCAGCATCTGTGAAGAGAGAAACAGAGTTAACGTTTCGGGTCGATGACCATTCATCAGAACTCCCCTTTAAGAATTGGACGGTGCCAGTGTGTCTCTGTTCCATTGCTGACTGACATCACATGAGCTTTGCCAGCGCTGTGAGGTAGCGCCTCGCTCCTCAGCCTTAGCGCCTTGAAAGGTGTGTAGCACCTGATTTAGCGCTCCAATCACCTCCAGGGGTGATAAAAGCCAAGTTTGCTGTTGGAGGCGATAATTAGCGCCAGGCGCTAAACTTTGTGCACCGCCAATAATGGCGCCCCAAATGGGGCGATACCGAATTTTTCCCCCTGCAGTTTCCTATCTAGTTGAAATACAAGACAGTCTGCAGGACTGCAGAGTTGAAGGCAGGCAGTGCGAGGGAACTCTTCCAAAAGGCTAGCGCCAACCAGTTTAAGGTTAGCCCTGTCAACAAGGACAGACATCAACAACAAAGTCCAACACCGCCTTCAGTGTGCCAGTGCAGCCTTCGGTCGCCTGAGGAAGAGAGTGTTTGAAGACCAGGACCTCAAACCCGGCACTAAGCTCATGGTTTACAGAGCAGCAGTGATACCCGCCCTGCTGTATGCCTCAGAGACATGGACCATGTACAGCAGGCACCTCAAAGCACTGGAGAATTACCACCAACGCTGCCTCCGCAAGATCCTGCAAATCCATTGGCAGGATAGGCGCACCAACGTCTGTGTTCTCGCTCAGGCCAGCATCGAAGCTTTGACCACGCTCAATCAGCTCCGATGGACGGGTCACATTGTCCGCATGCCCGATACGAGACTCCCAAAACAAGCGCTTTACTCGGTGCTCCGGCGCGGCAAGAGAGCCCCAGGTGGGCAGAGGAAACGCTTCAAGGACACCCTCAAAGCTTCCTTGAAAAAGTGTAACATCCCCACCGACACCTGGGAATCCCTGGCCCAAGACTGCACAAAGTGGAGGAGAAGCATCCGGGAAGGCGCCAAACACCTTGAGTCTCTTCGCCGGGAGCAAGCGGAAGCCAAGTGCAGGCAGCGCAAGGAGCGCACGTCAACCCAAGCACCCCACCCACCCGCCCCTTCAACCACTGTCTGCCCCACCTGTGACAGAGGCTGTAGGTCCCGCATTAGACTCATCAGTCACCTGCAAACTCATTTTTAATGTGGAAGCAAGTCATCCTCGGCTCCGAGGGGCTGCCTAAGAGAGAAGAGAGAGCTAACGGATAGTGTGAAGTGCTTTGTTAGTTTCTATGTTATGAGGAGCACTGTGACATAGATTGAAATGCCCTGTAAATTTTATTCTGTTCATTCATATATTGTGCATGTGTTTTTTTTTTAAAAAGCTTGTTGGTTTACAGTTGGCCTCACCGCACCAGAGTTTTCATTGACCTGCCTTCCAGAAGATAGGAGAAACACCGTAGGGGCAGGTGTGAGATTATTGTTCGCACAACAATGGGTTTCACTGTTTAGATCAATGGATCATGCTATTGCATGATTTAGATCTTGGGTGGTAAAGGTAAACTCTTGATAGGGAATGCAGGGTCCATTTATGGAGAGACCACCGTCACTGAACATATGTAGTGCAGACCTAAAATTTGTAATAGATGCCTTGACTCTCCAAAAATACAACGAAAGAAGTTAAGTGAAAAATTAGCATTTTGTTTTACACTTCTGGGAAAGTTCTGATTTTGAAAGTCATCAATTCAATTTTTCTGACGTTGCGTTATTTCCGCACTCAGTATCAGGGTTCCATTGCTTGCCTTGGGCAGATCTGTTCTGAATGAATTGTTTTTGATGCTGGTCAGTGCCAGCTTCCACTTTCAAGATCCGCATTGAATGCTGTGGATCCTTGACAATACTTGCATTGTTTGATGTCGCAAGCCTTTTGAAAATACCTCCCAGATAGTGGTTGAGCTATTGTACATTTTGTTCACACAGTATTGGCAGGAAGATGTATTATAGTATTGAGTTTGTTGGCATAGTTGTGCATAATTGGATAGTGTTGCATGTTCGGGGAAGTGGGCACGTTTTATTGGTATTGGTCTTGGGAGTTAGTTGATTCTGGTCTTTTGAGCTAATGTTGGTTTGGGCCATTTTTCTTTGGAGAGTTTTACCCAGATCTTTGCTCCTTGTGTTAATATGCTGCTCCAATGGGGTTTGCTCTGAAAGCATTAAGGGATGGCGTGCACCTACTTGGTAGTTTTGTCATTAAGTGGAAATTATACTTATGCTCCAATTGACATAAGTACTGTGGATGGAAGACCTGATGTTTGAACCTTATTGTAAAGTCACCAGATTCCACGAGAATTAAGGAATTTAAGAATCTCCAAGATGGTGCACGATCATAACGCAGAACCTGTTGGGACATAACTAAATGGTACTCCCATTGAGCTTCATCTCAGCATCAAGGTATTCACAAAGTGCTAGGCCATGGTGGTGGGCTTTTGAAGATAATGTTACCTTCAAATCTGTCCTTTTCTAAAAGAATAGCATTTTGGAACTCCCTCCTAAAACTCTGCAAAGGACTCTTGGGCTTTTTCAGCGAATTAGGCTTCTCTTGTAAATTGCAAAAATGCCAAGCTGCATCCTGAGTGGAACTCATTTACTTTAGGTACCTAGTGCTCAACATTTTGGGACTACATGGAGCTTGCGTGCTCCTATGTCTTGGCAGGATTCATATTTGATGCTGCATGTAAATGCGAGAATTGATGGCTATTGCAATATTTAAGGTGTACAAAGTAAACCTGTTGTTGAGTCTGCTCCAACTAATCCTTTTTGACATGGAAGCAAATCTGTTATCTCAAGGTAAAATTTGTAGTGGTGTTCTGAAGACCGTTCTAGTCAGCAGATTGCAGTCTTTTCCTTCCCAAATATCTAACTGTGCTGACTGACATCTCTCTCATAGGATGAGGCAACAACAACAACAACTTGTATTTATATAGAGCCTTTAACGTAGTAAAACGTCCCAAGTCACTGCACAGGAGTATTTTAAGACAAAATTTTTTTTAACACCGATTCACATAAGGATAAATTAGGGCAGGTGACCAAAAGCTTGGTCAAAGAGGTAGGTTTTAAGGAGCGTCTTAAAGGAGGAAAGAGAGGTAGCATGGTGGAGAGGTTTAGGCAGGGAATTCCAGAGCTTAGGGCCTAGGCAACAGAAGGCACGGCCACCAAAGTTTGAGCGATTATAATCAGGGATGCTCAAGAGAGCAGAATTAGAGGTGTGCAGATACCTCTGGGTGTGGGGGGCGTTGTGGGGCTGAAGGAGATTACAGAGTTAGGAAGGGGCGAGGCCATGGAGGGATTTGAAAACATGGATGAGAATTTTGAAATTGAGGCACTGCTTAACCGGGAGCCAGTGTAGGTCAGCGAGCACAGGGGGGATGGGCGAATGGGACTTGGTGCAAGTTAGGACACGGGCAGCCGAGGCAAGCACCTCAAAGAAGCATGGATCGAAGAAGTGTGAACCCAGCAACACATTTCCTAACTGTATTTGAATCTGGTATTGACAGAAGTTCCTAAACTTTATGGTCAATATCTTGCTGGCGTATAGAACATTCAGCGGAGATGAGATCTAGCCACATGAATAGATTCTGCATTAGAAATCAACTTGGATCATTTATGAAAATGGAGTTACCAGAAATGAATCTCCATAAGAAATGTGGTTAGATTTTATTGCAGTAGTGAAGCCCACATCCCTTGATTGCGTGTTAGTCTCTTGCGTAGGAAGTTGAATCCCTCTTTTTTCCACTCTTATCCAGGGCCATTCATAAAATCTAAGTGGATTAATTTTGATGGCCCTTTATTGACCATGGTAAAATTGGTTCTTGGAGTTTTACTATTGATTAACCCTTCTGAATTATATAGACAGGGTTTGTTGACTCACATGGAGACCCATGTATGACTCGGTGACTCTCTGAGCCTTCAAGTGTATTTAACATCTTGGGAAACTTCCACTTTGAAGATCATCAGTGCCAAATAGAACAGGTCATAAACGTTGTTCCCTCTAATTTTTTTTTGGTGCGCGGCCCCTTTATCTGTCTGCGCGGCCCATTCAAATTTCTGCGCATGCGCGGTTTTTCCACTTAAAAGCCGGTGCGTGGCCTGCGCAGGACCTCCAGACAGCTGTGTGGCCACACAGCTTAAAGGGAACATTGGTCATAAGTTCTTGGGGTAACATTTCAAGCATCCTATATATGAAAATGTTGTCACTGAGGTTTTATCTTACTCAGGTGATCAGAGTTTAACTTAGAGCAGCACAAGTTAAAAATCTCTTCCACACACATTCATACATTACTTACTAAATGTCTTAAATATTTAAAAATAAATACAAATGCATAAGTGGACCAGTCTTTACAGGAAATTATTCTGCAGACTAGAACTGCATCTTGAATAAAGCAGAAATTTCTGGGCCCCGATTTTCCCCCAGCCGTCGGGCGGGGGCTGAAAATCCCGAATTTGGGGGTCCTGAAACCATCCCGCCCAAAACCCCGCCCCACGTAAGTTTCAGGGGCGGCGGGTACCCGCCCCGCACGGGACCCGCCGAAACCAGGCGGGAAGGGATTAGTGCCAATTAACTGCCTGTTAGGTAGTTAACAGGCAGTTTTTAGCCTAATCCCTATTTTGAGGGGTTTCGTGTGGGTTTCCCAATGGCTCCAAACCACGCCAGGTTCGAGCAGGTGGGCCGTCGGGTTGAAGGAGTTGGAGGGGTCGCGATGTTGGCGCTCAGGTGAGTGATGGGTACATGAGTGTAAAGGTAAGTGTGTTTGGTGTGTGTAAAGAACTTTTACTTACCTGTACTTACCTTTACAGCCTTTCTTCCTGTAGCCGTCGGGAGCCCATCACTCAGCCGGAACTGAAAGCTGAACAGCTGCGATCTGTCAAAAGTGACAGCCTTCAGCTTTGAGTGCCGGTAAGAGTTCTAACTGAGTCTGTGCAGAATGACTCATGTCAGAACTCAGACTGTCAGTTTTGACAGCTTCAAACAGCTGTAAAACACTGATATTTCATCTGTCAAGAACTCTTGACAGATGAAATTGCAGTCTGTGACGTCGCCTGTTGCCGGGTGGCCCTTAATTGGCCTGCTGAGCCCGCTGGGCGGGCTTAACAAGGTCAATCAAGGGAAAATCGCGCGGATTAGCCGGACGTCGAAGTAGGCGGGACTAAAACCCGAAAGGGGAAGTCCTGCCTTCTTCCCGACAGGTTCGGCAAAATTTTCCCCCTGGTGTTTGTGAGAGAACTTCAGAATGCTTTGCTCCAGAGAAGTTTCAATTAAATATGATGAATGAGTTTACCTTCAAAGTGAAGAAAAGATAACTGCTTCACATTTGCCCAATGAGAGTTATAGTGGAAATTCAGGCTGTATTTTGTGCCGTTGTTTACCTTTTTGAAATTATTTATTGACAGTAAATTCATGTTGGAGTGAAGAGGTGTTCTACCAAAGAACTTAAAACTATATAAACAAACTAAAGTCAGTCACCATGATTGCTTTCCACTGATGGGTGCAACATTTGTTTTTTGGTGCACCTTTATTTTGGATTCTCAGTTGTTGTGTTGGGATTGTGGGATGCTTGTGTACAGTTGGTGGATTACTGAATAGACAATTTTTTTCAGAAATTGTTTTCTAAGTAGACCCACCAGTTTCTGTTTTAGGTGGCCAATTTACTCATGGTGCATTGATTATGGTAAAATAACGATTTTGTTTCCCCTCCTGTTTTTGATAGCAGACTCCAGAGTGCACAGGCTTACTCCTAGCACATTTTGGACGCTCAGATGTGTTAAAAGTAATGTCCAACTGGGTACCCAACCAGAAAAAACGGCAACAAAGGTGCAGGATCATCCATTAACCCCTTTAACCAGAATGCTTAGTGTGTCACTATCTTTGGAGTGGGCTCCCCGATAGAGGGCTAAAGGTGCGGAAATGCTGACTTTATTGGTGAGGCGCTGGCGGAACAGAAAGATGTCTTTTATGGTCTGGAAGGGCAAACTGACTGCTGCTAAACAGAGTGTCCAGCAGGCATGCAAAGCAATCAAGCGGGAGATCAACATGGTCTCCACAACCCATTGTACTTGGAGGGATGTACAAAGGATGATGGCCAATTTGAAGAAAGGTGGCAAGGTAAGCAATTGTGTCACACTGATATAGATGGGTATAGCTGTCAATTACTTTGTGGTGTATATATGGGTATGATTGCCAATTATTTTACATTGGTGGAAATATCTATCCAAGTTAGCCAAATTTGCCTGAACAGTTTCACACAAGTATTTTAGCCGGTACCTTGCTGGAAGTGAAGCACAAAATAGACAATATTACGACGGGCTAGAAAAGCCAGACCTGCCTAGTAGCCATTCAGATTATTCAGTAACTATACTTGTGCACATATAGAACCATTGTACAGAAGTGCTCAATTTGCTTTTCCATCTTCAGTTAGTGAAGTCTTTTACATTTCATTTCAGATCTGACTATATATACACTATTGTTCAACCGTTCTTTCTTTATGCAAAATTATATTATCAGCAGTGAATACTATTCTTTGCAGAAGAATACAACCATCAACAGGCCTAACTGCAGGACTGATGAGGACATGCAACAGATAAAACCCCTTTACTTGCTTTGAGCAGGTCATTATGGATGACGTAGGCTGGAAGGCCTCTGGGTCAGGCTGAAGTTTGTGCAATCATAATTCTTTACATTCACTGTGGCAGTGATATTTTGTCATATTTAAGCATTGTTTGTGATCTGCCGATCACTGCAATAGTATGTATAACAATCTCCAAGTGCTCATCCGATGCTTTCCTTTCGTTTTGGCAGGAAGAGAAAACCGGTACTGTCGGACTTTCATGTATTCTGTATTATCCACGCCACTTGAAGCAGGCACCAGACTTGGCGCACTCACTTGGGGGAGGGTATTGGTGCATTTGATGAGGCAACATGGCTAGCGGTCTTGTGTCCATTTGTGGCTCTGTGTTCATGAGACCATCAGTGAAATGGAGGATTCTTCACTTATGAACTGGTAAGCATCAGTTACATAAGGTGTAAGCCAGTCTCGATAGATTTGCGGATTCTATCACAGAACTGGGCAATATCATGCAACATCCTACGACCTCACTGGGCAGCATAATGCCCTTCCCTGCAGATTGCCTTTGAATAGCTACAGCATCAGGAAAGACCACAGGCCAAACAGCTGGCAAGCACAATTAGAGTATCCCCCATTCATGCTCCTGCTGATGTTGAGGTTCAGAGTTTAAGATGCGATAAAGGCTTCTTTGATGTGCCTGGGAACACACCAGGAACAACCATCAAAGAGAGATTCAGACATCTTGCAGCAGTGTAACAATCTCTGTTCACAGAGATCAGTGGCCACAGTCAGAATTTGCTTCAAGTATCGACATGCATGCAGAAGCACAGCGCCAGGCAGGTGGCTCTCAAATTGCCTTTGTATAAGTAAGAGGAGAGGTACCCCAAAGCATACAAGCTTCCACAGCTGCAATGTTTATTCCTGGCATACAATATAAATGTCTAAGTCTGCAAAATGTAGAGGAAAATGGTCAGTGGAATCCTAGATAAGTCCTCAGAAGAGTTTGAGGAATCTTTCACATTGATTGCTTCAAATGGAATATCAGTTGTGAATAGCATAGGTGAAAGAGCATGATGCATTAAAGCACGAAGCACAAGGGGACCGCATAGCAGCGCATTAAGCTAACCATATTACACACATGGCATTTAAAAAAGCAAATGTTAAGTGCGGTAAACATTGTCGATACTTTTTCATGTAAAATTAGTGTAAACAAAACAAATTATGCAAAACTCTTGCGTAACAAAATCGATCTATCTCAGTTTGAAATTTTCAATTGACCTAGCCTCAACGCCATTTTGGTGGAAGAGAGTTACAGGTTTCCACTACCCTTTGTGTGCAGAAGTGCTTCCTGACATCACCCTGAATGACCTAGCTATAATTTTCAGGTTATGCCCCCTTGTTCTGGACTCGCCACACAAGGATACAAGAAAAAGCTTGTTGTCTGGAAGGCAATGCTTTTCTCATCTCTGGCCTCCAACCTGCCTGCTGCAACCTTCGTTAGTATTGACACTGCTGTGATCAGTGCTTATCTCAACTTTCTTCTTTTGCTGCTGTACATAAACCTTTGCTTCGCCATCATCCTCTGTATTGAAGTCAAGACTCATTGCAAAGTGTCCTATTTTTCTCAGCATCTCAGAAGTGTTCAATAATTTTAATTTATTCATCCCTAGAACCTCAAAATTGTGGAGCTCCTCATATCACTTAGTCTTTCCTTCCTTCTGCAATCTACAGCCTTTTAAAACGCAAACTTCTTTAGTTCCCAGTATGTTTCTTGACCTTTTTATCCCTGATCTTTTGCAGCTTGCTCCTTAACCCTTCACCTTAAATACTCAGTAAAAACACTACTGGTTTGTTCCCCATTTTTTAAATTTTAAATTGAACCTGACTTGCATAAATCACTCATTTGCATGAAATGTTGTTGGAGAGTGTTTAGTGCCCATTTATTTGCATAATGTGTTCCCATTCAGCCCACACAGTAAATATCGATTGTTTAAGTTTTTGTGGATGTGTATCCTGTACTGTACATCAAACAGATGTGAAATTGCCTTACAAAACTTAGATAAAATGATAACATCAGCCCTAAAATAATTTGGGCAACTTTTCATTGATTTGTGTATCTCCTTTCCTAGCAATGTAAATATGCAGCCTACAGTGATTCTAGGAAGAAATACTGATATCCCATTCAGTTCAACAGAGGTTTTTTAATTGAATAACCTGGCTAATTGCATAATACAGAAGAACCTTAATTATCTGACCAACAAATTTGGATCTACTGTTGATACATTCTTGGTTGCAGTGACGTCATTCTATCCTGCAAGCAGTCCGATTGTCTTACTTTTATGGGAGTTGATCATAAGAAACTAATGGGACTAAAAGCCGACAAATCCCCGGACCTGATGGCCTACATCCTCGGGTTCTAAAAGAAGTGGCTGCAGAGATTGTGGATGCATTGGTTGCGATCTTCCAAAATTCCCTAGATTCAGGAAAGGTCCCAGCAGATTGGAAGGTAGCAAATGTAACCCCACTTTTCAAGAAAGGAAGGAGAGAGCAAACAGGGAACTACAGGCCAGTTAGCCTGACATCAGTCGTCGGGAAACTGCTGGAATCAGTTATTAAGGAAGTGGTAACACTTAGAAAATCATAATATGATTAGGCAGAGTCAACATGGTTTTATGAAAGGGAAATCATGTTTGACGAAAGAGATTTTTGAGGATGTAACTAGTAGGGTAGATAAAGGGGAACCAGTGAATGTAGTATATTTGGATTTCCAAAAGGCATTTGATTAGGTGCCACATAAAGGGTTGTTACGCAAGGTAAAGGAACATGCTTTTCTTGATGTATATTAATGATTTGGACTTGGGTGTACAGGGTACTATTTCAAAATTTGTGGATGACACAAAACTTGGAAGTATAGTTAACAGTGATAAATTTCAATAAGACGTAGACAGGCTGATGGAATGGCCGGACATGTGGCAGATGAAGTTTAACGCAGAAAAGTGCAAAGTGATGCATTTTGGTAGGAAGAACGAGGAGAGGCAATATAAACGAAAGGGTACAATTCTAAAGGGGGTGCAGGAACAGAGAGACCTGGGGGTATACGTGCACAAATCGTTGAAGGTGGCAGGACAGGTTGAGAAAGCGATTAAAAAAGCATATGAGATCTTGGGCTTTATAAATAGAGGCATAGAGTACAAAAGCAAGGAAGTTATGATGAACCTTTATAAAACACTGGTTCTGCCACAACTGGAGTATTGTGTCCAATTCTGGACACCACACTTTAGGAAGGATGTGAAGGCTTTAGAGAGGGTGTAGAAAAAATTTACAAGAATGATTCCAGGGATGAGGGACTTCAGTTACGTGGATAGACTGGAGAGGCCGGGGTTGTTCCCCTTCGAGCAGAGATGATTGAGAGGAGATTTGATAGAGGTGTTCAAAATCATGAGGGGTCTAGACAGAGTAGATAGAGACAAACTGTTCCCATTGGCGGAAGGGTCGAGAACCAGAGGACACAGATTTAAGGTGATTGGCAGAAGGTCCAAAGGTGACATGAGGAAAAACTTTTTTACGCAACGAGTGGTTAGGATCTGGAATGCAATGCTTGAAAGGGTGGTGGAGGCAGATTCAATTGGTGTTTCCAATAGGGAATTAGATAAGTACCTGAAGGAAAAAAATTTGCAGTGCTACGGAAAAAGGATGGGGAATTGGGACTAGCTGAAGTGCTCTTGCAGGGAGCCGGCAGGGGCTCGACTGGCCGAGTGGCCTCCTACTGTGCTGTAACGATTCTATGGGGTTGGGGGTAATGTATTAGCATGGATAGAGGATTGGTTAATGGGCAGAAAACGGAGAGTAGGGATAAACGGGTCATTTTCAGATTGGCAGGCTGTAACTAGTGGGGTGCTGCAATGATCAGTGCTTGGGCCTCAGCTATTTACAATCTATATTAATGACTCAGATGAAGAGTCCGAGTGCAATGTATCTAAGTTTGCTGACGATACAAAGTTAGGTGGGAAAGTAAGCTGTGAGGAGGATGCAAAGAGCCTGCAAAGGGATATAGACAGGTTAGGTGAGTGGGTAATAAGATGGCAGATGGAGTATAATGTGAGGAAATGTGAGGTTATTCACTTTAGTAAGAAGAATAGAAAGGCAGAATATTTTTTATGTTGATGTTCAGAGAGATTTGTGTGTCCTAGTACAAGAAACACAGAGTTAGCGTGCAGGTACAGCAAGCAATTAGGAAGGGAAATGGCATGTTGGCCTTTATTGCTCAAGGGTTAGAGTTCAAGAGTAATCAAGTCTTGCTACAATTGTACAGAGCCTTGGTGAGACCACACCTGGAGTACTGTGCACAGTTTTGGTCTCCTTATCTAAGGAAGGATATACTTGCCTTAGAGGCGGTGCAGCGAAGGTTCACTAGATTGATTCCTGTGAGGAGAGATTGAGTAGATTGGGCCTATACTCTCTGGAGTTTAGAAGAATGAGAGGTGATCTCATTGAAACGTATAAGATTCTGAGGGGGATTGACAGGATAGATGCTGAGAGATTGTTTCCCCTGGCTGAAAATCTAGAACGAGAGGTTATAGCCTCAGGATAAGGGGTTGGCCTTTTAAGACTGCGATGAGGAGGAATTTCTTCACTTGAAAAGATTGTGAATCTTTGGAATTCTCTGCCCCAAAGAGCTGTGGATGCTCAGTCATTGTGTATATTCAAGGCTGAGATAGATAGATTTTTGGACTCTAGGGGAATCAAGGGATATGGGGATAGGGCAGGAAAGTGGAGTTGAGGCTGAAGATCATCCATGATCTTACTGAATGGTGGAGCAGGCTCAAGGGGCCGTATGGCCTACTCCTGCTCCTAAATCTTATGTTCCATATCTACTTGTATGATAGCATGGCTCAGGTGTAAATCTGTTTCCCCCCTCATAACTGGAACAAGATATACATGTCTTTCGCATGTGTATTTCTTCAATCTCTCCGAAGGTGGACTGACGAAACACTTAATATGATGAGGCCAGATACAAATGGTTAAACTGCTTTATTTCATGGTAATGTGATCATACAGAACAGCTGTTATAACTGCACTCACCTAATTCAATCCATACAACTTATTCACATTATAATGCAAAATAAAGAGCACTCCACACTAGCCTGCCTCAGTGGGGTGTTTTACTTTATTTAAGCAAGATGGCTTTTAACTATTTCTCATTGCTTTGCCTCATCAAAAGCCCTTGTTGCTTTCCCATTTAACAAACCTGACTTTTTCCTGCTTTTTTCTCAGTTCTGACAAAGGGCCTTCGACCTGAAACGTTAACTCTGTTTCTCTCTCCACGGATGTTGCCTGGCCTGCTGAGTTTTTCCAGCGTTTTCTGTTGTTATTTCCCCTCATAACCTTCCTGATCCAAAACGCCTAGCTGCCAACCTGTGTCCCAGCCCCTCCCTTTTTATCTCCCTTTATTTGCAGACAGGGAATCAAAGGACTTTCCAACACAATGGAGGTGAGGTGTATTTTGATTATTGAGTTAAGCTATTGGATTGACTATGGTTTAGTCTCTGGGAAAGTGACTTTTCATACAGCGTATTAATTGCCTGTTGTCCAGTTGCCTCATAAAAAATACTTGAGAATAAATACACTGCTTAAAAAAATCCAACATTAAGAGCAACTCTTTTTTCCCCCCAATCCTTTATGTAGAAAATGGATAATTTAAATTGGTAGATAATTCTGATTTCCTAGCAACACGCCCCTCTACTTTTGCTGGCAAGGTCAGTAGGTATTGTAAGAGCTCATCTGCCAGCTGGTATGCTGACTGATGTTACATTTAACGATACTGCACTTATCAGGACACTTGAAACATTAAAATAAAAGTGCATTTAATTTTAAAGTTGATAGCTGCGCAGAGATCAGTGCTGCTGAGGCTGCAGATGGGATCAGTGAAGGTGAATGCATGCGGCTGCTACTGCTGACCTCATTGGCTGGTGTTGGCAACGCATTTTTGCCAGGCTGTCTCTGCTGGATACCTGGCCATGTTCATGGAGGAGCTTTGAGCCAGATCTGTTCATTTATCATTTGATGCAATGCCAGCTGATGTTTCTGGCAGAGGCAGAACAAGAGAGATGAATGAATATTGGAAAAAGAATTGTCAACAGCCCCAACTCCCTCTACTCGTGTAGACAATCAGAACTTGGATACATTTTTAAAATGCTTTTCTTGTTTTTTCCTCCCTAAGTCATTTTCATTTCCCTTAATGAGAGCCTGGGCAATTAGTTTGCTTCCAGAACCAGGCACACACTATTTTTACATTTTAAAGCTTTGGAGCAAAATATTTTATTTTTCTGTTTTGTGTGCATGTCCTCATGGGCAGCTCCAATCATGAGACGTGTGGCCAAAATAACCCAAACCAGTCTCTGTCTTTGTGTGTGGTTATGGTTCTTTGTCAGTCTCTCCCTCTTTTTCTCTCTCTCTGTGTCAACTGGTACACAGCTAGCTGATTTTCCTCAAGAGCAGTTCATTATCTTCCTCTTTTTCTTTGTTTTTGTCTATGGTTCTGTGCCTTACACTGGCTGAAATTGTCTCTCTATCTCCCTCTGCCAATGTGTCTGTACTTTTCTCCCATTACATCTCTCTCTCTGTCTGAACTTCTCTCCATGTGTCTGAACATTTTTATTTCCAAGTGTCTGAACTACTCTCTCCTGTGTCTTTGAATTCTTCTTTCTTTGAGAGTGTGAACACATAGGGGGCTGTAATTTGCGGCCCCTACGGGTGCGTGCGAGGTGTGTGCACACGCACCCGTGAGGGTCGCACAAATTCCAGGTTTAGGCATGTGCTGTGCGTGCTCTAAAACCTGGAACTTGTGATCTGACAAGAATTTTCTTGACAGATCATCTGCATCCCCGGGAAAAGGGCATCCGTGGGTGGAGAATTGCTCAACTTCTGCCTAGCGAATGCCCGTGAAATTCTTACGCTTGGGAATTCCCAGCGGGAAGCCTCCAACCGCAAATTCAGGGCCGTGGTCTCTGTCTCAACTTCTCTTTCTCTCTTTACCTATGTCCAAACTTCTCTCTCATATAATTTTGAGATGAAGACTATATTTGGTGCCAGTAATCTTTACTTAACATCAATATTATAATTGCTATGATCACTTTTTAAAACGCAATCAGAAAGATCAAGCGTGGTGGAGGGGACAGGGGAAGGCACTGTAAACGCTTACACGCCTATGGTCCAAAGTTGTTAAACTAGCGAAGACTACCAGCTCGCTGAGAAGTGGCCAAATGCAGAGGCTGGTATCACTGGGCAGGATAAGGCCAAGGAGGCACACTACATGGGGAAGCCAGGAGGCTGCTAGTTACCTTGCTGGCTTGAGTTCCGTGCTGCTGTACTAATGTCGATCTGTTCCTCTTCTATGTTGCCAGCTGATACGGAAATGGCTGCACTGGTTCTACCTGATGGAATTCTGCAGGGTTTCAGGCTGTGGAGTTGATATTTGTACATGGCAAGTAGCAGCTGACAGCATAAGAAGAACTCAAATATGCATTTTAGTTTGCAAATTCACAAAAAGTACAAATATTGACAGGATACGCACCCTTGCAAAGCCCTGGCGGTACCATTCTCAAGTTAGCACTAGTTAATGGCATAGAGAAGCATGTATTGCTTGAGCAATGATACTTAGCTATTATTTTTCCCGTTGATCTGCCATGAAGAAGTACTTAGGGCTGGATTTTCTCAATGGAGATGTGCTGGAGGCACCAGGGACATCTGACCAACCCACACTATTTTCCCTTGATTGGCCTTACCAGCCAATTAAGGGAAAGCTGGTGACCCATGACGTCAACGTATGACGCTTCATCTGTCTCATTTTTTGACAGATGAATTGTCAGCATTTGACAGCTTTGAGAAGCTGTCAAACACTGACAATCTCTGTTCTAAGGTGAGCCCTTGCACACAGGCTCACCAAGACATCTCTCCTCAGCCGAAAGCAGGTGACTGCTGCATCTGAGAATGCAGCAGCCATTCTGTCATCTCTGCCGTTGAGATGAGGCACCTCCGGATCCTCAAAGGTTGAAGCCTGCAGAAAGAAGCAAAGCTAAGGAAACTTTTTCCAACACTTTACACTCACCTCTAATACTTACCTGTCCACACTTGCACCCATCACTCACCTCTACAGCTGACATTTCGACCCCTCCCACCTCTGCAGACCGACTGCTCGCCTCGCTGTCCCTGGCAAGGTTCGCAGCCGTCGGGAAGCCCGCAATTGTAGGTGTTAAATGGGGAAAAGCCTCAAAACTGCTTGTTAACAAGCAGTTAATTGGCTCTAATCTCCTTCCCGCCTTGAGAAGGTGGGTTCCTGTGGGACCCCCCTCCCGGGAAGATGGCACGGAGGCGGGTTGGGAGCGGGGTCGGTACCCGCTCCCAGTTTCTGACATTTTCCCGGCAGTCCCGCCTCCCCAGGGCTGGGAAAAT
The DNA here is from genome assembly GCF_052327205.1 of Somniosus microcephalus. Taxonomy (NCBI): domain Eukaryota; kingdom Metazoa; phylum Chordata; class Chondrichthyes; order Squaliformes; family Somniosidae; genus Somniosus; species Somniosus microcephalus. The sequence continues at coordinate 267,668,875 of NC_140991.1, forward strand.
TCCTCCCGTAGTCTTTGTGCAGTGCCTCCCCAATTATGCAACCTTGCATATTATAGCCTTGGTTCAAATATGGACAAAAGAGTTGAATTCCAGAGAAGTCCAAATAATAGACTTGTTGGCAAAATTAAAGCCCATGGGATTGGGATTAAAGGGACAGTGGTAACATGGATACAAAATTGGCCAAGGGACAGAGTAGTGGTGAATTGTTGTTTTTCAGACTGTAGGGAGGTATACAGTAGTGTTCCCCAGGAGTCAGAATTAGGAGCACTGCTATTTTTGATCTATAAATGACCTGGACTTGGGTATACAGGGCATAATTTCAAAGTTTGCAGATGACACAAAACTCAGAATTGTAGTAAACCATGAGGAGGATAGTAACAGACTTCAGGAGGATGTAGACAGACTGATGAAATGGGCAGACACATGGCAGATAAAATTTAATGCAGAAAAATGTGAAGTGATACATTTTGGAGGTCTAAGCTGGAGTATTGTGTTCAATTCTAGGTACCACACTTTAGGTAGGATATCAAGGCCTTAGGCCGGGTGCAGAAGAGATTTACTAGAATTGTACCACCGATGAGGGACTTCAGTTATGTGGAGAAGCTGGGGTTATCTCCTTAGAGCAGAAAAGGTTAAGAGGAGATTTAATAGAGCTGTTCAAAATCATGAAGGGTTTTTGATAGAGTAAATAAGGAGAAACTGTTTCCAGTGGCAGAAGGGTCAGTAACCAGGGGCACAGATTTAAGGTGATTGGCAAAAGAACCGGAAGTTACATGAGGAACTTCTTACACAATGAGTTGTTGTGATTTGGAATGCACTGCCTGCAAGGGTGGTGGAAGCAGATTCAATAGTAACATTCAAAAGAGAATTGGATAAATACTTGAAGGGAAACATTTGCAGGACTATGGGGAAATAGCAGGGAAATGGGACTAATTGGATAGCTCTTCCAAAGAGCCAGCAAAGGCACGATGGGCCTTTTTCTGTGCTGTATTATTCTATGATTCTAGGTGAGAGTGACTGCCCTTATGGTTGTTGGAGGCTTATCATCTCAGCTTCAGGACATTGCTGCAGGAGTTCTTTAGGGCAGCATCCTAGGTTCTATCTTCAGCTGCTTCATCAGTGGCCTTCCCTCCATCATAAGGTCAGAAGTGGGGCTGTTTGCTAATGATTGCCGTGTTCAGTTCAGTTCCATTTGCAATTCCTCAGAAAATGAATCAGTGCCTGCCTGCATGCAGCAAGACGTAGACAACATCCAGGCCATGTAACATTTGCACCACACAAGTGCCAAGCAATGACCATCTCCAACAACAGAGATCTTAACCACCTATCGTTGACAGTCAGCGGTATTATTATTGCTGGGTCTCCCACCATCAACATCCTGGAGGGCCGCCATTGACCAGAAACTCAACTGGATCAGCTATATAAATGCCGTGGCTACTAGAGCAAGTTAAAGGCTGGCTATTCGGTGGCGAGTGGCTCACCATCTGACTCCCAAAAGCCTCTGCACCACCTACAAGGCATAAGTCAGGAGTGTGATGAATGAGTGCAGCTGCAACAATACTGAAGAAGCTGAACACCATCCAGGACAAAGCAGTCCACTTGATCAGTAGTCCATCCACCACCATAAACATTCACTCCCTCCACCACCGGTGGCTACAGGATGCACTGTAGCATCTCGTCAAGGCTTCTTCAACAGCATCTCCCAATCCCGCAACCTTTATGAGCTAGAAAGACAGCAGGGGCATGGAACACCATCACCTCCAAGTTCCCCTCCAAGTCACGCACCATCCTAACATAGACATATATCGCCGTTCTTTTGTTGTTGCTGGGTCAAAATCCTGCAACTCCCAACTTAACAGCACTGTGGGAGTGCCTTAACCACGAAGACTGCAATGGTTTAAGAAGGCGGCTCACCACCACCTTCTCAAGGTCAACTAGGAAGGGGCAATAAATGCTGGGCTTGCTAGCAACGCCCATATCACATGAATTCATTAAAAAAAAATGCAGCTTAGATCAGAATCACAAAGTACAGAACAAAGCATGGGCCCAGATCTTCACATTTCATGGCACATTGATCGATCAGTTTCATTAATTTTGTTATTCTTGACCGCCCCCTCTCACTTCCCAAAAGTAAACTGCTTTGAACTATAGCCTATTTCCTAGGTTTCTAGATGTTGCCCAATGCCAATTCTCATGTGTATAACAGTGGCACAAATTGTTTTATTTTCGGAATTGGGCTCCTTGCATCTCCCCCTAATGTTCCTGAGTATGATAATTCTTGGGGCAATTATAAATGTAGAACTGTGTCCCACAGTTGTTTGATCATGATCCATTGGACTGTTTTGTGAAACTCAGTAATAGTAGAAGACTGGAATATAAAGGAAAGACCAGCTATGTTTACCGTGCAACTGATTGCCAGTTGAGTTGTGCAATGTTTATTTTGTCAATGTTATTGGAATTTGTAAGATTTTGTAAACTCTTGTTTACATGTTTGCTGTCTGTCTGGTAATGATAGATGTTATGCTCATGATAAGAGTACATATATCTACTCCAACTGTCACATGTGGCACCAAGTACAGCTGTAAGTACTTAAAATTCAACTGGACTTGAAATAAAGAAGCTTGTGCTAATAAAATGTGAATTCATGTTTGTATTGCAGCATCATCTCAATAGTTGAGAACGGTGCTGAACTCAGAAACAGCAGTCAGTTTGGGGAACCAGGTGAAAAAGCCCATTAGAGTATTTTGAGGAATAATAATTGAAATCAATTATTTTTGCTGGGACATTAATTTATTATGTTGCATCATATGGTGATACAATTGTCACAGGAACACAACAATTTCATTAACAGGATCAGTGATCTTTGCTAGAAATGTTTTATTAATTCATTTAGGCGTTATTGGCATTTATTGCTCATCCTAAGCCCTGAGAAGATGGTGGTGGACTGCTGCCTTGAATTGCTGATAGCGGTTTGATGCAATTGAGTGACTTGTTAGTCCACTTCAGAGTGACAGTTAAGGGTCAACCATTGGACTGGAATCACACAAAAGCCAGATTGGGTTAGGATGGCAGGATTCCTTCTATAAAATGAAGTCAGTGAATGAGTTGAGTCTTTTATGCACTCCACTAATAATTCTTCTTAGGCAGTCCCTCGGAACCAAGGATGACTTGCTTCCACATTATAATGAGTTCTCAGGTGACTGATGATTCCAATGCGGGACCTATAGTCTCAGTCACAGGTGGGGCAGACGGTGGTTGAAGGGGTGGCTGGGTGGGGTGCTTGGGTTGACGTGCGCTCCTTGCGCTGCCTGCACTTGGCTTCCGCTTGCTCCCGGCGAAGAGACTCGAGGTGTTCGGCGCCTTCCCGGATGCTTCTCCACGTTGTGTGGTCTTAGGCCAGGGATTCCCAGGTGTCGGTGGGGATGTTACACTTTTTCAAGGAGGCTTTGAATGTGTTTTTGAAGCGTTTCCTCTGCCCACCTGGGGCTCTCTTGCCGTGTCGGAGCTCTGAGTAGAGCGCTTGTTTTGGGAGTCTCGCACTAATAAACTGTTGGGTCAAAAGGCTGATCCCATAAGGAACAAAGGGATCTATATTTTGCTCAATATTTTCTTAAGGTGCTGTTTTCATTTATGCAATCAGGCAAATGATTAGTATTAATTGTAGGAAAACACCACTAAGGCTGGGATAGAGTGCAGTCAGTGTTGTCTGCACTACCCTGTTTTTAACTAAATACAGCTGTCCAATGTCACTGCACTGCTGTATTTCCCAAAGTGCAAAAGGTCAGTGGTGGCTTCTGTATGCCCAACCTGAAGTTCATCTTGGGTATCAATAAATGACCACTTTTGTATTACAGTGGTTTAATTTGTGAAGCCCTTGAAAGTTGCAGCTTGAATGTTTGCCCTGCTGAGCTATAGTTGCGCATGAGGTGCAATGGAGCTGTAAGGTTTTGTGAGGGCTTGACATTGGTGAGCATTACACGCGGGACATTTTCTGGCATGTAACCTTGCTTCATCAACCTGGCACATAGCTCTGTTGGGTCGTCGCACCTCGTCAGGTTCCTTACAATGTGCTGGCCTCTCATATTTCTGTTCTTGGGTTCTGTAGATACTGAACAGATCATTTTGCCTGCCGGTCACCTTGTGCCAAGCACGTTGCTCTACTGACCTAATCAGAGGATTCCCTGGAGTTCCCTCTTTTCACTCACTTCTTGTTTATTTCTCTAGATATCAAACAGGGTTTGAAATCTGCATCACTTCATCACTTGCCCACAGGCTCTGTTTGGTGCTTCTAGTCAGGGTTTGTGCCACTCCACCACTGGCACACAGATTTTGTTTCGTGCCTTGGTATTGGGTTGCTTTTGGCCTATTTTTATTTTTGCCTGCATGTCACATTTTCAGTTCTTTCTAACCACCCCTCCATGCAACTTTTGAAAAACAGATGTAAAATGATATTAAGAGACAAAAATTTTATTAAACAAATGGACTACATTTTTTTTTAAAAATTCAGGATCCATTATCTCTCCTCCCCACCCTATGGTGCATCCCTCCAACTTCTCCCAGCGGCCCTTAAAAACTGCTGGGTCATGTTCCATACAGGCAAATGTAAACAAATATATTGACCCGCATTTTCCGATCGGAGGCTTTCTGCGTGCGGAGGCCTCCGATCTGGAAAAAATCTACGCCTTTACCTGGGGGCTCCGGAGGTCTGGACATTTCCGCTCCTGGGCCTCTGCTCTACGAAATGCACAGGGCCCAAGTATCTCAGGGGCGCGTGTGGTTTGCAAGCGTCCCTGGGATCACGTGGGCCATGGGGGACCAATGAAAGAAAGGAATCCCCCTTCATACTTTTGACAGCTTAGACCTGTCAAAAGTATGAATGGAGATCACTCCAAAAACACATCAAAACATTAAATAAATCTTTTAAAATCACGTTGTTAAAATTTGTTAAACAAAAATGTAATTTATTGAAAAAGAAATTTAAGTTTTTTACGGGGCTAAAAATAAACACTTTTTAAAGTCTTTTTTAAAATTATAAATGAGTGGGACATTTAAAAAAAAACTTACGCTGGTTTACCAGGCGTAAGATTTTTAAGGGTTTTCAGCGGGCGGAGGTTCTGCAGAGGCCCTTCTCCGGCACTTGCGAGGTCCCTACGGGTGTATACACAACTCGTACACACCCGTAGGGATCGGAAACTAGGGGCCATTGAGATCATTTATTGCAACCAAATGACTTGTATATAAATTTCTTCCAACAAGCTTTGCAAATAAAAAGAAAGCCAGCAATTTGGTATGTATTTGGGTAAAATTCCCCACCATCACACACTATTTATCAACACAGGAGTCAGACTGGGGGAATGGCAAAGAAAAGCTTAGGTGAAGGGGTGTGGGGGTAGTGGACATAGAAACATAGATGTATATCTTGGGTTCTGATTAACAGCACCAAGTAAACAATCTAAAAATGCTACATTCTTCTGAGCTACATGCTAAAACTGACGAGTACATTCCAGTCTCCAAGTTCCATGACCAAACAACAATTAAGTACTAAATTACTTAATAACAGTGCAACTTTGTAATCTCAAAAATGAGATGGCTCCATCTTAGCAGAATTATCTTATGATATAATATTCCTGGGCCTTATAAAACAGCATATAATTTGGCTTGCTGCGTAGTGAATACAAAAGCAAGGATGAAATGATGAATCTGTATAAGACAGTAGTTATACTGCAGTTGGATCACGGTGTACAATTTTGGGCACCGTAATTTTTTTTAAAAAGTGAGAAAAGATGCTGCATAAATTCACTAGAATAAAACCAAGGATGAGAAGATAAGATCACAAGATAATATTGGATGAGGAAAGTCATTCGATCCATCTTATTTCATCCATTCAGAGACTCTCAAGTCCCCCCAATTTAGTTGTTTCTTAAGTGACTCCAGGGTTTTCACCACTTGCTTTATCTGAAAGTCCATTCCATGTGTTGTTCATTCTTCGTATGAAGAAAAACTTCCGCGTATCAGTACTAAATTTGCCTTGTCCTGGTTTGATCGTGTTCCCTTGTCCTACACTCACAATGTAGTTTAAATTAATTTTCCTATTTACCTTTTCCATACCATTTGCTATCTTGTATACCGCGATTAGATTACCTCTCAGATGCCTCCTTTCTAAGCTGAAAAGCCCAAGTCTCTCCAGTCTTCCCTCAAGTTAGACCATAGACATTAAAGATCAGCCTTGTGGTTCTTCTCTGCAAAGCCTCCAGTGCTTGAATTTCTCCCTTGTGTCTCTTTGATCAGAACCAGATACAGTAATCAAAGTGTGGTCTGACCAAAGCACTATGAAGTTTGATCACTGTATATACAGACTTGTATTCTACTGATCTGGTTGTATCGTTCAACATTCTATTGGCTTTGTTTGTTGTTTTACATTGGTTGAACATGATGACTGTCAAGTCTCCCAAGACGACAAGGTCTCAATGAATTTCATCTGTAGCTATATCCACATAGCTCATGGAGTATGTGTGGCGCCCATTTTTCTGTCACATTGTGCAGTACTTTACACTTGTCTACATTAAATATCAATGGCTATTATTCTACCCACTTACATATTTTTTCCAGACTCAATTCAGTAATTGCTGGACTGCCTTCACCGATTCCACTGCCTCCTAGTACTCTGCAAATTTGACCATTTTGCATGATGAGGGGCTTGGAAAAAGTAAATCTGTGTTCACTGAAGCATAGAAGGTTAGGAAGATCTAACAGTTGTGCAAAATTTTGCAAATGTTTGGGATTAAATAGTGAAAGAATATTTCCACTGAGCAGTGCATCAGTGACAAGGGGGCATAAAGGTGGGATTAGTAATAGAAGCGTAAAGGGGATGTTAAAAAACATTGCATTGTGTTAATTTTGTGCCTTATGTATTTGGGATATCTAGCTACATCTCACATCCGATTAATTACTTTTAAAGTGCAGTCACTTATTATGCAGGCAAACAGATGAATAAATTATTTTCATGTAAAACAATGGCCCGTAATTTCTGATAGGCATCCTGTGTGCGGAGGCCTCCTATTGGGAAAAAATCTACGCCCTTACCTGAGGGCTCCCGAGGTCGGGACTCTTCCGCTCCTGGGCCTCTCCTGGTGCGTGCGGGCAAAGACCCAGGTATCCCAGGGGCGCAGGCAGTTTGCAAGCGTCCCTGGGATCACGTGGGCCAAGCAAGCCAATGGGAGAAGGGAATCCCCCTTCATACTTTTGACAGGTAGATCTTGTTGGAAAATATAGTAACTGTATAAGTGAAGAGGAGTCGATCCTGGAATCACATGACTTACCAATACTTTTTGTAATTATCATTGCTCTGATTGTCACCAAATATTTAACATGACATCATCTAAGTACAGTAGTATGGATAGAGAATGTAAAATTCCTTGAGGTACACACAAATAAGATGCAACATTGTGTAGATTAACATGGAAGATCTGTTGATTTAGTAGCAGACTCTAATGACTTCTTTAATGGGGTTATACATAAAATCAATATGCCTTTTTTACATTTTTTAAAAAGCCCTCTCTTTAGTGTCCATGATCTAGTAACTGCCATTGCACATACTGTAAAATAAAAACCTATTGAAATGCTTATCAAGAGCAGCCATCTGGTTCTTCTCTGCAATGCCTCCAGTGTTTGAATGTCTCCCTTTTGAAAGGATTGGTGTATCATTAATATACTGTAACAGATATCACAGCAGCGGGATACATTCAGGGCTTTGTGTTAAGAACTGAAATGACCAAAGGTAATAAATGATTCAAGAGTTAGTTAGATTTTGTTTACAGGTGTAGAGCATTGGATCAGCTTTTCTAAACAATTAAAAACTTGATCTATTGTGGCATTAATTACAGCTCTATGCAGTACAGAGTATATATAATGTAAGTGCTTCATTTTGTGTTTTTTTCTTGGTAACCTGTTATAACCGCATTAATACCACAGGTAATTTTAGGTTTCGTTCTGAGGCAAGGCCTTTTTTTTCTGTATCACATAAATATTGCTTTAAATGCTTGATTATGAAGATCATGGAATCAAACCGCACAGTAGGTCTTTCTGCCCATGGTGCCTGTTCTGGCTCTTTGAATCATAGAAGCATAGAAGATAGGAGCAGGAGTAGGCCATTCGGCCCCTCGAGCCTGCTTCGCCATTTAGTGAGATCATGGCTGATCATCCAAACTCAGTACCCTGCCTTCTCCCCATATCCCTTTAGCCTTAAGCAATATATCTAACTCCTTCTTGAATATATTTAATGAATTGGCCTCAACTGCCTTCTGTGGTAGAGAATTCCACAGGTTCACCACTCTCTGGGTGAAGAAATTCCTCCTCATCTCTGTCCAAAATGGCTTACTCCTTATCCTTAGACTGTGACCACTGGTTCTGGACTCCCCGACCATCGGGAACATCCTTCCTGCATCTATCTAGTCTGTCCAGTCATGTTAGAATTTTATAAGTTTCAATGAGATCCCCTCTCATTCTTCTAAACTCCAGCGAGTATAAGCCCAATCGACCCAATCTCTCCATGTCATTCCTGCCATCCCAGGTATCAGTCTGGTGAATCTTCGCTGCACTCCCTCCATGGCAAGAACATCCTTCCTCAGATAAGGCGACCAAAACTGCACACAATACTCAAGGTGTGGTCTCACCAAGGTCCTGTACAACTGCAGCAAGACATCCTTGTTCCTGCACTCGAACCCTCTCGCTACGAAGACCAACATACCATTTGCCTTCTTAACCGCCTGCTGCACCTGCATGCTTGCCTTCAGCGACTGGTGCACAAGGACACCCAGGCCTCATTGCACTTCCCCTTCTCCCAATCTATTGCAGTTCAGATAATAATCTGCCTTCCTGTTTTTGTCACCAAAGTGGATAACCTCGCATTTATCCACATTATAATGCATCTGCCCAATAACCCAACCTGTCCAAATCATACTGGAGTTTCTCAGCATCCTCCTCACAGCTCACACGCCCACCCATCTTTGTGTCGTCTGCAAACTTGGAGATATTACATCTACTTCCCTTGTCTAGATCATTAATATATATTGTGAATAGCTGGGGTCCTAGGACCGATCTCTGTGGTACCCCACTAGTCACTGCCTGCCACTCGGAAAAAGAGCCGTTTATTCCAACTCTTTGCTTCCTGCCTGCCAACCAGTTCTCTATCCAAGTCAGTACCTTGCCCCGAATCCCATGTGCCTTAACTTTACACGCTAATCTCTTATGTGGGACCTTATCGAAAGCCTTCTGGAAGTCCAAATACACCACATCCACTGGTTCTCCCTTATCTCTTCTACCAGTTACATCCTCAAAACTTTCCAGTAGATCAGTCAAGCAGGATTTACCTTTTGTAAATCCATGTTGACTTTGTCCGATCCTGTCACTGTTTTCCAAGTGCTCTGCTATTACATCTTTTATAATGGACTCTAGCATTTTCCCCACTACCGATGTCAGGCTTACTGTAATTCCCCATTATCTCTCTACCACCTTTTTTGAATAGTGGGGTAACATTAGCTACCCTCCAATCCATGGGAACTGTTCCAGAGTCTAGAATTTTGGAAGATGACCAGCAATGCATCTACTATTTCTAGGGCCACTTCCTTAAGTACCCTAGGATGTAGATTATCAGGCCCTGGGGATTTATCGGCCTTCAATCCCGTCAATTTCCCTAACACCATTTCCCTACAAATACTGATTTCATTCAATTCCTCCCTCTCATTACACCCTATGTTCCCCGACATCTCTGGGAGGTTATTTGTGTCCTCCTTTGTGAAGACAGAACCAAAGTATGTATTTAATTGGTCTGCCATTTCTTTGTTCCCCGTTATAAATTCCCCTGATTCTGACTGCAAGGGACCTACGCTTGACTTCACCAATCTTTTTCTCTTCACATATCTATAGGTCTCTTCACATAGCTATAGAAAGAGCTATCCAATTAGTCCCACACCCTTGCTCTTTCCCCATAGCCCTGCAATTTTTTCCCCTTCAAATATTTATCTAATTCCTTTTTGAAAGTTACTATTGAACCTGCTTCCACCAATCTGCTTCCACCACCCTATCAGGCAGTGCAATACATCTCAACTTGACTATTGCAATGCTCTCCTATCCGGCCTCCCATCTTCCACCCTTCTTAAACTTGAGCTTATCCAAAACTCTGCTGCCCATATGCTAACTTGCACCAAGTCCCGTTTACCCATCACTCCTGTGCTCGCTGACCTACATTGGCTCCCTATCCGGCAACACATCGATTATATAAAAAAAAAAAAAAAAAAATGTCACCCTTGTTTTTTAAATCCTTTCATTGCCTCGCCCCTCCCTATCTCTGTAACTTCCTCCAGCCCTACAACCGTCTACGATCTCCGCACTCCTACAATTCTGGCCTCTTGTACATCTCCGATTTTAATCACTGCACCACTGGCGACCGCACCGTCATCTGCCGAGACTCTAAACTCTGGAATTCCTTCTGTAAACCTCTTTGCCTAACTCTTCTCCTTTAAGATGCTCCTGAAAACCTACCTCTTTTACTGAGCTTTTGGTCATCTGTCCTAATATCTCCTTGTGGCTCAGTGTCACATTTTGTTCACGCTCCTATGAAGCGTCTTGGGATGTTTTACTATGCTATAGGTGGCAAATAAATGTAAGTTGTTGTTGCATTCCAGATCATCATAACTCTCTGCATTAAAAAAACAACTCATGTCCCCTCTGGTTCTTTTGCCAATTACCTTAAATCTGTGTCCTCTGGTTACCGACCCTCCTGCCAGTGGAAACAGTTTCTCACTATTTCAAAAGATCTTTGAGAAACCTGTTGGATTCACTTTTTGTAACTTTCTCTTTATTACCTGTATGATGATAACGAGCACAACATTTCGAAACTTGTATTTCTAATAGCTCCGATGAGAGCAGTGTTAACACTTGGCTGGTGGTACAAAATATCCATCAGGAAAAATTGCATTGCATCGACCTGCACTTCACTTCAGTTCTATACAACCCAAAATTCTCTGTCTTTACACAACCCAAGTTCAGAAGGACAAAATGTAGAAATTATTGTTTGGTGCTTATCACAGGTCAAGTAGATACAGTCTGAAAGTTCATACATCCACTATCATTGTTCCCTGTAAGCTGCCGCAGCGCTTCAGGGCTCCCACGCAGCCTATTTGCTGGCTTTTAAATAGAAAAAAGCACGCATGCGCGATATTTTGAATGGGCTGCGCAGCCCCATAAAGGGCCGGCACGGCCCAGAAAAAGATTACAGGGAACATTGCCCACCATTATGCTTTACTAAAATCCTCGTCGGAACACTGCAAAAATAAAAGTATTCAAACTGTACAAGGGTATCTTTGGCAGTGTGGCACCAACAGTCAGAAAATAGGAGCCGCCTTTCCAGCTGATTTACTCAGGAATAAATCATTCGTCGTTGAAAGAATTAACCTTCCAGAGCTACTACGGAAAATGTGCATGTAGATGAAAGCGTTGAGTAGTTAGCAGTATATATGTAGAATCATAGAATCGTTACAACACAGTAGGAGGCCATTCGGCCTGTCGAGCCCATGCTGGTTCACTGCAAGAGCACTTCAGCTAGTCCCAATACCCCGCCCTTTCTCCATAGCCCTGCAATTTTCTGTCTTTCAGGTATTTATCTAATTCCCTTTTGAAAGCCAGGATTGAGTCTGCCTCCACCACCATTTTAGGCAGTGCATTTCAGATCATAACCATGCACTGTGTAAAAAAAAGTTTTTCCCCATGTCACCGTTGGACCTTCTGCCAATCACCTTAAATCTCTGTCCTCTGGTTCTCGACCCTTCCGCCAATTGGAACAGTTTCCCTCTGTCTAGACCCCCTCATGATTTTGAACACCTCTATCAAATCTCCTCTCAATCACCTCTGCTCGAAGGAGAACAACCCCAGCTTCTCCAGTCTATCCACGTAACTGAAGTCCCTCATTCCTGGAACCATTCTCATACATCTTTTCTGCACCCTCTCTAAAGCCTTCACATCCTTCCTAAAGTGCGGTGCCCAGAATTGGACACAATAGTCCAGTTGTGGCCGAACCAGTGTTTTATACAGTTCATCATAACTTCCTTGCTTTTGCACTCTATACCTCTATTTATAAAGCCCAGGATCCCATATGCTTTTTTAATCGCTTTCTCAACCTGTGCTGCCACCTTCAACGATTTATACACATATACCCCCAGGTCGCTCTGTCCTGCACCCCCTTTAGAATTGCATCCTTTAGTTTATATTGCCTCTCTTCGTTCTTCCAACCAAAATGTATCACTTCGTACTTTTCTGCGTTTAATTTCATCTGCCACGTATCCGCCCACTCCACCAGCCTGTCTATGTCCTCTTGAAGTCTATCCCTATCTTCCTCACTGTTAACTTCCAAGTTTTGTGTCATCTACATGTGAAAGTGTTGCCACTAAACCGGGTGAAAATCTAGTTCTAAGTTTCATTAAAACAGATTTTTTAATAGCCAGGTTCAGGAAGTTGTGAGGCAGAATTCTCCTGCCACGTTGATGGAATAGTTAGACTGCTTTGCCCTACTGATTCGCAGTGCACCGATAAAAAGCAAGTGAGGTGCTGGTAGCTGACAAATGTAGTCAAGTCTAGTTCTCCCACTCAAATTTATGTATTTTTTTTAAATGCTGTCCATGATGGAGGTGCAGGAAATGGATAGTTTTGCTTGATTTGCTTTTGCAGTGCCAACCCTAGACTATGGTGCTGGATGCGAGTGCATTTATAGTTTCAAAGGCAGATACTGTAAAGTATTGCATGGAAAATCAATTTGGCTTTTGGCAGCCTGTCTTGTATTCTATATTCACCAATTGAAATATGAGTCACAATTTCTTCAACTTTGGAGACTGCTATAATCCTGTAATTGATCAACATGTTACACCCACCAACAAGCACTTGACCTGCAGGCACACCTTTCATCCTTTTAAAAGTTTGTGTCAATCCTTGGTAAATTGTTTATTCTCTATATATATAAATCGGTACTTCTGTCATTCTGTCTATCTGTCTATCTGTCTGTCATCGCGTGTGCGTTGCGGGTATGCACTCGAAAGTTACAGGGCGTACCTACGCGCGCGTTACCTCCAAAGAAAGCTTACGCTTCCGAGACGGTTTTAAGCGTATTTACGTTTCGGCCGGGCTAAAATTGCGCCCGCGGTATCCCAAAAACCTTCAACATTCCGCTCATTAGCATCTCATTATCCGCTCATTAGCGACAGAGTGACCTCGAGCTCGACCAATCGTACGCCGGGTTGCTGGCGTGTGCCGCCGGGCCAATCGGTGCGCGTGTGGCCGGGCTTTATCGTTCTGAACAGAGGTGAGTCGCCGCCATCTTGATTCCAAACTTTTCCTTTCTTTTTCCCGCTTTCTGCGTCTTAAAAAAAAAACGTTGCTTTTAAAACACATATTGTTTTTTAAAAAAATGATTTAGAAAGTAATTAACTTATCTAATCTCATTAATTTTCCTACCTTTCCCCGTTTTTCCAGGTAGGCCTAGAAGCCTCGGTGTCTCCTCCGCACCCACGCCCGAGCTAGGCACCTCCCGGGCCCACTCGAAGGCTGGAGGGCCGAGCCTCAGCCCAGCGCCGCTAGGGTGCGCGTGCAGCAGGAGCTGAGACGTCTCTCTCTGCCGGGGCTTGCTGAGCGTCCAGCGTTACCCTGGCAACGGGCGCAATCGGCGGTCTTCACCTCGGGGGGAGGGGGGGGGCGGCCGCGACCCTCGGGGGGGGGGGGGCCGCGACCCTCGGGGGGGGGTGGGCGCGCGCGCGCGCAGCAGGAGCAGCTGAGACGCGGCGTCTCTCTCTCTCTGGCTTGGTCAGCATCATGGTTGCCCTGGCAACCGGGCCCGCCGGCCGAGAGAGACGCCGCGTCTCAGCTCCTGCTGCGCGCGCAATCGGCGGTCTTCACCTCCGGGGGGGGGGCGCGACCCTCGGGGGGGGGGGGGGTCGCGACCCTTGGGGGGCGCGCCCGCCGCCCTCCCTCCCTTCCCTCCCCCCCGCCCTCCATCCCCCCCCTCCCTTCCCCCCCGCCCTCCCTCCCCCCCTGCCCTCCCTCCCTTCCTCCCCCCCCGCCCTCCCTCTCCTCCCTCCCCCTCCCCCCCGCCCTCCCTTCCCCTCCCCCCCGCCCTCCCTTCCCCTCCCCTGCCCTCCCTTCCCCCCCTCCCCCCCTCCCTTCCCCCCGCCCTCCCTTCCCCGCCCTCCCCCCCGCCCTCCCTTCCCCTCCCCCTCCCCTCCCCTCCCTCTCTTCCCCCCACCCCTCCCCTCCCTCTCTTCCCCCCCAGTCGCGCTCTCTCTTCCCCCCCAGTCGCTCTCTCTCTTCCCCCCCCAGTCGCTCTCTCTCTCTCTCTTCCAACAACAACATGCCCTCGAAAAAGCCTCGGCACCGCCGGGCACTTCAGCTAGTAATGTATAAACCTTATACAGGTTGTGGGTTCAAGTCCCACTCCAGAGACTTGAGCACAAAATCTTAGGCTGACATCCAGAGCTGTACTGAGGGATTGCTGCACTGTCAGCGGTGCCGTCTTTTGGGTGAGACATTCAACCGAGCCCCGTCTGCCTTTTCAGGTGGACATAAAAGATCCCATGGCACTATTTCGAAGAAGAACAGAGGAGTCCGCTCCAGTGTTCTTGCCACTATCAATCCCTCAATCAGCATCACCGAAAACCAGATTATCTGGTCAGTATCACATTGCTGTTTGTGGGAGCTCGCTATGCGCAATTTGGCTGCCGCATTTCCTATATTAAAACAGTGACTATACTTCAAAAGTGCTTCATTGGCTGTAAAGCGCTTTGGGACGCCCTGAGGTCATGAAAGGCTCTATATAAACAATGTTCCTGTTAAGCTCCACAACCACATGGTCGCGCAGCGATCTGGAAGTCCCGCACAGGCCGCTTAGTGGCTTTTAAATGGAAAAACTGCGCATGCGCAGAAATTTGAAGCGTACCCAAAAAAAATTAGCGGGAACAGTCTGTTTTTATAAGGAATAACAGTTGTGTAAGGGTATGTTATGTGGCTGATTACTTCATTTAAATACATTCGAACCATAACATTTTGCCTTAATAAACAGTGATGCTTTTGTTAGCAGCTTTTTCAAAACTGAATTAGGCTATCTAGTTGTGTTATCAGAGTGGCTGCTGTGTCTGTAGTTAGGATACTCGTTTCTGGTGCAATTTGCACGGTTTACTGACTTTTGGAAGGTTGACCGGAAGAACCTAGTCAGTTTTAATATTAATCTGCCAGTCTAGCAATTGTCTCTGGAGTGGATTTTAATTGGAAAACACAAAGGAAATCTTTCCTTTAATGCACTATATCATATTCATGCAAGCTAGAAAGTGGAAGTTGCATGTCTTTGCATTAGCAACACTGTTGGAGCCTGAGCAGAAATATAAAAGTGCCTGAACAAACCATGGAGTTGGTATTGGAAAAATGTATAATGTTACAAAGAGTAATCTCCACCATTATCGTTTGGTGGGAATGGATACCTGCGGCGCACCAGAGTTTTTGACTTATAAGAAGAAAAGTCAGAAAAGAGAAAAAGCCATTACGTCCATCAACAGTTATCCCTTTAGTTCTTTAATTCCCTCATAATGTTATTTAATTGTGTTTTAACAATCCCAATATATTCCCTTGTTTGGTAGATGTTTCCAAACAGCATCACTCAAGTGAAGAAGTTTCTTCTGATAACATTTTGAATGTACTTATTACCAGTTTCATGGAAGTACTCTGATCCTAAAGTATACAGAAGTATATTAATAATAATCAACTTTATTGTCATTGTTAGTGCACAAGTGCAGTACAACGAAATGTAGGCTTGCGGCTCCCGAGAGTGTACATTTAGCCCCTAATGTAATTTTTTATATGGTCTGGTGCCATTAATTTTATGAAACATTGATTTCTAGCAAAATGATTTCTGACAGGGTGAGAATTCACAGGTGTTTGGGGAGGCTTTTCCAAGTTCACTGTAAGTGGGCGTTCCACATACTTTTTGTCTGCTCCTTGCTCTCACTTATAATGGCAGGGCATGAACAACATCCACCTGGGCTTGATGACAACTGCCTTATAAGTTCCCAGAACATCACATTTGAAACAAAATCATCAAATGTGTCCTGGTGTATTAGTTTGATATACTCATTTGGGCATGTGTTTATCTTCTAGCCATTGAAATGGGATTTATTTCTGCAGATTAAAACAGACAATCTAATCTCTGGATTACTGTCATGTGGTGCAAAATTACAGCATTATTCGGGTGAAATCCCCACGTATTCATTCTTCTGAAGTGATTGTTAAAAATTGAGTTTTTCAGGTTTAAAAAAGACAATGCAAATAATGTAGGACAAATGTAAAATGAGCAAGATTGAAGAGAATGAATATTGCGTTTAGCTTTAATTCAGTCAGCTTTGATATACAGGTAGACTATCCTTTATCCGAAAACCTCGGGACCAGCCGAGTTTCGGATAAAGGAGAATTTCGGATTTCGGAAGGTGGGTCGGCGGGGGTCCGCGGGGGGTCGTGCGCACGACTTACGCTGACGCTCAGCGTAAGTCAGTCGGGGTCGGCGGGGGTCGGGGCCGGCAGGGTACGCGGGGGGGGGGGGTCGGCGGTTGTCAGGGCTGGCGGGGTCCGCGGGGGGGGTCGGCGGTTGTCGGGGCTGGCGGGGTCCGCGGGGGGGGGGTCGGCGGTTGTCGGGGCTGGCGGGGTCGGCGGTTGTCGGGGCTGGCGGGGTCCGCGGGGGGGTCGGCGGGGTCCGCGGGGGGGTCGGCGGCTGGCGGGGTCCGCGGGGGGGTCGGCGGTGTCCGCGGGGGGGGGGGGGTCGGCGGCTGGCGGGGTTGTCGGGGCTGGCGGGTTCGGCGGTTGTCGGGGCCGGCGGGGTCCGCGGGGGGGTCGGCGGTTGTCGGGGTCGGCGGGGGGTCGTGCGCACGACTTACCCTTTATCCGAACTTCCGCAACCGGAACCCTCTAAAAACCGAAGGTTTTTTCGTTCAGCGTAAGTCGTACGCACGACTTACGCTGAACGAAAAAACCTTCGGTTTTTAGAGGGTTTCGGTTTTCGGAAGTCCGGATAAAGGGTAGTCTACCTGTAGTATTACAGGCTTTGGACTGCAAATTGTTTCTAAAATTATTTTCATTTTCCACTTAATTTCCAAAATATTGTTTTTCAATTTTCCTCCTTTGATTTGTCAATTATCTCGCTCTAACCCTCCTCCCTTTATTATTTTAATTTCCATGCTGGAGTACACTTGCAGGGACACCAATAACTATTCAGTACCTTGTTTAAGTGGCCACTCTTCATATGGGAATCTAAAGTCTTCATATGGGAATCTAAAGACTTCATGTTGAGCTGATTTGACTCCTAGGATATCACAGCTCAACGGGATATCTTCACGCGTGTACTTCCAGCAGGGATTACTGAATAAGCCTGGTAAAATTTCCTGTCCCTAACCCAAGGGAGCTGACCAATTGTCGCACCCATTACCATAAACCCTGGCAAAATTAACAAAATCACCACAGACTGTGGTTCAGTGACTGCTTTAACCAATTGAGCAACTAGGGAGCCTCAAAGTCATATTGTAATAAGAGAAATCATTAAGCATCTTGTGTTTCTTTTCCCCCTTTCCCACCAGTGTTCTCCGCTCCTTTTTTGAAGGGATAAATATGGGCTGGGGAGTGGCTCTGTTGACTTGGCTACCACCTGATTGGTGAGTGCATGGGAGGTATCACACAAGAGCCTGATTCTATCCTCACCATGTCCCCATGTTCGCACTTTGCAGCAAGAGTCACTGGATATTAAATTGGGAGTGGGTACCCTCTCACATGCCTTCTCCCAAGCCCAGGCTTTTGCTCCTCTGTCTGAGATCATTATTTGCAACACAGAATAGGAATTGAATGAGTGAGAACATTTTTCCACCACCCAGTCCTTTTTCTTGGTGTTGTCCAGCCTATTGTGTTACCAGCATTTTCAGTTTTTGCTTCAAATTTCCTGGATTTGCACATTCTTCTTCCTCTGCCCCTGTCCGCTCCCCTTATTCATTCCCATGTCTTTTTGCTGCCTTGTCTATCTACAATTTAATGAACTGTATTTGCCTCCGTTGGCGCAGGGACCCCTACACTGGGGAAATGAAACACAGATTGGGGAACTGATTTGCCGAACACTAGTTTCTGCCTATAAGTGTGATCCAATGTTGCGTGTAGTTTGCTACTTCACCCCTCTGCCATTCCTACTCCAACTCCTGTTTTTGGCCTCCTACACTGTTCGAATCAAGTTCAATGCAAGTTTCAGAAACTGTATCATCGTTTTTCTGGACTTCCTCTGAGCACCATGTTCGCTATATCTGATTGTCTTTGAGTTAAAAGGTGCAGGGGATAAATGGGGCTCTGTTGGTATCTGGGGAGGGGGAGGCATGGACCTTTTGTAAGAATACAGTTCTGGCAGGGGTTTGCTGGGGTGTTTTCTTTTCCGTTGTTGACCAGCCAGTTGTTTCCAATATTTTCTGTTTCTATTTTTAGATTTGCTGCATTGGCATTTTTTCTGTCTTCCCCTGCGGCCCCCCCCACCCAGCCTTTCATTGTTTTAAATGGATTTTAAAATTCCCATGGGTCTACTTGAGGAAGAGTAGAGAGTTCCGGTATCCTGATCAACATTTCTCTCTCATAATACCACCAAACGCAGATAATCTGGCCATTCATACATAGGTTGTTTGTGGGCCTTGCTGCAGTGATTGCACTTCAAAAAATATTACAAGGTTGAGTCACTTGTGCATGCCCTGAGAATATTATGAGTTGCTACATACATAAGTACAAGTTTATTCTTTGTCTCTTTCTTGCTCTATCTAATCTAGCTTCTCTCTCTCTATCTCTCCATCTATCTCTCTCCATCTATCCCTTTTAATTGCCTTACCTTTACTATCTCTATGCCTCATCCAGGATCAGCCCCTTTTCAACTTGCTGGGCATTCTTTTCCTCCCTCCTTTTTGTCTTTTGTTCTATTAAAAGGCTAACTTATCCTCCAGTTTTTGGTTCTGACAAAGGGCCTACATCCAAGACCTGCATATTTTTTCTCTTTAGAAATGCCAACAAACCTGCTGTGTATTTCCAGCATTTTCTGTTTTATTTCAGATTTTCAGTTTGTTTTTATTAGTCTTGTCCAGACAGCTTAGCTTTTGTGTTTAGAGTAAACAGAATACTTGGCTGTTTATTGCATGCCTGATGAAAAATTTGATGCTGTTCTCTGTGTTGACATTTACAATATTTTGGGTTTAACTTGTATAACTGAAATGTGTTCAGTGCCAGTTGACAAAAAAATGCTGCACCTTTAAAGCTTATTGATTGGATCACATTCAGCTAAGAACCATCCAGAAACTTCTGTCCTTCTCTGATCATCCCGTGCATGTGTTTGAGGGAGGGTACGTTGAAAGAAAGACTTGCATTTCTATAGCACTTTTCACGCCATCAGGATATCCCAAAGTGCTTAAGTGTAGTCACTGTTGTAATGTAGAAAACGTGGCAGCCAAATTGCGCACAGCAAGCTCCCACAAAAAAGAAATGAAACAAATTATCAGATGATTTGTTGCAGGTGTTAACTGAGGGATAAATGTCGGCCGGGAGAACTCCCCTGCTTTTCTTCCAGTAGTGCGATGGGACCTTTACATCCACCTGAGAGAGCAGGCGGGGCTTCGGTTTAACGTCTCATCGAAAGACAGCACCTCCAACAGTACAGCACTCCCTCATTGCTCAAGTCTCTGGAATGGGGCTTGAACCCACAACTTTCTGACTCCGAGGCGAGAGTGCTACCATTGAGCCACAGCGTTCGGTAAGGACAAGATCGGGGTTTGTCTGTGAGGCACCCTGCGGTTAAACAGTCTGCTGACATTCACCATCTTGGGCTCAGTGGGGAAGAATGGGCACTTGACTGAAGAACCAGAGGGTGGCTGGCACCCAGGGGACCCATAATCCAGTGAGAGTCTGCTCCTTTGGGGTGGGGGGGTAATTATTCTGGACATTTCCTTTCAAGCTACCGGAGACCCCTTTTTCCTCCCTGCCTCACAGTGTGAACAAGCTGCTGCTTTTTTAGGTTGTTGTAGAGGACGAAGCCCTTCCTGCACAGCGCCTCTTGCCGGTGCTAGGCCAGTTTGTTGGAGTGCACAAAGCCTCTTACGCAGACCGGGCACTTCAGCGTTTCTCGCCCATGTGTGTGCTCTGGTGGACCAGACCGGGTACTCGAAGCGCTGCTTTCCCGTGTGTGTGCTCTGGTGGACCAGACCGGGTACTCGAAGTGCTTCTCTCCCGTGTGTGTGCGCTGGTGGACCAGACCGGGTACTCGAAGTGCTTCTCTCCCGTGTGTGTGCTCTGGTGGACCAGACCAGGTACTCGAAGCGCTTCTCTCCCGTGTGTGTGCGCTGGTGGACCAGACCGGGTACTCGAAGCGCTTCTCTCCCGTGTGTGCGCTGGTGGATCTTCAGGTCGGTGGAGAGGACGTAACCCTGCCTACACTCAAATGGCTTTTCCCCCGTGTGGTAGCGTAGGTGAGTAGCCAGGCACGAGGGCTGATTAGAGCCCTTCCCACAAATCGGGCAGCGGTAACGAAACTAGGCCTTGGCCGCGGCTTCTTTCTGTTACCGCACTCGGCTCCGACATTCCAGCCGGATCCCCGGCAAGGTAAGTAAAGTTTCCCAGGATTTCCATCGTGCCTCTTACCTGAAACCTGCTTCTGATCAGCATCTTTTCAGAACTTATCCACACTGCACCTGCCTAAGTATGCGAGTTATTGTCGGGTATTTACGCTGCTGAAGTAAACACCGTATAACTGGTAGTAGCACATGTGGACTGCTCCTGCTCTTCGGGATCCGGGACTGTCGGAAGGAAGGAACACTACACGATCACGAGAGCCTGCCCAAATCCCTCAGGCACTTCATTTACAAGCCACGCTCTATATTTTTAACCTGTTGCGTGCAGTTTTGTCTACCCCCTTTCAGCACCCTGTAGTATCCTGGCGATGAAATCCCACCAAGGAATTTGCACCTCCGAACAGTTCTATCTGGTTTAAAATGCGTTCACGACAGGCTACAAAAAAAATTGCTGATAGCTTTCGGATCTTAAAAATTGACCCTCTGGAAATTTCTGTGCAAGAATTTGTTCATATTTAGCAGGACTCAGAGACTTTAGTCTTTGTAGGCATTGTAGGTGCATACCGTGGAGCCTCATGGGTTTAAGTAAAGTTTAAATCAAGGATCCCATTAATTGACATATCTCAAACAGCAGATACCAAAAGATTGAGTGTTGTCATTTGAGATGTATCCAGCAATGAGGCGACAGTGCTTAGAGTAGCCATTTCCAAACCTGGGCAAACCATGCAGTAATATTAGTAGGGTATTAGAACTGAGTTGATTAGGCTTTGTGAGCTAGACTACCAGGACTCATGGACTGAAAGTAGCCCACAGACTGCAGTTTGGGCACCCAATAAATAGTATTGATTGTCAGAATTAATTTGAAAAAGAAACCAAAGCTGATTAAGTTATGTAAAAAGTACATAGAAATGCACAGAGGTTACAACAAGCAAACAGGCCATTCGGCCCAACCAGTCCATGCTGGCATTTACTCGCCACATGAGCAAATAATTCTAATCACATTTACTCGCCCTGTTTCCTTATCTCTTCAACCCCTTTTCCTTCATCTACCTATCCAATCTAATCTTGGATGTTGATATAGTTTCTGTCTCAAGTGTGTTAGAGGAGTTATTTGTAATTGTGCATTGCTAAGCAAGACTTTAAAAATGTAATTTTTGTGCATGTTTTTTTTTCTTCATCTGCTGTTTATCGTGCAGATTGAGTGCTGTGCTTCCTTACATAGCAATCGTGATGATGTTTTAAAAGCATTTCACTAGATGCAAAGCTCTTTTGAGATGTGAATAAATGAGCTATATAAATGCAGCTTGTTGGTTTATTTATTTTTAGTCCCTAATCAGAAAACTTGAAGGCATTCTGGTCTGTAAACGGGAGTTAGGAAAAAGGCAACAATCCAAGTGCCTGGAAATTTTATACATTGTTTCCAGATTATTATCCCTGCAAGACAGATTATGGCATAAATTTGTGGAGTTCCATTCCATGGGGTAATGGAACAGGGACGTAATCCTTCACTCCATTGAGTTGCTGATTTCGTACGTCTCTGAGGTGACTGACACCACCTCACAGAAAGGGTGGGTGGGACTCCGTGGGCTGTTGTTGCACACAATCTAAAGGCTGCATTGATTGGCGCAGGTAGAAATCAGGGAGCAGGTTGCAAGCTCTCTTTTTGC
Source organism: Somniosus microcephalus (assembly GCF_052327205.1). Lineage (NCBI taxonomy): Eukaryota > Metazoa > Chordata > Chondrichthyes > Squaliformes > Somniosidae > Somniosus > Somniosus microcephalus. The sequence goes on from NC_140991.1 coordinate 267,691,193, forward strand.
AGGATATCAGAAACTGGAGTAAAATGGAAAAGATTAGAGGCAAGCTAACTTTAAAAAATTGAAGATTAGTTCAGTCCAGCAAATTGAAACTGCCATTGTGTGTTATGCACGGAGCAGTAGGATGCAGCTTTGTGCTGACTATTCCTAGATGAGAAGTTTGTGATTTTCTCTGTACTGTAATTAGAGAGAACGAGCACGCAACAAAGGCTTGCCACCTCAGGAAAGAAGGAAAGACTTGAGCAATTTTCACTGCATTCCTCTCATTCAACACCTTGAAGTCAGTTATGAAACAGTATTGGCAGAGGCCTGGTGTGCGGCAGGGAGGAAAGACCAAAAAAGGAGAATAATAGATTACAAATTGGGGGGAAATTAATGTAAATTTTGTGGTTACACTATCATAAGTGTAAACTCTTTTTTAAGAACTTGCATTTTATATACCAGCTTTCATTTTGATGTGGGCGTTGCTGGCAAGGCCAGCATTTATTGCTCATCCCTAATTGTCCTCGAGAAGATGGTGGTGAGCCGCCGCCTTGAACCACTGTAGTCCGTGTGGTGAAGGTACTCCCACAGTGCTGTTAGGGAGGGAGTTCCAGGATTTTGATCCAGCAACGATGAAGGAACGGCGATATATTTCCAAGTCTGGGTTGTGTGTGACTTGGAGGTGATGGTGTTTCCATTTGCCTGCTGCCCTTGTCCTTCTAGGCACTGGAGGTCGCGGGTTTGGGAGCTGCTGTTGAAGAAGCCTTGGTGAGTTGCTGCAGTGCATCGTGTAGATGGTACACACTGCAGCCGCGATACACCAGTGATGGAGGGAGTGAATGTTTAAGGTGCTGGATGGGGTGCCAAACAAGTGGTCTGCTTTGTCCTGGATGGTGTCAAGCTTCTTGAGTGTTGTTGGAGCTGCACTCATCCAGGCAAGTGGAGAGTATTCCGTCACACTCCTTACTTGTGCCTTGGAGATGGTGGAAAGGCTTTGGGGAGTCAGGAGGTGAGACACTCGCCACAGAATACCTAACCTCTGACTTGTTCTTGTAGCCACAGTATTTATGTGGCTGGTCCAGTTAAGTTTCTGGGCAGTGGTGACCCCAGGATGTTGATGGTGGGGGATTCGGCGAAGGTAATGGCGTTGAATGTCAAGGGGTGGTTAGACTCCATTGGGTCCTGCTCTCATCTGCCAAAACTGCTCAGTATTACAGGATCATCCTGGAATGCAAAGAGAACCCCTGGCTTCTTTTCTGTACTGCAAACCTTCTTAAACCTGTCTCCTCCATCCTCACCTCCAACAAGTGTGAGGAGCTCATGGACTGCTTTGCCATAAGATAGAGATCATCCATTCAGCTGCCTTTGCCACCTTCCTCCCTTCCCCTAGCCCACTGGATCAAACTTCCTTTTTTTTGTCTTATAATACGCCTGTGAAGCACCTTGGAACGTTTTACTACTTTAAAGGCACTATATAAATACAAATTGTTGTTGTAAAGTTCTGCCCCTGAACTCGCATCTTTCTCTAGTTTCTCTCCTATCTCCCCTCATGCTCTCTCTGAGCTCATTTTGCCCATGAGACCCACCTCCTGCTCCCTCGACCCTATTCCCACTAAACTACTGACTTCCCATCTTGGCCCCCATGTTAGCTGATATTTTTAATGGTTATCTTTCCTCGAGTACTGTCCCTCTCTCCTTCAAATCTGCCATCATCACCACTCTCCTCAAAAAAAAAAAAAAAAAAACCTTGACCCCTCTGTTCTTGCAAATTACCGCCCCATTTCCACCTCCCCTTTCCTATCAAGACCTAGAACATGTTGCCTCCCAAATCCATGCCCATCTTTCCCGGAACTCCATGTTTGAATCCTGATAGTTTCCGCTCCTGCTACAGTACCGAAACGGCCCATATCAAAGTCACAAATGATATCCTATGTAACTGTGACTGGTAAACTATCCCTCCTCATCCTTCTCGACCTGTTTGCAGCCTTTGAAATGGTTGACCATACTATCCTCCTCTAACGCCTCTGGCCTGTTGTCCATCTGGATGGGACTGCACTCGCCTGATTCCATTCTTATCTGTCTAATCGTAGCAAAGGAATCACCTGCAATGGCTTCTCTTCCCGTTCCCACAGTTACCTCTCGTTTCCCCCAAGGATCTCTCCTAAGCCCCCACCTATTTCTCCTCTAAATGCTGCCCCTTGGCATCGTCATCCGAAAACACAGCGTCAGTTTCCACATCTACAGCTGACGACACCCGGCTCTACCTCACCACCACCTCTCTCGACCCCTCCATTGTAGCTAAATTGTCTGACTGCTTTTCCGACAGCCACTCCTGGTTGAGCAGAAATTTCCTCCAACTAAATATTGGGAAGACCAAAGCCATTGTTTTCGGCCCCGGTCACAAACTCTGTTCCCGAGCCACCGACTCCATTCCTCTCCCTGGCAACTGTCTGCGGCTAAACCGGACTGTTCCCAACCTTGATGCCCTATTTAACCCCGAGATTAGCTTCCAAGTACATATCCGCGCCATCACCAAGACTGGCTATTTTGAACTCCGTAACATCACTTGACTCCTGCCCTGCCTCAGCTCATCTGCTGCTGAAAACCTCATCCATGCCTTTGTTACCTCTCGACTTGACTATTCCAACACACTCCTGGCCGGCCTCCCATCTTCCACCCTCGTAACGTTGAGATCATCCAAAACTTGGCTGCCCGTGTCCTAACTCGCACCAAGTCCCGTTCGCCCATCACTCCTGTGCTTGCTGAACTACATTGGCTCCTGGTTAAGCAACACCTCGATTTTAAACTTTGCATCCTTGTTTTCAAATCCCTACATTGTCTTGCCCCTCCCGACCTCTGTAATCTCCTTCAGCCCTACAACCCTCCGAGATATCTGCGCTCCTCCAAATCTGACCTCTTGCGCATCGTCGATTTGAATTGCTCCATCAGCTGCCGAGGCCTGGTGTTCTAGAATTCCCTGCCTAAACCTCTCTACCTCTCTTTCCGACTTAAGACACTTAAAACATACCTCATCCTACCATAGAAACATAGAAGATAGGAGCAGGAGTAGGCCATTCGGCCCCTCGAGCCTGCTCCGCCATTCAATGCGATCATGGCTGATCATCCAAATTCAGTACCCTGTCCCTGCTTTCTCCCCATATCCCTTGATCTCTTTAGCCTTAAGAAATATATCCAACTCCTTCTTGAATATATTTAATGAATTGGCCTCTACTTCTGTGGTGGAGAATTCCACAGGTTCACCACTCGCTGGCTGAAGAAATTCCTCCTCATCTCTGTCCTAAATGGCTTACCCCTTATCCTTAGACTGTGACCCCTGGTTCTGGACTCCCCGGCCATCGGGAACATCCTTCCTGCATCTAGTCTGTCTAGTCCTGTTAGAATTTTATACATTTCAATGAGATCCCCTCTCATTCTTCTAAACTCCAGCGAGTACAAGCCCAATCGACCCAATCTCTCCTCATACGTCATTCCTGTCATAGATACATAGATACATAGAAGATAGGAGCAGGAGTAGGCCATTCGGCCCTTCGTGCCTGCTCCGCCATTCGATGAGATCATGGCTGATCCTTTAATTCAGTATCCCGTCCCCGCCTTCTCTCCGTAACCCTTAACCCCTTTTGCCCGTAGAAATATATCTAATTCCCTCTTAAATATATTTAATGAGCTGGCGTACACTGCCCTCTGTGGCAATGAGTTCCACAGGTTCACCACTCTCTGAGTGAAGAAATTCCCCCTCATCTCTGTCCTAAATGGTTTAGCCCTTATCCTTAAATTATGTCCTCTAGTTCTGTTCTCACCCGCCAAGGGAAACATTCCTTCTGCATCCAGTCTGTCTAGACCTGTCAGAATTTTATACACTTCTATGAGGTCCCCTCTCAATCTTCTAAACTCCAGTGTGTACATCCCTAAACTACATAGTCTCTCCTCATAGGTCATTCCCGCCATTCCTGGTATCAGCCTGGTGAATCGCCGCTGCACCCCCTCCATGGCAAGAACATCCTTCCTCAGATGAGGCGACCAAAACTGTACACAGTACTCGAGGTGTGGTCTCACCAGTGCCCTGTACAGCTGCAGCAAGGTATCCCTGTTCCTGTATTCTAACCCTTTTGCTATGAAGGCCAGCATACCGTTTGCCTTCTTGACCGCCTGTTGCACCTGCATGCTCGCCTTCAGTGACTGGTGTACAAGAACACCCAGGTCTCTCTGTACTTCCCCCTCTCCCAATCTATTGCCATTTAAATAATAATTTGCCCTCCCGTTCCTGCACCCAAGGTGGATAACTTCGCACTTGTCCACATTATAGTGCATCTGCCATTTATCCGCCCAATCGCCCAGTCTGTCCAAATCGCTCTGGAGCTTCCTGGTCTCTTCCTCTGAGCCCACCCCCCCTCCTAGTTTAGTGTCGTCTGCAAATTTGGAAATGCTGCATCCGACTCCCTGATCCAGGTCATTAATGTAAATTGTGAACAGCTGGGGGCCCAGGACAGATCCCTGTGGTACCCCACTTGTTACTGCCTGCCATTCAGAAAATGAGCCGTTTATTCCAACTCTCTGTTTTCTATCTGACAGCCAGTTCCCTATCCACGCCAAAACTTTCCCCTTTATCCCATGAGCCTCAATTTTCCATGCTAATCTTTTATGTGGGACCTTATCGAAGGCCTTTTGGAAGTCCAGGTACACCACATCTACTGGCTCTCCCCCATCTATTCTACCAGTTACTCCCTCAAAAAATTCCAATAGATTAGTCAAGCACGATTTACCCTTTGTAAATCCATGTTGACTCTGTCCTATCCTGTCCCCATTTGCTAAGTGCTCCGCTATTTCATCCTTAATGATGGACTCCAGCATTTTGCCCACAACTGATGTAAGGCTTACAGGTCTGTAATTACCTGCTTTTTCCCTACCCCCCTTTTTGAATAGTGGGGTAACGTTAGCTACCCTCCAATCCATCGGCACTGTTCCCGAGTCTAATGAATTCTGAAAAATCATCCTTAGTGCATCCGCTATCTCTAGGGCCACCTCCTTCAGTACCCTAGGATGCATGTTATCAGGCCCTGGGGATTTGTCCACCTTCAATCCCTTTAGCTTCCTTAACACCATATCCTTAGAGATATTGATTTGCGTCAGTTCCTCCTTTGCCAATGTCCCTATTTTTCCCGATATCCCAGGGAGGTTTTTTGTGTCTTCCTTCGTAAAGACTGACCCAAAGTATGCATTTAGTTGATCTGCCATTTCCTTATTTCCCATTATATATTCCCCCGTATCTGACTGCAATGGACCAACTTTGGTTTTCACCAGTCTTTTCCTTTTGATATATTTATAAAAGCTTTTGGAGTTAGTTTTTATATTTTCCGCCAGCTTGTTTTCGTAAGCTATTTTGCCCCTCTTGATCATGCCCTTTGCCCTCCTTTGCTCTATCTTAAACTGTTCCCAATCTTCCGCTCTGGCGCTTTTTTTGGCTATTTTATACGCCCTATCTTTGGATTTTATGCTGTCTCTAATTTCCCCTGTTATCCACGGTTGAGTCACCTTTTTAGATTTCCTTTTATGCCAGATTGGTATAAACAATTTTTGCAATTTTGTCATTCTATCTTTAAATGTTTGCCATTGTTTATCTACCTCCAGTCCTCCCAGGAACGTTGTCCAATCAGACCTACTCAGTTCCCGTCTCATGGCATCATAATTCCCCTTGTTTAAATTCAGGACCTTAGTCTCTGAGTCAATTTCTTCGCTCTCCATTTCGAGTGAGAAATCGATCATGTTATGATCGCTCTGACCCAAGGGTCCCCGTACAACAAGATTACTGATTAGTCCCTTCTCATTGCACAGTACCCAGTCCAATATAGCCTGTTCCCGAGTTGGTTCCTCGACATATTGATCCAGATAACCATCCCTTAAACACTCAAGGAATTCCTCCTCCTCATTATTTTTACTGATTAGGCTAGTCCAATCTATATGTAAGTTAAAGTCACCTATGATGACAGCTGTGCTCTTATTGCACGCTTCTCTAATTTCCCTCGTGATGCCCTCCCTAACCTCTATTTTACTATTTGGAGGCCTATATACCACTCCTATTAATGTTTTTCGCCCCTCGCTATTTCTTAGCTCCACCCATATAGATTCTGTATTAACTGAGTTAATATCCTTCTTTTCAATTGCATTTATCCCCTCTTTTACTAGCAATGCTACCCCTCCTCCCTTTCTTTTTTGTCGATCCTTCCTAAATACTGAATACCCCTGTATGTTAAGCTCCCAGCCCTGCTCACCCTGCAACCATGTTTCCGTAATCCCAATTAGATCATAATTATTAACCTCTATTTCCACAGCTAATTCATCTACCTTGTTCCTGATGCTTCTCGCATTAAGGTATAAAACCCTCAGGCTTTTTTTATGCTCACATTTTTTATGAATTAGTTTGGCCCTTTGTTTTTTGTTCCTCACCCTTTTACCATTTATTTCTGTCTGCCTTTCACTTTCCTCTATTTCACTACATAGGTTTCTAGCCCCCTGCCATACTAGTTTAAATGCTCCCGAACTGCTTTATCAAAAATTACCCCGAGAACATCAGTTCCATCTCTGCACAGGTGTAGACCGTCCCTTTTGTATAGGTCACACCTACCACAAAACTGGTTCCAATGCCTCAAAAATTTAAAACCCTCCCTCTTACACCACTGCTCAAGCCACGTATTTAGCCTAACTATCCTGTTCTCTGTACTCTTACTAGCACGTGGCACTGGTAGTAATCCAGAGATTACTACCTTCGAGGTCCTACTTTTTAGCTTGGCTCCTAACTCCCTAAATTCTACTTGTAGGACCTCTTCCCTTTTTTTAGCTACGTCGTTGGTACCAACATGTATCACGACAACTGGCTGTTCCCCCTCCCCCTCCAGAATGTTCTGCACCCGCGCCGAGACATCCTTGACCCTTGCACCAGGGAGGCAACATACCATCCTGGAGTCTCGGTCGCGACCACAGAAACCCCTATCTATTCCCCTTACAATCGAATCCCCTATTACTATAGCCCTGCCACTCTTTTTCCCTCCCTTCTTTGCAACAGAGCCAGTCATGGTGCCATGAGCCTGGCTGCTGGTGCCTTCCCCCGATGCGTCACCCCCCCCGACAACAGTACCTAAGACGGTGAACCTGTTGCTAAGGGAGACAACCCCAGGGGATTTCTGCACTACCTTCCTGCCCTTGCTCTGCCTTTTGGTCACCCATGTACTGTCTACGCTGGCCTTAACCTGCGGTGTGACCAACTCACTAAATGTGCTATCCACACCCCTCTCAGAATCGTGGATGCTCCAAAGTGAGTCCATCTGCAGCTCAAGGGCCGTCATGCGGTCCCACATGAGCTGCAGCTGGACACACTTCCCGCACACATAGTCGTCAGGGACACAGGAAGCGTCCCAGGTATCAGCCTGGTGAATCTTCGCTGCACTCCTTCCATGGCAAGAACATCCTTCCTCAGTTAAGGCGACCAAAACTGCACACAATACTCAAGATGTGGTCACACCAAGGCCCTGTACAACAACTATCTCCTTATGTGTCAAATTTTGTTTGATAATGTTTTGGTACATTAAAGGCGCTATATAAGTACAAGTTGTTGAATGGAAATAGCTTCGGTAATGTGCACTGATGTAAAAGCAGTACTCGACTTTTCACATAGAGTTACAAAACAGGATTCTACTATTGCTTCATTATTAGAATAATGCAGGGTGTGCCACCTTAAAATAAATTTTGTGCGGCTGTAATTTTAAAAATTGTTCATTTTACTTCCCCAATCCACCCCCCCCCCAACCTTTCCTGAATTCAGTGACTCGTAGCGGGATGTGATTTAACAGGCATTGAGCATCCTTCATTGTCTTGCCCAAGTAGCCATTCTGATGTGGGCTCAAATAACTGCGGGAGGCATCACAGCCAGGCTCCGACCTGCCTTTTCTTGATATCCACATATGACAAGACACTGGATAATAATCTGGTGCTGTCTTTTTTCCCTGTTGAGGGATGCTAAGACTATTTGTTGTGCCTTATCACCACTGTGGCTGAGATCAATTAATTCTCTAGTCTGGGGATCAAACTTTGGGGACCTTCCTGGCCTATGTGGTTCAGTTCCATGCTGCAGCACAAGAAGTAACTAACCCGCCACAAAGGCTGCAAGACTTTTTAAATGATCATACTGTCCTTTCGTGGAGAGTCTTATAGCAAACAATCTTGAAGTATTAGTGTTGTCAGAGATTTTTGAAGTCTTTGAGGAACTGAAAAAGTTTTTGCATCCTCTGATATTGATTTTCTGTTAGCAATTGCTTTTTGCAGCCTAATCAGGATGTCATGTATTAAGCACAGTTAAAAGTATGACAATTTATGCAGAGAGATCAATTTCTTGTTTGCAAGTAATGCACATTCAAATACATCAAGTATCTGCTTCCATGATATACATTGCAGTCCGTTGGATTGCATTAAGATCCTTTCTGCAACAGCCATGTGAAAGGAGTCTGAGACCATGCTGCAAAGTTGGAGTTGTTGGAAGTAAAATTTGGAGAGAAAATGGCTTAGACAGGAATAAGCTACTTTGCTGCCTTTTGGTGGATGTGTTGGAGGCTGCCGAGCAGGACAGCGGGATGACAACATATTTCTTCAGTATGATTGAGTCCAGTCTTTTGAGATTGCCAAATGGAGGACAAAGTCCTCACAAGCCATTTCATAGCTAAGATTTGGTATGATTCAAAAACCAGATTCTTGTGTTAGAAAAAAGATTGCTGGACTAGATGCTGACAGCAAGAGCAACAGGAAGAGCAATCAGCACCTTCAGTGTTTGACTACAAGACATAGTATATCATGAAAGTGACACATACAGGTTTCAAAATCAAGCCAACCTGAGTGATAACATTGCTGAAATGGGGTGGGCTATGTGTACACAGCTGTTTAGCAGTGTGTCGAGCATTGCCAGCCTCTGAGAATTTGTGCAAATGAATATGGAAGTTATCAGTTTTTAGAAATGTGGACTAAGTTCCATTGAACACAGGAGGGACATGTAATCAAAAAAGCATACTTAAGTATTGGAGCTGGCATAAGTTCTCAAGCTGGACAGTTTTAACACTCGCCTACAGTGAGCAATCACAATACCACTCCTGATACCTGGAGGCACAAACAAGCTTCTTCAGCTCCTTGCTAGCCTCTTTCAAAGTTGCTGCTAGAAAACTGAGGAGATCCTAAAGACTTTCATGCCCTCACTGAGAAGACCACCTTTCCATTGGCCTAATGTGTAACTGCTATAACAGCCGCTAAATACATACAACAGCTTGCATTTATGTCGCTCCTTGCTGTAGTAAATGTTGCAAAGTGCTTCATACAGTTTAAAATGGACAGGCGAGCATAATAGGAGAATTACAGGTAACGGCCAGAGTTTTAGTTAAAGAGCGTTCAAGAGAAGGTAGCAAGGTGGAAGGAGTGGGCTTAGTTAGGGCGGTGTGGCTAATACAGCTGTTGACTCTAACATCGCTGGTCAGTGGGTGGGGTCGAGGGGGGTTGAAGTAAGAGGCCAGCGTCGAAGAGTGATGGGTCTGTGCTTGAATATTGAGCTGGTAGAGGTTGCAGAGGTAGAGTGGGGTGAGGCTGTGAAGGGATTTGTTGAGGGACAGGGAGCTAGTTGAGGTCTGTGAGGGGGCATGGGTGATGAGGAGCAGAACACAGCGCAGGTTAGGACGTGGTTACAGTTTTGGGCGAGTTGAAGTTTATGTAGGGTGAGCATTGGACAAGTTGAACCTGGAGGTGACAACTTGTTTATCTTGTGAATTATGCAATGTTACAGTGTGTGCCAGTGTTTTTAACCAAATGAGTTACCTTATCTAATTCCACTGTTCCAGTCATTCCCAGTACCCTCTAATATTTCTCTTTTTCAAGCAACTGCAGGAAACTTTGTGCTATCCGGCACCGACGGGACCGAGCTGCTGCCGTTCCTTCAAAATTGCCGGACACTCCAGAGCTAATGTTGAAACATATGGAGATTTTCATCTCCGTATGAATCAACAAACCCTGTTGCTTAGCAACAGGCTCTAAACAGTCGGCAAGCGTCTCTGTAGCGTCTCTAGCTGAAGCTGTTGCTTAGCTACAGACCTTGCAGAGCTTGACTGTTCAAAAAAAAAGGCGAAGAAAAGAAACAAAAAGAATAAAAAGCGGCTTTTGATTTTTGCCGGTGGCTCGAGCTTGCCGGACAGTTAGCCTCCGGATAACACAAAATTACTGTAATTCCTTTAAGAATTTATGGATTTTGCTTCAACAACAGTTTGTGGCAGAAAATTCCATATTGTAACCATTTTCTGGTGTGAAGACATTTGAGTGGAAGACGATCATAAATTGCACCATAGGAGATTCTTGATATTTTTATTCAGCTGTATAATCAGATATTTGTAAACTGCAGTAACAAAGGTGCTACATTTTAAGAATTTGTTTGTCCTTAAAAATTAAACATCAATACTAATGTGATTATAAAAACAGTTCCAGATCCCAGATTTCTGGAACTGTTGCTAACTAGCACTTGATGCTATTAGAACATTACTTGTTAGCTGTAATTTTTTTGTTAAAATGCTTGTGTAGTTTTAAGAATCTTGGATGTTAAATGCAGACCAGAACGCGCCCAAAAGTGCTGCGCATATCCTATCCCATACCAAGTCCTGCTTGCCCATCATGTGGTGACCGACATTGACTCCCTATCGGCCTGTGCCTCAGATTCTTATTCTTCTGTTTAAATTCCTCCATGGCCTTGCCCCTCCCTATCTCTGTAACCTCCTCCAGCCCTACAAACACTTTACACATCGCCCCCCCGCCGCCCCCAAAACTCTGTTTTCCTCATATCTCTACGAAGCACCTTGGGGCGTCTTTATTTGTTAAAAACCTTATTTCAAAAGAACTTGCATTTATGTAGTGCCATATTGAATTGGGAGAAAGGCAAAAGAGTACCAGCATGAATTATGGGAGAGAAGTGTTGGTACGAATATGAGCGGAAAAGAAAGAACTTTCATCATTTTATGTCTCAAATATCACAAAGTATTTGGCATCACTCTCATTTTGTTGGCATCATGGCAGCCATTTTGCAAACAGCACAGTTCCACAAATTACAGTGAGTTTAATGACCAATTAAGCTTTTTAAATTATTAATGAGGGAGAATATTGGCCAGCATATTGAGAGAATTCCCTGCTCCTCTTTGAATAGTGAAATCTTTAATGTTGACCCGAGCCAGGGTCTTGGTTTAATGTCACTTGCAAAGGACGGAGTCTTGAGACAATACCGTACACCCTTAGTACCTCCCTGGAATTTCAGCTTATATTGTGGGCTCCAGTACTGGAGTGATGTTTGAAGCCACAACCTTCTGATTCAGAGACAAGTGTTCTACCAATTGAACTATGCTGACAGAGACAGAGAAGAATGCCAGCATAAACTCGGGGTGAGGTGGAGGTGAAAAGTGCCTCTATAATTGTGACAACTGTGTGAACAATTTTAAAACAAATTAACAATCAGATTTAGAAACAGTACCAGTACATATTACTGTATCAAAAATGAAGGGAGAAATCTGCATTTTTTTCACACTCTTCTGCAATATAGGTGATGATTGAAATGTAGTGAATATTGTAGCTCAAATAATGACCAATCTAGGTTCCTTGGCACATTGAATGTAAAATCATAGGTCTGTATTAGGGCTATTTTTGTGTTGCCTGCTCTATTGATACTGTCAGCTTTTTTGAAGTTGGTCAGCTTTTGCAACTTTTCAAGGTTGTCATATTGCAGAAGCACTATGGGCTTTAACAGTTTGGTGCATTGTTCAAAAGCTGCAAGTCCCATGAAAGTAGATTGGCAATATTTTATCATATCATTTGCCAGGTATACGGTTCATAAAAGACTTGAATTTAAAATCTGTAAGGAAAGTATCTTGATTGAATTTTACAGAACAAATGGACAGTGATGTTATTAAACTTAGACTGTGAATACTTGTATTAATAATTAGTTCAGTTGCATTAAATGTGTGTACTGCATTGGAAATAGTTCAGTATCAAACTTTCAACCTTATGACTAGGAAGTAGTAATTGTGAAGAACTTGATAAAGCTTCTGCCTTAATTTGGTTCACAGGTTAAATACTGTGGACATAGGACTGTTCAGTTTGGTTTTAATCTTTACAAAAGGTTTAATAAACGTAAATATGTAGCATGTAGTAAAGGCAGAGTGGTTTTAATGGGAGTTTTAATTTTCATATGGATTGGGAAAAGCAGACTAGCAGCTGTCAGAAAGGTCGTGAATCTCTTAAGTGTGCCTGGGATAGTTTTCTACAACAGTATGTCCTTGAGGCAACAAGGGGGCAAGCCATATTGGATTTAGTAATGAGTAATGAGCCAGATTTAGTTAGCAGCCTAACTGCGTGAACATTTATCCAATAGTGATCATAACATGATCGAGTTCAACGTAGCGTTTGAAAGGGAGAAATGCGAAACATCTACTAAGATTCTAGATTTAAGTAAGGCTGATTTCAATGGGATGAGGTAGAGACTGTTCACAGTAAACTGGGCAAATCTGTTAATGGGTAAAATGACTGGAGATCAGTGGGAGATGTTTTAAAAAATAATTTATTGTGATACAGAACCAGTTCATACACCTGAGGGGCAAGAGCTCTACTTGCCAAAAAAAAAGCCATGGACGACTAAAGAAGTCGGGGACAGCATAAAACTAAAGGAAAAAGCATACAAAAATGCAAAAAATAGCACAGATCCTGGCGAATGGGAAAGATACAAAGAACAGCAAAGGGTCACAAAACAGATACTAAGCTGCAAAAAGGGAGTATGAAAAGAAACTTACAAGGGATTTCAAAATCAATACGAAGAATTTTTACAATTACATTAGGAAAAAGAGGGTAGTCAGGAGCCATGTTGACCCCTTAAAAACTGAAAGTGGTGATTTTATCAATGATAAGGAAATGGCGTACATGTTGAATAATTACTTTGCGTCAGTATTTACAGTAGAAGAGGATAGCATGCTGGAAATCCCAAGGAAACTAATATTGAATCAGGAACAGGGACTCAATAAAATTGAAGTAAGTAAAATAACAGTAATGAAGAAAATAATGGCACTAAAGAGTAACACATCCCCAGGACCAGATGGTTACCATCCCAGGGTTTTAAAGGAAGGAGGTGAGCACATTGCAGATTGTAGGGCATTGTAGACTAGTTAGCCTAACATCTGTTGTCGGAAAATTGCTAGAGTCTATAATTAAGGAGATGGTGACTGAACACCTTGAAAATTTTCAGTTGATGAGAAAGAGCCAGCATGGATTTGTGAAAGGCAGGTCATGCCTGACATATCTGATTGAATTTTTTGAAGAGGTGACTAAAGTAGTGGACAGGGGAATGTTTATGGATGTTATTTATATAGACTTCCAAAAGGCATTTGATAAAATCCCACATAAGAGACTGATTTCTAAGATAGAAGCCGATGAAATTGAGGGCAAATTATTGACCTGGTTAGGAAATTGGCTGAGCGGCAAGAGACAGAGAGTAGGGATAATGGGTAGGTACTCTAACTGGCAGGATGTGATTAGTGGTGTCCCGCAGGGATGTGTGTTGGGGCCTCAACTATTCACTATTTATTAACGACTTGGATGATGGCATAGAAAGTCATATATTCAAATTTGCCAATGCCACAAAGATAGGTGGCATTGTAGGCAGTGTAGATGAAAGCATAAAATCACAAAGGGATATCGACAGATTAAGTGAATGGGCAAAACTGGGGCAAATGGATTTCAATGTAAGTAAATGTGAGGTCATCCACTTTGGACCTAAAAAGGAATAGAACAGGGCACCTTCTAAATGGTGAAAAGCTGAAAACAGTGGATGTCCAAAGAGTCTTGGGGTCCAGGTACATAGATCATTAAAATGTCATGAACAGGAACAGAAAATAATCAAAAAGGCTAATGGGATGCTGGCCTTTATATCTAGAGGACTAGGATACAAGGGGGTAGAAGTTATGCTGCAGCTGCACAAAACTCTGGTTAGACCACACCTGCAGTACTGAGACATTCTGGGCACCACACCTTAGGAAGGATATATTGGCCTTGGAGGGAGTACAGCGCAGATTTACCAGAATGAAACCCAGACTTCATGGGTTAAGTTACGAGCAGAGATTACACAAATTAGGGTTGTATTCCCTAGAACTTAGAAATTTATGGAGTAATCTGATCGAAGTTTTCAAGATATTAAGGGGAACAGATAAGGTAGATAGAGAGACTATTTCCACTGGTTGGGGATTCTAGGACTAGGGGGCATAGTCTAAAAGTTAGAGCCACACCTTTCAGGAATGAAATTAGGAAACATTTCTACACACTGTGGTAGAAGTTTGGAACGCACTATCGCAAACGGCAATTGATGCTGGATCAATTGTTCATTTTAAATCTGAGATCACTAGCTTTCTGTTAACCAAAGGTATTAAGGGGGTAAATGGAGTTAGGTCGCAGATCAGCCATGACCCCATTGAATGGTGGAACAGACTCGAGAGGCTGAATGGTCTACTCCTGTTCCTATGTTCCTAATTATATTAATTTTTTTTTTATTTTTTTATATAAAGAGGTGCTAAATTTGTATTGGAGTTGTAATTTTCTTGACCTAAATTAGTTACTCTATGTAAAATATTACTCTAATTCCACATCCCGTTATTTCCGCTTCAGGAAAGCTCAAGAACAAGATAAAAAGGTGGTAGTTGCTGGATGTGTTCCTCAAGCCCAACCACGGATGGACTACCTCAAAGGGTTGAGCATTATTGGGGTAAGAAAATTCTTCTAAAACTTCACTTGCAAAATTCAGCTTTTTCAGAAGTTTACATTGGATCTCTGATATTTGTGTGCACCTGATTTGGAATTGGTTTGTGCCTTGTCTGAAGTATCTGAAACTTGTAAAAACCTAGAACATCGGCAAACTGAGTGTAGTACTTGGACACAAATATTTTTAAAATGTGATATGAAGTCAACACTTTCTCTTGTATGGTTTCCTAACGTGGAACAAATTTTAATTCCTTTGATTTATTTTTTGCTCTTTTTAGGATAATTAAACAGTGTGGGGGGAATCTTAACTGCCAAGAACTGGTGGATTGGGGCCTGGGAGGGAATGAAAAATTGTAGAAATTTCAAGCGCGACCGCAACCCGCCTTCCGGGTTTAGTGGAAGCGCATTTGGCTGCGTGCGAGTAACCTGCTCGCCAGAGACAACGCGATCATCAGGACAGGTGTGTCGGTAATTAGCACAGCTGCTTATAAAATTAGTACATGGTAATATGGCAATTTTAAATTGATTTAAACAGGCATTTAAATTTAATGCCTCTAGCACAGGGCTCAGGGAAACTTGCCAGTGAAAAGGAGACAAGATTGAGCAGCACTTTACATAGAAAAAATTACATGGAAGGTACAGCACAGACACAAGCCATTCGGCCCAACTGGTCCATGCCGGTGTTTACGTTCCACACAAGCAAAGGAATATTAGGGGAAGATTTCCACCATTCACTATAGTACAATGGAAATGTGTTTTTTATACATACATTTATAATTTGGCTATAAGTAGTTAACAATGGAGACATTTCTCTCAGTTACTGAAGACCTGTTCAAACTGGCTGATCAGATAAATAGGTTTGAAGTAATAACCTGTAACTTGGGACAGAAGTCCTGGGGACAATTTTGGAATGCAGCATAAAACCGTTACAATTGCATATTGGGACGTTGCCAATATTCTCTTTAATTTTCACAAACACCTTTGAGCGCGACCTTTTTGTCCGTGGGCCAATTTTACAACAACAACAACTTTTACTACAACAATGACAGCAACAGCAACCACTTAAAAGCATATATACAGTAATGCCATATTGCCACCCCACTGTCTCATGATTTGAGACAATCGGACAAGGTTCTATACAAGTTTAACATAACTTCTCTGCTTTTAAATTCTATTCCTCTAGAAACGAACCCTTGTGCTTTATCTGCACTTCTATGGCTTTTTAACCTGTGTTGCTACTTTTAATGATTTGTGAATCTATACCCCTACATTCCTTTGCACATCTCCTCCATTTAGATTTTTATTTTCCAAGGAGTAGCTAGCCTCCTTATTCCTCCTACCAAAATACACCACCTCACACTTGGTAAATCTATATTAAAATGTATTTGTCATTTACATGCCCATTCTGCAAGTTTATTTACGGTAGTAATAAAAGCTTTTAGTTCATCATGTACAAACTTTTTTTTTTTTAATTACTTGTCAGAAATGACTGGCATATAAAAGAACTGCATAATAATGCATTAACACTTCAGAAATGTCACTCAGTTACATGGTTAAGCAGCGACAAACTATCTAAAAGCCCACGGTGTACTGAAAGAGGCATATCTATTCGTGCAATTTGTATTCATTTGTTCTTTAGTTCACAATATTAAAAAGAACTGAACAAAAATGGGTATCCGTATTTTCAACTTCAGTCACTTCCATTAATAAACGTTGTCTTCTTGAACCCGCACCACCCGCCCCCCCTCCCCCCCACCCATGTAACATGTCAGAAATGCAGCATTTATTAACAAGTGCAGAAAAAAAATACACAATTTGCGTCACTGAAACAAAAAGCAGGAAAAGCTATGATTTAACAGAAATAAATATTCATCTTTCTTCCTGGACAGGAGAACCAATCAGACTGACTTGGAAATGTTTACTAATATGGTGACATGAAGATGTTAGTTTACGAATTTCGCTTCTAATGTTTTTCTCTCAAACATTCTTCGCAATATTAATCCCTGCTCTTATCACAAAAAGTGTTGAATTATTTTAGGTACTTGGCAATTAAATAGCGGGAAACAAACTTCATTGTGCTCTCAAATTTTAATCTCCTATTTCAAACATTTATAACATCGAAATTGTACATTATCGGTTTAATCAAGTATTCTCTATGTCTTTTCTCAATAAACCAAGTGTTTTTTTCTAAAGTAGCTTCCTGCAATTTTTATACATCATTACATAACTCTTGTATCTATTAACACTCCACTAAATGTTAAGAGGAAATCTATATTTATATTGTTCCTGGGACTTGTTAGGACTATAAAACAACAGACAAAATAAAATGGTTGTGTTTTCCCCTTTTTTGGTTCTCTTCCTAAACGACTTAATACTTTTGATTGACTTTAAAAAAATATATGTAACTCCTACAAATCCTTCCTCCCCTCCGCCCCCCCCCCCCCCCGGACAACATAGTTGCATGTTTGTGTAAAGCTACTCATTTCACTCGATCGCTCAAAATCAAATATTGAGAAATTTCAATTTTAAAACGTTTTAAGCATTTCAGAGCCTCTTTAAAAGTGCTTGGACTTCAAGACCTAGTTGAAACTTGTCTAGATGAGGGGAAACTTGATTTTTGCTTGTTTCTTCCAAAATCATATTCAAAATTTAGGGGGAATAAAGTGTTTTTACACTTATTTTTTGTGAAAAGTTTATTAAAAATCTTTAAATTCTTTCAAGTCTCATTGCAGCTTTGGCAGAAGAAGTTGCTTCAAGTTTCTCTTTCCCTCTTCAACACTGCCATTAAACATACAAGAAAAATAAATAAAATAAACTCTAATTCCAAACAGAGCTCAAATAAGAAAGTGACTAAAGTGGTTAAACTCCCCAATCCTAAGAAGGTGGTGAGGTTATTTATCCCCAGCCTTGGTGATGGGTTGGGATCAGTTTTGGAGAAGTTGTTTCCTCTTTTTCTGCTTCCGTTCCCTCTGTCTCTCTCAGACTCTGAGGTACAAACGGAGTCACAAACTTATTCCCCTCTCTCACAACATGATTTAAATAACCCTGATAGACTCTTTCAAAAGTTTTGCAAGATGTTGCCCCTTTAACGCCGGACATTCAACATCACACTTGTTAAGTATGTGTATTGTATTGAACAATTAACACAAAGACTTAAACGTATAACTCAAACAGGTCTTTACTGGTTGGAGGTAGGGACTGCACGTAGGTCTTTACTTCATGCCCACAGGCGGGAACTGAGGGGAGATCAGTACCCACAGTACTATTTATACCCCTATGGCCAGGAGTGGTACTGCGTATCACTACGCCCTACAAGTAGTGCAGTCCTGTCCATAGGTTCAAAGTAGCACACATTACCTACACAACATTCCTCCCTTCTTAGCTTTACAGTCATCTCCCCATTTAACATAACGTAATAACATATATAACTTCAGGTTTACATAACAGAATAACATAGATACATAGATAACTTCATGTCAAAACAGATCACAGATTCAGTCTCTGCGGAAAACAGTTCACAGATTCAATCTCTGTGGTGTAGTCGGTTCACGTTGCTGGAGTGACTCATTCAATAGTCCTTCCATGGATTTAACAGTTTGAACTTCCGAACTGAATTGGCTCCGTTCGGAGGGACCACGTGTGTGATCTGGTAGAGGTAATGGTTCAGATGGGTCATCTTCTGTTTCGACTTTTCCTTTTCTGCTTCTTGGAGACTCTCTGGGCTCCACTGTCAGCTGCCAGCTGCATGCGCAGTTCCTCCTTCTCTTCCTCCTTTTTCCGTAGTAGAGCCACCTTCTCCCGATGTTCCGTAGACTTTCGGTGCTCCTCCATGATTTCTGTATGGTGGGAGCCGAAGTTACAAGTTGGGCAGGACAGGACATAGTAATATTCGGTGTCGTCCTGATCTAGGCCAGCGAGAGGGTCTTCTATTTCCTCCATACCCAGCTGGGCGTTAGCCAGCTTTTGTTCCAAGTCCAGACATCTTTCCTGAAGAGACTTCTTCATGCGTACCTCTTCATCCAGCTTTTTCTGGGCTTTCAGCAAGTCGTTTACTAATGACCTCATTTGAGATTTTACTACTTCAACTTCTTTTGGAGATTGATTGATCGGACTATTCAATCCCTCTACCGGAGCAGCTGTTTCAGCGGTCTGTTGTTCTACGTTGACGTGAGTCAGCGTACTTTTGGCATCCAAGGGCTGCTCTGTTGCAGTCATCTCAGTCTGTGTTGCCACCTCAGCTCTTCCAATAACCTTTGAGAGCTCCGAACCCCTTTCGTTTGAATATTGAAGTTCGTGTTCAAGTTTTTCCCATTTCAGAGTCCTGTCCTTCAGCATATGCAGGAGTTGGCTGACCGTTAACTCCTCTGACATCAGACGTTTTGTGTGCTCCTGCTCCATTTTCTCCATCAGCTGCTTCTGTTGTCTTTCCAGATTCTCCAACTCTATATCAAAGAACTCTTTCGTTGCATTCAACTCTTGCTCAAAACGGCGAAGCATTTGTTCTAATTGCTGTTGTAGTTTGAAATGGAGTTGAGTTCGAGCCCGGTGTCCCTCAGAAATGGGCACATCAGTAGACTTGCCAGACTCAGAATCCACAGTTAAACTATGTTGTTGTTGCTCAGTGGAATTCTGTGCTGAAACTTTGTCTTTTGCACCTGAGTTGGGCTTACCATCATCCGTTCCAGAGTCTGGGCCGACTATCTTCACCGAGTTCTCACTCGTTATTGTTTGTAGGAAATGCCAGTCCATATTCATTTTCCTAATCCACTCCCGTCCTAGTAGTGGAGGACCTCTTTCAGATATCACATATAAGTCCATTATTTGACTGTCTTCGCCCTTGTGGACCACTGCAACCTCTATTTTCCCGATGGGGTACACTCTTTGCCCCGTGTATGTTTTCAATATAATCCCCGTATCCTGTAGGGGAATATGTTGGAATAACTTTCCGTAATCTTTCTTATTTATGACCGTCAATGCCGATCCAGTGTCCAATTCCAGTTTTACTTGGACTCCTTCTATCTGAAGAGTGACCCAAATTGTCTGGAGGTCTGCACCCTTACCAGCGTTGAGTACTCTTAAGCTAGCCAGTTCATTACAGCTTAAGCTAGCCAGTTCATTACTGCTAGCGTCTGAATCGGACTCCTGTTCGGTCACCTTGTGTACCTTTGCGTATTTTCCTTGCGGTGACTTCTTGTTGCTGGTCTTCTTCCCTGACCTGCATACTCTAGCTATATGTCCAAGCCTACCACAAGTTCTACATTCTTGGTTTTTAAACCAACACTGGTTCTGATCATGCGTTGTCTTTCCACAACGATAACATTTGCCAGAACTCACACCCAATTTGTGTGCACTGAGCTCCGGTGACCGTAGCTGCATTACTGCCGTGCCTCTCGCTGCAGCTTCGTGTGCTGCTGCCATAGTGACCGCCTTCTCAAGCGTCAGCTCATTCTCCTCGAGCAGTCGCTTTTGTGTATCCTGTTTAAATAAACCACACACAAATTTGTCTCGTAGTGCATCTGTCAGTCCCGTTCCAAACTGGCAATATTTAGTTAATTTACGCAATTCCAGCAAATATTCAGCATTGCTTTCATGCTGTAGCTGCCTTCTGTCGTAAAATTTAAATCGTTCCGCTAGCATCAGCGGCGTGGGGTTTAGATGATCTTTCAGGACAGTAACAATCTCATCGAACGTCTTATCCGCCGGTTCATCTGGTGATAACAGGTGTTTCAATTGCCCGTATGTCTTCGCACCCATTAAATTTAATAATGTTAGAGCTTTATCTTGGTCACGAATTTTATTGGCCTTACAATAATTTTTTACTCTTTCAACATATATGGCCCAATCTTCGAGGTCACTATCAAAGGTGCTAATATTCCCGTGTTTAGGCATTGTAGATTTGCAATTTCTCAGATTTTCTTTTCTTTACTTGTTATCAAAGATGGCGGCTTCCCGCTCTTGCCGTCGTCCTCCGCCCACAAAATGGCGGTTTTCCCGCGCTTGGCGGTCTTCACCCGTCCCCCGACGCCGTCTCCCTTCAGCCCCCGAGTGCGGCCCTTATCTTCGCCGCGATCGCCCGAGTGCGGCCCTTATCAGCGGATGCGATCGATGGATCGCGAAGTGGCTCCCGACCGAAGCGGCTCTCGGCCCTTATCTTCTGTGCGATCGATAGCCCGCGCTGTGCACCGCGGCTCTCGCACCTTGAGCTTCTGCAGCCGCCGCGCCTTTCAGTCCGAGTGCGGCCCTTATCTTTGGTCCCGATCGCTGGCCCGCGCTGCGCCTCGCACTTGAAGCGGCTCCCGGCCTCTGGCTCACCCGCTCGCGCGGCTCTTGCTCGCTCCCTCCCGGGCTCTGGCTTACCCGCTCGCGCGTTTCACCGCGGCTCTTATCAGGGATTGCGATCGCCCTTATCTCCCGATCGGTGGCCCTGTCTTTGCAGCCAACGCTGCTCGGCTTACCCACGAGGTTATGGAGGCTTCAGGGTCCTAATGCCTGTCGCTTCCAGTCGCTGGAAGCTGTCAGGATTTCTGCTGCCCTTCAGTTTTGAGTGGGGTGTTGAGGATTGAAACCTCTCTTCAACGTCCTGTCTTTGGACGAAGCCGCCGTGGAATAACTGCCGCAGGGTTCGAACCGACTCGTCGCCAGTGTTAAGTATGTGTATTGTATTGAACAATTAACACAAAGACTTAAACGTATTACTCAAACAGGTCTTTACTGGTTGGAGGTAGGGACTGCACGTAGGTCTTTACTTCATGCCCACAGGCGGGAACTGAGGGGAGATCAGTACCCACAGTACTATTTATACCCCTATGGCCAGGAGTGGTACTGCGTATCACTACGCCCTACAAGTAGTGCAGTCCTGTCCATAGGTTCAAAGTAGCACACATATTACATACACAACACTCCCATATTTTTTCCGGCTTTAAACAATGTTCCAAATTATTTTTTAAAAATTATCATATTTTTGTTTCACCAGGGGCCTAAAAGTTGTTTGCTTTAGCCTCCTTCCAGCGTCCATTGTAGATGTGCTGCGCCTCCACCTGTGTTGTTCCAAAGTGCGGCTGCTGTTCAGTCGCCGGGGAAGGACTACACGCATCTCCGCAGAATAAAGTTACTGACAGAATCCTGAGACAACGCTCGCTGGGTTCCAGGGCTCTGTATCTTAGCAAATGCTGTTCCAATTCGATGGGCTCTGAGGTCACAAGTGACTCCCTGTGAGGATTCCCGGGCCAGGCCTATAAATTACCCTATGCCTGCTTGCATCAACCGTAAAACTTACGTGGGCAATTGCTGGCCAGCCGCTGGGCAAATAGCCCAACTCTGCGCCAGCGATTACTTTTTTGGAGCTCCCACAGATGGCCTGTCAACGCTTACGTTGACAGGCCGCAAGTTTCGGGTTTCGCGCAAGCGCATGCAAAAATCCAGACTTTGCAGAGTGTTTCAAAGGGATTACGACGGCATTCACTAAGAGTGTGCTATCACAGACACCGCAATTTTAGGGCCATAGTGTATTGCCCCCCCCACCCGCTCCAGGGCCTCGATTTTCATTGAGCCGTGGAGTCGGGATTGGAGGCGTGCGGAGAGTTACATTCCCGAAATTGGGGGTCCCGCCCCCAACCCGCCTCCATGCCAATTTCAAAGTAGGCGGATACCCGCCCCGCACTGGGACCCGCCTACCCGAGGCGGGGAGGGATTAGTGCCAATTAACTGCCTGTTAACAGGTAGTTAACAGGCAGTTTTTAGCCTAATCCCTATTTTTAAGCTTGAACTGTGGGAATCCCTACGGCTCCAAACCACGGCAAGTTGGAGGAGTTGGGCCGTCGGGTTGGAGGGGTCGAGATGTCGGTGTTCAGGTGAGTGATGTGTGCATGAATGCAAAGGTAAGTGTGTTTGGTGTGTCTAAAGTGATTAAATAAGCTTTACATACATTTTCTTAGCTTTTCAGCCTTCCTTCCTTTGGGTTCGGGGAGTCCCTCATCTCACCGGCACAGAAAACAGAATGGCTGCGATCTGTCAAAAGTGACGGCCTGCAGCTTTCTGTGCAGGCGAGATTTCTAACTGAGTCTGTGGAGAAGGACTCATGTTAGAAGTAAGACTGTCAGTGTTTGACCGCTTCAAACAGCTGTGAAACACTGATATTTCATCTGTCAAAACGTCTTGACAGATGAAATTTCAGTCTGTGACGTCGCCTGTTGCCGGGTGGCCCTTAATTGGCCAACAAGGTCAATCAAGTTAAAATCGCGTGGATTGGCCGCATCTCGATGGAGGCGGGACTACAACCCCGAAAGTTGTAGTCCCGACTCCTTCCCGACTTCTGAATGAAAATCACCCCCCAAATCTCTGCGCGGCCTTTGAATTTAAGTGTGTGGAACCTTACAGATCGCTGCGCGGCCGTATACCTTACATGGAACAGTGCCTACAATCCTCCGAGCTCCCGACTCCTTCCCGACTTCTGAATGAAAATCACCCCCCAAATCTCTGCACGGCCTTTGAATTTAAGTGTGTGGAACCTTACAGATCGCTGCGTGGCCGTATACCTTACATGGAACAGTGCCTACAATCCTCCGAGATCTCTGCTTCCTCCAATTCGGGCCTCTTGCGCACTCCCGAGTTTGATCGCTCCACCATTGACGGCCGTGTCTTCAGCTAGCCACACTCACTCTACCATCCAATACAAGAGGCAACCTTTGTTGTCCCCAGGCAGTTTGAATTCTTCAGCAGACAGATGTGCTAATTGGGTTGGCCTGTAGAAAGTGAGGTGCCTGAACATTTCTAAAACTATAAACCTGACGTCAGAATTCTGATTTTCAAAAGTAAACTCCAATTTTCCCCACTTTTTATGTTGTTATGGTCTTTTAATTAACTTTCATCAGCAACAAGACTACAACCATAAATCCACCCTGGTGCAATATTGGATTTAGCAAAAAGTAGCTAATAAAACTAAGTTAAATTTGTGTTAATCATTCTTCTTCCCTGTGCTAAAATGCTTCCTTGCTTCACCAAATGATTGAAAGCCTGATTTTACAAACCCATCTGCAGTAAAAGCGGATTCACGTACAGCTCAAAGTTCACACAAACTCGTTTCTCATTTCCTCTCCTAAAATATGTCACTGCCATCTGACAGCAACAAAATACTTTCTTATTCACCTGTTGCGGATAAAACTTGGCAACTCACTTACTTGTAACAGGTTAAATAAGATGAGCTACACGTGGTTTATCTACCGATCTCTCCCACTGATTTTTAAAGCTTCGTCCAGCCCCATAGTGGTGGCTGACTGCACTGAGCTGCCCCGCTCCGATTTGCCCCACGGGGACTGCGTAGTTTCTGTAACACAGCCCCCGATACCGTGGCGTCAAAGGAGAAGGAGGGACACGCCGTCCTCATCACCATGGGAACCAGCTGAGCTCGGCTCCTGTACAGTTTCTGCCTGCAGCACGTAGAACAACTTAGAGGTCGACACAACCAACACGTCACCCACTTCCTCATGATGTGGCCGCTGCCCGAACTCTCGTTAATTTCCAATTGGGTTTGGCTCTGAGGTCGCAAGACTCGCAAACGACTCTGTCTGCATTCTAGGCCATTGTGTATTGGGCCTCTCCCCCGCTCTGGCTGTCCAGCTCTCTGGACTTGGAATTGAAGTGCGCGGGAGCTCAGGGAGTAGAGCGCAGCCGCACACCTTAGAGGGAACAGTGGTCGGCGCCCTTTCCCAAGTCCAAAACAGTATAAAGGATCACTTGAGTTCTGATGCAAAGTAATTGAAAACCTTAATAATTACTGGGTCTACATAACAGAGCAATTTTTTTAAATAAACAAAGAATTGTGAATTTGCTTATCCAAATTTCTGATAGCCAACTCACAAATATGTTGAAAACCAGAGAGGTAGGGATCCTAATCATATATGTCCTTGTATATGCGCTTAAGAACATAAGAAATAGGAGTAGGAGCAGGCCATTCGGCCGCTCGAGCCTGCTCTGTCATTTAATGAGATCATGGCTGATCCGATTTTTGTCCTCAACTCCACTTTCCTGCCCGCTCCCCATAACCCTTGACTCCCCTGTTGCTCAAAAATCTGTCTATCTCAGCTTTAAATATATGCAATCACTCAGCTTCCACAGCTCTCTGGGGTAAAGAATTCCAAAGATTCATGACCCTCTGTGAGAATAAATTCCTCCTCATCTCCATCTTAAATGGGTGACCCCTTATTCTGAGACTATGCCCCCTCGTTCTAGATTCCCTGACGAGGGGAAACATCCTCTCGGCATCTACCCTGTCCAACCCCCTCAGAATCTCATGTTTCAATAAGATCACCTCTCATTCTTCTAAACTCCAATGGGTGTAGGCCCAACCTGCTCAACCTTTTCCTCATAAGACAACCCTTCCATCCCAGGAATAAACGTCATGAACCTTCTCTGAACTGCCTCCAATGCAGGTATATCCCTCCTTAAATAAGGGGACCAAAACTGCACGAAGTACTTCTCTTAGGCAGTGACTCAGAACTGAGGATGACTTGCTTCCACATTAAAAATGAGTTCTCAGGTGACTGATGAGTCCAATGCGGGACCTACAGTCTCTGTCACAGGTGGGGCAGACGGTGATTGAAGGGACGGGTGGGTGGGGTGCTTGGGTTGACGTGCGCTCCTTCCGCTGTTTGCGCTTGGCTTCCGCTTGCTCCCGGCGAAGAGACTCGAGGTGTTCAGCACCTTCCCGGATGCTTCGCCTCCACTTTGTGCAGTCTTGGGCCAGGGATTCCCAGGTGTCGGTGGGGATGGTGCACTTTTTAAAGGAGGCTTTCAGGGTGTCCTTGAAGCGTTTCCTCTGCCCGCACTGGGGCTCTCTTGCCGTGTTGGAGTTCCGAGTAGAGCGCTTGTTTTGGGAGTCTCGTATCGGGCATGCGGACGATGTGGCCCATCCATCAGAGCTGATCGAGCATGGTCAAAGCTTCGATGCTGGGGACCTTGGCCTGAGCGAGACCACTGATGTTGGTGTGCTTATCCTGCCAATGGATTTGCAGGATCTTGCGGAGGCAACGTTGGTGGTACCTCTCCAGTGCTTTGAGGTGCCTGCTGTATGTGGTCCATGTCTCTGAAGCATACAGGAGGGTGGGTATCGCTACTGCTCTGCAGACCATGAGCTTGGTGCTGGGTTTGAGATCCTGGTCTTCAAACACTCTTCCTCAGGCGACCGAAGGCTGCACTGGCACACTGAAGGCGGTGTTGGACTTTATCATCAATGTCTGCCCTTGTTGACAGTAGGCTCCTGAGATATGGAAAGTGGTGCACGTTGTCCAAGGCCTCGTCATGGATTTTGATAATCGGGGAGCAGTACTGTGTGGCGGGGGCAGGTTGGTAGAGGACCTTTGTCTTACGGATGTTTAGTATAAGGCCCATGCTCTCATACGCTTTGGTGAAAGTGTTGACGATGGTTTGGAGTTCAACCTCGGAGTGTGCACAGACGCAAGCATCGTCTGCATATTGTAATTCGATGACAGAGGATGGGACGACCTTGGATCTGGACTGGGGGAGACGGAGGTGGAACAGTTTCCCGTTTGTTCTGTAGATTAGCTCCACTCCAGCGGGGAGCTTACTGAAGGCGAGATGGAGCATTGCAGCCAGGCAGATCGAGAAGAGCGTTGGTGCGATGACACAGTGTTTCTTGACCCCGGTCCATACGTGAATTGGGTCTGTGGTGGATCCTTTGGTCAGGATCACGGCTTGCATGTCGTCGTGAAACAGACGGAGGATGGTGACAAACTTTTGAAGGCAGCCGAATTTGAGGAGGACACTCCATAATCCCTCACGGTTGACGGTGTCGAAGGCCTTTGTGAGGTCAAAGCTGGCCATGTACAGCGGTTGGTGCTGTTCCCTGCATTTCTCTTGTAGTTGACGCGCGGTGAAGATCATGTCCATTGTGCCTCTTAGTGGGCGGAATCTGCATTGCGACTCTGGGAAGAGTTCTTCAGCCACTGGGAGAAGGCGATTGAGGAGGACTCTTGCGATGACTTTGCCTGTGGCAGACAGCAGGGAGACTCCTCTAATTACCGCAATCGGACTTGTCACCTTTCTTGAAGATGGTCACGATTACGGCGTCTCTGAGATCCCCTGGCATGCTCGCCTCCTTCCAGATAAGAGAAATGAGTTCACGTATTCGCGCCAATAGTGCTTCTCCGCCATGTTTTAGCGCCTCGGCGAGTATTCCATCTGCTCCTGAGACCTTGTTGTTCTTCAGTTGTTGGATGGCCTTTTTAACCTCATGCCGGGCTGGGGTTGTGCTGAGGTGGTGGCGGGTAGCATGCTGCGGGATTGAGTTGTGCACACTCGCGTCGAAGACAGAGTCGCGGTTAAGGAGATCTTCGAAGTGCTCCTTCCAGCGGGCACTGATTGCCTCACTGTCCTTGTTGAGTACCTCTCCATTGTTGGCCCGTAGTGGGGTAGGACCTTAGGTGCTTGGGCCGTAGGTGGTCTTGACTGCGCTAAAGAATCCACGCGTGTCGTGGTTGTCGGATCTCCTGCGCTTTCTCCACCCACCATCTGTTCTTTAGGTCGCGAGTTTTTTGTTGCTCCTCGGCCTTCAGGCATCTGTAGAGCTGCTTTCTTGCTCTCGAGTTCTGTCGCTGTTTCCAGATCAGGAATGCCTTGCACTTGCGGCTTATTCACTCCTGGATCTCCTGGTCGTTCTTGTCGAACCAGCCTTGGTGTTTCGTGGTCGAGTGACCAAGCGCCTCTTCACAGGTGCTGATTATGGAGGCCTTGAGTGCAGACCAGGCGCTGTGGACACTCTGTGTTTCTGAATCACTGGGAGTCGTCAAGTTGGTTGTGGGGCGCAGGCTGAATAGGGCTTTCTTAGCAGGGTCTTTGATTTCCTGCGGCATCACTTCTGTTGCCGCCGTTTTGGGGCTACGTTGATGGAGATGACAGAGCGGATTCGACGGGATTATTCTCAATGCTCTAGCACAGCACTAGTGGAATCTATTATTACACATATAAATATAGTGATTTTTGCAAAATCAAATAGCTATGAATAAATTGACAATGCAAATACCAAAAAACTATCTTGTAAAGTCTTGCCAAATCAAGGAAAACAATAAACTCTGCAGCCTCTTCTCTCATCTTAAACACCTTTTAAATGTTGCAGTTTTTGTACTGAAGCATTATTTAGATGTATATTACAGATAATGTGCAGCTTCGGTAACCGCTAAAGCTCCATGCATTTTTCAATGGAAATATGCTCCATTTGTATTTTTGATTGCATTAACTTTGGCATCAGCACTGAAATACAAATGAGGTAATTTTCTGAGCAACTGTGGCTTAGGAACATAGGAACAGGAGTAGGCCATTCAGCCCCTGGAGCCCCCTCGACCATTCAATGAGATCATGGCTGATCTACGACCTAACTCCATATACCCACCTTTGGCCCATATCCCTTAATACCTTTGGTTAACAGAAAACTATCAATCTCCAATTTAAAATTAACAATTGATCTAGCATCAATTGCTGTGTGCGGAAGAGAGTTCCAAACTTCTACCACCCTTTGTGTGTAAAAGTGTTTCCTAATTTGACTCTCGAGAGGTCTGGCTCTAATTTTTAGACTATGCCCCCTAGTCTTAGAATCCCCAAACAGCAGAAATAGTTTCTCTCTATCTACCTTTTCTGTTCCCCTTAATATCCTGAAAACTTTGCTCAGATCACCACTTAACCTTCTAAATTCTAGGGAATACAACCCTAATTTGTGTAATCTCTCCTCGTAATTTAACCCTTGAAGTCCGGGTATCATTCTGGTAAACCTACGCTGCACTCTCTCCAAGGCCAATATATCCTGCCTAAGGTATGGTGCCCAGAACTGCTCTCAGTACTCCAGGTGTGGTCGAACCAGGGCTTTGTACAGCTGCAGCATAACTTCTACCCCCTTGTATCCTAGTCCTCTAGATATAAAGGCCAGCATCCCATTAGCCTTTTTGATTATTTTCTGTACCTGTTCATGACATTTTAATGATCTATGTACCTGGACCCCCAAGTCTCTTTGGATATCCACTGTTTTTAGCCTTTCACCATTTAGAAAGTACCTGTTCTATCATTTTTAGGTCCAAATTTGACATTTGCCTACATTGAAATCCATTTGCCCAAGTTTTGTCCATTCACTTAATCTGTCGATATCCCTTTGTAATTTTATGCTTCCATCTATGCTGCCTGCAATGCCTATCTTTGTGTCATTGGCAAATTTGGATATATGGCTTTCTATGCCATCATCTGAGTCGGTAATAAATACTGTGAATAGTTGAGGCCCCAACACAGATCCCTGCAGGACACCACTCGTCACCTCCTGCCAGTTAGAGTACCTATCCTTTATTCCTACTCTGTCTCCTGCCGCTCATCCAATTTCCTAACCAAGTCAATAATTTACCATCAATTCTGTGGGCTTCTACCTTAGTTAACAGTCACTTAAGTGGGAATTTATCACATGCCTTCTGGAAGTCCATATAAATAACATCCATAGACATTTCCCTGTCCACTACTTTAATCACCTCTTCAAAAAATTCAATCAGGATTGTCAGGCATGACCGACCTTTCACAAATCCATGCTCTTTCTGATCAACTGAACATTTTCGAGGTGTTCTGTCATCCTACCCTTAACTATAGATTAGCAATTTCCTGACAACAAATGTTGGGCTAACTGGCCTATAATTCCCTGGTTTCCTCCTCCTCCTCATTTTTAAATAGCGGAGTGACGTGCGCAATTTTCCAATCTAAAGAAACGGTTCTTGAATCGGCTTGTATACAAACCTTTAAAAATGTACTGTTCCCCAGGGTTCCATGAAAAGTCCCAAAAACCTAGTGGATAAACACATCGCCATCTGTAGCAATGGACTTTTTTTTTAATCGTTCCTGGGATGTGGGTGTCGCTGGCAAAGCCAGCAGTTCTTGCCGATCCCTAATTGTCCTTGAGGTGGTGGTGGTGGTGAGCCGCTGCCTTGAACTGCTGCAGTCTGTGTGGCGAAGGTACTCCCACAGGGCTGTTCGGGAGGGAGTTCCAGGATTTTGACCCAGCGACGGTAAAGGAACGTCGATATATTTCCAAGTCAGGATGGTGTGTAACTTGGAGGCGAACTTGCAGGTGCTGGTGTTCCCATGCACCTACTGTCCTTGTCCTTCTAGGTGGTAGAGGTTGTGGGTTTGGGAGATGCTGCCGAAGAAGCCTTGGCGAGTTGCTGCAGTGCATCTTGTAGATGGTACACACTGCAGCCACAGTGCGCTGGTAATGGAGGGAGTGAATGTTTAATGTTGTGGATGGGGTGCTAATCAAGCGGGATGCTTTGTCCTGGATGGTGTGGAGCTTCTTGTGTTGTTGGAGCTGCACTCATCCAGGCAAGTCGAGAGTATTCCATCACACTCCTGACTTGTGCCTTGTAGGTGGTAGGAAGGCTTTGGGGAGTCAGGAGGTGAGACACTTACCACAGAATACCCAGCCTCTGACCTGCTCTTGTAGCCACAGTATTTACGTGGTTGATCCAGTTAAGTTTCTTGTCAATAGTGACCCCCAAGGTACTGATGGTGGGGGATTCGGCGATGGTGATGCCAAGGAGCAGTGGTTAGACACTCCCTTGTTGGAGATAGTCATTGCCTGGCACTTGTGTGGTGCAAATGTTATTTTCCACTTATCAGCCCAAGTCTGAATGTCGTCCAGGTCTTGCTGCATGCCGGCATGGACTGCTTCATTATCTGAGGAGATGCGAATGGAACTGAACACTGCAATCATCAGCGAACATCCCCATTTCTGACCTTTTGTTGGAGGGAAGGTCATTGATAAAGCAACTGAAGATGGTTGGGCCTAGGACACTGCCCTGAGGAACTCCTACAGCGATGTCCTGGGACTGAGATGATTGACCTCCAACATCCACAACCGTCTTCCTTTGTGCTAGGTATAACTCTAGCCAGTGTAGAGTTTTCCCCCTGATTCCCATTGAATTCAATTTTACTCGGGCTCCTTGATGCCACACTTGGTCAAATGCTGCCTTGATGGCAAGGGCAGTCACTCTCACCTCACCTGGAATTCAGCTCTTTTGTCTATGTTTGGACCAAGAGATCTGGAGCCGAGTTGTCCTGGCACTGTGCACTGATGCAATGAAATCCCTTGCAGTTGATAAAAACTCCTGGTTGATCTGGTGGTCCTCTGATTGCCGCATGTGTGCAATCGATGGCACCCTTTAGCTGTTGGAAGCCAGAGAGAGAGGCGAATGAGAGTACTTGCTCAATCTGACTACTGTCGTCAAGGGGAAGTTGACGCAATTCGACGCCCTGGCAAACAACCCACATTTATGTGCAACTGACTGAGTGACCATCAAGATCTTGCCGGTGGTGCACTGGAAGAAGCCAGAGCCAAAGAAATTGAGGGTCATGGTGACTTTGACATCAACTGGCAATGCACGGCCAGCAGGGAGTATCTTTTTCTGTAGGAGGCTGCTGATGTCTGCGACCAACTGCCGTATCAATCTGAGCCTGCAGAAGCACTGCTCGTCAGATAGGTCAAGGAAACTGAGCCTCTGCCTATAGACCCTCTCACGTGGGTAGTGCCTCATGTGACCTCAACCCCTCTGCTGTTCTGCATTACTCTCCTGTGCACTTGCAGATCCCACCACAACACAGTGTCGTTGCCATGGATGGTCATCGTCTTCCTCAGCAGATGTCCTCTCGAAAACATGCATGGCGCCCCCCCCGCCATCCTGATATTTTCTGTTTTAAAGCATTTAAACTTCTCAAAAACATCTATGCTCACAAGAATTATCTGCAAAACGTTTGCAAGAGGGAACTGAAAAAGCAGCTGTAAGCACTGAGGCTTTATTGCTATCGGACAATCTAAATTAATGTAATATTCCTTGGTATTAATTTATTGACTCCATTGGCTGTCTACTTCCCAGGCTGTTGCTGCCCTCCAGTCTCTCTACCAGTATGATTCTTCGTTTGGGAGCCGAGACAGTGAGAATCTAGCTGGGCTATTCAACCACAAAGAATATCCCAAATGATCCCAATTTTTTCCTTGTCCAATATACTCACACTTCTAGCAGGAATCACTGGATAATGATCTGGAGTGGGAATCCCCAACAAATTTATTCCCTCTTAATCCTGCATTCATAGGGAATGGTAGCATAATGTTATGTTACTGGACTAGTAAGCCAGAGGCCTGGACTAATGACCCAGAGACGCGAGTTCAAATCCCACCACGGCAGCTGGAATAAAAAGCTAGTATCAGTAATGGTGACCATGAAACTATTGGATTGTCATAAAAACCCATCTGGTTCACTAATGTCCTTTAGGGAAGGGAATTTGTAGTCCTTACCTGGTCCGGCCTATATGTGACTCCAGACACAGCAATGTTGTTGACACTTAACTGCCCTCTCAAATGACTAGCAAGCCACTCAGTTGTAAAAACCGCTACAAAAACAATAAGAATAATAAAACCGGACGGACCACCCGGCACCGGCTTCAGACACGACAACGACACACCCATCCCAGTTGACCCTGCAAAGTCCTCCTAACTAACATCTGGGGACTTGTGCCAAAGTTGGGAGAGCTGTCCCACAGACTAGTCAGGCAACAGCCTGACATAGTAATACTCACTCATACCTTTCAACCAATGTCCCAGATTCTTGTCCCACAATGTCCCTCACCATTCCTGGGTATGCCTTGTCCCACCAGAGTGGCACAGTGGTCCTCAACATTGACTCCGGACCCCATGAAGTCTCGTGGCTTCAGGTCAAGCATGAGCAAGGAAACCTCCTGCTGATTACCACCTACCGCCCTCCCTCAGCTGATGAATAAGTACTCCTCCATGTTGAACACCACTTGGAAAAAGCACTGAGGGTAGCAAGGGCACAGAATGTACTCTGGGTGGCGGACTTCAATGTCCATCATAAAGAGTGGCTCGGTAGCTCTACTACTGGCCGAGTCCTGAAGGACATAGCTGCCAGACTAGGACTGTGGCAGGTGGTGAGAGAAACAACACGAGGGGAAAAACCTACTTGACCTCGTCCTCGCCAATCTACATGTTGCAGATGCATCTGTCCATGACAGTATTGGTAGGAGTGATCACCGCACAGTCCTTGTGGAGACAAAGTCCCGTCTTTTCACTGATGACATGCTCCATCGTGTTATGTGGCATGACGACCATGTAAATTGAGTAGATTCAGAACAGATCTAGCAACTTAAAACTGGGCATCTGTGAGGCGCTGTGGACCATCAGCAGCAGCAGAATTATATTTCACCACAATCTGTATAACTTTATGGCTCAGCCTATCCCTCACTACCATTACCATCAAGCCAGGGGACCAACCCTGGTTCAATGAAGAGTGCAGAAAAGTACGCCAGGAGCAGCACCAGGCATACCAAAAAATGAGATGCCAACCTGGGGAAGCTACAACACAGGACTACATTCATACTAAACAGCGGAAGCAGCATGTTATAGACAGGGCTACAAGACACAAGTCCGGAGTGTGATGGAATGCTCTCCACTTGCCTGCATAAGTTCAGCTCCAACAAGGATCAAGAAGCTAGACACCATCTAGGGCAAAGCCGATCCCTTGATTGGCACTCCATCCAGTACCTTAAACATTCACTCCCTCTACCACTGGCGCAATGTGGCTGCAGAGTGTACCATATACAAGATGCATTGCAGCAACTCGTCAAGGCTTCTTCGACAGCACCTCACAAAACTGCGACCTCTACCACCTATAAGGACAAGGGCAGCAGGCGCATGGGAACAGCACCACCTCCAAATTCCCCTCCAAGGCGCACACCATCCTGACTTGGAAATATATCGCTGTTCCATCATCGTCGCTGGGTCAAACTGTTGGAACTCCCTCCCTAACAGCACTGTGTGAGTACCTTCAGCATACGGACTGCAGCCGTTCAAGAAGGCAGCTTGCTACCACCTTGTCGAGGGCAATTAGGGATGGGCAATAAATGCTGGCCTTGCCAGCGACGCCCACATCCCGTGAACGAATACATTAAAAAAAAAAATAATAATAATTTCTTGCACGTCCGTGGTTATGGCCTGCATAAACTCAGTTGAGAGCTGTGCTTGAAGCTCCATGGAGGCGGCCACTCTTTCCATGTAAGACATTATCGCAATCACCTGCGCCACCAATCCACTTCTGTTGGAATTGGACTCCTCCATCCTCACTGCTATTTTGGAGACTGTGTGGATGGCTGTACGTCCTGTAATGGTGCACCCTCAAAGAATGAGGTCCTCTGAGGAATTGCCCTCGTGCATCTGCTGCAACTCTTTCTCTACGTGTGAAGGCTTTGGAAGACAAAAGAAAGGGATATGAATTAGTTGTGGCAAAGTAACAATCTTGCCAATCACCATACACAAGCTTCTCATAGTTCTGTCATTGATGAAATAAAGTCACCATGTGCGTCAGAGATATTTTTAATTCTGTCACCAGGCATCTGCGAGTTCCCAGTCTCTCCATCTCCCATTGTAAAGGACGCAAATATCCACTTATCTCCATGGCCTCCTCCTCTGCATCTGTAAGCTGCACAATTGGTGGCAGTCCTCTCTCCATAGCGTTTTACGCTCTCTTCTCCGACAAAGAGTGAAAGAACAGACCTGTGAGTGACTGAAGGTCAGGTATTCACCCGATGGATGCAGTGCATTTGGTGAGGGTGGCTATCAGACAGATGCAGCACGTTGCATAAGGATTGGGGTGAGTGGCAGCACTGGATGGTGACATGGGGAGGTGAGGAATTGCATAAAAAGTGAAGGATGGGTGGTGCTGAAACTCAAGTGGGTGTGAGGAATGATGTGATGGAGTATGCTTAGCAAGACAGAGTGGGGTGAGGTGGTGGTTTACACTACAAGATGTAGGTGAATTGGTAAATGTTCTCACTTTTCCTGACCTGGTTAGGTCATTAAACCACTTCCTGGACTGCATCCAAGACCGGGGCACAATGCTCCTTAGCTACCTCCAACCACATCTTCTTAGTGACGGCAGCAGATTTCTTCCTTGCATTGCTGGGAAAAAAATATGTCCCTCCTGCTCATGACTGCACCCAGCAGTAATTCAAGGGACGCATCATTGAATCTGGGTGCTGGCCTTGCTGTTGGTGAATCCATGCTAAAAACCTCCTACCTTCTCCAAATCCATTTCTGCATTGACCCTGTAAATAATGGACTTCAGATCGTGTCATGCGGGTGCACATCTGCATAGCTTGGAGATGCGAAATCCGTAAGGAAAAATGTTATGATTCAAGCAGGTCGAAGATGGAGAAGCTGAGCAACTTTACTTCTGGGTTTCGCGCACGGGGATGTGCCAGAGGACTGGAGAACAGCTAACGTAGTACCATTATTCAAGAAGGGTAGCAGGGATAAACCAGGGAATTACAGGCCAGTGAGCCTAACATCAATGGTAGGGAAATTATTGGAAAAAATTCTGAGGGACAGAATTAGTCTCCACTTGGTGAGGCAAGGATTAATTAGGGATAGCCAGCATGGCTTTGTCAAGGGAAGATCATGTCTGACCAATTTGATTGAATTTTTCGAGGGGGTGACTAGGTGTGTGGATGAGGGTAGTGCAGTGGATGTGGTTAACATGGATTTCAGTAAGGCTTTTGATAAAGTCCCGCATAGGAGACTGGTCAGGAAGGTAAGAGCCCATGGGATCCAGGGTGCCTTGGCACATTGGATCCAAAACTAGCTTAGTGGCAGAAGGCAGAGGGTGATGATGGAAGGTTGTTTTTGTGACTGGAAGCCTGTGTCCAGTGGGGTACCGCAGGGATCGGTGCTGGGTCCCTTGCTGTTTGTGGTCTACATTAATGATTTGGATGTGAATGTAAAAGGTATGATCAGTAAGTTCGCAGATGACGCGAAAATTGGTGGGGTGGTAAATAGCGAGGGGGGAAGCCTCAGGCTACAGGACGATATAGATGGGTTGATCAGATGGGCGGAGCAGTGGTAAATGGAATTTAACCCTGAAAAGTGTGAGGTGATGCATTTTGGACGAACTAACAAGGCAAGGGAATACACTATGAATGGTAAGACCCAAGGAAAGACAGAGGATCAGAGGGACTTTGGTGTGCATGTACATAGATCCCTGAAGGCAGCAGAACAGGTGGATAAGTTGGTTAAAAAGGCATATGGGATACTTGCCTTCATTAGCCGAGGCATAGAATATAAGAGCAGGGAGGTTATGATGGAGCTGTACAAAACGCTGGTAAGGCCACAGCTGGAGTACGTTCTGTTCACCATACTATAGGAAGGATGTGATTGCTTTGGAGAGGGTGCAGAGGAGATTTACCAGGATGTTACCTGGGCTGGAGTGCTTCAGCTGTGAAGAAAGACTGGGCAGGCTGGGGTTGTTTTCCTCAGAGCAGAGAAGGCTGAGGGGGGACCTGATTGAGGTGTACAAAATTATGAGGGGCATAGATAGGGTAGATAGAAAGGAACTTTTCCCCTTAGTAGAGGGGTCAATAACAAGGGGGCATAGATTCAAGGTAAGGGGCAAGAGGTTTAGAGGGGATTTGAGGAAGAACTTTTTCACCCAGCGGGTGGTTGGAATCTGGAACTCATTGCCTGAAAGGGTGGTAGAGGCAGGAACCCTCAACATTCAAGAAGCATTTGGATGAGCACTTGAAATGCCATAGCATACAAGGCTACGGACCAAATGCTGGAAAATGGGATTAGATTAGACAGGGCTTGATGGCCGGCGTGGACACAATGGGCCGAAGGGCCTCTTTCTGTGCTGTAAAACTCTATGACTCTAATCACCCACTCGGAACCTGCCTTTGCATTATTATCTGGGCCAATGTGTTTGTTTATGTCATGTGGTTTATTTACACTGCAAAGGAAGTTGACCTGAAGCGAATACTCTATTGTAACATTTTGAAATTTTATTAGTCAAGTGAAAATAAAATTCAACTGTAACTTTAGAGAAACATTAACTTCTAGGAACTGGTAAAACAGAACCTATTGGTTATTTGCATGGATTCAAATTCCTGTGGGGTAAAGATGAGAAGGGTTATTGGTTGCAACATTGCTCTTTCACCATTGGGTTCGTGTTTTGAATTTAGTGTTGATGAATGAGATGAAAGTCATCTCTACTGGGCAGTTAGACAAATTCTTAGGCTGCTGCTTTACTGCAGCTACCAGTCTAAGACTAGTATCTGATCGCTGCATGGATGAACTAGGATGGGCCAAAAGGACTTCCTCTTTTGTATCTTTCTGATCGCTAGTAATGGCCTTTTGGACCACTTGCATCCTGTTGGTCTTGAACCAGCAAGTTATTAAAACCTGCAAAAATGTATTGCCCTTAAAGTAGAAGTTGAAGAAGGACTGGGTTGCTTCCTGACACCTGGTTTCAATTTTTAGTCCAGAATGATGCAGTGAAGTGTCACCCTCTGTCAGGTATTTGGGTCTTGAATGAAGTGAGTTTGGCCAGTCTTGACCCAATCCATAGCAAGAGTCCACTGTGGGGAAAAAAAGAGGACGGGGGAAGAGTCATTTGATATTCATACTAAAATATCTGCCTCACTCTTGTTACAAAAATTGTTTGCTGTGGGAAATGGAATTGTTACACTGGTATGTGAAATACTTTTATGTCTGAGTTAAGGCACATTATTGGAGCAACGTATGGGGGAACATTGCTCTGTTTAATCTATGATGGGAGTGTTTGATGCTGACCCCGGGTGCAAAAAGGTTTATTTTCTCCAGTAGTGACGCAAATATCTAATCAGCACAAAGATAATTCAACAAAATAATTACATTAAAAGGGAGAGGACAATCAATCTGCAGGTTTTCTGTGCCCTTGGGGTGACTTTGTAGACATTGTTAATATCCAGTGGGATCTCACTGAGGAACTCATATAAATTATATAACTGTGTGGCGACACGCCACCACTGGACATAATCCGCTCACGGCGGCACGGACAGTTTAAGCAGACGCCCCCAGCCGGGGGCCCTTTCCTCCAGCAACTGGTTTCCTGCAGGGACAGGCTGCCGGGAGCACTTCCTGTCTGGGGAGTATTTAAGTGGATGCGCGGATTTTTCCAGTTTCTCTTTGCCATGAGGTTGAATAAAGCAGTTGTGTTTTACTAGCTCTGGTCTCGACTCCCACGTTTGCCGCGGTATCTCAACACTGGTGACCCCGACGCTCAGGACGAATCCTAAGCTAGCATGGCGGATACAAACGCAGTCACGGTTAAACTACCGGACTTTTGGGAGAACCTGGCCGAAGCCTGGTTTGTTCAAGCGGAGTCCAGATTCCGGCTGAAACACATTACAGTCGACGCCACAAAGTACGACTACCTCGTCTCCTCTCTCACCTACGCCACAGTCCCCAAGGTTTGGGCAGCACTGCAGGATCCACCAGTGGAAGGCAAGTACGAACATCTGAAGGCTGCGCTCCTTAAAAAATTTCAAACGTCCTCTTACCAGCGCAACTGCCAACTCCTTGACTTCCCCGGCTTTGGTGACGCTTCACCCTCGGATCTGCTTTCCCACATGCTGTCTCTCTCGGACGACAAAAACACCGGCGCCCTCTTTCGCACGCTTTTCATTCGGCAGCTCCCCGCCAGCATCCGCCCGCTCATTGTGGAGTCTGGTTCCACGGACCTGAATGACATAGCCGAAAAGGCCGACCGGCTGCTCTCTGCGCAGTCCGCTCGCGACGTTGCGCCCGACCTCACGGCAACGACCACGCGGTCTTCCTGGCCCACTAGGCCCGACCGCCCTACCACTCCGGGTCACTGCTACTACCACACCCGTTTTGGCACGAGGGCCCAACGCTGCACACCACCGTGCACTTTCAAAACCCCCCCGTACCGGCCCCCGCAATGGCCGCGGGGCAAAAGGGGCCTCTACTGTACGTCACCGACGACAGAACCAACCGCCGATTTCTGTGCGACACGGGCCCAGCACAGCATCACCCCCGCCTCCGCCCTCAAAATCCAACGCGGCACACGGGGTATCACGCTGGCCGCAGCCAATGGCTCTGACATCCGCACATATGGCACCCGCATGGTCACGCTCGACCTCGCAGGCCGCCGCTACCGCTGGGAGTTCCTCACAGCCAAGGTCCTCTGCCCACTCATCGGCGCCGACTTCCTACGCGCCCACAGCCTCCTTGTCGACATTCCGAGGCACCGCCTCGTTGACATCAACACTATGGCCCCCATCCCCGGCGCATTCACCCCGGCCCGTTCGGCCGGCCTGACGACCTACTGCCTCGCCAGAGCCACGGACGACTACTCGGCACTCCTAGCCGAGTTTCCCGCCCTCACTAACCCGACCTTTTCGGCCAAAGCCGCCAAACACGGTGTGGAGCACAATATCCCCACCACCGGCCCCCCAGTTTCTGCCCACGCCCGCAGACTCAACCCGGCCAAGCTGGAAATCGCGCGGGCTGAGTTCACCACCATGGAACAACTCGGCATCACCCGCCGCTCCAGCAGCCCTTGGGCCTCGCCCCTCCACATCGCCCCCAAGCCCGGCGGAGGCTGGCGCCCTTGCGGGGACTACCGCCGCCTCAACGGCGCCACCACCCCCGACCGATACCCGGTGCCACACATCCAGGACTTCTCGGCCCGACTGGCCTCAAGAATGCAGCCCAGGCTTTCCAGCGCCTTATGGACTCAGTCCTCCGGGACCTGAACTTCCTATTCATCTATCTAGACGACATTCTCGTGGCCAGCTCCTCCAAACAGGAACACCTTCGCATCCTGTTCGGGCGCCTAACCCAACACGGGCTCATCCTCAGCCCGGCGAAGTGCCAATTCGGCCTAACCGAGATCGATTTTCTCGGTCACCACATCACGCCTGCTGGGGCCGTCCCCCTGCCCAACAAGGTGCAGGCCGTCCAGCAATTCCCCCGCCCCAAAACCATCAAGGGCCTCCGGGAGTTCCTCGGGATGGTGAACTTCTACAACAGGTTCATCCCCAGAGCTGCAGCCCTCATGAAGCCCCTATACGACTCCCTCCGAGGTAAATCCGGCAAGATGGACGTAGCCTGGACCACTGACACGTCAGCCGCCTTCGATGCCACCAAAAACGCGCTCGCCGACGCCACCCTGCTCGCGCAGCCGAGGGCCGATGCCCGGGTCGCGCTCACCGCCGACGCCTCCGACCACGCGGTCGGGGCCGTGTTCGAGCAGTGGGTCAATGGCGCGTGGCAGCCGCTTGCCTTCTGCAGCCGCCAACTGCGCCCCCCCGGAGGTCAAATACTCCACTTTCGACCGCGAGCTTCTCGAGCTCCACCTGTCAGTCCGCCATTTCAGGTTCCTCCTGGAAGGCCGCCCCTTCACCGCGTACGTGGACCACAAGCCGCTCACATATGCGATGGCCAAGCACACCGAACCCTGGTCCGCTAGGCAGCAACGCCAGCTCGCGGCCGTGTCCGAGTTTACTACGGACATCAGCACGTCTCCGGTAGAGACAACGTTGTCGCCGACTGCCTTTCCCGTCCCGCCATCTGCGCGAATCACCTCGCGGTCGACTACGCGCAACTAGCAGCGGCCCAGCTCACGGACCCCGACCTCCTCTCGGCGGCTACCAGCCTGCCAGGGCTACGCCTAGCCAAGGTCGCGCACGGGCCCGAAGCCACGGCAGTCACTTGCGACGTCTCACTCGGCCAACCGAGGCCGGTCGTCCCTGCAACCTGGCGCCGCCGCATCTTCGACACGCTACACGCGCTCTCCCATCCGGGTGCCCGCGCATCCGTCAAACTCCTCTCCCAGCGTTTCGTCTGGCGCGGCCTCAGCAAAGATGTTCGGACTTGGGCCACCTCCTGCCTTGCCTGCCAACCGGCTATGGTACAGCTACACACAAAAGCACCCCTGGGAGACTTCGAGGTACCCAGTCGCCGCTTCGACCACGTACACGTCGACATCGTCGGTCCTCTGCCGCCATCGCAAGGCCAAACTTATCTCCTCACGATGGTCGACCGCTACACACGCTGGCCTGAAGCAGTGCCGCTGCCCTCCACCACTACAGCCGACATCGCCAGGGCGTTCGTTAACGCCTGGGTCGCAAGGTTCGGCGTACCAGCCGACATAACCTCCGACAGAGGCGCCCAGTTCACCTCCGAACTCTGGACGGCCACAGCACGCAACCTCGGGGTGACGCTCCACCGAAGCACGGCGTACCACCCGCAGGCCAATGGGCTGTGTGAACGCTTCCACAGGTCACTCAAGGCCTCACTCCGCGCCGGCCTGCAGGACAGCACCTGGACTGACCGCCTACCGTGGGTGCTACTAGGCCTACGCACCGTGGTCAAGGAAGACCTCCAGTCCTCGGCAGCGGAGTTAGTCTACGG
Organism: Somniosus microcephalus; assembly: GCF_052327205.1. Lineage (NCBI taxonomy): Eukaryota > Metazoa > Chordata > Chondrichthyes > Squaliformes > Somniosidae > Somniosus > Somniosus microcephalus. The sequence goes on from NC_140991.1 coordinate 267,732,282, forward strand.
ACAGCCGCTGCGCGTCCCAGGTGAATTCCTTCCGGAGGCTACCACACCTTGGTCGGCCGAACAGCAGCGGCTCAACTCTTTCTCTTCCGCTCAGCAGTTCGCCCCACTTCCGGTCAACCGACACGGCGAACTCGCACCTCACGTCCCGCCAAATTTACAGCAGGCGCGCTTCGTCTTCGTGCGACACGACGCGCACCGCTGGCCCCTGCGACCCCCGTACGACGGACCGTACGAGGTACTACAAACCGGGGACAAGGTCTTCAAGCGGCGACTCGGCGACAGGGTCGACACAGTCTCCATCGACCGGCTCAAACCAGCACACACAGAACCAGGGGAACAGGTCCCCGTGGCCCGGCCTCCAACTAGAGGCCGTCCCACCAGCAAGCCAGCACAGCCGGCGGCGAACCGCCCGGCCCCACCAACTAGACCGGCGACCACTCAGAGCCGCTGCGGCAGAACCATCAGACCACCGTCACGACTCGTCCACTCCTCCTAAGCGGATTCTGGGGGGAGCTCTGTGGCGACACGCCACCACTGGACATAATCCGCTCACGGTGGCACGGACAGTTTAAGCAGACGCCCCCAGCCGGGGGCCCTTTCCTCCAGCAACTGGTTTCCCGCAGGGACAGGCTGCCGGGAGCACTTCCTGTCTGGGGAGTATTTAAGTGGATGCGCGGGCTTTTCCAGTTTCTCTTTGCCATGAGGTTGAATAAAGCAGTTGTGTTTTACTGGCTTTGGTCTCGACTCCCACGTTTGCCGCGGTATCTCAACAACTGCATGTTGAGCATCCCGTAGGACTCTATCTCCAGCTTCAAAAGTGCAAACTAAGAACTTGACTTGAAAATGTTTGAATAAAATATTGTGTGAAAATAGATATGTCGTGCACAGTTTGAATTTGTCATTGGTGCCAACATTGTGGCACCATAGCTTTGTTTTCAAAGTGGACCATACTTGGCTTTGGAAAGAAGTCTGCCCAAAAAGCCTCCATTGAGAAGAAAGATTGGGTAAAAGGGCTGTATTTTGGCAATGTGTGTTAGAGCTCCAGTGAACTCTGCTATGGCTGGTAGCAGGTTTTGGACCTGTGATTTCCACATATGTTGACTTCCTGTCCTCAGCCACAATATTAAAATATTTGAAGCTCCTTTTGTTACTGTAAAGTTCTATTATTGTAAGCTTTAAACTAAGCAATACCTATTAAGCACAATGTTCTACTTGGCTGTCAACCAAATAACACATTTTAAGGAAGTGCCTGGTAGAGGTACAGCTGTGGTGAGTAGATTGTTGACTCAAACTTGTGTCTTTGACTTGTAACTGTTCAATACCTGCATTGCATGGGTCCCACTTCCAATATTATACCTTTAAAGCTAAGCAGAGCCAGAAGCAACCTTTTACATTGTTGATCCATGTCTAGATTGTAGCTTTTGCAGATTTGTGACGAGTGGCTTTCATTTCAGTATAGTCCAGAGCAATTCACTCACTTTTATTTCTGTCTTAAAAGATTTTTTAAAAATCCTGTCAAGGTGGGATTTTTTGGGGATTTTAGTAATATTTTTAAATCCAGTTACCAGTCAAACCACGCTCGCAAAAAATAAAGAGCCATCTAATGTATTATATATAAAAAAAAATTGTGAGTGGTCACAAAATTCTAATAATGTGCCCATAGGTGGCACTGTGAGCGTAATGTTACGTGACTCATTGGCACTTACCTAGCGCGCCGGCCGTTGAGCTGTGGGCCCGCGTGGGATTCCGATCCTGGGTCTCCTTCAACTGCCGACGCGCAGTGCTTGCGTATCCCAGGGGCGCAGTTAGTTCGATGTGTCCCTGGGATCACGTGGGCCATGGAGAGCCAATGGTAGCAGGGAATGCTTCATTCATAAGTTTGACAGGAAGAGCTGTCAAACCTATAAATACTATAAGCTTCAAAAACATCACTAAAACTTCAAATAATTTTTTTTTAATCACATTTTTAAAATAACTATAAATTACATGAAATAACTATTTTAAACAATTTAAATTTTTGAAAAATTAATTACATTTTCTAACGGGGCTAAAAATAAACGTACCTTTCTTTAAAGTATTTAAAAATAATAAACCTGTGGAAAAAATGTTTTAATTTTAATTAATTCACCATTTACCTTGTTAAAAGCAGGCCTTGCGCCTGCTTTTTAAAAGTGTAACTGCTGGAGACTTACATTTTTTTCCCCCAGGTTTTTCCGGGAGGGTAAGTTTGTTGCGCACGCGCTGCCTCTCCGGCGCATGCGTTCGACTTCTGAACCCCTTCTTTCAGGGGAACGGAAGTGCCGGTTTTCCGCGCATGCGCAGTGCATGCACAAAACCGGCACTTTCGTTGGGCCTACGCGTGAGTACCCCGTGTGTACTCACGCGTTGGGGCCCGAATTTCTGGGCCATTAACTTGAGTGGGACTCACAACAGCATCTGTGGTTTCTTTCCAACACACAGGTATTCAAAATTGCTATGTATTTTGAGATTCCTTATTGATAATTCATATTTGTAAGCTGTGATATAGTTCCCTTCCCTTTTCTTCCAGGGGAAGGCAGTCGGCCTCCTGTTGGTAAGGTTTATTTTTAATTGACTGGCACCTGCGAGTGAGCAATATTGGTGATCCATCAACACCATTACAAACTGCCTAACATACACAGGAAGTTTGTTGTGAAGCTGGTTCTAAACTGGTAGCTGTTGCAAGGTGACCTTCAGTGCTGCCCATCAGCAGCTGCTTTAAAAAAAAACCTGGGAAAAAAACGTAAGTTCGATGCGCACGCGCTGCTTCTCCGGCGCACGCGTTCGACTTCTGAACCCCTTCTTTCAGGGGATTAAAAAAAAACATGTTTTTGTTTTTCACATCTCTTTCACGCAGAATCTTTTGAAATGGTGACCAATGACAACTGTCCAGGAGAAAAGTTAATGGGAGTACTGGGTCTCCTGAATCTCCGACAGCTGTGATTTGCCTGACTCTTGCTCTCGAGGCCAGTCTCTTTGCGTGCTTCTCGATAAAGCTGCCAGTCATTTCTGGAACTGTGCTCCTCGCCATGCCTTTGACCTTCTATCCTACATTGCCCATTGTGTAGTCATTTCCAGCAATGGTTCCTACTCGATGCAACCCCCATTATCCTTAACCGCTGACTCAATTACCTGTTGACAGCAACCTCCCCCACTGTTTGGCTTTCCTTTGCCTTGGTGCCCCCATTATTCGGTGACCCGAATTTTCCTTCCTTTGTACCCCCTCTACAGCTGGCTGGAATTCACACTGCCTTGATGTCCCCTCTCACCATTAACCTGAACTTCCCTTTCTTGACCACTTCCCTTACTATCGCCCCTTCCCCATCCCCCCACTGACTGGCTTCCTGTGCCTCAACACACAATCCCCCATTGACTAAATTTTTCTGACTGTACCCCACCCACTGGCTGAATTTTGCCTCCTACCCACACGGAGAGGATTACTCAGGCAAGGAACAGCACCCTCTCCTGTGCCCATCCTTTCTCCCCCGTCGCATTCCTCTTTTCCTCTCTCCTCTCCCCATCTGTTCTGATCCATCTTCAACTCCTCTACCTCCTCTCCTACCCCATCTCTTCTCCCACTCCCGTTTACCTTCATACTCACACCACATTTTCCCACCTTGGTCCAAGTATGCCTCGCCCTCTAATCTTATTCTCTACATGAATACTGCCCTTGGTCTTGACTCCTCATCAGTGACGCCAAGGGAGAGTGAATAATGTTAAAAATGGTGAGTAGTGTAAAGACTCAAAAGGAAAAGCACCTGTAAGTGGTGCAGTTAGCGTAACTTGGGGTCATTGAAAGTTCCTCTCCTCCAACTGTAGAGGATTCCATCCCCCAACACTCCCCCTCGCCCAATGAGCAAGATTTCAATTCCTCCCCGTCCACCTTCTGGCTGCATTTCCCAACTGGCTACAGTTGCCTCTCACAGGCTACTCCAGCCTGCTTCAATTCCCTTTGTACAGTAACCCCCTTGATTGTATTTCCGATCTATAGCAGCCCATCACATCACTGGCTGCATTTCTCCTACTTAAATGGCTGATGTTCCATACCTCAATCCCTATATCCCTGCTGATCTGAATTTTCCTTCCTCAGTGCTCACTTCTTCTCCCCTTCCCCTTTCTCCTCTCCCCCTTTTTCCTTTCTCACATCCTCCCCCCTTCCTTCCCCTCACATCCTGTCCTGACCATTGTCCTCTCCCCATTCTCCATCCCTGTCCTCCCTGCTCTCCATCCCTGTCCACCCTGCTCTCCTTCCCCCTCCTTTTTCCCCTTCTCCTCTTCCAACTGCCTCCCCTCCTCTCTCTCATCTCCTCTTTCCTCCTTCCCACTCCCCGACATGGTTCCATTTTCTCCACCCTCGAACCCTGCTTGATCTGAAAAAAATTCAAATTTGTCTTGACTACCCATGTGCAACACCATGGGAGATCAACTCATCTTAAATTTGGTTTCACAGAAAAATTTGCTCAATCAAAATTGTCTTTTTTTAATGTGCAATGCTATTGTTTTTTGTTAAGAGAAGTACATTAAAAAGCACAAAGAATTACTAATTTGTTACATTAAACTTGACAGACAAACTGAGGATTAAATGTAATATGCAGAGTTCCCTTTGTTTAACTTAGAGGCCTGAAAAGAAGCAGTGCTTTGCAGCGGATAGCCTGGTCTCCATAATACTGATAGTCTATGGAATGTCAGCAGAAAATGGGAAAAGATAACCGGTTCAGGTGCTTTAATTCCCACATGATGAAATTTTAATAAGTGGTTGAACCATACTGCAAACTTCGGGCTGTGGAGGAGTTGCAGGTAGTGGAGAACAGATGAGAGCTCCACTACACTTGCTTTGAGCCTTGAGAGATAAAGCTACAAAGAACATGGAAATATTGCTCAAATTCTGCAGATTTATAGTTTTTCCACTTAAGACAAGGAGTAAATGTTCTACAAAGCCTTAGGACAGTAAAATAGTTTAATTTATTGAAAAGGAGCACAAACACATTGATCTTAATTGGACCAGACTCTTGAATTTTCTGAAGCTTCCTCTTATTAATTCAAACCAAATTTCTAAGTGTCAGAAGATAATGACAGTGAGATGCATTGTGTATTGAAAGTTATTATGTCATTGACAGTTTGAGAAAGATAGGCTAGTAGGGACATTATCAATCAAATTTATAATAAAATACTTGAATTGCATATGTGGAGTCTGTCGTCTGTGGTATGGCCATCAAGCCTATAATCTATATCCTGACCATTGATCCATCAGTGGGTTTTGTTGTTCTTCATTAGTTAAGTGTTTGTGATTTTCTCCTTTCTGATTGGTTGTTTGATATTTTACATTAGTTGTCGTCACATTACACTAAGCCTTTTACTCTAATTTCAATTTCTCTCCCAATCACATTTCACCAAAAATTAATTCTGTGAAATATAGCCATCATGATGGCTCCTCATGCATAATGCTGGGCCTCTTAACATGCGGGACTTGGGTACACCCTCTCCTAGCTGGGTATACCTTTTTCTCCTCCCCTTTCCAGAAATAGCTAGGCAAAATTAGTATTAAATAGTTTGAAGCTATCCAGAAGGCAGCAATATCCAGGAGCCACCTTGATTATTTTTATTAAGCAGAAGGAATCATTTGATGACAATTCTCTTCACACCCCTCTTAAACATCTCCTCGGCAGAGAACCAAGTGCCATTCCTTTCTCTTTTGCTCCCCACCTTTTCAGTCATGCGTGGCAATCCAGCTACTCAATTTGCAGGAATATCCCCAATGAAGCTACAGTGGCCATGCTCTCCTTTTTAATGACATTCTTCCCCTTTCCAACAGGCTCCCCAAATGTGTAAACACTGCAACACATTGAGGAGTAAAGTATTGCAGAAATGAACAGGAGAGAGCGGTAAAACAGAAGTGAGAAAAATGGCAAGAGATTAGAGAGAAGAGGTAAGGGAAGTGAAGGAGGAGATGGTGGGGAAACAGGGAGCGATTGTGTGGAAAAGAACAAACATTTATTTATTTCAGCAGTGCTGTCCCCCAGGGCATGGGAGAGAAAGAAAGACGTGCATCTTTTGGGGGATGGAAATGAAAGGGAGAGAGACTCACATGGGTGAAGGGTAAGGGAGAGTGAACTTTTGTGTGGGGAGGAGGAAATAAAGACAGACACCCGATTGGGATGGGAAGAGAAAAAATATTTTTGTGGTCCGGGAGAGAGAGAAACACTCCTTTTGAGAAGGGGCGCGAAGAGAGGTACAGATACTCTTAGGGTTAGAGAGTGAAAATCTCTAGTTGAAGTTGAGGGAGACCGATAGAGACACTCGTGAGCTGGGTGAATGCTGCTGCAGTGCAGGAAGAATAGGGGTAGGATACCTAGTTGGGAAGGTAGATGTTTACCTCTGTTGTGAAACAGTTGCTATTGTGACTTAGCAGGCCTACATTTAAAACATAATATGTCAACAAGTCACTAGGCGCAACAGCAAACAAACCAAGGGAGCTTAGACCCCCCAAGGTATGGAAGTAACCAAGGGGATCCGAGAAGAATTAAACTTGAAAGTGGAGATCTGTTTGTGCAAGTAGGAAGAAAGCTAGATTCTAGAAGTGTAGAAGCAGAAACTTGGAAGTTTGGAAACCTTCTTGAAGAGAAATTCCAGGGAAAAAATGGCTATTAAAGGCGCTCCTGGTGGTCCAGTGGGTAGATGCACTGCGTGGCATGTCATTGATTCTTTATTTTATAAGCCCAAGTTCAATTCAATTTTATAAGCCCAAGTTCAATGGCAGCACGGTGGCATAGTGGTTAGCACTGTTGCCTCACAGCGCCAGGGACCCGGGTTCGAATCTGGCCTCGGGCGACTGTCTGTGTGGAGTTTGCACATTCTCCCCGTGTTTGTGTGGGTTTACTCCGGGTGCTCCGGTTTCCTCCCACAGTCCAAAGATGTGCAGGTTAGGTTGATTGGCTATGATAAATTGACCCTTAGTGTTAGGGGGATTAAATACGTGGGGTTACGGGGATAGGGTGGGATATGTGTCGGTGCAGGCTTGATGGGCTGAAATGGCCTCTATCTGCACTGTGGGGTTTCTGTGATTTCTGTGAATTCCTGGTTAGCCCAACTTGGTTGAGGCAGAACTGGGTTGCTATAATTGACCTCAGTGCACCCAGGCAATGGAGGAGCTAAAAAAAAAATTCAGCTCCTACTACTGAATGCTATGCAGCAAAAAGTGCACGTGTGTCAATACTGAGGAACAGGATTCGTTTGACTGTTGTACCCAGTGTCAAGTACCACCCAAAGCTGTCTCGGCTCAGCCATAAAGAATGACGACTTGAGGTGCTGGAAATTTGCTACCTATGGAAACTCGACCCCAATAAATCTGACTTCAGGAAAGGAATGCAGAGGGTGAAAAGGGGGCCCTATTAGTGAAAAGTACTGTTGCCATCCCTAGTATGAATTGAAGTTCAATACTTTATGTACAGAATTGATCTTTTTCATTTGCATGAGCAATTCGCTGATTCATGCACTCCCACCACAAATCAGTACACGTGAAAAATAGCCCGATCAAATCGCAACTTGCCCAGCTGGGAAATGTAAAATATCTATTTATTTCAAGATCATAATTTGGAGGTTTAATATTGATTAGTGATTTTAATAATCAAACTAATGGGTTGAATTTATGAAATGACTGGAGATTTGCTTCAAAGACTATTTTCCAATGGCTGGTTTCAATTAGCTATCTCAGAGTAATGGCCTATTGTATGTTCTTTGGACAATACCAACTTAGATACACAGATGAAATATGACCCAATCAACTTAGAAGAGGCTTTTGGCCAGCAGACTGTTTGCAGCTGAATTTATGTTCAGTGGTCAGCAAAATAGATATTTTTAAGAAGAACATTTGTTGGAAATATTTGGTAAGACTAAGGGGTTGACATCAAACACAAAAACAAAATGCTGAAGTGCATGGCAGGTCAGGTCAGCCAACATCGTCAAAGAGAAAAAACTGGTTATGACTGATTAGTTCTGATCATAACCTGTCTTCTCTTCATAGCATTTTCAGTTTTTATTTCAGATTTCCAGATTTTGTAGCTTTTTTCTTTTTATTTGACATCAAATATAAGTTGCTCGATCATTCACCTTCAAACACTTGGGGCAATATTTTTCTTTGGATGATACAAGAATAAAAGGTACTAGTTGTAAAGGAAGACTCAAAATGTGGGCTTTTTCACTGAAGCAAAGAAGGTTAAAGGGTGATCTAATACATGTTTCAAAATTATAAGACGATCAATAGTGAAAGATTGTTTCTATTGGTTGGTGAATCAGTAACAAGGAGGCTTGCACGCCAGACTGTTACTAGAAGAATGAAGGGAAAGTTGTAAGAGGTTTTCACACAGAAGATTATTAGAACATGAATGCTTTGCCACAAGTAGCTATTGAAGCAGAGACTATAAATATTGTTCAAAAGGAAACTGGAAAATTATCTGAAAAAGAACAAAAGCATACTGGAAAAGGAAATGGGGTTAAAGTAGACAACTTCAGTTGAAGAGCTAGCACCAGCAAAAATACAATGGGTTGAATAGCAACCTCCAGTCCTGTAATTTAAATGGTTCATAATTATTGTGTCAGCCTTGGCTCAGTGGAAGCACTCTTGCCTCTGAGTCAGAAGGTCCCTTCTGGACTTGAGCATGTAATCTAGCTTGACATTCCAAGAACTGTTGAACTGTCGGAGCTGCTGTCTTTTGAATAAGACGTTAAACCGATGCTCTGTTCGACCTCTTGGTTGGATGTAAAAGCTGCCATGGCACTAGTCAAAGAAGAACAGTGACATTCTCCTGGTGTTCTGCCTCTTCAACTAACAACATTAAAACAGATTATCTGGTCATTTATCGCATTCCTATTTGAGACCTTGCTGTGTGGAAATTGGCTGCTGTGTTTCCCTACATTACACGAGTGGCTGTGAAGCACTTTGGGACATCCTGAGGTCGTAAAGAGGTGCTATGAAAATGCACTTTTTTTCTTTTCTTAAAAATATGATTACAATAACTTCATCATTGTTCAGTCACAAGAACATGGAGGTATCACTGGACAATAGAGCACACTTCAACCATTTGCTCAGTTTCTGCAATCGAGATTGATTGCATGACTGTACAACCCTGCATTTATGTCTTTCTTGTTCCACGTACTTCATGGCATTTGAGCATCTTTGAGCCTGCAGTGACCTGGAGCAGGCGAATCATATCAAAATGGTGTGATGGACCATGTCATAGTTACAGAGAATGTAATTTGTGACTTTGGTTAGGGCCATTTTGGTGCTGTGAGAGGGGCAGAAACTTGATTGGAGGGATTCAAGTAGGGAGTTGTAGAGGATGGGCACGGATCTGGGAGGTGACAACATATTCAAGGAACTTGGAGAGGAAAGGGAGGTTGGAGAAGGAGCAGTAATCAGTAATAAAAAGGAAAGATTCGTGGTAGAAGAAATTGTGACTTTGGATCATCTCGTGCTGCTTGAAATTCAGAAAATCTCTGTAGCATGAGCACACTTGGAACTCTAATTTTTTAAATGTCTGATCTCTGGTTGACAGAAATCGGGTTGACGGCTCATTACCTGGGAGATTGAAAAATAACGTGGCCTGATAATGCAACGTATTGGTGTGATGTACCACAGGCTCAGGTCAAGCAGTCAGGTTGAATTAACCAAAGGGAGGGAAGAGAACATTTGAGGGTGAGTCAACATGAGCCATTTTCGTACATCTTCCAACTGCTTCTTTAAAAGCAGCATTGGCAGAGACTCCGAATGTACAGTAGCTCATTGCTGCTTGCGAAAGGCAGTCCTGTTAGCCAAAAACACACTGGTTTCTGTGCAGAAGGATGAAAATATTTTAGTCAGATGAGCCTTGAACAGCAGGGAGAAGCAAATTCTGTTGGTAGCTATAGGAAGAAATACAGTGAGAACCTTTTTCATGAAATTGGTGCCACTCTAGAAGAATCAGTGATCTTTCAGTTTCAGGTTATAAGGGCCTGATGGATGACTGACTATGTGCTTGGGGAGACTGCCTTGTTACCTAGCAGTTACTGAAATGTGTTATAACAAGATTGTTGTCAAATTCTCATCAGTAATGGCGTAAAAATGTTGTTCCCTTTTTAGGTTCAGCAAATAGACCGTGTAGTTGAAGTTGTTGAAGAAACGATTAAAGGTGAGTAGGTTCTTAAACATTGTGCACTAGTTTTATACATATTTACATCTTACTTTGCTAATACAAAATTTGTCTGTTTGATTTTGATCTTGCATAGTTTACGCCCCAAAACAAACCTTTATATTGAGGTTAGAGCTTGATTTTGTTTACTCCCCATTTCTTTTTCTAATGAAGGTGACTGGTTGAAAAATAATTTATCTTTATGCTGAGAAAGTGACTATTTTAGGTTTAACTTGATTTGGCCAAGTACATTGCACTATTAGATCATTTAATCTAATTGAACTGAAAGTAAGACTATATACCCAACATAAATATGCATAAATAGATGAGATTTATGAACATTTAGTTTGAAATCCTAAAACTGTGGTGTTTTACTGATTTAATTGAAGCTTTCTGTGACCAGTAGTCTTGCTTCCATTTGCAAACACTTAAGTCATTCTAGGTAGTATTTATCAAGTGGATGGATAAGAGGTTCAGCCTTTGGAGCAGGGGTGGACAATTATTTGGGCTGCAGGGCCACTTAACAAGTTTTGGTGAGCTGTTGAGGGCCGTACACCAATGTTCCCCTGGTCGCGCACCAATCGTGAGGTCCCACGCAGGCCGCTCACCAACCCCTGTCACTGGAAGAGATAGCATGTAACAAATTTGAAGGGGCTGCGCATGAAAAAAAATTAGAGGGCACATTGCCGGACACAAAATGAATTGTGATAACAGCTACTATTAAAATTAAAAACAGTGAATGCAATGTCCCGTATACCCAGGTCCATTTAGTTATGCCTCCACTATGCTAATTAAGTGGGATAATATTAAAATGAGTGAATAATTATGCAAGAATTAATAACCTCACTAACGGTCATCAGTGAGAGCAAAGTGTTAAATTGTTAAATTTGAAACAGGCCAACTCATAGTGTTGATCATCACTCCCACTTCTACCCTCCCAATAATTTATCAATATAAATTCAGATAGTAGTCAGATACTATCTTAAATACACAAAATGTATATAATGGTAAAATCTTCTGTTACTAAATGAATGAAATGATTGTTCAATTGATTATATGTTGTACTGAAAGCCTACGTGGCTGTTTGGCAGAGTGGCTCGAGTCTGCAGAGCCTCTGACACAAGAGGTGTTCTCTTTTTACTGTGCTGAGTACAGGAGCCTGAGCCCTCGCAAGGCCTGAACGACAATCGTGTGCCATTACCTGGAGTCCTTGTGCTCCGGGATCCACTCCCGTATCTAAGACGGCGATGAGAACTCCCGTGCCGTCGTACTCTGGGTACCGGGAGAGGAAAGACACAGCGGAGTCTCTTTCTTCAGTAAAAGCATCGTCGAGATGAACAGCCATGACTTGTCTCTAAAATGGATAGGGCACATTTGACTACGCAGTGCATTCTGGGTATGGCCGTCCGCCATTGGGGCCCAGAATCGCGGAACGGATCCTTTTAAGATCGGGCAGGGGAGAATCACTTTTGCGAATTGATAAATTGAATTGAGTATTACTGTGTGTTCTCTGGCTGCAATTCGGGTCCATCTCTGACCCACGAGAAGTGAAAGTGGCTAGACTAATGTGTAGCTCGAGCTCCGGCTCATGTTCTATTTCTGTCCCGTCCAGTGGGCTGGATAGAACGACTTGGTGGGCTGGATACGGCCCGCGGACCTTATTTTGTCCACCTCTGCTTTGGAGGAAAGGCTGATGTGATTGTAATTATGTTAACTGTTGTTTACTCAATCTTCTGTTTTGTCACCATAATTGTGCTATAAGGTATCTAAAAAAAAAAAAAGAAGTTATTTGATCATTTGCATCATAGAGGATTGGAGGTATGGAGGTCATTCATTATACAGTACAATTACTAGAGTTTTCCTATCAATGCAGTATTAATCAAGCTCTCACTGTTACTTGCAGTTGGGGTACCAACTGTTATTTTGTAAGTTTTTTAGTGAGCTGGTTTGGTGCTGAACTACAGTGAACTTCATTTCTGTGGGCTTGTTTACATTCAGTGGAGGAGCCCCATTTATATTGCCAGCTCTCACTGGGGCATACCCACAGGCAGACATTACTAGTTTTTTTTGCACATGCACGAATAGCACAGCTTTGTATGTGCAGGAGTTTCACTTTTGGCGTGATGATATGGAACAGTCATTTGACTGTCCACTTACTGCGGTTTTATGTCGAGAGTTCTTTTGGTTATTAACTTAAGTGTTCTTTCAGATGGGGACATTGTATGATGGTGAGGAAAACCCAAGGAGGAAATAAAATTCTAAAATGTAGGGAGAACAATTTAAAAAAAATATATATATTACTGTCCAATGTGACCAAATACAAGTACAAGTCAGTGAAGGTGAATTGAAATTTGGTATTACAACAGTAAGATGCCTACATTCTGTGACAACGTGATTTTGATTTTAGCAAGAAAAAATGGATTTCTGTGCAATGTTATCAAACTCCTGTGGCCTGAAAAGCATGATTCAGCTTGCTTAATAAAATTGGAAGCTTATTCTCCAATACAGAAGCTATTTTCTATGATGAATTGTGTAGCATACAATACCCTGTTTCTTGCTATTGATGCTGAGCTCATCAAAATTACCAGACCACAGGAAGTGCTTGCAGCACTAAGCATTTGTCAACCAGTTTGACCTGACAGTGGAAGTAGTTGCCTATTCTTCGTTCAGAAGTTAATTAAGGTCTGTCACAAATGTTGTTTTTCTTTTGATATTTTGGAAGTATGACTCACTACCAATGGCAAGGGATGTAAGTTTGGGGTGAGAAGATGAAAGGGTGTAATTCAAGAACGTAAATCAGTTGCTTCAATCGTTATTAATCATAAGTTGTTGAATGGGCGGGATATTATGGAGACAACTGAATTTTGTATGATTGTTGCTGTTGTAAACTATGCTTTGAATCAGCTTCCTGAAAGCATATTTATTATTAGGTACTGCACTTCAATACTTTTGCAAGTTATTTTGCATCACGGAAATTGATTTGCCGTTGTCTAACTTGCACTTTATGATCCAAGTAGTTGATTGAAAATGGTGATTCATAAGTTATCAAAATGACAGGTATTCTCTCTGAAGCACAATGCAGTTCTTAAGCGTGCCAGAAAAAAGGGATTGAAACAAACTATTTGACCTTCATGATATGCCAACCAGTTAGCTTATTCATCCCATGAATTAAATAAGTTCATGAATAGGAGATACCACATCATAAGCATTCTCCTTTTAACGTGCAGCGTATTTAGGTGTCCTTTTGACCCGATGAATCAATCATTGAGAAAATGTTGCTTTCCTCCCATGCTTAAGTCTGCCTTGTAAACTAAATATATAAAAGGAGGGGTCAGTTTGATGTAGTGAAGTAACTTTTAATGGTTTTTGCTGAAAATTGCCCTTATTTTAGAGTTGTTCCTGGTAGTGGGACTAAATTGGCCAGCGTGCTTTGAGAAGCCATAAGTTGACTGGTGTAGCGTTTACACTGTTACAGTACAGGTACGTTGAGGCAGAGTGGGTAAAGGTTTACTCTGAATCTATCTTTCTTCCACCTAGCCTGTGGGTGCCCAATACTGATTGAGTGACTAAAATGAAATCTATTTCCTTGCCCAGCAGGAATATTTATTAATTAAAATGAAATGAAAAAGAATGTTCAGAATTGTGTTTTTTAGACTGATTTTTTTCGCTTGAAAATTGACAGTTGCCAACTCCTGCAAATTCTTGCAATCAGAATATTTGTTTGTGTGTCTTTTCAGCAGCACATGAAGATGGCATCTGATGTGTAGTCTGCACTGTTTCATCTTCTTTCCAAATACTGTACATTGTCATAGCTAACTTGCCCAAGTAGTTACTAATTTTTTTATTTACATCAGTATGTTTGTTGGAGAATTATGTTTACTGCTCAACAAGAGTACAAAAAAAACATTGAAGTGCATAAAAGTGCTCGAGAGTTTCGCAACTTTGAATTATCCTACTGATTTAAACAATGCATTTTTTGCACAGATTTATTGTCTAGATATATATTTTTTTTAAGTAACTAAAAATCTGAGATTGTTGATGAAACACCTTTAAAAAAAATAATGACCCAAATTCAATCTTCCAATCATATGCAACATGTTCGAATAATCAGCGTGAAATGAAATGCAACATAAATTTCAAGTAACTCCTGAAGGAATCCTCTTTTGTCAGACAACATAGCCCCGATTTGAACCTTACTCACCCGGCGAGAATGGGGCAGGTATATGTTGGCGCTTGACATCGTGTGGGATGTAAATCGGGTATCTGACTGAACCCGCCCCTTTCTTGCAAGTTAGGTTAAAATTCAGGCTCATTGAGAGGATTTCTTACCAAAAAAATAGTGACATACTATCTTTTTTGCATAGAAATAAATTTAAGACTTGCTGAAATATTGCCCCATTGCCAGTTAGGACTGGATCAAAAGATGGTTACTAAATAGGAAGCCAAGAAAAAGGCAATGTTAGGATAGAGGGATGTCCCAAGTACAGTCTAGCAAGGGCCTATATTTGGACCTCTATTTCCAATAGATATTAATGATCTGGATATCAAAACTAAATGAAGCAATTGGTCAAACAGTCTTGAAGGAAGGCTAATGGAGGATCTCATTTGAAATATAAAAAATAGTAAATGGTATGGATACTAAATTCCTGAACATTACTTCGTTAGTCAGGAAGTTGGGACATGTAGACAAACTAGTGAAAAGTAGTTTCAAAATTGACATTAGGACGAGCGTCTTCACTGAGAGTGATAAATGTCTGGAACAATCTTCAAGTTGGGGTATTAGAGGAAGAAACATTAAGGAAAGAGGCTGGATATACTAAGGGAAAGCTGTGGTAGGAAAGGGTTGTGCTAAATAATCTTTTCTCGTCCTTAATTTTTCTTGTGTTCTTTTGGCTGATAAGGGGAGCTACCAGTAAAACCTATGTTTACTGCCTTATTTTAGGATCGACCATTACTGTGGAATTGGTATCCATCACAAATATAAACAATGATTTTACAACTGGTTGGAAATTAGATTTTTGTTATTGGTGCAAAGTAAAATCCAGCTATGTTATTGTCAGGGAGATGGTAAGCAGATCCCCGAACCACAGGAGGGGGAGGAAACTGATTCCTCTGACCACAAGGAGGGGAATGGAAAAGTCAAAGTCCACATTGATCTCTAGGATCTCCAAGTGCTTCAGTGACACTTCACATTGGGTTATTTTTCTTTGGTATTCCTCTGGAGAAGCGTCTCAATTCTGTTCGCCATCATCTTGAGGCTGCCTCAGTTATATTGAGAAGTTGCCACAAGGATTAAAGGGATAGAACCTGAGTTGCTTAACAGTTTTGTTCTGTGACCAAGTCACATACTTACTACACTTAAATTTTTTAACTTATTTTTTAAAATGAGGGAGGGAACTGGGTGAAGTAGTGAATTAGACACTGGCATTTCACTTCTAGGACTTGCATTCAAATCCAATCTAGACTGATGGGATGAAAATACCATCTGTCTGCTGGCTGTGTCTTATGTAAAATGGGTTTGGGCAGTCCTATCTACCCCATAATGGGCATGGGCCTACAGCACAAACTGTCTCATTCAGCAGTAATTGGTGATATCACGGAGGCCAAGGTTGCTGTGGGATATTGAAAAAATTGCCAGAAGGTGCTCCTTTGAGGTCAGGACTGAGGATTTGTTGCGTAGAGTGGAGGGTGCTTTACTCTGCATCTGGTTGTGCTATACCTGACCTGGGTGTGCTGAATGCTGCTTGAAATCCCCAGCAAGATCGTACACATTTTGATGAACACCAAATAAAAGGGTTAGCAAAAGGAGAAGAAACAAAATTGGTGAACAATTAAGAGAAAATTTAAGTTGAGTGAATAATACATGCCAAAGTGCTGCGTTGTAACAAAAATTTTGAAACATTCTTGACTGGATGACTCGAATGGATATGGCGGACAACTGGTTTAGCCATTCACCGCCACATCTGGCTGGACCACATAAAGCACGATCAGGCCCTGCTCTCACCTGCCAAAATTGCTTACTATTCCAAAATAATTCTGGAATGCAAAGATAAACCTGGCTCCTATTCTCTACTGCTAACCGTCTTCTTAAACCCCTCTCCCCTGTCTCCTCCACCTTCACCTCCGATAACAAATGTGAGGAGCTCATGGACTACTTTGTCTTAAGATTGAGACCATCCATTCAGCTGCCTCTGCCACTTTCCTTCCTTCCCCTAGCCCACTGGGCCAAACTTCCTCTAAGTTTCCCCCCTGCCCTAGCCCTGAACTCGCATCTTTCTCCAGTTTCTCTCCGATCTCATCTTGTCTATGAGACCCACCTCCTGCTCCCTCGACCCTATTCCCACCAAACTGCTGACCACACAGCTTCCGTTTCTGGCTCCCATGTTAGCTGATATTGTTAATGATTCTCTCTCCTCGGGTACTGTCCCCCTCTCCCTCAAATCTGCCGTCATCACCCCCCCTCAAAAAAACAAACCTTGATCCCTCCGTCCTTGCAAACTACCACCCCATCTCCAACCTCCCTTTCCTCTCCAAAGTCACTGAACGTGTTGTTGCCTCCCAAATCCGTGCCCATCTTTCCCGCAATTCCATGTTTGAATCCCTCCAATCAGGTTTCCGCCCTTGCCACAGTACCGAAACGGCTCTCATCAAAGTCACAAATGACATCCTTTGTGACTGTGACAAAGGTAAACTATCCCTCCTCGTCCTTCTTGATTTGTCTGCAGCCTTTGATACGCCTGACCACTCCATCCTTCTCCAACGCCTCTCCACCGTCGTCCAGTTTGGGTAGGACTGCACTCACCTGGTTCCATTCTTATCTATCTAATCGTAACCAGAGAATCATCTGCAACGGCTTCTCTTCCCGCTCCCGCATCATTACCTCTGGTGGCCCCCAAGGATCTATCCTTGGCCCCCTCCTATTTCTCATCTACATGTTGCCCCTTGCCGACATCATCTAAAAACATAGCGTCAGTTTCCACATGTACGCTGACGACACCCAGCTCTACCTCACTACTACTTCTCTCGTCCTCTCCACGGTGTCTAAATTTGTCAAACTGCTTGTCCGACATACAGTCCTGGATGAGCAAAAATTTTCTCCAATTAAATATTGGGAAAACCGAAGCCATTGTTTTTGGTCCCTGCCACAAACTCCGTTCCCTAGCCACTGACTCCATCCCTCTCCCGTACATCTGTCTGAGGTTGAACCACACAGTTCGCAACCTTGGTGTCATATTTGACCCTGAAATGAGCTACCGACCACATATCCGCAGCATAACAAAGACCGCCTACTTCCACCTCTGTAACATCGCCTGTCTCCGCCCTTGCCTCAGCTCATCCACTGCTGAAACCCTCATCCATGCCTTTGTTACCTCTAGACTTGACTTTTCCAATGCACTCCTGGCTGGCCTCCCACATTCCACCCTACGTAATCTTGGGGTCATCCAAAACTCGGCTGCCCGTGTCCTAACTCGCACCAAGTCCCGTTCACCCATTACCTCTGTGCTCACTGACCTACATTGGCTCCCGGTTAAGCAGCGCCTCGATTTCAAAATTCTCATCTTTGTTTTCAAATCCCTCCATGGCCTCGCCCGTTCCTATCTCTCTAATCTCCTTCAGTCCCGCAACCTCCCTCGAGATAGCAGCGCTCCTCTAATTCTGCCCTCTTGAGGATCCCTGATTATAATTGCTCAACCTTTGGTGGCCATGCTTTCTGTTGCCTAGGTCCTAAGCTCTGGAATTCCCTGCCTAAACCTGTCCACCTCTCTACCTCTCTTTCCTCCTTTAAGACGCTCCTTAAAACCTACTTCTTTGACCAAGCTTTTGGTCACCTGCCCTAATTTATCCTTCTGTGGATCGGTGTCAAATTTTTTGTCTTAATTACTCCTGTGCAGCGCCTTGGGACGTTTTACTACGTTAAAGGTGCTATATAAATACAAGTTGTTGTTGTTGATGATGCTTAATTCGGTTTACAGTGCTCAAAGTGTGACATTTGGCCCAGTTGTCAGAGAAAAATAGAGGGATCTTGCACAATCTGTTGGAATTAATCAAGCTCAATTTAATAAACAAAGATTGATATCTGGAAAAATTATTGATTCGTTCGTGTTTTACAACCAATGCAAGTGAGACATTTCATCAACAGCTTAGACGTAAGTGTGTTACTATGATGACAGTCCAAAACTATGATAGTAAGGAGCCAGGTCATGACCTCATTATGGTTGACTGAGCTGTCTGGCAGAAAAATGTAGAAATTCGGGTCAGAGGCTTCCCACGGGTGCAAGCCCCCGACCTGCACTTACCTAGCGCGCCGGCCGTTGTGCTGTGGGCCTGCGTGGGATTCCGATCCTGGGCCTCCTCCAGCTGCCGGCACGCAGTGCTTGTGTATCCCAGGGGCGCAGTTAGTTTGAAGCGTCCCCTGGGATCACATGGGCCATGGAGAGCCAATCGTAGCAGGGAATCTCCATTCATAAATTTGACAGGAAGACCTGTCAAATCTATGAATAGAGATCGGCCCCAAAACCTAACTAAAACTTCAAATAAATTTTTTAAAAACATCACATTTTTAAAATAACTATAAATGAAATAAAATAACTATTTTAAACAATAATTTACATTTTTGAAAAATTAATTACAGTTTTTAATGGGGCTAAAAAATAAACTTACCTTTCTTTAAAGTATTTAAAAATAATAATCCTGTGGAAAAATGTTTTAATTTTACTTAATTCACCACTTCCCTTGTTAAAAGCAGGCCTTGCGACTGCTTTTTAAACGTGCAGCTGTTAGAGACCTGTTTCTCCCGGAGAAACCTGTATTTAAAAAAAAAAAAAAAATCAGAAGTTCCAGGCATACGCGCTGCCTCTCTGGCGCACGCATTTGACCTGTGAATCCCTTCCTTCAAGGGAACGGAAGTTCCGGTTTCCAGCGCATGTGCAGTGCATGCACGAAACCGGCACTTTCGTTGGCCCTACGCGTGAGTACCCAGCGCGCACTCACCCTTGGGGACCCGAATTTCTGTCCCGTTGTATTGAACAAAGTTTGTCGGCAGAGAAAATAACATTTCAAGAGTCAAGTTCGTTTGCCATAACAGTTGAAGTGGTATTTTAACTTGATGTAAACATTTCACGTCATGCGATCAATTTAATTTTATGCTTCAATTAAATTATGGTGAATTTAACATTTTTCTTGTGTTATATCTGGTTTATTAAAGCAGAAATGACTACATTTTATTGTGATTCACAACTCTCTTTCCCCTCGCCATCATCTTTAATGTTTATATATTCTGTAATGTTTAGATATTTAAAAAAAACACAGTTCTTAAGAGTTTGCCATTCTGTTTGTCCGAAGAGTCAGAAATGACCACTAACATCTGCAAAAATGCAGATTTAGTATGAAACCATAATTTCAGTGGCAAATCTATGTACTGTTAATATTTGTGGTAAGAGTACCATACGTCATTTGATGCCAGGGCTATTACCAGTTTACAAGCAAATTCTGGGCAATCTGGAAAAAGCCCATTTCAAGCCATCATTCTATGGTTGATCATACAATAAAGAGATGAAAATCCGTGGCCGGCCAGCCAGCCTACCAGCTTGAAGCGAGACCACGTCAAAGGACTCACCTTAATAATCCCAATCCTACCAGGCTATTTGGCCAAATATAATCTTTATTTACAATGTCTTTGAACAAATTACTGATTTGCACTTAACATGTTGCCAGGAGATCCATTTTGGAGTGAGGACACCAAACAAATGATACTATTGGGCATTTATACAACGTCCCAGTAATGTCTTTATATAGTTATGATAGCCATTCTAGTGAAGTCTTCAGTTTAAAGCACATATTAAGGAACAAATTACAGTACTAAGGTCAGCAATGCATGCTAATTTTCAATGCATATAATTATTTAACCTTTCTCCATCAGTATCCATATTTCTATTTTCAATTCTAACAAGCATCTATAGACTACAGTCATGTCCATACATTTTTGATAATCTTTTAACGAACAGCAAATTCGTGGGTGCGTTGTAGCATTATTGTGTTATAAAACTGTTGTTTTCTGTGTATCATTCTCCTTTAAGTATTGTGCCTCTTGTTACATACACTTGCAGGAAGACATTTCTAGTGGTAGTGTAAAGTTTGAAAAATGTCTTAGGCCACAAGGTTACAGAAAATAAAGTACCTTCTATGCTGACAGACCCAGTAGCATTTTTGGTCGAAAAGATAAACAACCTTTGAGGTTTCAGCGCATGTATAAATTGAGCTGACCTTGAAACCTCATCTTTGAGGTAGGGTAGGTAGAGATGGTTGTTTTAACTTCTGAAAAAATTCAACAGATGTTTCAAATCATGAGATCGTTTAGTGTAATTGTAAGTGGGAGTGAGAGGAAGAAATGTGGGCATGGAGCATTAATGCCTCTGTGCTGTCAGTCAAGGCTGAAGTGTTTGCAAGCATCTTCAGCCAAAAGTGCCAAGTAGATAACCCTACTCTGCCTCCTCCTGAGGTCCCCCCGCCCCATCATAGATACCAGTATCCTGCCAATTTGGTTCACTTCATGTGACATTAAGAAGTGGCTGAGTGCACTGGACACAGCAAAGGGTATGGGTCCTGAAAACATCTCAGCTGTACTGCTGAAGACCTGTGCATGAGAACTTGCTGCTCCCCAAGCCAAGCTGTTCCAGCACAACTACGACATTGGCATCTACCTGGCAATGTGGAAGACTGCCCAGCTAGGTCCTATCCACAAAAAACAAGTCAAATCTAACCCAGCCAATTACTGGCCTATCAGCTCTTCCCAATTATGAGTATAGTGATGGAAGGAGTCACAAATAGTGGCACCAAGCAACACCTACTCATCAGTAACCTGCTCACCAATGCTCAGTTTGAGTTCTGCCAGAAGCACTTGGCTCCAGACCTCATCACAACCTTGATTCGGACATGGACGCAAGATTTGAAAGCCAAAGGGTGAGTAGCAGCTGATGTCTTCATCGAGGCAGCATTCAACATGAGTATGGTACCATGGAGCTCAAGCATAACTGAAGTCAATGGAGGTCAAAGGGCAAGGCTTCGAGTGTCATACCAAATGCAAAGGAAGATGATTGTGGTTGTCTGAGACCAGTCATCACAGCCCCAGGACATCACTGCAGGAGTTCCTCAGGGAAGCATCCACAGCCCAACATCTTTAGCTAGCTAATTAAACAATGACCTTCCCTCCAACACCATTGAGGACAGAGCAGTTTTCTTGATCGGTGCCCCTGCCACTGGACTCAATATACACTCACTCCACCACGGGCACACTGTGACTGCAGTACATACAATCCATAGCATACACTGCAGCAACTCACCAAGGTTACTTCAATAACTTTTCCCTCCCCTACGAACTCTACCACCAAGAAGAACGAGCAAAACTGTGGGAACACCATTGCCTCCAAGTTACACACCATCCCCACTTGGAGATTCTTGCTGTTCCTTCATTGTCACTGGGTCAGAATCTTGGCATACCCTACCTAACACCATTGTGGAAGGACAGCAGTGCTTTGAGGAGAAGCCCACCAACACATCTCAAGGCAACTTGGGATGGGCTATAAATATGGCCTTGCCAGCGTTGCCTGACAGAGTCTTGGATCAACTGCAATTTTCTCCAGCTGAAAATTGGGAAGACTGAAGCCAGTGTTTTAAGTCCCCACCACAAACTCCATACCTTCATTACTGACTCCATCCCTCTCCATGGATACTGTCTTAGGCTGTATTAGACTGTTTGCAACTTCAGCACCCTGTTCAATCCTAAGCTGCGTTTCCCGACCCCCACAGCATCTCCATCACAAAGACCGCCTACTTTCACCTCTGTAATATCACCTGCCTCTACTGTTACTTCAACCACCTGCTGCCGAAACCCTTACTTTACACCTCTCTCAACTTCAGCTCATCCAAAACTCTGTTGCCTCTATCCTATCCCACACCACGTCCGTCACTCACGTCCTTGTCGAACAGCATTGGTGCTCAGTTCCCAGTGCCTCAAATTTAAAATGATGTACGAAGTCCTGGAGTTTATTATTTATATTTTTAATGGGCGGAAGACTGCTGATTCCTTTCAACAGTTTAGACTAGGATTGTTGAGTTATATTTTTTCCAGAAAAATAGTTCAATATTCTATCTGAGATTCTCTTATTTCCCCATTTCCAAAGATGGTGTTTTGTGCTGGGCATGGGTTGCGTGATTGTAGGCAATACTATAGCTTGCCCAAGTAGACATCCTTTGGATCGGATCAGACATGATCTCATTAAATGGCGGAGCAGGCTCGAGGGGCCGAATGGCCTGCTCCTGCTCCTATTTCTTATGTTCTTATAATGGCCCAGAAATTCAGGTCGGAGGCTTCCTGCGGGTGCAAGCCTCCGACCTGCACTTACCTAGCGCGCCGGCCGTTGAGCTGTGGGCCCGTGTGGAATTCCGATCCTGGGCCTCCTCCAACTGCCGGCGTGCAGTGCTTGCGTATCCCAGGGGCGCAGTTAGATCGATGCGTCCCCTGGGATCACATGGGCCATGGAGAGCCAATGGTAGCAGGGAATGCTTCATTCATAAGTTTGACAGGAAGAGCTGTCAAACCTATAACTACTATAAGCCCCAAAACATCACTAAAACTTCAAATAATTTTTTTTTAAATCACATTTTTAAAATAACTAAATTACATGAAATAACTATTTTAAACAATTTAAATTTTTGAAAAAATTAATTACATTTTCTAACAGGGCTAAAAAATAAACTTACCTTTCTTTAAAGTATTTAAAAATAATAAACCTGTGGAAATTTTTTTTTAATTTTAATTAATTCACCATTTACCTTGTTAAAAGCAGGCCTTGCGCTTGCTTTTTAAAAGTGTAACTGCTGGAGACTTACCCTCCCGGAGAAACCTGCAAAAAAAAGTAAGTTTGATGCGCATGCGCAGTGCATGCACAAAACCGGCACTTTCGTTGGGCCTACGCGTGAGTACCCAGCGCGTACTTGCATGTTGGGACCCGAATTTCTGGGCCATTATGTATCAGTCTAAGTCGTCGTTCATTCAGGCACAATTACATTATTTGTTCAGCAACTGTAACTACTTCAAACAAAAACAGTAGTCAGAATTTAATTTGCATGTATTTGAAGATAGGGTTGTTATTTTGCTTGTGGGACAGTGGGGAGATTTGCATGTATTTGAAGATAGGGTTGTTATTTTGCTTGTGGGACAGTGGGGAGAGAAGAAACAATGTACACTTCTAAAAGTGTAAGTTCTAATTTTCTGAATGTAGGATATAATGGTTACACAATTGGAATGTTTATTCTAATTAGAATGGCTTAGCATTAGAAAATGTAGTTTATTTGTAAAATAAGTTGGTTCACTAATGTATTATTTAAAATTGCCTCCATTTGTTCCACAACTGAAGGTACAGACTGAAATTACGGTATGTTTCAGTGAGTACCAAACATCTTACAGTATCTTGGTCATTATTGTAGTGTATGTACTTTGAAGAAGGAACTATATTCTGCAGCCCCTGTATACTGCAGTACCAGTAGTGACCACCCCTGTATATAAGCCTGTGAAGTAACTTTGTATAGTAGTTCCAGTTTTGTCTCCATTCAGTAAACACCTGTTATAACCAACTGCTGCAGTCCGTGTCTCAATTACACACGGACGTTACACTGGCGACGAACAGATCCGAACTTACCTACAGTTCTGCACCACCTCACGGGGATCCATCCCTGAAGCGAAGTTGTTAGAGGTCGAGGCCAGAAGGAAGAAATCCAAAAAGAAAAAAAAACAAACAGAAGAAACGGGCGTCGACCGTGGGCAACCGCCCTCTGATTCATCGAATTCGAAGATTTGCAGGAGAGGCTGTCGAGAGCTGGGCTTGGTTCTACAGTCTATGGTGTTCCAGCTAATCGGGCTGGTGGCAGGTAGTACACTGATCCTTCCTGGGCTGCGGCGGGCTAGAGCTCGATCGGGTGGCTTTTCAACGGGGCCGAGCAGCGTTGTCAGGAAGAGGAGAGAGAGAGAGGGTGGAGCACACAGGGCGCGGCCGGTGCTACGAAGCCGGGCAGCTTACAGACCCGAGAAGAGGGAGGAAAGTGTCCCATAGGGCCTGCTCTGACGACGGGAACAGTAATTAAAATAAAAGAAATTAGAAGCGCAGAAAGCCGCGAGGAGCTGCAGTTTGCCACGGGGACCGTGGAGAGCGGCATTGGCAGCAGCGTGGGGGGGAAGTGCGCGAAGACCATAGGGCGTCGCCATCAAGGCATAAAAACGCTAGCAGCAGCGGAAAAGACAAAGCGCGGGAGGCGCCATCTTAATCCAGCGGGGAAGAAGGCAAAGCGCGGGAGGCGCCATTTTGTTCAATCGGGGAAGAAGGCAAAGCGCGGGAGGCGCCATCTTAGATCTCCAAGATGCCGAAGACTGGCAATATCACTGCCTTCGATAATGCAATAGAAGACTGGACCACGTATGTGGAAAGAGTCGAAGTATATTGCAAGGCAAATGAAGTAGCCGATGAGAAAAAGGCATCGGTACTACTAAACTTAATGGGCGCAAGAACGTACGGCCTATTGCGGAACCTGATCACTCCAGTCAAACCGATGGAGAAGAGTTTTAATGAAATTGTTGATATCCTACAGGAACACCTAAATCCTACACCGCTGCTGATAGCAGAAAGACTTAAATTCCACAAGAGAAATCAGCATAAAGATGAGAGCAATGCTGATTACCTTACGGAACTATGCAAGCTATCAAAGCACTGCCAGTTCGGAGCAGGACTGGCAGATACCCTACAGGACAAATTTGTCTGTGGACTCCTGAGTGAAGGAACCCAGAAGAGGTTACTCTCAGAGAAAGAGCTGACACTAGATAAGGCTTTCAGCGTGGCAGTATCGTACGAAGCAGCAGCAAGGGGAGCTGCGGAAATACAGCAAAAGCCACAGGAATACGGCACCAATGAAATGACACGGGGATTTGAAAAATGTTATCGCTGCGGCAGACCAACCCATGACCAGAAGGACTGCTGGTCCAAGGACAAAACATGCAGGCAATGCGGAAAGATGGGACACATTGCATGAGTTTGCAGGTCCGGGAAGAAGACTAACGACAACAAAAAGGCTACTAAGGAACAGTACAGGAAAGTACAAAAGATGACGGACAGTAGTTCCGAAGACCAGAAGAGCGATAGTGAATCCGGGAACAAGAGACTAAGCTGTCTCAAACTACACAACGTAATCGCAAAAGAGGATCACCGAACCATTTGGGTCACCCTCACGATAGCAGGGTCCCAAGTCAAAATGGAATTGGATACAGGATCAGCCCTGACTGTCATGAATCGACGAGACTATGAGCGGCTATTCTCACACATACCCTTGAAAGACACATCCATTGTCTTGAAGATGTATACGGGGCAGAAAGTATACCCCAGAGGGAAAATAAGGGTGCCTGTTGAATACAACGGCAAGGAAATACAGAAATTGTATCTGTACATACTGCAAGATGGTGGACCACCGTTACTGGGACGTGAATGGATCAGAAAGATAAGTTTAGACTGGCACTCCATTCAGGCACTGACTGTGGCTGGTAAAAAGGATGACGACGTCACACCTGGATGATTGTCAAAAATCTTAGCTAACGCTAAAGAGGTATTTCAACAAGAACTGGGAACTCTTAAAGGCGTAACCGCCTCGATAAAAATAGAAGAGAATGCAATTCCCAAGTTTTTCAAAGCAAGACCGGTACCGTATGCAATTCGCCCAGCCGTCAAGGCAGAGCTGGAGAATCTGGAGAATGCAGCCGTGTTATCTAAGGTAGACTGGAGCGAGTGGGCAACACCCATCGTTCCTGTCATGAAGAAAACGTTAAACAATAAGTCTGAGGAGCCAAGGAAGGTTCGCATCTGTGGGGACTTCAAGGTGACTGTGAACCCAGTCCTTCACACAGTACAGTATTCTCTCCCGAGGATAGAAGATATTTTCGCCTCACTATCTGGAGGGAAGCGTTTTACAAAAATTGACCTAGCACAAGCATATTTGCAGATGGAGGTTGAAGAATCCTCTAGGAAGTATCTCACGATAAACACTCACAAAGATCTTTACCAGTATAATCGACTGGTATTCGGAGTAGCATCAGCTCCGGCGATATGGCAAAGAGCGATGGAACAAGTCCTGCAAGGGATTCCGGGGACTCAGTGTTACTTGGACGACATCCTAGTGACAGGTGAAAATGACAGTGAACACCTTGCCAACCTAGAGCAGGTGCTCACTAGACTAAGAGAACATGGGCTACAAGCCAATCGCCCCAAGTGCGAGTTTTTTAAGAAACAGATATCGTATTGTGGCCACGTGATTGCTGTAATCCCACAGAACAGGGATTACAGCAACAACTAGACCTACTCGACAAATACTGCCAAAATTGGGCTCTAACAGTAAATCTAAAGAAAACCAACATCATGATTTTTCAAAAAAGGCCCAGATGTCAGGAAAACAAATACCAGTTTACCCTCAGTGATACCACTATAGGACACACTATGAGCTACACCTACCTTGGTCTAACTATTACAGCATCAGGGAGCTTCAGCATAGCAGTGAATGCACTAAAAGAAAAAGCCCGAAGAGCCCTATATGCAATAAAAAGAAAATTCTACAACATCCAAATCCCAATCAAAATCTGGCTCAAAATATTTGACAGCATAATCCTGCCCATTGCACTGTACGGTAGTGAAGTATGGGGCCCGCTAAATCACCAAAGCTACACTAAATGGGAAAAACATACAATAGAAGCCCTACATGCAGAATTCTGCCGAAGCATCCTTCGCACCCAAAGGAAAACGCCAACAAATGCATGCAGAGCCGAACTAGGCAGATACCCACTGATAATAAACATCCAAAAACGAGCACTAAACTTCCTAAATCACCTCAAATCTAGCTCCCCAGACACCCTTCATTTCAAAGCCTTTCAGACCCAAGAGCTAAACCCAGAAAAGAGTCCCCTGAGTCAGCTGCTACGGAAACTAAGTACTCAGCCGGACCCTGACCAGCCCCAGACCAACACAGCCGCCCAAACACCAATCCGAGTGAACCAAATCATTAAAAAATGCAAAGAAACCTACCTGGAACATTGGAACAAAATAACCGAAAGCCAAAGCAGATTAGAATGTTACCGGGCCCTAAAAAGAGAATATAAACTGGCAGACTACCTCACGACCATCAGAGACACAAAACAGAGACAGACCCTCACCAGGTACAGACTAAGCGACCACCAACTGGAAATTGAAAAAGGCAGATACAAGAAATCCTGGCAGCCTAGAGAGAATAGAATATGCGATCAATGTCTGGCTGGCGAGGTTGAAACAGAAATGCATTTCCTCCTAAAATGCGAAAAATTCAACACATCAAGAAACATATTATTCAACAAGCTAAGCCAAACAACCCCAGATTTCAAGGAATTGGATGATCTGTCAAAATTGAGATTAGTCCTAGGAGAAGGAGACAGACCATACCTTGGGGCCAAATATGTAACAACATGTCACAACCTGAGGACTGTTTAAAATTAAGACTGTTTAAAATTAATATTGAACGTACCAAATGAAGTACAAAGACTGTTTAAAATTAATATTGTTTAAAAGTAATATTGTATGTACCCAACAAATGTCAAATCGATTGACACCTACAGAATGTTGGAAAACTGTACCTTTTTGCTATGTAAGCTTTGGCAATATGGTTCTCTGTAAACTTTCATGCCAATAAAGCATTTTAATTGGAATTGGAATTGGAATTGGTTACATAAGTCCCCTGACAAAATTGAAGCGGCAGTTAAGGCTCCAGCGCCTGAAAATGTGTCGCAACTGAGGTCATTCCTCGGATTGGTGAATTACTACCATAAGTTTTTGCCGAATTTGTCCACAATTCTGCACCCACTGAACGCCCTACTACAAACTGGAGTAGCATGGAAATGGAGCGATGAATGTAAGCGGGCCTTTCAGAAGAGTGAAAACGTAATCACTTCAAGAGAAGTATTGGCTCACTACAACCCATCACTACCGATAAGACTGGCGTGTGATGCGTCTCCCTACGGCATTGGAGCGGTACTGTCACATAAATTCCTTGATGGTTCAGAGAGGCCGATAGCTTTTGCGTCATGCTCGTTAACTTCAGCCGAGCGTAACTGCGCCCAGATTGACAGAGGCCCTCAGCCTGGTGTGGGGGGTGAAGAAGTTCAATCACTACCTGCACGGACAGAAATTTACTCTACTAACTGATCATCAACCTCTCGTCTCCATTTTCAACCCCCTCAGAAGGGCGTCCCGATAATGACAGCACAACGGCTACAGAGGTGGTCCCTTTTCCTAGGGGCACACCAATATGACATCGAGTACAAAGGAACTAAACAGCATGGGAATGCTGATGGATTGTCGCGCCTACCGTTGCCGACGGTGGAAGAAGCACCTGCAGTGGATCCTGTGGAGATATTCCACTCGACCATAGTCGAATGTCTACCTGTGACGAATGCAAACATAGAAAAGGAAACACGAAATGACCCGACATTCTCCAGGGTCTATGATTTAACGGTGAAGGGATGGCCAGCACATGGCGAACCACTGTTGCCAGCATTCTCGCCGAGAAGAGAACAGCTGTCAGTGTGCAGAAGAACCTTGATATGTGGATCCAGAGTAGTAATTCCACCCAAATTGAAGGATAGAGTGCTCAATGAGCTACATAAGGGTCATCTGGGAGGGGTAAAAATGAAGAACTTAGCCAGAGCGTTTGTGTGGTGGCCGGGAATCGATAGAGAAATCGAAGAGATGACCAAGAGCTGTACAGGATGCCAGAAGGTCCAAAACGTCCCACCACAAGCCCCTCTACATCCATGGGAGTGGTCCTCATCTCCATGGCAAAGGGTTCACATTGATTTTGCTGGTCCATTTATGGACTCGATGTTTTTAATTGCGGTGGATGCACATTCAAAGTGGCCAGAGGTAATAAAAATGTCCTCAACCACCACAGAAAAAACTATCACAGTCTTACGAACCATATTCGCCAGAAATGGGCTGCCTGAACAGATTTGCTCCGACAATGGACCACAGTTTGTGTCTGAAGAGTTCCGGAGGTTCTTAAAGAACAATGGTGTTAAGCATTACACATCCGCCCCATATCATCCAGCCACCAATGGATTGGCTGAGAGGTTCGTTCAAACATTCAAGAAGGCTATCAAGGCAATGTGTAATGAAGACATACCTCTACAACACAAGGTGGATAACTTCTTGTTTGCCTACCGGAATGCGACACATGCGGTTACCAACCAAACTCCAGCCATGATGTTCTTCAATCGAAGACTAAGATGCCGCTTGTATTTGGTTAAGCCAAACATCAGAAGAGATGTGGAGAACAGGCAGTTTCAGAATATGAATGAAAGGCCGACCAGGAGTTTCAAGATAGGTCAACCAGTTTTGGCCCGGGACTACCGCACAGAGAAATGGCAGCCAGGAACGATCTGCACACGGCAAGGACCTCTAATGTATACCGTGGACGTTGGAGAGAGCATTGTAAGACGCCATGCTGACCAGATTCTAGAGTCACTGGAAAATGTCAAATCCACACCACGATCCGATACACCTGGTGATGAAACCGAAGTACCAATTGCATCTACCTCAGAATCGGTGATATTGGAAGCAGACGAACCAAACAACGACGTTGATCCCGAATCAACTTTGCCAGAAGAACCTGATACCCAAAAGAGGCGTTAACCGGACAGAATCAGGAAGCCTCCTCAAAGACTGAATTTATAATTGCTTAACTTCAGCTAATGTATATGGCAACTGTCATTGTAAATATGTTATTTAATTATTAATCGAATGTTATGTACTGTTTAGCTAAAAGGGGAGGAATTGTAGTGTATGTACTTTGCAGAAGGAACTATATTCTGCAGCCCCTGTATACTGCAGTACCAGTAGTGACCACCCCTGTATATAAGCCTGTGAAGTAACTTTGTATAGTAGTTCCAGTTTTGTCTCCATTCAGCAAACACCTGTTATAACCAACTCCTGCAGTCCGTGTCTCAATTACACACGGACGTTACAATTATAAAAATTGGGCACTTTACAGCCTTCTGGACTCAACATTGAGTTCAGCAATTTCAGACTATAACCCCTACCCCTATTTGTTCAGGCGGCAGCTGTTGATGATTCTGCTATCCCCATTTGCAACATTTAGGCCGCGATTTTATCGATTGATGCGGCTTGGGAGCGGCTCAGCTGGTTTCCAGGTTCTAGTCCAGCCCCCAACTTCATCCGGCCCATGGACGTGATTTTACATCCATTGGCTTTGTTAAGCCCGCCCTGCGGGCTTGCCAGCCAATTAAGAAGCCGCCGGTCAGATGATGTCATTTGATGACGTGTCATCTGGTTTTTTTAAAGGGACCACGCACAATTTTTCTTTGGCAGCTCATTTCTCAGTGTTTGACAGCATTGAGGTGCTGCAAACACTGACGACGACTGTCCAGAGGTGAGCTCTTGCACCCAGTCTCTCCAGTGACTCCCTCCTTAGGTTCGAACAGATGGCAGCTGCAGGTGAGGTTACAGAAGTGATCTGTCACTGGTGAGAGAGGTTCTCCCAATGAGGTGGGACTACATATATAATTCAAAACGTGTTACCTGCAGAAAAGTCTAAATGCATTAAAAATGAATTTCTCAATATTTTCCTACCTCTGAAACTCACCAGTGCACCATTGGATCCTTTACACCACTTCTGCAGCTGTCATCAATGCAGAAACATTACAGCAGACTCACAACACGCCTGGCGTGGTGGCCGGACGTCGGGGAACCCGAAGTACAAGTGTCAGAATTGCGAAAGAGCCTGTTAACTGCCTGTTAACAACCTTTAACAGGCAGTTAAGTGGCTATAATCCTTCCTGCCGCTAGGTATCGTGTCCATGTGCAAGTCAGGGACCCGACACTTGGGAAGATTGATTGGAGGCGGGTTGACAGCGGGTTTCCTGCCCACTGTCAATCTTTGTGATTTTCCCCGATATCCCGCCTCCAAACCCACCCCCTGAGCGCCGGCAAAATTCCGGCCTTAATCTCTCCTGCCTTCCATCCTAGCACCGACCGTCCCTTTTGTTCCTTCCTCTCCTCACCCTGCCCCCGCCCTGCCCCTTTTCCCTGCCTCTGCACCTGCTTAAAACCTGTTGCATCCCTAACTTTTTCCAGTTCTGACGAAGAGTCACAGACCTGAAACGTTAACTCTGTTTCTCTCTCTCCACGGATGCTGCCTGGCCTGCTGAGTGTTTCCAGCATTTTCTGTTGTTATTTCAGATTTCCAGCATCTGCAGTATTGTGCTATTACAAAAATTGGGCCATTTGGTCCATTGAATCTGCTCTGGTTCTTTCGAAGAACAATCCAGTTAATCCCATTCCCCTGCTCTTTCCCCATATCCCTGCAATTTTATTCTCCTATTATTTATCCAGTTCCCATTTGAAGGATGCTATTGAATCTGTAGCCACCACCCCACTAGGCAGTGCATTCCAAATCCTGAGCATTCGTTGCGTAAAAAAGTTTTTCCTCATGTCGCCTCTGGTTCTTCTGCCAATCACCGAGATGAGGTAAGTTAACTGAGCAAAGACTGGAGATCAAATGAGGGACATTCCTGGCATATGTGTGGCTCAGTTCTCCACTTGTGTACACAGAATTACATAGAATCTATAGCAGAGAAGCAGGCCATTTGGCCCAACTGGTTTATGCCAGTGTTTATGCTCCACATAACCACCTCCCACATTAATTACCTCTTCCCACCTTGCCCACATATCTCTTCCATTCTCCCTCATGTTTGTATCAGGCCTCCCCTTAAATGTGTCAGTGCCACCTGCTTCAACTACCATGTGGCAGCAAGTTCCACATTCTCACCACTCTATACAAAGAAATTCCTCCAAAATGTTTAATTTGCTTTGGTGGCTATTTTATATTAATGCCAGATATTTCTGGATTATGCTCCTTAGTTTTATAGTGTGCTTAACCATTGGAGGGAGCCTCATCCATTTATACTTAAAGGGAAAGGAAAGACTGGGGAATTATTTTTGTTCAAAATGCTAATCCATGTGAATGTTCTTTTTTAAAAGAATCAATGTCCTGTACCAATGAAACCTCCACAGAGGTGCTCAGATGACATCACTAATTGGGTAGAAGCCACCTGTGAGCTGGAGTAGCTCCGATCCTTTTAATGCGAGGAAGGTGCAACTTCAGACCAATCTGTGAGCTAATCTGAAAGTGGGTGATCTGGGGAAAACGTTCACCTGGTGAATATGCTACACACTTTGTTGGTAGTGTGTTGAAGCAGTTTTTTTTTTAAAGCACCAGACACAACTATATTGCCAGCGAAATTTTAGCAGATTGCAAGATTCAAACTCGCTTCGATGTTAACAATAGACCAGTTGGGCCGAATGGTCTGTTTCTGTGCTATACATTCTATGTAATAAAAAAAAATAAAAAAAAGTGGTGGTATTAGGGAGTCCTGTCGACAAAAAAGCATTAATTTATATTTCTTGGGCAAATAATTGTTTTGATTGAAGGCACAATGATTAACGGTAAGAGTCACTAGCCCAGAAATTCGGGTCGGGGGCTTCCCGCGGGTGTAAGCCCCCGACCTGCACTTACCTAGCGCGCCGGCCGTTCAGCTGTGGGCCCCCGTGGAATTGCGATCCTGGGCTTCCTCCAACTGCCGGCGCGCAGTGCTTGCATATCCCAGGGGCGCAGTTAGTTCGATGTGTACCCTGGGATCACGTGGGCCATGGGGAGCCAATCAGAGCAGGGAATACTTCATTCATAAGTTTGACAGGAAAGGCTGTCAAACTTATAAATACTATAAGCCCCAAAACATCGCTAAATCTTCAAATAAATTTTTAAAAATCACATGTTTTACATAAACTATAAATTACATGAAATAACTATTTTAAACAATAATTTAAATTTTTGAAAAAAATAATTTTATTTTCTAACGGGGCTAAAAATAAACTTACCTTGCTTTAAAGTATTTAAAAATAATAAACCTGTGGAAAAAATGTTTTAATTTTAATTAATTCACCACTTACCTTGTAAAAAGCAGGCCTTGTGACTGCTTTTTATATGTGTAACTTCTGGAGACTTACCCTCCCGGGAAAACCTGCAAAAAAAAGTAAGTTCGATGCGCATGCGCTGCCTCTCCTGTGTGCGCGCGTTTGACCTTTCAACCCCTTCTTTCAGGGGAACGGAAGTGCCGGTTTCCCGCGCATGCGCAGTGCATGCAGGAAACCGGCACTTCCATTGGGCTTAAGGGTGAGTACCCCGTGCGTACTCATCCGTGGAGACCCAAATTTCTGGGCCAATATGTATCATACATATCCTCCTTGATGCAGCAGCCATATCTGCCTTTTATTTGCTTGTTATAGAGAATTATGAGATCACATCTCTTGATTCCTGATTTATGAAGGAAGCTTTGCATAGCAAGACAAATACAGCTTTTGCTCCCAGCGTGAAATCCAAATTCAGTACTTAATAAGCTGGTCTTTTTAGCTTATTGATATTGTAGATTCAAAAGCCCTCATATGGAGGGCAGTTTTGTACTTGGGTCGCGTATCAATCAGGAAATTTAGTTAGCTTCATTGCTAGTAGGCAAGACACGCTCTTTTCTAATGTGAATTAGGGCAGTCTTTAGTCTGTTTTCCCAATTTTATATAAAGTGCAATTTTGGTTCAGTGGTAACACACTCACTTCTGAGTCAGGAGATTGTGTGTTCAAGCCTCATTGCGGGACATAATCTAGACTGACACTTCAGCGCAGTACTGAGGGAGTACTGCATCGTCGGAGGTGCTAGCTTTCAGTTGAGATGTTGAACAGAGGTCCTATCTTCCTGTTCAGGCAGACATAAAGGCCTCAATTTTAACTGAGCCGTGGAGATGGGCTTGGAGGCGTGCGGGGGGGGGGGGCTGTTAAAATCGCAAAAACTGGCGGGTGGGACCCCCCCCCCCCCGGCCTGGTTCCCGACTCCGAGCCATTTTTACTCAGGCGTGTCTGATGGTCCCGAATCCGTCCCGCATCCAACAGGCGGGACTGGTCTTTAAGGCCCTTAATCACTACTAAATGGCCTCTAGAATGCCATTTTAACAGTCCCTTGCACTTTTAACCCTTTTCCCACGTAAAACACGCCTGGTGGGAATCACGACTGTGAAACCTGGTGGGAGCACTATTGGCTTGCTGACTATCAGCTGCAGGTCAACCATTAAAGAGGAGATTTGATCAGCCATCATTTGCAGGTGGCAGGATTTTTTGTCTCCGGCCTGGGGCAACTTTTTACCAGGCTTAACCACACCTGTGGAAGGTTGGAACCTCACACACATCTCCAGTGTGAACTCCTGGGAAACCCCTCTCGCCACCTTCACTCAGCGCTTCCTCAACAGAGGCATATGCCAGAAGCATGGGAGGCATTATTTTCCTTCCCTTCTGGGCATTAGAGGAGCTCGAGCACCAGGCGCGGCAGCAGCAGAACCAGGAACAACAGCAGCAGCAGCAGGAGTGATAGGCTGCTGCTCACCCACCTGAGGCAGCACAGGCCAGAAGGGGCCAGCACCTGGAAGCCCGTCAGCACAGGAGATACCCCCCAAACAGGGTCTACAGACACAGGGTCAGCTACCTCAACATGGCTGAGCAGCAGTGCCAAAGGCGGCTCCAACTTTCGCGAGAGGTAGTGACTGACATCTGCGCAATGCTACAGCAAGACCTGCTGCCCAGAGGACCAGGTGGACACTCCTTACCAGCCGCCATCAAAGTCACCACCGCACTCAACTTTTTTGCCTCAGGCTCATTCCAGGGATCATCAGCAGACATCGGCTGCATTTCCCAGGCGGTCACACACACTTGCATCACGCAGGTAACCGATGCCCTCTTTGCCCTCGCGCACAATCACATCCATTTCACCAAGGATCGCGCAAGTGTGACGGCGCGAGCGGTTGGATTAGCTCATCTGGCAGACTTTCCAAGGGTGCAGGGCGTCATTGACTGCACACGTGGCCCTTAGGGCACCCCATCGCAATCCAGGTATTTTTGTCAACCGCAAGGGCTTCCACTCCCTTAACGTTTAGCTGGTGTGTGACCACAAGAAGGAAATTTTGCATGTTTGTGCCATGTACCCTGGCAGTTGCCATGACTCCTTCATACTGCGCCAGTCTAGTGTGCCTCCGCTATTCAGTCCGCCAGACCAATTTCACGGATGGCTACTTGGAGACAAGGGCTATCCCCTGAGGACTTGGCTAATGACGCCGTTGAGGAGGCCAGCCAATGAAGCTGAGGAGCGCTACAACTCCAGCCACATTTCCACCAGATCCATTATCGAGCAAACCATTGGTTTGCTGAAGATGCGCTTCAGATGCCTGGATAGATCAGGTGGAGCCCTACAGTACTCAGCAGCCAGGGTCTCCAGAATCGTCGTGGTTTGCTGTGTACTTCACAACATGGCACAGCGTCGTGGCTTGCAGATTCCTGAGGGCCAAGTGGCTCCTCACATACCCTCCTCAGATGAGGAGGAGGAGGAGGAGGGCGAAAACGACCATCCTGCAGAGGACCAACAACCAGCGGCAGCATTACGCCAGAACATTGCTGCCCGGGATGCAAGGAACGCACTCATCCTGGCCAGATTTGCTTAGCCTAGCCAATCAAGCACTTTTGCCTCGCAGCTTCTTC
Organism: Somniosus microcephalus; assembly: GCF_052327205.1. Taxonomy (NCBI): domain Eukaryota; kingdom Metazoa; phylum Chordata; class Chondrichthyes; order Squaliformes; family Somniosidae; genus Somniosus; species Somniosus microcephalus. Next base: position 267,768,167 of record NC_140991.1, read on the forward strand.
CCTGAGCATTGACAATGGCCAAGACCCTGTGGATTTCTAGCTATTTGTCCAGCATACTGACAATTGCAAGTAATCCTAAGCCCTCAATGTGAAAGTCTCATTCGTGAAATGACACATGCCACAAATACAGCAGTAGCCATCAGACTTTTTATTGACAGAATTCATCTGATGGCGTTTTTTAACAATACATAAAATTTCACCCAAGTGACTACCCTTGTGACTACTTGTGCTTTGTTTTCCTCTTAAGCGTGCTCCTACGTCGTGGTTCCCCTGTGGCTTCAGCAGATGTGGAGGCCCCTTGCTCACTTTCCTGCTGCTCCTGACTCGACACCTTTGGCGGGCGTCCTCTGGGGTGGCGAGCCTGTGAGGGCTCATCAACAGTCTGCTGCTCCTGTGGCTGTGCAGGGGTTGAGACGTCTATCTCACTTGGGTGTGGACTCCGGTGGGGCTCCGACCGAGGGCTCTGCAGTGGCATGGAAGTGTGAGCGCCTGGAGAGGAACCCCCACTTCCTTGAGGTCTGCCACCAACCTCCCTCTCATGGGTCAGCTCCCCCTCCACGCCTGCAAGTGGCTGGAGAGCACCTTGCTGCACATCAGGGGGGCCATGGGGACCGGTGTCTGCAATGGCAGTCCTACTCAGAAGGACTTCCATGAAGGTCTGGTTTCCCTGTTCAATAGATGTCCATTGCTCCTCAAGAGATGTCATTCTATTCTGAACACTCACCATGTTTTCCATACCCTGGCGACTAACCTCCTCCATGGCCGCAGCCCTCCTCTCTACCGTAGACAGCCTTACCACGGAGGCAGCAATCATTTTCACGTAGGTGGCCATCCTTTCCGTTTTGATGCATTCATGCGTCATTGACTCCACAAAGGCTCTGCTCATGTTCTCTATGGACTCCTCCATTCGCTCCACGCTCGCAGAGACCCTAGAGACAAAACCTGCCAGAGACTCCTGCATCTGTGCCTGGAGTTCCATCACCTCTGATCTTATGGATGGACCCAGAGGCAGAGGGTCGACATGCAGCTGAGCTGAGCTGGCAGAGTCCTGCGCCCTCCAACGAGGACTCTCCACTGCTGTCCCTGTCTCCACAATCTGCTGATGCTCACTTGTGAGCTGTGATACACCAGGTGACAACACTATATCCCGAAGGTCCCACCGAGGTGAGTGTGTCTGCGCTGGTGCTGGGTGCGCTTATTTCTGCTGACGCTGTGCCCTCAGGGGTTGCAGATTCCTCTGAGGAGTCTGGATGCTCAGGCTCTTCCTCCTGGACAGTGGGGACGGGGGCTCTGAATGGTCCTGTGGGGGAGTAAAGGAAAGAGTTACAGATGTGAGGTCAAGGTTTCATGCACATTGCCAATTGCAGATGATCATAAGTCCATCTGTTATAGCTTCAGAATCATTATCAGCGACTCATGCAATGTCAATGAGAGAGATGGAAAACTATTCTGTCACCAGCTTGCTGTGATGCACCCGTCTGTCCATCCCCAACGTGCGCATCTTTTTAGATCCCGACAATTTCCAGGACTGCTTCCTCCCAGGGGATGAGCTGGGCTAATGATGGTGGGCCTCCTCCTGTCCTGGCTCTTTCCCTTTTATTGTGAGCTCTCTCTTCCTGCAATGAAGGAGACAAGTGGAGGTTGAGTGAGAATGGAGGAGTGAGTGTGGAGATTGCACAGCATTGATGCTTAGGAGGAGACAAAGATGGAGTGAGGTTGCAAGACCAAGGGCCCTCCCTGTGTGTTGTCAGTTGTGTTCAAAGCATCAGAGTGAGGAGGGAGTGTGAGGGCTGCATGGTGGAATAGTTATGTGACTGTGAGCAGAGAGAGAGAGGGAATGGGTAAGGGTGCATGGATGTGAGTGTCAAGTGGGATGTGGAGGAAGAGATTGCTAAAGCTGAGTGCTGGTGAGGAAAGGCAATGGGGATCAGATTGAGGGTGATGGGAACTTCATACTTACTTTTCCAGTGCGTTGAAGGTCATGGAATCTTTTCCTGCACTGCATCCAGGTGCGCCGTGTGACCCCCAAGGAGTTGACCTCCTCAGCCACCTGTATCCACACAGCCTTGGTCTGACTGGGAGGCTGCTTCTTCCTTGATGAAGGGAACAGGATCTCCCTGTGGGCCCTAGCCCCATCCGCCAATGCCTGTAGTGCTTCCTCGTCAAACTTAGGAGCTGCTCTTGGCCTCCCACTGGCCATTGTTCCTGCAGGTTCCTGTGCCATCAAATGGAGAAAGCTTGGCAGTCTGCAGAAGAAGCAAGGCTTGCTGTGGACCTTAATGCAGCAGCAATGATGACGTCATCGGAGGGGACTTTCAGTCATGAGAAACCCATTTGCAAAGGCTTCCCACACGTTGGAAATCAATTGGCCAATTGAGTTAAAATTGCATCAATCTCCCACATCCATTTAGATTCGTGTGGGAAACACGAAATTCGGGGAACATGCCAATAGCCCGCAGCTGAGTTAAAATCGAGGCTAAAAGATCCCATGGCACTATTCAAAGAGTAGACGTGTTCTCCTCACCAACATTTATCCCTCAATCAATGCCACCAAAAAACAGATTAATTAGCGGTGAAGTGCTTTGGAATGTCTTAAGCGCATGAAAGGCTCTATATAAATGCAAACTCTTGTTTTTTTTCCTTTTTTGATCAAAGAATTTCACCTTTCCTAGAAAGTCATTGACACCCCACTCCCCCACCCCACTTTTTCCCAACAATTCTTCACCTAAGGGGGAGCATGTTTCATCAGAAATATAGCAAATAATTTCTCTGCAGATGTTTGGATAGAACTATAAAACAACACAACAGCTACAATACACGACAATTACATTAAAAATGTGCGAACGCACTTAACAATTGAAAAAGAAGTGGGGGAGTAGACTGTGAGCCATGAAGAAATTGCGGTGTGACTGAAAGCTTAGTCGAAAAGATTTTTTTTTTTTACAAGGTTTTTAAACGAGGAAAGAAATGTGGAGGAACTTTAGGAGGATGTTCCAGAAATTAGATCACCAGTGGCGGCGTGGTGAGGGGAACATACACAAAAGGCCAAAGGGAGCGGAAGAGGAAATAAGTCTGCAGGAGTTAGCAACAATGGGGATGGGTTGACACTGTGGAGGGATTAGTAGATGAGGATTTTAAATGTAATATATTGAGGGATTGGAAGCTAAAAGCGATCAATGAGGGTGGGAGTTATGGGTGATCTGGGTTGTTGCATTTTGGGAAAGTTGTACTTTTAAGAAGGATGGAGGATAACAATTCAGCAAGGAGGGCATTGGAGTAATCGAGTCTGGGGTTGACAAAAGTGCGGATAAGGGTTTCAGCAGCAGAGGCTGAGGCACAGGTGAAGGCCGACAATATTTTCTGAGGTCGAATGAATAGCATGCCAAGATTTCACACTTCTGGTTCAGCCCGAGTGCGTGACCAGGAACAAAGATGAAGTCTCTATTTGAGTTCATGAGGTGGGGGATGAAAACTATGGCATCAATCTTCCCAATGTTCAATTGGAGGAAGTTGTGATTGATACGTGATTTGATGTTGGACAGGCAGTCTTGATAGCATGGAGTTAGTCGTGGGTTCAAAAAAGATGGTGGAGAGGAAGTGCTGGATATCATCATCATCATCATCATGCTTGCGGAAACTGTCCCTGTGCCTTTGAATGATGTCCCTTGGGGCAGCCACGTAGGTGAGAGACAGGATTGATCCTTTGGGGCCTCTGGAGGTAATACTGTGGGCAGGAAGAAAGCAAGCTATTGCAGGAGGTACGTTGCTGTATTTGGATAGATCGGCAGTCTCAGAGAGCTGGACAACAGAAGATGATGGAGGATGTTGTTGTAGTCAATTGTATCAAATACTATGAAGAGGTTCAGGTAGATAAGTAAGGATACTGAGTTTCCTAATTGGTTAAATATTAATAATAAGGTGCGAGGCACCAGATAAAACTAGAGGGTGCTTACTGAGAACAGTGACCACTACACATTCTTCAAAGTAATCCACAATGCCTCATGAAGCATTATGGACATCACTGTGCTGCCAGGAAATATGAGCAGTTTGGGGGTTGTGACTTACCTGCTTGTGTAAATCATCTGCTCATGTATGTTCCCACAAAAGATCATTTTTTCTTCATTAGGTACATAGCTTTTGATCTAATTTCCCCATATCATTCGCTAACAGTACGGGGATTTTTGTTTGGTTACTTGATAACACCATGCAAATGCCCTTGTGATCTGTAAGAACTGGAGACTGTTTAAATACATAATGCCAGAATAGAAAGTCACATGGTTCAGCAAAACCTTGGAAAAGGACAGGTGTCTCAATAATTTCCTTAATTAGGTTTTGTATCTACCTACCTGTAGTGTGAAAAATTATGACTGCTTCACCCATAATGAAAATTATCTACCATTATTGACTCAGTCACACAACCATGAACATGTAAAGGCAATGCATGTGTTCGACTTTTCTTCCCTCAACAATTTCTAACTTTGGCAGGTTAAAACTAGTTTTTGAGGAAATTAGACGACATGGTTCATGGCTGAGGATATGTTTAGTTCACAGATAAAAGAAACTGAACATCCCAGACTCTCCAGTGATGTCTTCATGTAAAAACAGCAAGATATTCATTGATCTCTGAACTGTGCTGGAAACTTTTTCAGACACTAGTCTTGGTCTGGCAATCATTTGTAGGGGGTTTTGCTCTGCCCAATTACAGGGGTCTTTAGTGCCTGTTAATGTATTGGGCCTCTGTCTCCTTTATACCCTTGCAGCTTATGTTAGCCTGCAGGTCGGGTGTCACTAAACACCCTCTAAGGAGATAGAGAACAACAGCTTATAGAGGAGGTCTAGAATACGGTGACGACCCGCACAGTTTATACCTAATCTGCGGGGTACTCCTGAGCCCAAGGGCTCCTATAGTCCTCTCTCTTTTTCCCTAGCCTGCTGTTCCCTTGTTTGGCGGGTTCGAAGTGCCCTAATGCCCCTATCTGGTTCTAACTCCAGAATTTGGATGGAGAACGATGCACTTTAAATAGACACTCGGAGACAAGTAGTCCTTGGAAAAAACAGGTGACAACCAGTTTTATTTGGTTCTACCACAAACGTAATAAACACACACACTCTATAACTATAAATACAATATGGGAGAGAACGGACATAATGAGAATGTTTTACACTGTTTTAACTTTACCAAGTCCAATCCCACCAACCCACTTTCCTACCTAGACTAGACTGACAGTTGCAGGCCCTTGGATTATACTCTCAGCCTATTTTGAGTGCGGTTGTTGCTGTTGTTGGTTGGTTTGTGCTTGATGGAAAAGGCTCCTGAAATTGCGGGAGTGAATGCCGTCTTCCACAGCCACTTCGGTCGTTGGTGTCTTCTTGTTGATGTCCCCGGGACGGGAGTCGGTATACGGTGCGGTTTCTTGCGGTGATGTTGCGCCGTCTGGTAGCGGAGTAAACTTTCAGTATGCCGATTGAGTCTGGGGCCTGATGGTGGATCTTCTCATCAGCGTGGTTAGAGTGCTTTAGATGGTAGTTCGCCCCAGCTCGTCTCTCCCTCAGCTTCTTAACTCGCTCTCCTGCTCTTTCTAATAATCTCTTGGTTCTGTATTTTACACCCAATTCCATTTCGGCCTCTTCGCGCCCAATTAAATTGGTGTTTACAAGTGTGAGGGCAGGGGTATTGTTTTGAGCACAGCGGCTCCTCCAAGTCTGCTTTCCCATTGTGTCAGTCCTGGGACTTGATTATTTTGGGCCACCTCTTAACTGTAGTGATCCCAAAACTATTGTCCCTAGTCCGAGTTGATTAAGGTGATGATGGCCTGTACTCATAGCTCGATTAGGGGTGAGTCACATATCCTTGCTTCAGGCCCGACTCAGTCCCCTGATTGGCCTTTGAGAATGCACTTTGTTTCGATTGGCCGACCTCTATGGCTCGCTTCTGAGCCACAGTCCCCTGTAATCAGATATCCCAGCCTGCTTTTCGGGACCATTGCATTGGCCGAAAATGTTGGTTTTAAACTGTATAGGGCAATCCAATTTTGGTCACCTTGCCCTTAGAGGGCTCCAATAAAACGTGGTTGTGGATTTTCAAACCTTACACATTCAAACAAAAGACAAATAAACTAGCCTAATTATGAAGTAGAATAACTGTTTAATTTGAAGTAAAATCACACTACACTTAACAATGTGGCCAAGTTATTGATAGTCCAGTGAAATATTAAAATGTAAAAGATCTAAATATAAGTGTCTGGGCCTGGAAGGGTGTTGCCTTGGAGCTTTTTCACAGAAACTGTTAGACACTCTTTTCAGCTACCTGAGAGAGCTATTGTTGATAAGAAAATTAGCTATCCAAATGTCAAGTTACCCTGAAATAACAGTCAGACATCATTTCCCAGCAGGACAAGTGACTTGTTGTAAAATCTGGTAGGCATAAAATCTGGACGCATCAAGTCAGATTACTGTACCCCTCTCTTTATTTCACTTCTGTTCTTGATATTTTAGTGTTTGTATAGGGATTTGTTAGTTCAAGTCAACTATGTGGGGGCATCAATAAATTTACAGTCCCTAAAGCATGGAGTGGCTAGTTTTGCATAAGTACAACACTGCCATTTGAAATGTATGTGTTCGGTACCTCACATGAAATCACTCTCTGAATTTTACAGTTTGTGCGTAAATTTCTGCAGATATAATTTCCCAGTCACATGATTACAAACCTGCACTTGACTACATCAAAACCAATAATTGTTGTGCATTTACTAATGTTATTTAATATGGATTTGTGAAAGGTAGGTCATGCCTGACAAACCTGATTGAAATTTTTGAAGAGGTGATTAAAGTAGTGAACAGGGGAATGTCTATGGATGTTATTTATCTGGACTTCCAGAAAGCATTTGATAAACTCCCCATAAGAGACTGTTATCTAAGGTAGAAGCCCACGGAATTGAGGACAAATTATTGACCTGGTTAGGAAATTGGCTGAGTGGCAGGAGACCGGCAGTAGGGATAATGGGTAGGTACTCAAATTGGTAGGAGGTGACGAGTGGTGTCCCGCAGGGATCTGTGTTGGGGCCTCAACTATTCACAGTATTTATTAACGACTTAGATGATGGCATAGAAAGTCATATATCCAAATTTGCCAATGCCACAAAGATAGTCAGCATTGTAGGCAGTGTAGATGAAAGCATAAAATTAAAAAGGGATACTGATAGATTAAGTGAATGGGCAAAATTGTGGCAAATGGATTTCAGTGTAAACAAATGTGAGGTCATCCACTTTGGACTGAATAAGGATAGAACAGGGTACTTTCTAAATGGTAAAAATGGAGGTCCAAAGAGACTTTGGCGGGGGGGGGGGGGGTTTCAGGTACATAGATCATTAAAATGTCATGAAAAGGACAGAAAATAATCAAAAAGGCAAATGGGATGCTGGCCTTTATATCTGGAGGACTAGAGTACAAGGGGTAGATGTTATCCTGCAGCTGTACAAACTCTGGTTAGACCACACCTGGAGTACTGAGAGTAGTTCTGGGCACCACACCTTCGGAAGGATATATTGGTCTTGGAGGGAGTGCAGTGTAGGTTTACCAGAATGATTCCTGGACTTCAAGGGTTAAGTTATGAGGAAAGATTACACAAATTAGGGTTATATTCCGTAGAATTTAGAAGGTTAACGGGTGATCTGATCGAAGTTTTCAAGATATTAAGGGGAACAGATAGGGTAGATAGAAACTATTTCTGCTGTTTGGGGATTTTAGGACTCGGGGGCATAGTCTAAAAATTAGAGCCAGACCTGTTGTATCCGTGTGTTAATGGAGACACGGAATGCAGGAGTTGGTTTCACAGGTGTTTACTGAACAAAGTCTGGAGGTGAACTAACAGATACAAGACACTAAACAGGCTTATATAGCCCGAGTGGCCATTACCGGCATTACAGTACACAGGGGCTCTTAAAGGCACATACACCACAATTCCTCCCCTTTTAGACAACCAGTACATAACATTCTAAGTAATCATTAATTAACATGCTGCAAGAACAATAATCTACACATTTTCTGCAGTTAATCAATTATAAGTCAGTCTCTCTGAAGGCTTCCTGACTCGGTCCGGATAACGCCTCGGTGGTGTAGTAGTTTCTGGTGGTGTAGTAGGTTCTTTTGGCAAGGTCGATTCGGCTTGAATGCCAGTGTCGGGTTCATCTGGTTCCAGTATCACCAGATCGGAGGTAGATACTATGGGTATCTCTGCTTCATCATTAAGCGTATAGAGTTGTGGTGTAGGTTGTCCCTTTTCGGATGACTCTATGATCTGGTCAGCATGGCGCCTTATTATGCTTTCTCCAATGTCCACGGTATACATCAGCGGTCCTAGTCGTGTGCAAATAGTTCCAGGCTGCCATTTCTCGGTACGGTAGTCCCGGGCCAAAACTTGTTGACCTATCTGGAAGGTTCTAGTTGGCCTTTCATTCATGCCTTGAAATTGCCAGTTCTCCACGTCCCTTCTGATGTTTGGCTTGATCAAATCCAGCCGGCATCTTAGGCTTCTATTGAAGAACATCATGGCGGGAGTTTGGTTTGTAACCACATGTGTTGCATTCCTGTATGCAAACAAGAAGTTATCTACCTTATGCTGTAGATTTATGTCTTCATTACCCATGGCCTTTATGGCCTTCTTGAAGGTCTGGACAAACCTTTCAGCCAATCCATTGGTGGCGGGATGGTATGGGGCGGACGTGTAGTGCTTAACCCCATTGTTTTTTAAGAACTTCCTGAATTCTTCAGACACAAATTGCGGTCCATTATCAGAACAGATCTGTTCAGGCAGCCCATTCCTGGCAAATATGGTCCTTAATACTGTGATGGTTTTTTCCGTGGTGGTGGAGGACATCTTTATTACCTCCGGCCACTTGGAGTGTGCATCAACCGCGATTAAGAACATGGAGTCCATAAATGGACCAGCAAAGTCGATATGTACCCTTTGCCATGGAGATGAGGGCCACTCCCATGGATGTAGAGGGGCTTGTGGTGGGGCGTTTTGGACCTTCTGGCATCCTAGGCAGCTCTTGGTCATTTCTTCGATGTCTCCATCGATACCTGGCCACCACACAAACGCTCTGGCTAGGTTCTTCATTTTCACTCCACCCAGATGCCCCTCGTGAAGCTCTTTTAGCACTTTATCCTGGAGTTTGGGTGGAATCACTACTCTGGATCCACACATCAAGGTTCCTCGGCACACTGACAGCTGTTCTCTTCTTTGCGAAAATGCTGGCAACAGTGGTTCGCCATGTGCTGGCCATCCCTTCACCGTTAAATCGTAGACTCGTGAGAGAGTCGGGTCATTTCTCGTTTCCTTTTCAATGGCAGAATTTGTTACTGGTAGACATTCCACTATGGTTGAGTGGAACATCTCCACTGGGTCCACTGTAGGTGCCTCTTCTACCGTTGGCAACGGTAGGCGCGATAAACCATCAGCATTCCCATGCTGTTTTGATCCTTTGTATTCTATGTCATATTGGTGTGCCCCTAGGAAAAGGGAGCACCTCTGTAGCCTTTGCGCTGTCATAATGGGAACACCCTTTTTAGGGTTGAATATGGAGACGAGGGGTTGATGGTCAGTCAACAAGGTAAATTTTTGTCCGTGTAGGTAATGGTTGAATTTCTTCACTCCCCATACCAGGCTGAGTGCTTCCCTGTCGATCTGGGCATAGTTACGCTCAGCTGAGTTCAATGAGCGTGACGCAAAAGCTATCGGCCGCTCCGAGCCATCAGGGAATCTGTGCGATAATACCGCTCCTACGCCGTAAGGGGATGCATCGCACGCCAGTCTGATTGGCAGTGATGGGTTGTAATGAGCCAAAACTTCCTTGGACGTGATCAAGCCTTTGCATTTATGGAAGGCACGTTTACAGTCTTCGCTCCATTTCCAAATTACTCCCGTTTGTAGCAGTGCGTTAAGAGGGTGCAGAACAGTTGACAAGTTCGGTAAAAATTTATGATAGTAATTTATCAATCCCAGGAACGACCTTAATTGTGAGACATTTTCAGGTGCTGGGGCTTTTATGACCGCTTCAATTTTTTCAGGTGACTTATGCAACCCTTCCTCGTTAATTATGTGGCCACAATATGATATTTGTTTCTGGAAAAATTCGCACTTGGGGCGATTTGCTCGTAGGCCCCGTTCTCTCAGCCTAGTGAGCACCTGCTCCAAATTGGCAAGGTGCTCGTTGTCGTTTTCTCCTGTTACAAGGATGTCGTCTAGGTAGCATTGAGTCCCCGGAATCCCTTGGAGGACTTGCTCCATAGCTCTTTGCCAGATAGCCGGAGCTGATGCTACTCCGAAAACCAGTCGATTGTACTGGTACAGGCCTTTGTGTGTATTTATCGTGAGATACTTTTTAGAGGCCTCTTCAACCTCCATCTGTAGATATGCTTGTGCCAAGTCAATTTTGGTGAAACGTTTCCCTCCGGATAGTGAGGCGAAAATATCTTCTATCCTCGGAAGAGGATACTGTACCGTGTGAAGGACCGGGTTTACAGTCACCTTGAAGTCCCCACAGATGCGAATTTTTCTCTGTTGTTCAGATTTATCATTATTCAACGTTTTCTTCATGACCGGGACGATGGCTGTTGCCCACTCACTCCAATCTATCTTGGATAATACGCCTGCCTTTTCCAAATTCTCCAGCTCTGCCTCGACTGCTGGACGAATTGCATATGGCACCGGCCTTGCCTTAAAAAACTTGGGAATTGCCGCATCTTCCACTTTTATTGAGCCGGTGACGCCTTTCAAGGTTCCTAGTTCCTGTTGAAACACTTCCTTGGCGTTGGCCAAGATGTCTTTTAATCGTTCAGGTATGACGTCATCATCATTTTTCTTCTTACTGGTCACCGTTAGTGCCTGAATGGAGTGCCAGTCTGAACGTATCTTCCTGATCCATTCACGTCCCAATAGCGGTGGACCACCATCTTGCAGAACATATAAATACAACTTCTGTATTTCCTTGCCGTTGTATACAACAGGCACCCTTATTTTCCCTTTTGGGTATACTTTCTGCCCCGTATATGTTTTCAAGATAATGGATTTGTCTTTCAAAGGTATATGCGGAAATAGCCGCTCGTAATCTCGTCGACTTATGACGGTCAGAGCTGATCCTGTATCTAGCTCCATTTTAACTGGGGACACCGCTATCGTGAGGGTAACCCAAATGGTCTGGTAATTTTCTTTGGCAATTACATTATGTAATTTGAGACAGCTTAGTCTCCTGTTTCCGGAGTCGCTATCGCTCTTCTGGTCTTCGGAGCTGCTGTCCGTCATCATTTGTACCTTTCTGTACTTTTCCTTATTGATTTTTTTCCTGTCCGTGGATTTTTTGTTTCCAGATCGGCATACACGTGCAATGTGTCCAATCTTCCCGCATTGCCTGCATGCTTTGTCCTTGAACCAGCAGTCCCTCTGGTCATGGGTGGATCTGCCGCAGCGATAACATCTCTCGAAACCCTGTGTCATTTCATGGGTGCCGAAGTCCTGTGGCCTTTGCTGTATCTCCGCAGCTCCTCTAGCGGCTGCTTCGTATGATACAGCCACACTGAAAGCCTTGTCCAGTGTCAAATCTTTCTCAGAAAGTTGCCTTTTCTGTGTTCCTTCACTTAGGAGACCACAGACGAATTTGTCTCGGAGTGAATCTACCAGTCCTGCCCCGAATTGGCAGTGCTTTGACAGCTTCCTTAATTCGGTGAGGTAATCAGCGTTACTTTCATTCTTGTGCTGATTCCTCCTGAAGAATTTGAATCGTTCCGCTATCAGCAGCGGTGTTGGGTTTAAGTGCTCCTGTAGGGTATCAACAATCTCCTTAAAATTCTTGTCCCTAGGTTTGGCTGGAGTGATTAAGTTTCGTAACAGCCCGTATGTCCTTGCGCCCATTAGATTTAGAAGTACTGACGCCTTTTTATCATCCTCTATTTCATTTGCTGTGTAATATACCTCCACTCTTTCCACATATGTGGTCCAATCCTCTATATCGCTATCGAAAGCAGTAATATTGCCAGTCTTAGGCATCCTGGAAAAAAAATGGCGCCTCCCGCGCTGTCCTTTCTTCCCCGCAGGAAAAAAAAATGGCGTTTCCCGCCACTGCCGCTGCTGACAACGCTGTTCTCCGCGGTTTTTATTTACATAGGTATTTTTAATAGGTGGAGACTCGTTCCCGCCGGACTCTCTGGGACTTTTCCCTCCCTCTGCTTGGTCCGAACGCCGACCTGCTTTGCAGCGCTGGCTGTCTCCCGAGTGCTCCACCCTCCGTCTCTGTTTGCCTCCGCCTTCGCTGCTCAGCCCCGCTGCAGAGCCAGCCGATGGAGCCCGAGCCCCAGCCCGCCGCCCAGGAAGGATTATTGCAGTACCTGCCACCAGCTCGGCTAGCTGGTGAAACCACAGTTTTTTTTTTCTTTCTTGTTCTTTTCTTCGACTTTTGTCTGAGGAATCGATCTCCTTGAGGTGCTGCCGAATTGCAGGTAAGTCCGTTTCCAATTCGTCGCCACTGTTGTATCCGTGTGTTAATGGAGACACGGAATGCAGGAGTTGGTTTCACAGGTGTTTACTGAACAAAGTCTGGAGGTGAACTAACAGATACAAGACACTATACAGGCTTATATAGCCCGAGTGGCCATTACCGGCATTACAGTACACAGGGGCTCTTAAAGGCACATACACCACAAGACCTTTCAGGAGTGAAATTAGGAAACACTTCTTCACACAAAGTGTGGTAGAAATTTGGAACTCTCTTCCGCAGACGGCAATTGATGCTAGATCAATTGTTAATTTTAAATCGGAGATTAATATCTTTTTGTTAACCAAAGATATTAAGGGAAATGGGCCAAAGGCGGGTATATGGAGTTAGGTTGTAGATCAACCATGATCTCATTGAATGGCAGAACAGGCTCGAGGGACTGAATAAGAATACTGCTTTCTTCAAGGGAGTGATTTTTTTTAAGTTAAATCTAAATACTGTGCTTTTTTTAGGAGCCTGAGGTGCATATCTGACATGGGTGGAAACTCATTACTACGTGCAGATCGTGGTTCAGTGATACAATTTTAACGAGCAAAAATCAAAGTCCTGCCCAGCGCTGAACCCACTGAGTAAAACCTAGTGAAATTAGTTTCAAACAGCAATTGGAAGCAGTATTTAATGGGGCACTTGCCTGCAAGAACTCACGTCATAGATATGTTTAATCTAGTGTTTTTGGATTTCAACAGAAGAATTTGCTGTTTTTTTTATATGTATCCTGCTTCTACACACTCAAGCACAAAGCTTACGATGGGTGCCATCCTTGCCACTTCAGTTTGGATGCATGTAGAGCAGCTGCAGCAGGCTGGCCAACCACATGACCTTTTGTTGTATCCTTTAATCTGTAGTTCACATTTCCATGAAACAGTTCAGTAATACCCTCTGTCAGGGCCGACAGCCACATAAATTTCCCAATGGATGCCAATGGTCATATTGAAAGGTCTTTGGAATTTGCTGTAGTAGTTGGCTTTGCACAAGTGCAGGGTATCATAGACCAGATTTAATAATTACAGTACTGTATTCCTTTTGATGAACAACAATGGAGACTGTTTGAATGACAGAATTGATTGTCCCCCCATTATATTCAAACTAGCTGGGGGAGCCCGGCTTTGCCAGGGCTGTTTTGGGCCGGGCGGTTTAAATCGAGTCCCAGGCTTTGGGGCCTCTCTGTGTCCCTCTGTGAATCTGGTGCCGGGCAACATTTTAAATTGAGTCCCAGGCTTTTGGGCCCTGTCTCTGTGTCCCTCTCTCAATCTGCTGCCGGGCAACATTTCTACCTTTTAATACCTTGAAAGATGAAAGTGAAAGTACTTGAAAACGTTTTTGGTAAATCTTTTAAAAATAACATAAGAGATACTAACTTTTTCAAAGCCGGATCAGCAGATTTTGAGCTGGAAGTAAATGGGGTTTTTAGCTTGAGGCAATGGCTGCCACATCCCTGAGATGAAAACGATTAGTCCCGCCCACAGACGCAGCGATTGGCCAACCATCAGGCGACTGAACTGTAGGATTGGTCAATGGTGATGGCACAGGATTGGCCGAACCTTGACGTCAGTCAATCAATGCTAATTAGCAGATAATGAGTTTAATTTTGAAGGCTTTTTTGCATAAGGCGCGAACAATTTTCGTCTGACCGAAAAGTAAATACGCTTACGACCGTCCCGGAACCGTAAGCTTTCTTTGGAGGTAACGCACGCGTAGGTACGCTCTATAACTTTCGAGTGCATAGCCGGACAGACGCACACCGGAGGACAGACAGACAGATAGACAGACAGACAGAACAATCCTTTTATTTATATATATAGATGTGTGCCTGCAGGCTGATTATTGTGGTTTCTTTCACAATGGTTTTTGTTACAGGCTTTTAGAAGCTCAGTTTTTGAACCAAATACATAGGCTGTATAAGTCAGCAACACCCTACCAAATCCTGTGTATGAAACCAGGATGACACTATGCATTACAGTGATAGTCAGAACTGTGTTGAATTACAGTTTCTATTTAAGTGCCACTGTTAATTCACAAGAATTAATTGTTTAAGAGGTTACCTGGCATAAACCAGGACAAACATCCAAAGATGTGCGGGTTAGGTTGATTGGCTATGATAAATTGACCCTTAGTGTTAGGGGGATTAAATACGTGGGGTTACGGGGATAGGGTGGGATATGTGTTGGTGTAGGGGTTACGGGGATCGGGTGGGATATGTGTCGGTGCAGGCTCGATGGGCCGAAATGGCCTCTATCTGCACTGTGAGGTTTCTGTGATTCTGTGATTCTGTGAAAAAGACTAGCAGTCCTTGTTGTAATACAAGTTAAATGTAATTGGTGTAGCTGAAAACTGTTGAATACAGATTGGGACCTGCGTTGCTGCACAAGTGACTTGTGGAATGACAGTCTGATCATTTTTTTAGCTTCTGCATTAAATATACGTGAGCTGATCTCCACTGGTCGTGTTCATTGGCATTCTGGATTCTGGAGCACTAAAGCCATTGCTCAGTTACCACCCATTGTATAATGACTTGTGTGAATCATGCAGTGCACAATGTATTATTTACTGCTAAGGTTGAGTTGTGTCCCTTTAAAGTTGGAAGGTCTAATTGTTAAGTAAGCACAGCTTCAGGTCAATCAGAGTTCAACTTAATTTTACAATAGCAAAATACTGCGGATGCTGGAAATCTGAAATAACATCAGAAAATGCTGGAAACACTCAGCAGGCCAGGCAGCATCCGTGGAGAGAGAAACAGAGTTAACAGCCCGTATTTTCCGATCGGAGGCTTCCTGCATGCGGAGGCCTCTGATCTGGAAAAAATCTACGCCCTTAACTGAGGGGTCCGGACATTTCAGCTGCTGGGCCTCTGCTCTACGAAATGCTCTACGAAATGCGCAGAGGCCCAGGTATACCAGGGGCGCATGCGGTTCGCAAGCATCCCTGGGATCACGTTGGGCCATGGGGAACCAATGAAAGAAGGGAATCCCCCTTCGTACTTTTGACAGCTTAGACCTGTCAAAAGTATGAATGGGAATCACTCAAAAAACACACCAAAACATTAAATACATTTTTTATCACATTTTTAAAATTAGCTAAAATTACATTAAATTAAATATTTTAAACATTTAATTTTTTGGAAAAAAAATTAGTTTTTTACGGGGCAAAAAAAAACAGCTTTTTTAAAAGTATTTTCTTTAAAATTATAAATGAGTGGGGAAAATTAAAAAAAAAATGTTTTTAAACTCTTATGCTGGTAAAAGCAGGCGTAAGATTTTTAAGGGTTTTCAGCGGGCGGATGTTCGGCAGAAAGCGAAACACTCCACCCACAGAGGCCCTTCTCCAGGGCAGGTGTGCGTGCGCGCCACATGTCTGAAACTGGCACTTGCGAGGCCCCTACAGGTGTACACACCCATAGGGATCGGAAAATACGGGCCATTGTTTCAGGTCTGTGACCCTTGGTCAGAACTGGTAAAAGTTGGACATGTGACAGGTTTTAAGCAGGTGCAGAGGCAGGGAAAGGGAGGGGGAGGGGAGGAAGGAACTGAAGGCACAGTCTGTGCTAGGATTGAACTCGGGAGAGATAAAATGTTGCAAATGGGGATGGCAGAATCATCAACAGCTGCCGCCTGAAAAATGGGGGTGTTATACAGTACTCTGAAATTGTTGAACTCAATGTTGAGCCGTGGTTGACATGGCCCTTGACCGTGCCCGTTCCATTTCCTGCACATCTGCTCACACCCCTTCTCCCTCCCAGAACCACAATAGGGTTCCTCTTGCCCTCACCTTTCACCGCACCATCCTCCACATTCAACGGATCATCCTTTGACATTTCCGCCACCTCCAACGTGATCCCACCACCAAACACCTCTTCCCCTCACCTCCCCTTTCAGCATTCCGAAGGGACCGCTCTCTCTGCAACACCCTGGTCACTCCTCAATCACCCCCAACAGCCCCTCCCCACGGCACCTTCCCGTGCACGCGCAGGAGATGCAACACCTGCCCTTTTACTTCCTCCCTTCCCACTGTCCAGGGCCCCAAACACCCCTTCCAGGTGAAACAGTAATTTACTTGTACCTCTTGCAATTTAGTATACTGTATTCACTGCTCACGATGCGGTCTCCTCTACATCGGGGAGACCAAACGCAGATTGGGTGACTGCTTTGCGGAACACCTCCATTCAGTCCATAAGGGTGACCTCGAGCTTCTGGTCACCTGTCACTTTAATTCTCCCCTCCACTCCCACTCTGAATTCTCTGTCCTCGGCCTCTTAAACTGTTCCAATGAAGCTCAACGTAAGCTCGAGGAACAGCACCTCATCTTTCTATTAGGCACTTTACAGCCTTCTGGACTCAACATTGAGTTCAACAATTTCAGACTATAACCCCCCACCCCCCATTTTCTCAAGCGGCAGATGTTGATGATTCTGCCATCCCCATTTGGAACATTGTATCTCTCCTGAGTTCAATCCTAGCACAGACTGTGCCTACAGTTCCTTCCTCCCCTCCCCACCTTTCCCTGCCTCTGCACCTGCTTAAAACCTGTTACATCTCCAACTTTTACCAGTCCTGACGAAGAGTCACAGACCTGAAACGTTAACTCTGTTTCTCTCTCCAGGGATGCTGCCTGGCCTGCTGAATGTTTCCTGCATTTTCTGTTGTTATTTCAACTTATTTTTGATGGGGAATTGATTGAGAATTTCAGGCTTTTGGTCAGAAGTACCAGAATTAAATGATACTTTTTTGAACTGAAGTGCCATCTGCCTTTTCCAGTGGTTCAAGTAACTGCCGTAGAACCATTTGAAGAAGAGCAGGTAGTTCTCATGATGTCCTGCCACTTTCCTTTCCTGCTTCAACAAAAACATGCAGGTTAACTGATGAATGGTCTCATCGCTGTTTGTGGGATCATTCTGTGTGCAAAATAGCTGCCAATGTTTGCCGATTTAACATCAGTCACTGCATTTCAAAGCAATTTATTCCCTGTGAAGTGCTTTGATACCTTTATAAAAAAGACTTTGTACAGGGTCAGAGATTTCAACACGTTAGGAAGCCATTTGGCTCATCGTGCTGGTGCTCGTGCTATTTCAGCCATTTCTCCTATGGTTTTAATATTTTTTGTAATGTGTTTATCTAATTTCTTTTTAAATGTCATGATTGACTCCATTTGGATAGCCACTTGTGGTAGTGCATTCCATATTCTAATAGTAAATATGAGTGACATGGTAAGGGTGTCACATAAATACAAGCTTTTTCTTTTCTGATATATCTGAATCTGTAGTAAGAGCTAAACATGCCAAATTTTTATTTAGATGTGCTGCTCCTAATATTGCTAAATTGTTATAGGCAGTGCAGGGTTGCAGCACGTAGCCTAACTTAATTCATTTTTGAAGAAATAACAGTGTAGATAAGTGTAAGAAGTCACACAACACCAGGTTATAGTCCAACAGTTTTATTTGAAATCACAAGCTTTCGGAGCGCTGCTCCTTCGTCAGGTGAAGTGGAGAGATGCATAAAGACACAGCTTATATAGTCAGAGAATAATGCCAGATGATTACAGGTAATCTTTCTAACTGCCATTTATCACACCTCGGCAGAGAGATACTCACAGCAATCAAAGGTGTGAATGGTGTCCAAACAGGTCAGTCAGGAAAACATTATATCAAAGAACAATGAGGTGGGGTCACAAGGGGTCAAATGTTGCAGATGCTGGGGTCTGTATGAAAAACAAAAAACAGACAAAAAAACTGTCTGTCGCGACACTACAGACTTCTTACAGAAACTCAGCACCCAGGGACCAGTTGAACCAGGAACACTCCTCGCCACGATGGACGTCTCGGCACTCTACACCAGTATCCCCCACGATGACGGCATCGCTGTGACAGCCTCAGTACTCAACACCAACAACAGCCAATCTCCAGACGCCATCCTACAACTCATCCGCTTCATCCTTGACCACAATGTCTTCACCTTCAACAACCAGTTCTTTACCCAAACATATGGAACAGCCATGGGGACCAAATTCGCACCCCAATACGCCAACATCTTCATGCACAAGTTCGAGCAAGACTTCTTCGCTGCACAGGACCTCCAACCAGCGCTATACACCAGATACATCGACGACATTTTCTTCCTATGGACCCATGGCGAAGAATCACTGAAAAGACTACACGATAACATCAAGTTCCATCCCACCATCAAACTCACCATGGACTACTACTCAGAATCGGTTTCATTCTTGGACACACGAGTCTCCATCAAAGACGGACACCTCAGCACTTCACTCTCCCGCAAGCCCACGGACAACCTCAGGATGCTCCACTTCTCCAGCTTCCACCCTAACCACGTTAAAGAAGCCATCCCCTATGGACAAGCCCTGCGAATACACAGGATCTGCTCAGACGAGGAGGAACGTGATGGACACCTACAGACGCTGAAAGACGCCCTCGTAAGAACGGGATATGACGCTCGACTCGTCGATTGACAGTTCCGATGGGCCACAGCAAAAAATCACCTAGGCCTCCTCAGAAGACAAACACGGGACACAACCAACAGAGTACCCTTCGTCGTCCAGTACTTCCCCAGAGCGGAGAAACTACGCCATGTTCTTCGCAGCCTTCAACATGTCATCGATGACGACGAACACCTCGCTAAGGCCATCCCCACGCCTCCACTACTCGCCTTCAAACAGCCGCCTAACCTCAAACAGACCATCGTTCGCAGCAAATTACCCAGCTTTCAGGAGAACAGCGACCACGACACCACACAACCCTGCCACGGCAACCTCTGCAAGACATGCCAGATCATCAACACAGATACCATCATCACACGTGAGGACACCACCCACCAGGTACATGGTACATACTCGTGACTCAGCCAACGTTGTCTACCTCATACATTGCAGGAAACGATGCCCCGGAGCATGGTACATCGGCGAGACCATGCAGACACTGCGACAACGGATGAACGGACACCGCGCAACAATCGCCAGGCAGGCGTGTTCCCTCCCAGTTGGGGAACACTTCAGCAGTCAAGGACATTCAGCCTCCGATCTTCGGGTAAGCATTCTCCAAGGTGGCCTTCGAGACACACGACAACGCAAAGTCGTCGAGCAGAAACTGATAGCCAAGTTCCGCACTCATGAGGACGGCCTCAACCGGGATTTTGGGTTCATGTCACGCTACATGTAACCCCACCTGACGTAGGGTCATCCAGACTCGAGTCGTCGTTGGCTTGTTCTCTCTACACAGATGCGGCCGGACCTGCTGTGATTTCCAGCAAAAAAAATGTTTTTGTCTGTTTTTTGTTTTTCATACAGACCCCAGCATCTGCAACATTTGACCCCTTGTGACCCCACCTCATTGTTCTTTGATGTAATGTTTTCCTGACTGACCTGTTTGGACACCATTCACACCTTTGATTGCTGTGAGTATCTCTCTGCCGAGGTGTGATAAATGGCAGTTAGAAAGATTACTAGTGGGAACAGCCTTTCCCCTTGTCGCATATCCAAACCCGTAATAATCTTGTACACTTCTATCAAATCACCCCTCAACCTCCTTTGCTCTAATGAAAACAAATCCAGCTTCTCCAACCTGCCCTTGTAGCTAAGATCCCCCATCCCCAGAACATTTCTGGTAAATCTCTGCTGCACCCTCTCAAGGGCCTTCACATCCTTCCTAAAGTGTGGTGACCAGAACTGGACTTAATACTCCAGTTGTGGCTTAACCAGCGCTTTATAAAGGTTCAGCATAACCTCTCTACTTTTGTACTCAATGCCTCTATTTATGAAGTCCAAAATCACATATGCTTTGTTAACCACTCTCTCAATATGTCCTGCCACCTTCAGGGACCTATGCACATTAACTGTGCTGGATTGACAAGTGGCAAGTAACATTCGCACCACACAAGTGCCAGGCAATGACCATCTCCAACAAGCGAGACTCTAACCATCTCCCCTTGACATTCAATGGCATTACCATCGCTGAATCCCCCACTATCAACATCCTGGGGGTTACCATTGATCAGAAACTGAACTGGACCAGCCATATAAATACTGTGGCTACAAGAGCAGGCCAGAGGCTGGGAATTCTGCGGCGAGTGTCTCACCTCCTGACTCCCCAAAGCCTTTCCACCATCTACAAGGCACAAGTCAGGAGTGTGATGGAATACTCTCCGCTTGCCTGGATGAGTGCAGCTCCAACAACACTCAAGAAGCTCGACACCATTCGGGATAAAGCAGCCCGCTTGATTGGCACTCCATCCACCACCTTCAACATTCACTCCCTCCACCACCGGCGCACTGTGGCTGCAGTGTGCACCATCTACAAGATGCACTGCAGCAACTCGCCAAAGCTCCTTCAACAGCACCTTCCAAACCCACGACCTCTACCACTTAGAAGGACAAGGGCAGCAGACGCATGGGAACATCACCACCTACAAGTTCCCCTCCAAGCCACACACCATCCTGACTTGGACCTGTATCGCCGTTCCTTCACTGTCGCTGGGCCAAAATCCTGGAACTCCCTTCCTAACAGCATTGTGGGTGCAGCGGTTCAAGAAGGCGGCTCACCACCATCTTCTCAAGGGCAATTAGGGATGGGCACTAAATGCAGGCCTAGCCAGCGACGCCCACATCCCATCAATGAATAAAAAAAACCTCCCAGGTCCCTCTGTCTCTGCACACTCTTTAAAACTGTGCCACTAAGTGTATATTGCCTCTCCCTGTTCCTTCTGCCAAAATGCATCACCTCACACTTCTCTGTATTAAATTCCATCTGCCCATTCTGCTAGCCTTTCTATGTCCTGTTGCAGTCGATTGATATCATCCTCACTGTTTGTCACACCCCCAAGTTTGGTGTCATCGGCAAATTTAGAAATTCTACTCTCTTCCAATATCCAGGTCATTTATATATATCAAAAAAAGCAGTGGCCCCAGCACTGACCCTTGGGGAACACCACTGTCTCCCATCCTCCAGTCTGAAAAACAGCCATTCACCACAACTCACTGTTTTCTGTCCTTAAGCCAATTCCTTATTCAAGCTGCCACTGACCCACCTATTCCATGAGCCTCAATTTTGTTAACCAGCCTTCTATGTGGTACTTTGCCAAACGCCTTCAAAAATCCATGTAGACAACATCCATTGCATTCCCTTCATCAATCCTCTCTGTTACTTCATCAAAAAATTCAATTAGATTAGTCAAACACGATCTGCCTTTTACAAACCCGTGTTGGCTCTCCTTAATTAGCTTAAACCTCTCCAAGTGCCCGTTAATTTTTTCCTTCATTATTGTTTCTAAAACTTTACCCACCACTGATAAGCTGACCGGCCTGTAGTTACTAGGATTGTCCTTACACCCTTTCTTGAACAATGGTGTCACATTTGCCACTTTCCAATCCTCCGGCATCTCTCCCGCATCTAGGGAAGATTGGAAAATTGTGGCAAGCCCTTCCGCTATCTCCTCCCCCAATTCCCTTAGCATCCTGGGATGCAAGCTATCTGGACCAGGCGACGTGTCCACTCTAAGCATACTCAGCCTTTCTAGTTCATCCTGTCTATCAATTTTCACCCCTTCCATTGCTTCTACTTCTTCCACTTCTACCGATATTTCGTCAGCGTCCATCTCCTTAGTAAACACCGATACAAAGTACTCATTGAGTATTCTAGCCTTGCCCTGCGCCTCTAAGATTATATCACTTTCTCTGTCTCTAATGGGCCCCACCCCGCCTCTTACTACCCACTTACTGTTTACATGCCGGTAGAAGATTTTAGGGTTCCCTTTTATGTTAACTGCCATTCTACTCTCATATTTTCTCTTTGCCAAACTTATTTTCATCTTCACTTCCCCTCTCAACTTACTGTATTTGGTCTGGTTCTCCCTTGACATGTAGAACTGTTCTCCATTTACTGAAAATGTCCCCCAATCACAATTATGCAATTAGCCAAGAGTCAAGATGGGTGCCTAGGTACAATAACGTACATATTACATCTGAGAATGATGAATATTTGAAAATGATATTTAAAAAAATGCAGAATTCAGAGTCTGGAAAAGACAAGGTACAGATTTTGAAATTTGTGAGGATGCGTATCAAGCCACCATGAATGTGTTACTTTCTGAGTCTCCCAAGGAACTATCCTTTGTCCCCTCCCCTATATCTACATATTGCCCCTTGATGATAACATCCTCAGACATGAGGGTCAGCTTCCAATATATGCTGGTGACACCCTGCTCTACCTCTCTCGCATACCTCTTGACCCCTCTACTGTCTCTTGTCAGACTGCTTGTCTGACATCTGGCCAGGGTTGAGCCACAGTTTCCACCAGTTAAACACTGGGAAGACCAAAACCGTCGTCTTTGGCCACAAATTCCATATACTTTCCAATGATTCCATTCCAATTCTGATCCTCCTGTTTAAATCACTTCACTACCTCACCCCCCCCTACCTCTATAACCTCTCTTCTCCCCCCCTGAGCTCTCTGTTACTTTTACTCTGGCACCTTGTGCATCTCCCCTCCCTTCCCTAAGCCCCACGCTCTGGAATTCTCTCCCCAAATTTCTCTGCTTCTCCAACTCCCTCTCCTTTAAGACTCTCCTTAAAACCCACCTTTTTGACTAAGCTTTTGATTATCTCTTCTAATATCTCCTCCTTTGGTGTCCTTTTTTATTATGCCTCTGTGAAGCATTTGGGACATTTTTCTTCAGTGAGTGTGCTTGATGAGATTAGGTATATCAGGATGATTGAGTTGTAAATGTATCATTGAAGACTACAGTGAGTTTCCGTTCTTTTGCATTGTTCTCACTGAGTTGTTGAGCTTTATTGGATACAGTAATGTGATTGGATCTTTGACTGAAATGTGTGTCATTTGGAGTTTGGAGGGGGTTGGTGGGGAAGCTGGACTGGACCTGTAAAAGAGTGGTTAGCGATGCTAGACTTCTGGGCAGTGATGGAATGAGGAGAATGAAGGATGACTCCGCAAAGAATGAGGAAAGTGGGTTTTGTCAGGAAGTAGAGAGAAGCTTCATGCAGCTGAATGTGATTTAATGTGATGGCCTGGGTTGTGATTACCTCTTTCCATGGTTGGATGAGCATTTTGATGTTTTAATGGGACTCCTGTTGCTGCTTTGATTTGATATTCTATGAAGAAAAATACCTGAATGAATAGCTACAGAAAACAGACAAGTATATTAACATTTTTTAAACATTCACATGGACCAGTTCTTTGATTATAATTAAGCAGTTGCATAGTGTTAAAAAAACAAATTGCACCTTTTCTGCTTAACAAACAAAACAAACCGTGAAAATTTAGCAGCCATGAGCTTTGAAGTTAGATTTACTAAAACTAGTACATTTTTCGAGAAAAGTTGTGGATTTATGAATGGACTGGATTTCAAAGCCACAAAAGTGAACTGTTCGGTACTATGACTACTTGATTCATGGATAGACCTAAAGTAATAGATTTTAGGGAGAAGAGCAGACTTCAGATTTTTAAAACACATTTTCTTCCCATGTTGAACCCATTACTACCAAAGTTTAAGGATTGATGTACATTTGCATTCATGTCCTGTATGGAATGGAAGACTTCATGTTTGAACCATTGCTTTTATTACAGTAATTTATCTGTGAGCTGTGCTGCATTTATGGTTGATTTATGTGTGGGACACTTCAAGCTGGGATCAGGACCCATTTGATTTGATCCCAAATCAGGGATTCAAAGCTTGTGTTAGTATTTTATGAAAATTATCTAGCATATTTTATTCAGGTTTACTATTACAATAAAAAAAATTGTCACAAGCGACAGGAAAAGGACTTGCGTTGATTTTGTTTTTAGTTACTAATCAGCCCTTGCTTTGTTTAGAGGATGGGCTGAAAAAGTATTCAGTAAAATAAAACCTTGCACTTTTAAAGTGCCTTATCATGCCTATCAGAAATGTCTGAAAATGCTTCACACACAGTAAGCCACTTCAAAATGCACTGGCTGGTGTTGGATAGTTAATGCCCCAGAAACAGCAAGTTGATCTGTTGTTGATGGTGTTGGTCAAGGGAGAAATGCTGGCCTGAACAGCAGGAGAGAATTTGCTGTGTTCAAATAGGCTCATGGGATCTTCATGTCCACCTGAACTGTCAGGTGGGACCTTGGTCTAGCCTTTCATCTGAAGGACACCGACAATACACAACTGCACTGCAGTATCGATCAAAACTACGAGGTCAAGCCCCTTGAGTTAGACTTGAACTGTTCTAGTAACTGTCTCTGACTCCGAGTTATTCCACATGGATTCCAACTGAAATTCCACCCTTCATGTTTTGGATCCATCCAGGATTACAGATATCGCCAAGATATTCAGCGTTCCTCAAACCACTGCTCTCGCCGCATCCTGAGATCCACGCTCAACACTATACACAGCCACATGCACATTCCTGACACCTCTCTTCAGCAGCACCGACTCACTGCATCTCAAAGCTGTCCTGGTCCGCAGTTCCATTTCATCCTTCGCCTCATCCGGCGCTTTAACAATAAACCTTTTTTCTTTCAGGTGTCAAGGATCGTAAGCTTCAACAACTCTTGGACACCAACGCCCCTCTGAAACCTTCTTCCCCTTCACTTTCCTCTGACCCCCATCCCTTCCAATCTCACCCCAGCCGTTTTTTCACTATCCCCTCTGACCTTCCCCTCTCTGACCCCTGAGCTTCACCCGCTTACACCCCCACCTCTGAATTTCGAGTTTGGCACGGTGCTGAGCTCTTTTTCCGTTGCCTTCATCTCCGTGCCCACTTCTTTGGCCAAGAGTCTTCCTCCTGCACAGCTGAACCTTTCTCCCGCTTTCAGAATTCTCGTTCTACCTGGACCCCTCCCCCTGGCCTCTTAACCTCTCTAGATCTTTTCATTGCAAACCGCCGGCGTGACGTCGGCCATCTCAATTTCTCTGCTCCCCTCACTCACTCCAACATACCTCCTTCTGAACTTGCAGCACTTTATTCTCTCAGAGCCAACCCCAACATTGCCATTAAACCTGCTGACAAGGGTGGCACTGTTGTTGTTTGGTGAACTGACCTCTACCTTGCGGAGGCTGAATGTCAACTCTCTGACACCTCCTCCTACCTCCCCCTGGACCATGACCGTTTCATCTGAAGGACACCGAACATCAAACCATCGTTTCCAAGACTGTCGCTGACCTCATCTCCTCTGGAATCTTCCCTCCACGGCCGCCAATGTCAGTACCCCAACCCCACACAGCCCGCTTCTACCTCCTTCCCAAGATCCACAAACGGGAATGCCCATGTAAACCCACAGACCTTATCTCTTTCTATCTTGACTCCAATTTTTCTCCCCTTGTCCAGTCTCTTCCCACCTACATCCGCGACTCATCCGACGCCTTCTGCCACTTTAACAGTTTCCAGTTTCCAACGGTCTCCTTTTCGCTATGGACGTTCAATCCCTCTACACCTCCATCCCCCACCAGGATGGCCTGAGGGCACTCAGCTTCTTCCTTGAACAGAGACCCAACCAATCCCCAAGCTCCCATCCACCGCCACCCTCCGCCTCCTGGCTGAACTTGTTCTCACGTTGAACAACTTCTCCTTTGACTCCACTCACTTCCTCCAAATTAAAGGTGTTGCTATGGGAACCCACATGGGTTCTAGCTATGCCTGCCTTTTCGTGGGATATGTGGAACATTCTTTGTTCCAGTCCTACTCGGGTCCCCTCCCTCACCTTTTTTCCGGTACATTGATGACTATCGGTGCCGTTTCCTGCTATTGCCCTGAACCAGAAAATTTCATTCACTTTACTTCCAATTTCCACCCTTCCCTCACCTTCACACAGTCTATCTCTGACTCTTCTCTTCCATTCCTCGATTTCCCTGTCTCCATTTCTGGGGATAGGTTATTGACAAACATTCACTATAAGCCCACTGACTCCCACAGCTACCTGGACTACACTTCCTCCCACCCCGCTTCCTGTAAGGACTCTATTCCATTCTCCCAATTTCTCCGCCGCATTTGCTATGACGATGCCACCTTCCACCCTAGTGCTTCCGATATGTCTTCCTTTTTCCTCAACCGAGGATTCCCCTCTACCGTGGTTGACACGGCCCTTGACCGTGTCCATTCTATTTCTCGCACTTCTGCTCTCATCCCTTCCCCTCCCTCCCAGAACCACGATAGGGTTCCCCTTGTCCTCACCTTTCACCCCACCAGCCTCCATATTTAACGGACCGTTCTCCGCCATTTCCGCCACCTCCAGCATGATCCCACCACCAAACACATCTTCCCCTCCCCTTTCAGCATTCCGAAGGGACCGCTCCCTCCGTGATACCATGGTCCACTCCTCTATCACCCCTAACAACCCTTCCCATGCAAGCGCAGGAGATGCAACACCTGCCTTTTTACTTCCTCCCTTCCCACTGTCCAGGGCCCCAAACACTCCTTCCAGGTGAAACAGCGATTTACTTGTACTTCTTGCAATTTAGTATACTGTACTCGCTGCTCACGCTCCTCTACATTGGGGAGACCAAACGCAGATTGGGTGACTGCTTTGCGGAACACCTCCGTTCAGTCCGTAAGCGTGATCCTGAGCTTCTGGTCGCCTGTCACTTTAATTCTCCACTCCACTCCCACTCTGAATACTTCATCCTCGGCCTCTTACGCTGTTCCAACGAAGCTCAGCGTAAACTCGAGGAACAGTACCTCATCTTTCAATTAGGCCTTGTGGACTCAACATCGAGTTCAACAATTTCAGACTATAACCTCGGCTCCTATTTTTTAAAAATTCTTTTCTTTCTATTCTTTCACATGGCAGCTGTTGATGATTCTGCCACACCTCATCTAGAGCCATCTTTCATTTCTTAACTTGTCCCATTACCATCTCCTTTTGCCTTGCACCATCATTCCTTTTGCCCTTTAATCTCTCCTGCCTTCCATCCTATCACAGACCTTCACTTTTGTTCTTTCCTCCCCTCCTCCCTTTCCCTGCCCCTACACTTGCTTAAAAATCTGTTACGTCTCTAACTTTTTTCCTGTTCTGACGAAGGGTCATTGACCTGAAATGTTAACTCTGTTTCTCCCTCTACAGATGCTGCCTGACCTGCTGAGTATTTCCAGCATTTTCTGTTTTTATTTCAGATTCCCAGCATCCGCAGTATTTTGCTTTTGAACTGTTCTACTTGGAGGTGAGAGCGACAAAGTGAACCAGGTGGACCTGCAGTCAAGTTGTACCTACCGATGTACGAATCATGCTGGTCTTTTTGCCCTGGGTAGTGCTGTCTTTTAACTTATTGCATCATTCTCGAGATTTGAAAATGTGGTGGATAATTGAAGGCTTCTGAATTAGCTTATTTTGTTCATCTTTGTGTATGGAAATGCTGCAAAGTAGAAGTACTTTGTGATGGTAATCATATTTTAACATATGAATTTGAATTTATTTGAAAATGTTAGATATTTGCAGCCTCATGCTTATCTTCTGTATCTCTTGAATAAACCAGTGAGTTGGAAAATGACCATGTGTAATTAAGCTAAAGTTGTCATATTGGTATTTTCATGTAGATAGACAAAATCAGTTCGGCTTGATACTACAAAAGCACATAATTAAAGTTCCTCTCTGTAATGGAATGAAAATTATATGAAATTGGTCACATAGTAATGGATTTTCTTTTGGCATGCTCTGTAAAGCTTATATAAAAGGGCATCAAGCCTCATTAAATGAAAACTTTGGAGATGAAAGTTCCTTGTTTGAAAAGATTTTCTGCAAGGATGGTTGTGGCTTTTTGAATCTTGGTATTTTTTGGAATTGTAAAGTAGAAATCCTTCCATAAGAACATAAGAAATAGGAGCAGGAGTAGGCCATTCGGCCCCTTGAGCCTGCTCCGCCATTCAATAAGATCATGGCTGATCTGATCTTGGCCTCAACTCCACATTCCTGCCCGCTCCATATAACCCTTGATTCCCCTGTTTTTCAAAAATCTGTCGATCTCCACCTTGAATATATTCAATGACTCCGCCTCCGCAGCTCTCTGGGGTAGAGAAGTCCAAAGATTCACAACCCTCTGAGAGAAGAAGTTCCTCCTCATCTCTGTTTTAAATGGGCGACCCCTTATTCTGAAACTATGCCCCCTAGTTCTAGATTCCCCTACGAGGGGAAACATCTTTCTTGCATCTACCCTGTCAAGCCCCCCTCAGAATCTTTTATGTTTCAATAAGATCACCTCTCATTCTTCTAAATTCCAATGAGGATAGGACAACCCCTTCAACTCCGGAATCAACCTAGTGAACCTTCTCTGAACTGCCTCCAATGCAAGTATATCCTTCCTTAAATAAGGAGACCAAAACCGTACTCAGTACTCCAGGTGTGGTCTCACCAATGCCCTGTACAGTCATAGCAAGACTTCCCTACTTTTATACTCCATCCCCCTTGCAATAAAGGCCAATATTCCATTTGCCTTCCAAATTACTTGCTGTACCTGCATGCTAACTTTTTGTGTTTCATGTATGAGGACACCCAGATCCCTCTGTACCGCAGCATTCTGTAGTCTCTCACCATTTAAATAATATTTTGCTTTTTTATTCTTCCTACCAAAGTGGATAACCTCACATTTCCCACATTATATTCCATCTGCCAAATTTTTGCCCACTCACTTAGCCTATCTATATCTCTTTGTGTACTCCTCACAACTTGCTATCCCACCTATCTTTGTATCGTCAGCAAATTTGGCAATAGTACACTCAGTCCCTTCATCCAAGTCATTAATATAGATTGTAAATAGTTGAGGCCCCAGCACTGATCCCTGTGGCACTCCACTAGTTACAGTTTGCCAACCTGAAAATGACCCATTTATCCCGACTCTGTTTGTTTTCTGTTAGTTAGCCAATCCTCTATCCAATCTAATATATTACCCCAACCCCGTGAGCTCTTATCTTGTGCAGTAACCTTTTATGCGGCACCTTATCAAATGCCTTCTGGAAATCCAAATACACGACATCTATTGGTTCCCCTCTATCCACCCTGCTCGTTACATCCTCAAAGAATTCTAACAAATTTGTCAAACATGATTTCCTTTTCACCTTGACTGTGCTTGATTGTATTGTGATTTTCTAAATGTCCTGCTATTACTTCCTTAATAATGGATTCCAGCATTTTGCCAGTGACAGATGTTAAGCTAACTGGCCTATGGTTTCCTGCTTTCTGTCTCCCTCCTTTCTTTGAATAGGGAAGTTACATTTGCGGTTTTCCAATCCGCTGGGACCTCTCCAAAATCCAAGGAATTTTGGTAGATTACAACCAACGCATCCACTATCTCTGCAGCCACTTCTTTTAAAACCGTAGGATGCAGGCCATCAGGTCCAGGGGACTTGTCAGCCTTTAGTCCCATTAGTTTGCCGAGTACTTTTTCTCTAGTGATAGTGATTGTTTGAGGTTCTTCCCTCCCTTTCACCCCTTGATTATCAACTATTATTGGGATGCTTTTAGTGTCTACTACCGTGAAGACTGATACAAAATATTTGTTCAAAGTCTCTGCCATTTCCCAGTTTCCCATTATTAATTCCCCAGTCTCATCCTCTAAGGGACCAATGTTTACTTTAGCTACAACAGTTACAGTTTGGGATGTCTGTGTGTTATAAAACTGGCAATTTCATAGTGACCTATGATTTATGGAGGATTGTTTCCAGTAGAGATCTCATTAGCTTATATACATTAGAACATCCTTTTCTTAGCAATTGCATGCTGTTTGCAAGGTATCTTTTTTACCTGGTGTTATCACACCTTATTCACGTCTGATTTCCGATAAGTTAAAACTTCTGTTTCTTTGAGTTCTTATTTTATGTGTTTTGCTTGATTTGCCTACAGGTTTGTTTGAAAGTGGGTTCCATTTGTAGATTCTCATACTACTAAAAGTTGTGGATTTCATCATGTTTTATCTATTTTCATTTAACTTAATAGACACTGAGATGTGTTGCTAAGACAACATCAAATTAAGAATACAAGAAAAATCAGGGACCAAAGTTCTCCCCTTCAGTACGTAACTCTCCTAACATAATATTTAACTCTCATCTTTCACCCTCTCTAAACTTCAGCTCTTCCAAAACATTGCTGCCCACACAAAGTCCTGTTCACCTATCACTCCTGTGCTTGCTGACCTATTTTGACTCCTTGTCCCCAACACCTCAAATTTAAAGTTCTCATCCTTGTGTTTAAATCACTTCATGGCTTTGCACCTCCCTGCCTCAATAAACTCCCCCTGCCCTTCCCTGAACTCTCTGTTCCTCCGACTATGGCCTTTTGTGCATCTGTTGCCTGCCCCATTGACCCGACCATTGGTAGCCGTGCCTTCAACCACCTAGGCCCCATGCTCTGTAATTCCCTCTCTAAACCCCTCAGCCTCTCCACACCCTCTCCACACCATCCCCTCATCCATTAACAGATTCTTTGAAAACCCACCTCTTGACCAAGCTTTTGATCACCCCTCCTAATTGCTTTTTCTTTGGCTTGGTGTTCTTTTTTTCTTACACCTCTGAAGTGCCATGGGATGTTTTCTTCTACATTAAAGGCGCTATATAAATGCAAGTTGCTGTAATCTTAAATAACCCCAATGTTTTTCCTCTCAGCACGTTGCTTGGTAGATTATTTCAAATATTTATCACTTTTTTTTAAAGGTTTTTCTGGTACCGTAGAAATTTATTCCATGAATTTCCTTTTACATTCCCTGGCCCTATTTTCATTACGTATTTTAAATTAATAATTTGGATTTGCCTCATCTTTAAGACTTGTTTCATCTTTCCTCATATATCGTTCCCTTTATTCTAAGGGATCAGTCTTATTGCTCCTTTAAATGCACTTTCTAAAACAATATTTTTGTGCTGTGATGACCATAACTGAATATGATAGAAAGCAGAAATGTTGCAACATTGTAATTTGCTAAACTTCTACCATAAACAGAATTGATTTGTGCAAAGCTCATGAAGTAAAACACTGGAAAGTTCCCACCCCAGGCTACAGCTGAGGAACGGTACAAATTTGCAGGATAGGTAAGCTGAAATGGCTGAATCCAAAACTTTGCCACCCCTCCCCTGCCAAAAGCACCATGTAATATAAAACAAATTCTCTATTAGCCATCCTATAACAAATTTAAAAAAAATCCCTACCCATGTGTGGTAAACCACTGTTTGTATTCCACTGTGTACATGCCTCGGCTGACTCCTCCCACAAGTCCTAGTATAAAGGTGACTGCTCCCCAGCCCTTTGTATTTCTGGACCGGTCGACCACTCGAGGCAGACCTTCATTCTTTTGTTAATAAAAGCCTTTAGTTACTCTCTTAACTCTCAGTCTTTTATGAGTAATTGATAGCGCATCAATTTTATTAACAAAATTTTTATAATGGAGAAGATCCTCACACCAGCATGCCTGGACTTAGATCATCGGGAGGCGGACTCATCCACCAAGTTTACTCACTGGCTTAAGTGTTTCGAAAAATTCCTGACCGCCTCCGCAGCAATCAAATCGGACGAGGACAAACTGGATGTCCTGACCTCCAAAGTGAACCACCGAGTGTACTCGGTCATCCAAGACGCGACCTCGTACGCGGACGCTATCAAGCTCCTCAAGGACCAGTACACGCGCCCAGTGAACGAAGTGTACGCCAGGCACCTTCTGGGGAGTCGTAAACAACAACCTGGGGAATCGACCGTGGAATACCTTCAGGCACTGTCTGTGCTTGGCCGGGCCTGTGGTTGTAAGGATGTAAAGGCCGCGTGTACACAGAGGAACTTATCCGGGACGCTTTTGTAGCGGGCCACAGATCCAATTACACCCGACAGCGACTGTTGGAGCAGAGTGACCTCGACCTCAACAAGGCCTCTGAACTCACACTATCATTGGATGCAGCCTACCGGGGCATGGATGCCTACTCCTCTGCACCGTGGACGCCGCGGGGAATGACAGCCTGGGACACGGTAGGACCGCCTCATAGCGCCGTGCCACCCCAGCCACACCCCAGCAACGGCCCAACTACCGCAGCAGTGTCCCAAGGCCAGACAGCAGTGCCCCAAGGCCAGAAATACTAATACTGTGGCCAGGCAAAACACCCCAGAGCGCGCTGCCCGGCGAAAAACGCGATCTGCTCGGGCTGCGGGAAGAAGGGACACTACGCTAGCGTCTGCAGGGCCAAAGCCACCCCGAACCCCAGCAGCGCCGCGTGTGGGCCATGCGGGCCGCCATCTTGGGCCTCCCCGGCCATGTGCGAACCACCGGTACAGCAGCCATTTTGGACGCCTCCAGCCACATGGGGATCATGGACGCCGCCATCTTGGACGACAGCCGGAACGCAGCAGGCCCCCAACACCGCCTCATCTGATACCCGCAGCGACACACCGACCCCTACGCTGGCATCCGTTACACTGGACCAAGCGAGACCGCACCAGCTGGCCAGTTCCACAATGGACATTAAGGTAAATGGTCACGATACAATCTGCCTTTTTGACTCTGGGAGCACGGAGAGCTTCATCCACCCCGACACGGTGCGGCGTTGCGCTCTCCCAGTCCTGCCTGCGCACCAGCGAATTTCTATGGCCTCCGAGTCCCAGTCGGCGGACATCGGCGGCTACTGCGTGGTGACACTCGTAGTAGACGGGACTGTGTACGATCATTTTAAACTTCTGGTGCTGCCCGACCTCTGCGCTGCCGTCCTGCTGGGGTTAGATTTTCAGTGCCACCTTAAAAGTGTTATGATGGCGTACGGTGGACCCCTACCCCCACTCACAGTCCGCAGCCAGCAGCTTCCAAATTGCCCGCCGCGCACCAGGTGCAACCTCTCCACACTGAGTCACCCCCCCCACCACTGTTTGCTAACCTCACCCCCGACTGTAAGCCCATCGTCACAAAGAGCAGGCGATACAGTGCCGGGGACAGGGTTTTCATTAAAACCGAAGTGGAGCGGCTCCTGAAGGAAGGGATTATTGAGGGCAGCACCAGCCCCTGGCGAGCCCAGGTTGTGGTCGTTAAGACCGGCGAGAAGCAGCGCCTGGTCATCGACTACAGCCAGACAATAAGTCGCTACACCCTGCTGGACACCTACCCACTCCCCCGCATAGCTGATATGGTCAACCAGATCGCGCAGTACCACGTCTTCTCGACCATTAACCTGAAGTCAGCGTACCACCAGCTCCCTATCCGCCCTGAGGACCGCCAGTATACTGCCTTTGAGGCAAACGGCCGCCTCTATCACTTCCTTAGGGTTCCCTTTGGCGTCACCAACGGGGTCTCCGTCTTCCAAAGGGAGATGGACCGGATGGTAGATCAAAATGCGTTGCAGGCCATTTTCCCATATCTGGACAATGTGACCATCTGCGGCCGTGACTTGCAGGACCATGACGCAAACCTCGAAAAATTCCTCCGCACCGCCCAACTCCTGAACCTGACATATAACAAGGAGAAGTGCATATTCCGCACAAACCGCCTCGCCATCCTTGGCTGTGTTGTGGAACACGGAGTCATCGGCCCCGACCCCGACCGGATGCGTCCCCTTATGGAACTCCCACTGCCCCACTGCCTCAAGGCCCTGAAGAGGTGCCTAGGGTTTTTCTCCTATTACGCCCAGTGGGTCCCCTACTATGCGGACAAGGCCCGTCCGCTGATCAAGTCCACCTCTTTTCCCTTGACGGCAGAGGCCCGCTTAGCCTTCCACCGTATCAAGGAGGACATTGCCAAAGCCACCATGCACGCAGTGGACGAATCCATCCCCTTCCAGGTGGAAAGCGACGCGTCCGACTTTGCCCTGGCCGCTACCCTCAATCAGGCGGGGAGACCCGTGGCCTTCTTTTCACGAACCCTCCAAGGCCCGGAGACCAGACACTCCGCTGTTGAGAAGGAGGCCCAGGCGATTGTGGAGGCTGTGCGTCATTGGAGGCACTACCTGGCCGGAAAACGATTTACCCTGCTCACTGACCAGCGTTCAGTTGCTTTCATGTTTAACAACAAGCAGAGGGGCAAAATCAAAAATGACAAGATCTTGAGGTGGAGAATCGAACTTTCCACCTACAACTACGAGATCTTGTACCGGCCCGGGAAGCTCAATGAACCCCCGGATGCGCTATCGCGTGGCACCTGCGCCAGCGCGCAGATCGATAGACTGCGGGCCCTCCACAATGACCTCTGCCACCCGGGGGTCACCAGGTTCTTCCACTTCATCAAGGCCCGCAACCTGCCTTACTCTATTGAGGAGGTCAGGACCATGACCAGGAACTGCCAAGTCTGCGCTGAGTGCAAACCGCACTTTTATAGACCAGACAGGGCCCACCTGATAAAAGCCACTCGCCCCTTCGAGCGCCTGAGCGTTGATTTTAAAGGGCCTCTCCCCTCCTCCGACCGCAATGTGTACTTCCTCAATATTATTGATGAGTACTCCCGTTTCCCGTTCGCCATCCCCTGCCCGGACATGACCAGTGCCACGGTCATTAAATGTCTGAACGACCTCTTCACCCTGTTCGGTTTCCCCAGCTATATCCATAGCGACCGGGGCTCATCGTTTATGAGCGACGAACTCCGTCAGTACCTGCTAACTAGGGGTATTGCCACAAGCAGGACCACCAGTTACAGCCCCCGGGGGAACGGACAGGTGGAAAGAGAAAATGCGACAGTTTGGAAGGCCGCCCTGCTAGCCTTAAAGTCTAGGGGCCTTCCAACCTCCCGCTGGCAGGATGTGCTCCCCGATGCGCTCCACTCTATTCGGTCACTGCTCTGCACTGCCACTAACGCCACCCCTCATGAGAAAATGTTTGTCTTCCCAAGGAAGTCCACATCGGGGACATCGCTACCCGCCATGGCTGACGTCCCCAGGGCCGGTCCTACTGAGAAGACACGTGAGGACCCATAAAACGGACCCCCTGGTCGAGAGGGTCGACCTCCTCCACGCCAACCCCCAGTATGCTTACATTGCATACCCGGACGGGCGGGAGGACACAGTCTCCATAAGAGACCTTGCACCCTCGGGGGCCGCAGTAACCCACTACTCACTACCCCCCCCCCCCCCCCCCCCCCCCCCCCACAATCCGATATCCAGCCCCAGCAGACGGCAGGCCTGGGCCCCGCGACCCGCTCGACATCTACGAGGACGACACGCCTGTGCCACAGCCTACGCAGGACTCGACGCCGGAAGCTCCACTACCCCTGCCGTCGCCACGCCGATCACAGCGGCAGACAAGACCTCCGGAGAGACTCCAATACACTAACTTTTAATACACTTCACCCCGCCGGACTCAATTTTAAACAAGGGGTGAATGTGGTAAACCACTGTTTGTATTCCACTGTGTACATGCCTGGACATGCCTCGGCTGACTCCTCCCACAAGTCCTAGTATAAAGGTGACTGCTCCCCAGCCCTTTGTATTTCTGGACCGGTCGACCACTCGAGGCAGACCTTCATTCTTTTGTTAATAAAAGCCTTTAGTTACTCTCTTAACTCTCAGTCTTTTATGAGTAATTGATAGCGCATCACTATGTTTCTGTCTAGGTTGCAGCCTCCCACCCTCTTCCGCCTCCTCCTCGTGCTCCTGCTCCTGAGCCTCTTATCTGATAGGTGGTGGCAAGGGCTATTCCCTCATTATGGTAAAGTTATCCAGCACGCAGCATACTACGACAAATCCTCCAGGCCACGGAATCATTGTTTCAGGACACCTATGGTCTGCTCTGTCTGATTTCTTGTGGTAGCATGGCTCTCGTTGTATGCCTGCTGCGCACAAGTGCGTTGGCTGTGAACCGGAGTCATGAGCCAAGTCATCAGTGGATAGCCCTTGTCGCCCAGTAGCCACCCTTTGATTTGCCGTTGTGGTTGAAATACAGCTGGCACAAAGGACTGCCGCAGAATTTATGCATTGTGATTGATGCCAGGGGACCGGGCATTGACCTGCATGATGTGCAACCTATGGTCACACACCAGCTGCACGTTGCGGGAGTAGAAGCCCTTTCGATTCAGGTACATGGCAGAGTTGAGGCACACGCAAAGCAATGTGCATGCAGTCAGTGGCATACTGCACCATGGGGAAGCCTGCCTTCCTTGCAAACCCCTCGTGCTCGCTCTGCATTCCTTGCAAACCCTCGTGCTCACTCTGCCTGCATATCTCTGGCAACAGGGAATGAAAGGAAGTTATCTCTCTGTGTAGAGAGCCTCAGTGACCTCCCTTATGCAGCAGTGCACTGCAAACTGCAAGATGTTGCTAATAGCTCGCAGCAGAAGCCTGGAAGAAGCCAGGAGCATAAAAGTTCATAGCAACAGTCACCTTCACAGCCAATGCGGTTGTTCTTGTACTTTGAGGTTGGAGTTGTGACTGCAGCAGTTGGCAGATTTCAGTGACAACCTCCTTGGTGAAATGCAGATGTCTTGAACACTGGTTGTTGCTGAAGTTCATGTAGGAGAATTGCTCCCTGAAGACCCTGGGCGATATGGTCTCCTGCTGAGAGCCCTTCTCCCCCTCCTCCTCCCTCTCCGAGCAGCTTGTCCTGCTCTGCGTGGCTTCTGCTCATTCTCCCAGTCATGCTAAATTCCTACTACAAGCCTACTTATGCACCCATGTCTGGGAGCTACTGGTCTGTGCAGAAGCCTTGAAGTCAGCAAGAAAGTACTTCAACACCTGTTACACCAGTCCCTGTAGACTTTTGAAACTTGAACCAACTATAGAAAGCACCCAAAACATGTAGCAACAGTCAGTTTAACATCAGTGGTGGGTAAAGTCGTATAAACAATAATCAAGGAAAAAATTAACGGGCACTTGGAGAGGCTTCAGCTAATTAAGGAGAGCCAACACAGATTTGTGTAAGGCAGATCGTGTTTGACTAATCTAATTGAATTTTGTTGATGAAGTAACAGGAAGGATTGATGAAGGGAATGCAATGGATGTTGTCTACATGGATTTTCGGAAGGCGATTGACAAAGTACCACATAGAAGGCTGGTTAACAAAATTGAGGCTCATGGAATAGGTGGGTCAGTGGCAGCTTCGATAAGGAATTGGCTTAAGGACGGAAAACAGCGAGTTCTGGTAAATGGCTATTTTTCAGACTGGAGGATGGTCGACAGTGTTGTTCCCCAAGGGTCAGTGCTGGGGCCACTGCTTTTTTTGATATATATAAATGACCTGGATATTGGAATACAGAGTAGAATTTCTAAATTTGCTGATGACACCAAACTTGGGGGTGTGGCAAACAGTGAGGATGATGCCAATCGACTGCAGCAGGACATAGTAAGGTTAGCAGAATAGGCAGACAAGTGGCAGATGGAATTTAATACAGAGAAGTGCGAGGTGATGCATTTTGGAAGAAGGAACCAGGAGAGGCAATATATACTTAATGGCACCATTTTGAAGAGTGTGCATTGGTCCCTGAAGGTGGCAGGACATATTGAGAGAGTGGTTAGCAAAGCATATGGGACCTTGGGCTTCATAAATAGAGGCTATGGGGGGGGTTTTAACTCGGGTGCGGGATGGTGTCGTGTTATCTGAATTGCATGTTTCCCACACGAATCTAAATGGATGTGGGAGATTGATGCAATTTTCACTTGATTGGCCAATTGATTTCCAACGTGTGGGAAGCCTTTGCAAATGGGTTTTTCATGACTGAAAGTCCCCTCCGATGACGTCATCATTGCTGCTGCATTTAAGGTCCACAGCAAGCCTTGCTTCTTCTGCAGACTGCCAAGCTTCTTGACACTGCAGTGTTAGGGAGCTGCAGCAAATATGACAAGCGGGAGGGCCAGATCACCACCTCGCTTTGACGAGGTGGCACTGCAGGCATTAGTGGATGGGCTAGGGCCAACAGGGAGGTTCTCTTCCCTTCATTAGGGAGGAAGAGGCCTCCCACTCGGACCAAGGCAGTGTCGATGCAGGTGGCTGAGGAGGTCAACTCCTTGGGAGCCACCCACAGAACCTGGATACAGTGCAGGAAAAGATTTCATGACCTTCAGCGCACTGGAAAAGTGGATATGAATTTCCCATCACCCTCAATCTGATCCCCATTGCCTTTCCTCACCAGCACTCAGCTTTAGCAATCTCTTCCCCCACATCCCACTTGACACTGACATCCATGCACCCTTACCCATTCCCTCTCTCTCTATGCTCACATTCACATAACTATTCGACCATGCAGCTCTCACACTCCCTATCACTCTGATGCTTTGAACACAACTGACAACACACACGGAGGGCCCTTGGTCTTGCAACCTCACTCCATCTTTGTCTCCTCCTAAGTATCTATGCTATGCAATCTCTACACTCACTCCTTCATTCTAACTCAACCTCCACTTGTCTCCCTCATTGCAGGAACAGAGAGCTCACAACAAAAGAGAGCGAGCCAGGACAGGAGGAGGGACAGCCTCAATAGCCCACCTGACTGGGAGGAGGCCGCCTGGAAATTATGGGAATAGAAGATGATTCGCGTGTGGGGGACGGACAGAAGGGTGTAACACAGCAAGCTGGTGACAGAAAAGTTTACCATCTCTCTCTTTGACATTGCATGAGTTGCTGAGAATGATTGTGAAGCTGTAGCAGATGGACTTATGAGCATCTGCCAAAAGCTATGTGCATGTAGCCTTTGCATCACATCTCTGACTCTTTCCTTTACTCCACCACAGGACCATCACAAGCATCCGTCCCCCCTAGCCAGGAAGAAGAGGCTGAGCAGCCAGACTCCTCAGAGGAAGCTGCAACCTCTGAGGGCGCAGCGTCAGCAGAATTCAGCGCACCCAGCACCAGCGCAGACACTCTCACCTCGGTGGGACTTTCGGCCCATAGAGTAGTGTTGTCACCTGGTGTATCACAGCTCACAAGTGAGCATCAGCAGTTTGTGGAGACAGGGACAGCAGTGGAGAGTCCTAGTCGGAGGGCGCAGGACTCTGGCAGCTCGGCTCAGCAGCATGTCGACCCTCTGCCTCTGGGTCCATCCATAAGATCAGAGGTGATGGAACTCCAGGCACAGATGCAGGAGTCTCTGGCAGGTTTTGTCTCTAGGGTCGCTGCGAGTGTGGAGCGAATGGAGGAGTCCATAGCGAACATGAGCAGAGCCTTTGTGGAGTCACTGGCGCATGAACGCATCACCACGGAAAGGATGGCCACCTCCGTGGTAAGGCTGGCTACCGTAGAGGAGAGGATGGCTACGGTAGAGGAGAGGGTGGCTACGGCCATGGAGGAGCTTAGTCACCAGGGTATGGAAAACATGGTCGTTGTTCAGAATAGAATGACATCTCTTGAGCGATGGGCATCTATTGAACAGAGAAACCAGACCTTCATGGAAGTCCTTCTGAGTAGGACTGCCATTGCAGATACGGGTCCCCATGGCCCCCCTGATGTGCAGCAAGGTGCTCTTCAGCCACTGGCAGGCGCTGAGGGGGACCTGACCCATGAGAGGGAGCTTGGTGGCAGACCTCAAGGAAGTGCGGGCTCCTCTCCAAGCGCTCACACTTCCATGCCACTGCAGAGCCCTCGGTCAGAGCCCCACCGGAGTCCACACCCAAGTGAGATAGGCGTCTCAGCCCCTGCACAGCCGCAGTTGCAGCAGACTGTTGACTAGCCCCCACAGGCTCGCAACCCCAGAGGATGCCTGCCAAAGGTGTCGAGACAGGAGCAGCAGGAAAGTGAGCAAGGGGCCTCCACATCTGCTGAAACCACAGGGGAGGCAGCACGTAGGAGCACACGTAAGAGGAAAATTCCGCA
Source organism: Somniosus microcephalus (assembly GCF_052327205.1). Lineage (NCBI taxonomy): Eukaryota > Metazoa > Chordata > Chondrichthyes > Squaliformes > Somniosidae > Somniosus > Somniosus microcephalus. The sequence continues at coordinate 267,808,371 of NC_140991.1, forward strand.
CAAATAGTCACAAGGGTAGTCACTTGGGTGCAATTTTGTGTTTATTGTATAAATGCCATCACGTCGTTATTGAACATAAAAATTCTGATGGCAAATGTTGCAGTTGTGGCGTCTGTCATTCCGCTATTGGGACTTCCACATTGAGGCCTTAGGAATACTTGCAACTGTCAGTATGGTGGTCAGAGTGCTAGGAATCCTCTGGTTCTTGGCCATTGTCAAAGCTCTGGTAAGAAGCAGTGAGGCAAAAGTGTTTGATTGACTAGGCTAAGCAAATTTGGCCAGGATGAGTGCGTTCCTTGCATCCTGGGCAGCAATGTTCTCACGAAATGCTGCCGCTGGTTGATGGGCCTCTGTAGGATGTTCATTTTCGCACTCCTCCTCCTCTGAGGTGGAGGATATGTGAGGAGCCACTTGGTCCTCAGGAACCTGCAAGCCACGACGCTGTGCCATGTTGTGAAGTGCACAGCAAACCACGACGATTCTGGAGACCCTGGCTGCTGAGTACTGTAGGCCTCCACCTGATCTATCCAGGCATCTGAAGCGCATCTTCAGCAAACCGATGGTTTGCTCGATAATGGATCTGGTGGAAATGTGGCTGGAGTTGTAGCGCTCCTCAGCTTCGTTGGTTGGCCTCCTCAACGGCGTCATTAGCCACGTCCTCGGGATAGCCCTTGTCTCCAAGTAGCCATCCGTTAAGTTGGTCTGGTGGACTGAATAGCGGAGGCACACTAGACTGGTGCAGTATGAAGGAGTCATGGCAACTGCCAGGGTACATGGCACAAACATGCAAAATTTCCTTCTTGTGGTCACACACCAGCTGAACGTTGAGGGAGTGGAAGCCCTTGTGGTTGACAAAAATACTGGGATTGCGATGGGGTGCCCTAAGGGCCACGTGTGCAGTCAACGACACCCTGCACCCTTGGAAAGCCTGCCAGATTAGCTAATCCAACCGCTCGCTCCGTGACACTTGCTCGATCCTTGGTGAAATGGATGTGATTGTGCGCGAGGGCAAAGGGGGCATCGGTTACCTGCGTGATGCAAGTGTGTGCGGCCGCCTGGGAGATGCCGCTGATGTCTGCTGCTGATCCCTGGAATGAGCCTGAGGCAAAAAAGTTGAATGTGGTGGTGACTTTGATGGCCACTAGTAATGCTTGTCCACCTGGTCCTCTGGGCAACAGGTCTTGCTGTCGCACTGCACAGATGTCAGTCACTACCTCTCGCGAAAGTTGGAGCCGCCTTTGGCACTGCTGCTCAGACATGTTGAGGTAGCTAACTCTGCGTCTGTAGACCCTGTTTGGGGGGTATCTCCTGCACCGACGGGCTTCCAGGCGCTGGCCCCTTCTGGCCTGTGCAGCTTCAGGTGGGTGAGCAGCAGTCTGGTGCTGCTGCTTTTGCTGGTGCTGCTGCTGTTCCTGGTTCTGCTGCTGCTGCGCCTGGTGCTCGAGCTCCTCTAATGCCCAGATGGGAAGGAAATAAATGGCTCCCATGCTTCTGCTATATGCCTCCGTTGAGGAAGCGCTGAGTGAAGGTGGCGAAAGAGTTTTCCCAGTAGGTCATACTGGAGATGGGTGTGAGGCTCCAACCTTCCACAGGTGTGGTTAAGCCGAGTAAAAGTTGTTCCAGACCTGAGACCACTAAGTCCTGCCACCTGCAAATCATGCCTGATCAAATCTCTTTAATGGTTGACCTGCAGTTGATAGTCAGCAATCAAATAGTGATACTGCCAGGTTTCACATTCGTGTTTCCCACCAGGCGTGTTTCATGTGGGAAAAGGGTTAAATTCGCAAGGGCCTTTAAAATAGGATTATAGAGGCCACTTAGTGGTTGTTATGGGCCTTAACGACCAGTCCCGCCTGTTGGATGCGGGATGGAGTCGGGACCATCAGACACGACTGAGTTAAAATCGCTCGGAGTCGGGAACCAGGCGGAGGGGTGTCCCGCCTGCCAGTTTTTGTGATTTTAAACCCCCGCACGCCTCCAAGGCTGAATGAAAATCGAGGCCATTAAGTACAAAAGTAGAGAAATTATTCTGACCCTTTATAAAGCGCTGCTTAGACAACAACTGGAGTATTGCGTCCAGTTCTGGTCACCACACTTTAGGAAGGATGTGAAGGCCCTTGAGAGGAGAGGAGATTTACCAGAATGGTTCCGGGAATGGGGGATCTTAGCTACAAGGACAGGTTGGAGAAGCTGGATTTGTTTTCATTAGAGCAAAGGAGGTTGAGGGGTGATTTGATAGAAGTGTACAAGATTATGACGGGTTTGGATGGGCTAGAAGGGGAAAGGCTGTTCCCACTAGTTGATGGTTCAAGGACTAGTGGACACAGATTTAAGGTTTTAGGCAAGAGATAGAGGAGGGATGTGAGGAAAAACTTTTTTACACAGCGAGTGGTGATGACCTAGAACTCGCTGCCGACGGAAGTGGTGGAAGCGGAGACACTCAATGTTTTCAAGGGGAGACTGGATAGGCACTTGAGGGAAATAAACTTGCAGGGCTACGGAGATAGAGCGGGGGAATGGGACTGACTGGATTGCTTCACAGAGAACCTGCACGGACTCGATGGGCCGAATGGCCTCATTCTGTGCCGTTATGACTCTGACTACTTGATGATGCCTTTAAGTAGCGCTGGTGGGGGTATCATTCATGCTGCTTAACATGTTCAGCTGTGTGAGATTAAGAGAGGGCGTAGGCTGGAGCATGGAGGTTCAATATGGCATCGCTGGTGTCATTGACATCATGATTTGCCTGCTCTGCATGCATCCGGCAGACGTAAGGTGCGCGTGCATGCTAACCCCTTTACCAATATGGCGTCCGATGCACTTCACGCCGGAAGTATGCGCTTGATTCGCGGACACCATTTTGAAACCATAAGGGGCCTCGTAGCGCGCAATTTCACCCCCTATATCTCTTAAGACCAGATAGAAGAGAATTAGAATCAGTTAAAAACTGGACTCATTCACACCCGAATGAGATCTGTTTGTACATCAGAAAGGCCAATTTAAGGCATGAAATGTAATATATACAACTTCGTAGTGTTCCCTTTTTCCACATAAAATTGAATAGTAAAGTTATATAAATAAGGAATGTTCGATTTCTATAGAATTGTAAGAAATAAAACATTTTGTTAAAAGATGTATACAGGTAGTAAGGCTGCACAAATATATTACATTTGCAAACTGCAGTTGCTTGCTGTTCATTTGAAATCGTACTGTTATGCTATTGCTGTTTTTAAAAAAATAAAAAAAAACAATTTTTGATTTGAAAAACTGGAAACCTGCAGTGCTCAAGTATAACAGTGCTGGTGTTATTTTATAAAATGCGAAGAAGTTAGGTGTAATTAAAGGTTTGACTAATTAAATTCTGAGTCTGTCTGTTCTTTGGAATCTGTGATGGTTCATTGTGCTCGCTCACTCCAGTTTATGTCAGGAAATATCAATCATACAATGCGCATGTTGTAATTTGTTGTTTTCAAAGAAGCCATTAAAATTGGAAGTATCACCATTCTTTGTACATATATGGGCTATAACATAAAGTGTTCACAGTTAGTTGTGCACTGCTATCTCTAAGAGCACTACCGATTTTGAATGTTGAAGTAAACTCAATAAAAGTTACTAACTCTTACAAAGTGAATCTTTATCTTTCTGAAAATTTAGAGTTTCACATAAATTTGAATGAAATATTTTAATACGTCAAACCAGTACAGCCTATGTGACGCAAGTGAGAACTTAACACAGTTGTGCATCATTTCCCGACTTAAATCCGCCTTTTGATGTGCATCTTATAGAGATAATAAAGCGGTATGTCTGTCTCTCTGTCTCTCTCTGTCTCTCTCTCTGTGTCTCTCTCTGTCTCTCTCTCTGTCTCTCTCTCTCTCTGTCTCTGTCTCTCTCTCTCTCTTCTCTCTCTCTCTCTCTCTCTCTGTCTCTCTCTCTCTCTCTCTCTGTCTCTCTCTGTCTCTCTGTCTCTCTCTCTCTCTGTCTCTCTCTGTCTCTCTGTCTCTCTCTCTCTCTGTCTCTCTCTCTCTGTCTCTCTGTCTCTCTCTCTCTCTGTCTCTCTCTCTGTCTCTCTCTCTCTGTCTCCCTCTGTCTGTCTCTCTCTCTCTCTCTCTCTCTCTCTGTCTCTCTCTCTGTCTCTCTCTGTCTGTCTCTCTCTCTCTCTCTCTCTCTCTCTCTCTCTCTCCAATTCAATTCAATTCCAATTCAAATGCTTTATTGGCATGAAAGTTTACAGAGAACCATATTGCCAAAGCTTACATAGCAAAAAGGTACAGTTTTCCAACATTCTGTAGGTGTCAATCGATTTGACATTTGTTGGGTACATACAATATTACTTTAAACAATATTAATTTTAAACAGTCTTTGTACTTCATTTGGTACGTTCAATATTAATTTTAAACAGTCTTAATTTTAAACAGTCCTCA